>NC_037668.1:202875739-203554917 GCF_003255815.1 Theropithecus gelada | reverse complement strand
AGACAAAAATTTCTGTGTTCTGAAAGTGAAACTAAGAGTGAGTTATTTTCCTCTCGTTGAGAGAGCCCTTGTAGACAGACCATGGACCCACCAGTAAATAAAAGCAAATTTAGTGTCCTTTGCTGCCATCTTAGACACAGTGGGGAGGAAAGAGTCGATTTCTAGCCAGAGGTGATGAAAGGTTACAGATTGGGCCACTCCAGGTAGGGCACAGCCTCTGCAGGTGGCAGCCCGCACCAGGGGTTGGTGGGGATCTGGCACTTGGCAGGGTCTCCCCATCTTGTCAGGAGAGGGTCAGCATCTCCAATAGCGGATCCAGCTTCTGTCAGCACAGTGGCGCGGTCTATATCTTGTCTGGAGAGAGGCCTCCTCTCCCTGCTATCTGGGTATGGCTGGCTCTTATCAACGGCAGCCAGGCAGCCTCAAGCTAGGCCACTCCCATCCGCTGGGAAACTGCAGCGCCTGCTATAAAGCAATCGTACCTTTTGTAATTCAAACATCACAGTTGTGCCGACATTTAAATTACCGTGCTATAACTTACTTGCATCGTCTTGTAATGACTTAAAGCCTATAACTTCAACTAATTAAAAAGACAATCTGGTGAGCTGAGGAGTCTTGCCACGCAGTTAACTTTTGTGCAGGGGGCCCAAGTTCATGCTTTCTCAGCAATGCCTGTGGACAACCAAGAGTCTGCCTTGCCAGGGTCCATATTAGTAGTTACCAGACATTTTAGGTCAATACTGAGTGTTGCATTTGAGGAAAATAAGGGTCTTTTCCCTAATCACCAAATGTCTCCTCACCTACTATGTATGTATCCAGCACAGTACAGAATAGGGAGTCCTAACATGTGGGCCTTTCTCTAAAAGATCATATAGACTACCTCAAGAGACAAATACACACGCAACAATACGTAATAATGACAATAAATGTAGTCAAAGATGAGACAGATGAAAAATGGTGCTTCATGGAAAGATACGGAAGGCAAGCCCCCATTTCCCCGTTCTTAGTGGGAAAGATACAATTCCAACCAGCATCTCTTTGGCAAATGGAAAAACTGAAGTTCAGTACTGAACAAAAGATCATACGGTCAGGATTCAAATTCAGGTCTGCCAGCTCTAAGATCCCTGGGCTTTCTACTACGCTTTATGATTCATGAATTTAAACCATTGCTTCTCATTCTGTTTGGGGGGAAAAAAAAGTTTCAGCATTTCTTAACAGGATAGTTTACAGAATCCACACTTATTGACCACAACGAGTGGGCAAAACTGGATTTGTCACCTCCCGTGAGCCAAGGTCTTTGTCCACGGTGGAAACTGCACAGTCCCTGAAGCGTCATTTCACTCACCTTCAGCCTTGGGATCTGTCCTGAAGAGGAAGCCCCTCTGCCATTTTAGCCTCTTCTGAAATTCTCTTCTCTTCAGAGGAAATTTCCATGAGTCAAGCAGTCTGGCCTCCATCTTGTGTGTCCCACTAGCAGTCCGGCCTCCATCTTGCGTGTCCCACTGAGCCAGTGACCATATTTCTGGTCTGTCTCTCAGTTCTGATTGGTGTTTTGTTCTCATCTACCAAATGATGTTTAGATTACAAATGGCAAGTGTCGCACGCTCAGCGGTGGAATGGGAATAGGTGGGGAGGCTGGCTGATTCATTTGGGTCTGGCTGAAAATAGTGTGAACCCACTTTCCAAACCTATGGTGGAGGATGCCCTGTTTTATCCCAGTATGTTTCACCTTATGACAGCTAAAACCTTTCTTTGCACTTGAGGTTTAAACAGGGGCTCTAATCAAAACTGTTCCTGCCATACTGTCAACCTTCCAACGGATTAACTTTTACAAAAACTTGGATCCAAGGGGCAATTCAAGATGCTGTGTTGGCATCGACTCAGTGTCTGAGGCTGTCTTCTTACCCGCATGTGTGCAATAAAAACTTTCACACTGCACGTTCAGAAGGCAAAAAAATCAGTTATTCATAATAGGAAATTAAGAGGAATTGCTATGGAGTTGCCATCATAAATTAGATAGGCCATCAGGAAAATATGATGGAACTGGCTGCTATGGAAAAGCTTATTTCTCTGAGCACATTTATTTTTCGTGAGTTTTTATTATTCAGTAGCTTTCGATTCAATCGATAGGCCTCCATCGATTGAAAGACCCTGGGGGCCAGGGTCTTTCCCAGGAAAGAGGAGGGGGAGGCCCCACACACATACTTTTCCTGAGACCATGAAGGGATTTGAAGAGGAATGTTTTAAGAAATCCACAAAGCGTTGACCTCCAAAAAACTGGTGCAAAGGCATTCTACTGAACTTCCCAATGGGCCAAGATGAAATTTTAAAACTTACAGAACTAAAGCATGAAGTAAGCCTGTCAAAACGGTAACTTTTGTTAGACCTTTCACCCAAGATGTTCCAGGTACTTCACATCTCTAGATTATTTAAAATACTCTTTTCTAGGTTGTTCTAGAATATTTTTCTGGAGTATTCCAGGTACTTTGGAATTTAAACAATACTATCATCATACTGTTAAACCAGGATCTTAAAAAAACCTGCCATGCTAGATAAATTTTCCTGAGTGAGCCATGTTACTCTCAGTAACCACAGCCTGTGCCGCAAAGCCTGGAGAAGGCAGGGGGCAAGGTCTTCTTTCCCTGGCTTGGGCTAGATTCAGCTCATTTCTTCCTGTCTCTGAAAAAGTCTGTGCTGCCTTGGGAGACGCAGTCCCCACTGCTGTTCTTGTTACGATTCTGCCTCTCCTGGAGTGGATGTCCAAGACACTAAGTGGCTTCTCTGTTTCGTAGAACATCTACGGTGAATTCCAGGTCAGAAGAATACAAGCAGGATGCTAAAGAGGAAACATAGGTTCTAGATGTCAACACTTCCTCCTTCTATGGAAGTTGTCAGACTTACAGAGCTTGGGGGAAATGTTCTTCTCAGGTTTCCTAACACTGATTTTCAGAGAAATTGTTTTAGGCGTTGTACTTGGTGTTATTGGGTCAAAAATGATGATGTTGTCACTGCCTTTTGTACAGAAAAAAAAATTGGTTTTTTTGCACTGAAGCATGTCTTTATTTTTTAATTTATTGATACATCATAGATGTACATATTTTCAGACTACTTGTGATAATTTAACACATTCACATAATTTGTAAAGATCAAATCAGTATAATTAGGATATCTATCACCTTAAATATTTGTCTTTGCTTTGTACCACACTCAAATTATTCTCTTCTATTTATAGTTCTAAATATAAATAAAATATACATATACAACATATACATAAAAATGCAATATATAAATATAAATACAATAGATTATTATAAACTGTAATCACCCTACTGATCTATCAAACAGTGTCTTAGTTCTTCCATCAAAGTGTATATTTGTAACCATTAATCAACCTCTCAGAAAAAAATTTTAGAGAAAATTCTACTGTTTAATAAGCTGGGAAATAAGCACAAAAATACTCAGTTTTGCAATTCACTGACACCCCTTACTTCTCACTCCTCTTCATCTGGCTCCTGGCCCTGGGGCTAAAGCCTGGAAGAATTATTTGATGACACTACACAGAGTAAATGGGTGGAAAGAGACTGGGTTTAAGAAGCTGGAGGCTGGGGACCTACTTCCAATTGCACTCCTGACCGGCTTCTAGGTCCTGGCCAAGTCATCCAACAACCCTGAGCCTAGTGGTAGAAATTTTTCAATCTGCAACTCAGGGATAAGTTCTGTGAGGATGTATCTTCCTCATACATAATTGTCAAACCCACTGTTGTCTTGGGCCCTGTCTCAGAGGCCTACCCATTCCACTGTCAGTATATATGCTGCTGAGGTGAACACAAACTCATTCGTTCATTCATTCATCTATTCTTTCATTCAACAAGTGTTTTTTAAGCACATATTATAATCTTTTCAATTGGAATAAAAGGGAAAGGAAGGCAACAGCTATTATCACCATTCGAAGATCATCTGCCACCATATGTCAGAATTTGTAGCTGCAATATTCACCGAGTCTTAATGAAAACAAAGGGATGTATCAACAGACGTAAGGGGTTTACAGGCAGTCTGCAGCCAGGAGTGGGCCTGACCACCTGGAAGGGCTGCTCCAGCGGAACCTCCCCGCTTTCCTCTGGAAGCTCTCACCCCTCAATCGGCTCCAATGCCACAGCCTGGGCTGCTGGAGCTTGGTCCTGGTGCCAGCAGCTACCCAGAAAGGCACTCTCCTCTTTCCTGGCACTCCTGCCTCTGCCTGTCATGGGCCCCAGGCCTGCTCACCAGCTGCAAAGGAGGCCAGGATGTTAAGTCCTGACTTTGTCTTTGGAGAGCTGGGACTCATAATGTGGGATTTTCCCTAAAATAGAAAAGATATTCAAGAGATGCTGACCAGTAACCTTAAAAACAAAACAAATAAATAAATAAATCAGACAAATGTGTGTGGAATTGTCTTGGAAAATCTTTTATTAAGAGTTGCTCACCAATTTATTTGAAAGTCAACTTCTGTTAGAAATTTGTGATACAGTCACAATTTTTAAATTATTCATTCATTATTTTTAATTGACAATTTAAAATTATATATTTATTATGTGCAACATGTTTTGAAATATGTATAAATTGTGGAATGGCTAAATACAGCTCAAAATAAGAACTATCTCACATACTTATCATTTTTATGGTGAAAACACTTAAAATATACTCTCCTTGCAATTTTCAAGACTACATTAACTATAGTCATCATATTATACAGTACATATCTTGAACTTATTTCTCCTACCTAAATGAAATTTTGTATCTTTTTTTTTTTTTGAGACGAAGTCTTGCTCTGTCACCAGGCTGGAGTGCAGTGGGGCAATCTCGGCTCACTGCAACCTCCGCCTCCCAGGTTCAGGTAATTCTCCTGCCTCAGCCTCCCAAGTAGCTGGGACTACAGGTGCCCACCACCATGGTCGGCTAATTTTTGGTTTTCAGTTTTTTTTTGAGACGGAGTCTCGCTGTGTTGCCCAGGTTGGAGTGCAATGGCACAATCTTGGCTCACTGCAAGCTCCGCCTCCCAGGCTCACTCCATTCTCCTGCCTCAGCCTCCCAAGTAGCTGGGACTACAGGCGTCCGCCACCACGTCCCACTAATTTTTTGTATTTTTAGTAGAGACAGGATTTCACCGTGTTAGCCAGGATGGTCTTGATCTCTTGACCTCGTGATCCACCCACCTTGGCCTCCCAAAGTGTTGGAATTACAGGTGTGAGCCACTGTGCCCAGTCCAAAATTTTGTATCTTTTGACCATCATCTCCCCAAGCCTCCCACCTCCAGTTTCTGGTAACCACCATTCTACTCTCTACTTCTGTGAGTTTGACTTTTTTAAATTCCACATATAAGCGCAGCATTTGTCTTTCTGTGCCTGGCTTATTACATTTAGCATAACATTTCCAGGTTCATCCATGTTGTTGCAAATAGCAGAATTTCCTTCTTTTTAGGGTTTAATAGTATTCCATTGTGTATATATATCACATTTCCTTTATCCAGTCATTCATTAATGGACACTGAGGTTGATTCCATATCTTGGCTATCATGGATAATGCTGCAATGAACATAGGCGTGCAGACATCTCTTTGACATACTGATTCATTTCCTTGGATATATACCAAGTAGTGAGATTGCTGGATCATATGGTACTCCCATTTTTAAGGTTTTTTTTTTTTTTTGAGGCAGAGTTTCACTCTTGTCGCCCAGGCTGGAGTGCAATGGCACGATCTTGGCTTACTGCAACCTCCGCCTCCTGGGTTCAAGCGATTCTCTTGCCTTAGCCTCCCGAGTAGCTAGGATTACAGGTGCCCACCACTGCACCAGATAATTTTTGTATTTTTAGTGGAAACAGGGTTTCACCGTGTTGGCCAGGCTGGTCTCAAACTCCTGACCTCAGGTGATCTACCTGCCTCAGCCTTCCAGAGTGCTGGGAATACAGGTGTAAGCCACTGCGCCCAGCTCATTTTTAAGTTTTTGAGGTGTCTCCATACTGTTTTCCATAATGGCTATATTAATTCCCAGGAACAGAGTGAAAGGATTTCCTTTTCTCCACATCCTCACCAATTCTGGCTATCTTTCATCTTTTTGATAATAGCCATTCTAACAGGTGCAAAATGATACCTCACTGTGGTTTTAATTTGCATTTCTCTAAAGACCATCAATATTGAGCATTTTTTCATATGTTTCTAGTGGTCATTAGTATGCCTTCTTTCGAGAAATGTTTATTCTGATCCTTTGCTTCTTTTTCCATAAGATTATGTGTTTTCTTACTATTGAGCTGCATGAATTTCTTACATATTTTGGATATCGACCCCTTACCAGATGTACAGTTTGAAAATTTATTTCATTGCATAGGTTGTTTCTTCACTCTGTTGGTTGTTTCTTTAGCTGGGAAAAAGCTTTTTAGTTTTATGTAGTCTCATTTGTCTATTTTGGGGGGTTTATATCCAAAAAAAATCATTGCTCAGACCAGTGTTGTAAAGTTTTTCCCTTAAGTTTTCTTCTAGTGGTTTTATATTTTCAAGTCTTACATTTAAGCCTTTAATTTTGAGTTGATTTTTATATAGGGTGTGAGTTAAAGGTGTAATTTCAAACTTTAACTTTTTAAAAAAGTAATTACTACAAAAAGAAAATAGACCGCTGCCTCCACGCAAGCACATGAAGGAACACTGCCGCCCTGCTCCAGCCTGTGCCCCTCCCCAGCCAACAGGCATGCACCCCACCTCACTGCTGGAGCTGCTGGAATGTGCAAGTAAGCATGGATCCTGCTGCTACCACCCCAAGGAAGTGCTTTGGCAGACACCCTCTATTGGAGGGTTATGGCCAGTGGACTGAGAACTCCTCTGTCCTCCAGTGCAGCAGGCTCTTTATGTCAAGGGGCCAGAGAACAAAGCCAGGGTCCCAGCACTAGCCCCCAAGAGTTAGATCATACAGCCCACGAGTGCTGAACTGAGCCTTGGCCTCCTGAAATCTTTCAGAAATGAAGCCAGTCCACTGAATCCACAGTCAAATCCCCAAGAGAATCATAGAAAATAAAAGAAACAAAACAAAACAAAAACAAAAAAACAGTAACCTCAAAGATTGAAGGATATCAACCCACACAGATGAGAAAGAATCAGTGCAAGAATGCTGGCAACTCACAAAGCCAGACTGTCTTCTTACCTTCAAATGATTTCACTAGTTCCTCAGCAATGGTTCTTAACCATGCAGAAGTGGGAAATGGCTGAAATAACAGACACAGAATTCAGAATATGGATAGGAACAAAGATCATCAAGATTCAAGAGAAAATCAAAACCCAGTACAGGGAATCTACAGAATACCATAAAATGATTCAAGAGTTAAAAGATGAAATGGCCATTTTAAGAAAGAACCAAACTGATCTGATAGAGTTCAAAAACTCACTTTAAGAATTTTGTAATACTATCACAAGTATTTACAGCAGAACAGACCAAGCTGAGCAAAGAATCTCAGAGCTCAAAGACCAGTTCTCCAAAATAACTCAGTCAGACAAAAGTAAAGAAAAAAGAACAAAAAAGAATGAACAAAACCTCTGATAAATATGGATTTATGTAAAGAGACCAAATTTATGATACATTGGTGTCTTTGAAAGAGAGGGAGAGAAATCAAGCAACTTGGAAAACATGTTTAAGGATATCATCCATGAAAATTTCTCCAAATTTTAGAAAGGCCAACATTCACATTCAAGCAAGAAATGCAGAGAATCCCTGTGAGATACTACACAAGATGACCATCCCCAAGACACATATTTATCAGATTCTCCAAGGTCAAGATGGAAGGGAAAAAAAATGTTAAAGGCAGCTAGGGAGAAGGAGTAGTTCACCTACAAAGGGAACACCATCAGGCTAACAGTGAACTTTTGGAAAAAAACCCTGCAAGCCAGAAAAGATTGAGGGCCTATATTCAACATTCTTAAAGAAAAGAAATTCCAACCAAGAATTTCATATCCAGCTAAACTAATCTTCATAAACAAAGGAGACATCAGATCCTTTTCAGAAAAGTCAATGCTAAGGGAATTTGTTGCCACCAGACTTGCCTTACAAAAGGTCCTTAAGGGCATGCTAAATATGGAAAGAAAAGACCATTACTAGCCACCACAAAAACGCACTTATGTACAATGACCATTGAAACTATAAAGCAGCACTATCAAGTCTGCATAATAACCAGCTAACATCACAATGGCAGGGTCAAGTCTGCACATGTCAATATTAACCTTGAATGCTAATGGGCTAAATGCCCCAATTAAAAGGCACAGAGTGGCAAGTTGGGTAAAGAAGCAAGACACAATTGTGTGCTGTCTTCAAGAGACCCATCTCACATGCATTGACACCCATAGGCTCAAAGTAAATAGATGGAAAAAAATCTACTAAACAAATAAAAAAACAGAAAATAGCAAGGGTTACTATTCTAATTTCAGGAAAAAAAAAAAAAAACAGACCTTAAGCCAACAATGATTTTTAAAAGACAAGGAAGGGCATTATATAATAGTAAAGCGTTCAGTTCAACAAGAAAACCTAATTATTTTTTAAATATATACACACCCAACACAGGAGCACTCAGATTGATAAAATTATTCTTAGAGACCTACAGAGAGACTTAGATAGCCCCACAATAATAGTGGGAGGATTCAGCACCCCTCTGGCACTATTAGACAGATAACTGAGGCAGAATACTAACAAAGGTAGTCAGGACCTGAACTGAACGCTTGAGCAAATTGACCTAACAGACATCTGCAGAACTCTCCACCTCAAAACAACAGAATATACATTCTTTTTACCTGCACATGGCACATCACATACTCTAAAACTGACCACACAGTTGGCCATAAGACAATTCTCAGCAAATTCAAAAAAACCAAAATCATACCAACCACATTCTTGGACCACAGCACATGGCAATTAAACAACCTCCTCCTAAATGGCTTTTGAGTAAATGATGAAATTAAGGCAGAAAGCAAGAAATTATTTGAAACTAGTAAGAACAAAGATACAACATACCAGAATCTCTGGGACATAGCTAAAGCAGTGTTAAGAGAAAAGTTTATAGTGCTAAAGCCCACATCAAAAATTTAGAAAGATCTCAAATTAACAACCTAACATTATACCTCCAGGAACTAGAAAATGAAAAACCCCAAAGCTAGCAAAAGACAAGAAATAACCAAAATCAGAGCTGAACTGAATGAAGTTGAGACATGAAAAACCATATCAACAAATGCAGGAATTGGCTCTTTGGAAAAGTAAATAAGATTGATAGACTGCTAGCTAATGAAAAAAAAGGAAAAGATTCAAATAAACACAATCATAAATTACAAATGAAACACAGCAACACAAAAACCTTCAGAGACTATTATGAACACCTCTATGCACACAAACTAGAAAAACTAAAGGAAATGGATAAATTCCTAGAAATATACAATCTTCTCAGATTGAACCAGGAAGAAATTAAAACTCTAAACAGACCAATAACAAGTTCTGAAATTGAATCAGTAATAAAAAGCCTACTAACCATGAAAAGCCCAGGACCAGATGGATTTACAACAAAATTCTTCCAGGTATATAAAGAAGAGCTTGTACAATTTCCATAGAAACTATTTCAAAAAATTGAGGAGGACAGACTCCCCCGTAACTTATTCTATGAAGCCATCATCATTCTGATACCAAAACCTGGTAGGGACACAACAAAAAAAAGAAAAGAAAACTTCAGGCCAATATCCTTGATAAGCATAGATGCAAAAATCTCCAGCAAAATACTAGCAAATCAAATCTAGCAGCACATCAAAAAGCTAATCAACCATGATTAAGTAGGCTTTACTCCTGGGATACAAGGTTGGTTCAACATATACAAATCAATACATGTGATTCATCCCATTAACAGAACCAAAAAACAAAAACCATATGATCATCTCAATAGATGCAGAAAAAATTTCAATAAAATTCAACATCCCTTCATGTAAAAAAGGGAGAACTAGGCATTGAAAAAAACATACCTCAAAATAATAAGAGCCATCTATGACAAACCCATAGCCAACACCTTACTAAGTGGGCAAAAGCTGGAAACATTCCCCTTGAGAACTGAAATAAGACAAGGATGCCCACTCTCACCATTCCTATTCAGCATAGTGCTGGAAATCCTAGCCAGAGTGATGAGGCAAGAGAAAGAAATAAAATGCAGCCAACTAGGAATAGAGGAAGTCTAACTATCTCTGTTTGTAGATGATATGATTCTATAGCTAGAAAACCCCATAGTCTCTGCCCAAAAGCTCCTAGATCAGATAAACAAATTCAGCAATGTTTCAGGATGCAAAATCAGTGTAGAAAAATCAGTAGTATTCCTGTACATCAACAACATCCAAGCTGAGAGCCAAATAAAGAATGCAATCCCATTCACAATAGCCACAAAAACAATAAAATACCTAGGAATACAGCTAACCAGGGAGGTAAAAGAGCTCTACAATGAAAATGACAAAACACTGCTCAAAGAAACTACAGATGACACAAGCAAATGGAAAAATATTCTATGCTCATGGATACCAAGAATCAATATTGTTAAAATGGCCATACTGACCAAAGCAATTCACAGATTCAAGCTATTCCTATCAAACTACCAATGACATTCTCCAAAGAATTAGAAAAAGTATTTAACATTCCTATGGAACCATAAAAGAGCCAAAATAGACAAAGCAATCCTAAGCAAAAAGAACAAAGCTGGGGCATCACATTACCTGACTTCAAACTATACTACAAAGGCTACAGTAACAAAAACAGATGATATTGGTACAAAAACAGACACAGACCAACGGAACAGAATGGAGAGCCCAGAAATAAACTGCACACCTACAACCACCAGATCTTTATTAAGTCAATGAAAACAAGCAATGGGGAAAGGATTTCCTATTCAATAAATGGTGCTGGAATAACTGACTAGCCATATGCAGAAGATTGAAACTGGACACCTTATTTACACCATATACAAAAATCAACTCAAGATAGATTAAAGATTTAAATGTAAAACCTAAAACTATAGAAACCCTGGAAGATAACCTAGGAAATACCATCTGGCCATAGGCCCTGGGAAAGATTTCAGGACGAAGACACCAAAAACAATTGCAACGAAAATAAAAATTGACAGATGGGACCTAATTAAACTAAAGAGCGTCTGTACAGCAAAAGAAACTATCAAGAGAGTAAACAGAAAACCTACAGAATGGGAGAAAATATTTGCAAACTATGCATCCGACAAAGGTCTAATATCCAGAATCTACAAGGAACTTAAACTAACAAGTAAAAAACAAACAATCCCATTAAAAAGTGAGCAAAAGACATGAACAGGCACTTTTCAAAAGAAACATGCACACAGCCAACAAGCATATGAAAAATGTTCAACATCACTAATCATTAGGGAAATGTAAATCAAAGCCAGAACAAGATACCATTGCACACCAGTCAGACGAGCTATTATTAAGAAGTCAAAAAATAAAAGATGCTGGCAAGATTTCAGGAAAAAAGAGAATGCTTTTCCACTGTTGGTGGGAAAGGAAATTAGGTCAGCCATTTTGGAACGCAGTTTGATGATTTCTCAAAGAACTTAAAACAGAAAATACCATTTGACCCAGCAATCTCATTTTGGGGTATATACCCAAAAGAATGTAAATCATTCTACCACAAAGACACATGCACATCTACGTTCATCACAGCACTATTCACAATAGCAGAGACATGGAATCAACCTGAATGCCTGTCAATGGTAGACTGGATAAAGAAATGTGGCACATATACAACATGGAATACTATGCAGACATAAAAAAGAAGGAGATTATGTCCTTTGTAGCAACATGGATAGAGCTGGAGGTCCTAAGTGAACTAATGCAGGAACAGAAAATCAAATACAGCAGGTTCACACTTATAGCTGGGAGCTAAACATTGACTATACACACACACAGAAAAGGGAACAACAGATACCGTGGCCTGCTTGAAAGTGGAGGGTGGGAGGAGGGTGAGAATCTAAAAACTACCTATCAGGTACTATGCTTATTACCTGAGCAACAAAATAATCTGTACACCAAACCCCTATGACATGCAATTTACCTATATAACAGGCTTGCACATGTAACCATGAAACTAAGATCAAAGTTAAAAAGAAGGACCACTTTCGCTTTCTGAAAAAAAAAAAGAAAGAAAGAAAACATTAATGTTTAAGAAAAATATCAACAGAACAGAATTGTACAAAGAAAAAAGAAAAAAACAGTCACCATTTCCATCCCATCCATTGCCACTTTTACTCATAACAGTTTTGTCTGTGTTATTTCACACACTTTATGCATGCACATAAATAATATAATATACTTCTTTATTCAAATGGGATTGGGCCATATTGCTTTACAACTTGCTTTATTCTTTTATCAACAATTATATTATGAAAATATTTTATGTTAGTAAATGCACATTTACCCTATTTATACATATTGTATCATGAAATTTTACAAAAATACATGGAAGGAGAGGAATTATAGTATAATGAACCAAAACTGAACTCAAATTTGGTAACTATGAATACATACATGGTCAATCCTGGTTCATCTGTATTGTCATTCATTCTTCCTCCTCTGGAATATTTGGAAGCAAACCCAGGCATCACCTCATTTCATCTGCAAACATATCAGTAGGTATCTCTAAAAAAGGGGGTGGCAAAGAGTCAGATAAAGTCTCTGTTGCAACTACTCGAATCTACTGTTGTAGTGCAAAAGCAGCTATAGACAACACGTCAACAAATGGGGAGGGCTGTTCCAGTCAAACTTCATATAACAGGCCGTGGGCTGGATTTGGCTCACAGACCATAGTTTGCCAACCTCTGCTCTAAAAGATGAGAATTTTTTAAAAATACGCAATCACAATATGATCACATCTAAAAATGCTAATAATTCCCTAATATTATCAAATCTAGTTAGTGTTTACTTTTCCCTGGTTGTATTATAATTTTGTTTATAGCTTATTTAAATCAGAATCAAAGTAAGATCCACATATTTCCATTATTTATTATACCTCCTAAATCGCTTTTAACTTACAGTTTATGCTCCATCTCTCTTTTTTCCTTTAAATTTCTTGTTGCTGTTGTTAAAGAAACAGTCTCATTTGTTTGAAACTGTAAAGTCTGGAACTTTAAAACTGTGAAGTTTGAAACTTTGAAACTGTGAAGTTTGAAACATTTGTGGAAACTGAAGCCTTCCACAGTCTGGGTTTTGTTGATTATATCTCTGTGGTATTATTTAAAATGTTACTCTGTCCCTTGTATATCTTGTAAGTCAACAGTAATGTCTAGAGATCTGATCAAATTTGGATTCATTGTTTTCTTTTTTGGCAGGATGACTTTATCAAGTGGTACATGATATCTTATGGTCTCTCTCCCTGTGATATTCTCAGTCATTGAGGGTCATTGCTTAATGATATCCTAAGTTTGCTATTTTGTCTTCATTTATCAGTTAAATTTACTTAAAGAGAAATGTTCTTTTTTCTACTATTTGGTTACTCTGAATTACAGATCATATGGAAAAACCAAAATACCAAAATAGATTTCTGACTTTTTCTTTTACTTGTTTTCAAAATAATGAGATGGGGTTCTCTGAAACCCTCCAAGATTACTAAATAAGGTGGGTGGGGTTTTTGTATCATTATGAACCTACAGATTTAAATGTTATTATCTTTATTGATGCTAAAATTGTCTCATCTTTGGTCAATGAGAATTTACTCAGATTAGCTCTTCCATTCTTTTTATGTAATTCTAGTAATATTTAATAGCTTCTTTCCTTTTTGGTTTGACAAAATTTCCATGCTCATTTGTGCCCCAAGCCTGGAACCAACCATTTCCCTAAAGAGCTCTGATCCCTTTTAGTGATAAGTAGTATTTAGAGAACAAAATCTAGAAGGTAGAGGATTGTTCACTGCTATTGGGTTGGTCATTGTTTCTGGGCATTTTTGGTGGACAAAGCTAAGACATATGTTTTGTTGAAGAAAAAATGTATCATGAGCTCATGTCGATATCTCTTATTTAAATTTAGGAATACAGAGTTTTTATAGAACCTCACTAAATTTTTTCCTTCCTTTCAAGGATACAAAAAATCTCATTTCTCATCAGCACCATATAATTACTTTTCTTACTATAACACAACAGTTTCCAAATAACAATATCAATGCTACCATCAGCAGTATGATTACTAAGAGAATTTCACATTTTAGAACTGGGTGTGAGTTTTTTGTATTTGTTTTTGTTTTTGTTTTTGTTTTGTTTGTGTCTTCTGCATATATCCCCATGAGGGATATACAGTCAAATTATTGTTTTGAAGTCATTTGGAATACTTGCTTTTGGAAACTATGTCCCATCTAAAAACCGGTTCATTTGTTTCACTTTCTTTTCCATTTCTATAATTGCTTTTTTCATTTATTTAAAACTTCACTTTAGAATTTTTCATAATATTTACATGATAACAAAATTAAATATACAAAATAACATATATTCAAAATAGACAAATTTCTGTTTCCTCTACACCATGGTCCCCCTCTTTTATAGATAACCATTCTTCCATCTTTTTTTAAATATAAGAAAATGTGTATTTTCTTATTCTCCTTTTCTTGGTTGAATAACCTTCTGCATGTGTCTTCTTGTATTTTTGTCACTGTATATTTGAAACCAATTCCCAAAATAGTGATTAATGAATTAAAGGGAAAATGTCTATGTAATGTTTACTAAGTGTTGCCAACTTCTCTTATAAGGATTGTGCTTTTTTGCATTCCTGCCAGTAACACATGAGAGAGCCTACTTCCAAACATACAATGTTTTCAAGCTTTTAGGATTTTTTTTTTTTTAATCTGATAGGTGAGAAATGGTATCTTAGTAGGGTTTTCAAATTCACTTGTCTAGCAAATGCTTTCAAGGTGAAAGCTGGCCTCAGCACCTCATCTACCTCCTTAACTCTCACTTTCTTTATTAGACATCCCTCACCCTTACCTTCTCCCCATATTGATTGCACATTTCAAAAGCTGTGTTTTATTCATCACTGAAGATATTTTACAATGTAACATAAAAGTAATCTTTTAGAGTTGAAGTCAAGGTAGATAGTCTGCCATATTTTAAAAACAAAAGATTTCTCTATCTACAGATTTGTGGATTACTATACTGTTTTTTAAAATGTGATTCTCTACTATCTCTGTCAGCATGCCTAGGAATGATTATTTAAAGTACAGGGCTTTTGAGAGGCTGAAGTGAGAGGATGGTTTGAGGACAGGAGTTCGAGACTAGCCTAAAGGCAGCATAGCAAGATCTCACCTCCAAAGAAAAAAAAATTTTTTTTAATTAGCTGGACATGGTGGCACATACATGTAGTCCCAGCTACTTGTAGGATAGCTTGAGTCCAGGAATTCAAGGCTGCAGTGAACTATGATCACACCACTACACTCCAGCTTGGGTGACAGAATGACACCTTGTTTCTAAAGATAAAAATAAGTAAGTACAGGGTTTTAAGTCTCATTTATACCTATTGAATCAAAGCTTCCTAGAGGATGGAGCCTAAGAATCTTCCCTTTTAACAAGTAACCTAGACTATTTTGATGCCCACTCATGTATGAGAATTGCATAAAAATGGAATTTTTATGCCTTCCATAAAAATGGGATTAATTCTCACCTAACCTCATTGGAGTATTGTGAAAATTAACTGATTAAAGTTTATAAAGTTGTTTAAAGAATGCTAACAAGTACTATTCTAGGGGGGTATCAGTAAAATGTCATTAAAGTACACTAGAAACTTACTAAACCTCTTAAATGGACTTGATTGAAGAAATTAGTCAATAAATAACAAGGTAGCAGAAACTCAGTTTTAATGTATGCAGCAATGCATTCCCCATGGAGTGTTGAACATAAATCGATCCCTCTTTGCTTGCCCAGTGACACAGCAAAATGTTTGGCAATCTTTTGGAGGAGAAAAAACACTAGACTTTCCTCAGGTAATTATGTATGGAAAAAATATAGAACTCTTCAATGAGGCAGAAATTCCTTAGTGATTTTCCTTCTATTGATGTTTGATTAAATTTGGTATACTCTCCCTTTTTCACATTTGTTTGAACATATATATCATATCAAGAGCTCTGATATGTTTTGGCTGTGTCCCCACCCAAATCTCATCCTGAATTGTAGCTCCCATAAGTCCCATGCATAGTGGGAGGGACCTGGTGGGAGGTAATTAAATCAGGGAGGCAGCTTTTTCCTGTGCTATTCTCATGATAATGAGTAAGTCTCATGAGATCTGATGGTTTTATAAAGGGGGGTTCCCCTGCACACACTTTTTGCCTGCTGCCATGTAAGATGTGACTTTGCTCCTCCTTCACCTTCTGCCATGATTGTGAGGCCTCCCGAGCCATGTGGAACTTGAGTCGATTAAACCTCCTTCCTTTATAAATTACCTAGTCTTGGGTGTGTCTTTATTAGCAGTGTGAGAACAGACTAATACAAGCTCTAAACTAGAAGTGGCCAGATAACCACTTCCTGATATTTCCTGCCTCCTCAGGTGAACAACTTATCCTGCCATGACATTTTCAGGAATGTTGGGAGACTGATGTCACTCCCTTGTGCCTCCATTTCTCCCAAAGAACAGGCAATCAATCTTGCTTAGAAAGGTCAGGACAGGAGCACACTTTAATTTCTAAGGGAAGGTCAGAGACTCCACTTCCACCTAATTTCACCTCTTCTCCTAACCAGAAGTTCTGATATGGAGCAAGGGCCAGCAACAGGGTAAATTGCTGAAGGTGGACAGACTTTCTCAGGAGAAACAAAAGGGTAAATATTTTGCTTCTTTAAAAAAGGGCACTCTTTTGGGAATACCATTTTTTTGGTGATCCTAGATGGCTTTTCTGCTTTAGGTGACTTCTTTCTCTTCCTATTCATGGGACATAGGTCATAAAGCAGGCCCAGAAGGTCTTCCTGCCAGGGAAGAAGTATCTCCTCACTTTCTTTTTCTTTGTTGATCTTCTGCCTGGTTGTTCTATCCATTATTGAAAGTAGGATATTGAAGTCTCCAACTATTATTGTCAAATTGTCTATTTCTCCTTTCATTTTGATCAATTTTTCTTCATGTATTTAAAGGCTCTCTTATTAGGTGCATACATGTCTATAATGGCCATAACTTCCTTATGGATTGATCCTCTTATCATTATGAAATGTCCTTCTTTGCCTTTAGTAACAATTTTTGACCTAGTCTATTTTCTCTGATATTAGTATGGCTACTCCACCTCTCTTTTGGGTATTATCTCTATGTTATGTCTTTTTTCATCCTTTTACTTTTGATCTATTATTTGTGTCATTGACTCTAAAATGTATCTCTAATAGACAGCTTATAGTAGGATCACTTTTTAAATTTTTATTTATTAAGACAGGATCTCACTCTGTCACTCAAGCTGGAGTGCAGTGGCACAATTGTGGCTCACTGTAGCTTTGACCTCCTAAGCTAAAGCACCATGCTCAGCTAATTTTTTTGTAGAGATGGAGTCTCACTATATTGCTCAGGTTGGTCTCAAACTCCTGGGCTCAAGTAATCATCCCATCTTGGCCTCCCGAAATGCTGAGATTACAGGCATGAACCACCATGCCTGGTCACTTTTGGTTTTTTAATCCATGCTGGCAATCTCTGTCTTTTGTTTGGAATATTTCGTCCATTTACATTTAATGTAGTTACAGGTTGAGCATCCCAAATACAAAAATCCAAGTCTGAAATGCTCCAAAATCCAAAACATTTTGACTGCTAACATGAGGCTCTTCAATGAAAATGCTCATTGGAGCATTTCAGCTTCCAGATTTTCAGATGTGGGATGCTTGACCAGTAAGTATAATGCAAATATTCTTCCAAAATCTGAAAAAAGTCCCAAATCCAAAACATTTCTGGTCCCAAGCATTTTAGATAAGAAATACTCAACTTGTGCTAATAAGGCAGAACTTACATCCACAATTTTGCTATTTGTTTACACCATATTTTATGTCTTTTTTGTTCTTCTATTTATCCATTACTACCTTATTTTGAGTTAGGTATTTTGTAACATATCATTCTAATTCCCTTATGTGTCTTTAACCATATTTTAAGTTATTTCCTTAGTAGTTTTCCTGGGAATTATAATTAACATTTTAACTCAAAACAATAGAATTCAGATTAAAAACAGATTAATTTTAATACAAATTTAAAATTAATTTAATTATATAAGAATTTTCCTCCAATATAGCTTTGTGCCCCCTGCTTCATACTATTATTGTAATACAAATTATACCCTTATAATTATAAGCCCATCAACACAGTTTTATAATTATTATTTTATGCTGTTGTCTTTTAAATCAGATAGGAGAAAAGAGTTACGAATAAAAGATATTCAAATTATCTTATTTACCTATGTAGCTACCATTATTTCTTTACTTCTCCATGTGTATTCAAGTTATTGTCAAGTGTGCTTTCATTTCAGCCTAAAGGACTCCCTTTAGTGTTTCTTAAATGTCTTACTTAAATGTTTTAATTTCTCCTTTGTTTTTTGAAGGATAGTTTTGTTGGAAATAGAATTCTTGGTAGATAGTTTGGTGGGAGATAGTCTTTTAGAATTCTTGGTAGATAGTTTGGTGGGAGATAGTCTTTTTCTTTAGGCACTTTGAATATGTCATACTACCACCTTCTGGCCTCATGTTTTCTAATAAGAATTCATATGTTAATCTTATTAGGGATGGCTTGTATGGAATGAATTTCTTCTCTTTTACTCCTTTCAAAATTCTTTCTTTGTTTTGTCTTTCAACATTTTGATGATGATATGTCTAAATGTGACTCTCTTAAGTTTCTCTACTTGGAGTTCATTGAACTTCTTAGATGTACAGATCAATTAAATTTTTTCATCAAATTTGAGATGGCTTTGGCTATTATTTCTTCAAATATTCTTTTTCCTCTTTCTCTCATTATGTGTATGTTAGTGTGTTTGACGGTGTCTCATAGGTACTTACTAATTTTTTTTCATCCTTGATTCTTTATGTTCCTTAGACAGGATGATTTCAATTGGTCTGTCTTCAAGTTTGCTAGTTCTTCTTCCAATTAAGATCTTCTGTTGAGCCCCTTTAGTGAATTTTTCATTTCAACCTTTTTATGTTTTTGTTTTATTTTATTTATTTATTTATTTATTTATTTATTTATTTATTTATTTTTGAGACAGTCTCCCTTTGTTGCCAGGCTGGAGTGCAGTGGTGCAACCTTGGCTCACTGCACCCTCCACCTCCTGGTTTCAAGCGATTCTCTGTCTCAGCCTCCTGAGTAGCAAGGATTATAGGCACGCACCACAGCACCTGGCTAATTTTTATATTTTTTAGTAGAAATGGGGTTATGTCATGCTTGCCAGGCTGGTCTTGAACTCCTGACCTCAGGTGATCTGCCCACCTCAGCCTCCCAAAGTGCTAGGATTAGAGGCGTGAGTCACCGTGCCCGGCCTCAAACTTTTTACTTTTCAACTCAAGAATTTCTATTTGATTCTTTTAAAAAACAATTCTAGGTTTTTACAGATATTCTGTATCTGGTGAAACATCATTCTCATTATTTCCTTTAAATTTTAGACATAATTTTCTTTAGTTCTTTGAATATGTTTATTCATAATAGCTCATTTAAGATCTTTTTTCTAGTAAATCAAATATTTGGACTTCCCCAGGGATAGTTTATATTGACTGCTTATTTTTCTTATGTATGGCTATACTTTCCTGTATCTTTGCATGTCTTGTAATTTTTTATTGAAAACTAGGCATTTAAAATAATATAATATGGCAACTCTTTTTGGCAGAATCTGTGGAAATCAGATTCCCCCAACTCCCTAGGGTTTGTTGTTTTATCTTTGCTGTTGTTGTTCCTGCTGTTTGTTTAGTGATCTGCCTGGACTCAACCTGTAAGATCCATGTTCTTTGTTATATGTAGTCATTGAAGTCTCTGCTTGATTAACGTTGTGGTCAGCTAATGACTGGACAGAGATTTATTTAAATGTCTTGAACCAATACATCTCCTAATCTTTGTCAAGTGACTCTGTGTGAGTGTTGAGGCATGCCATCAATGGTACTGGCAGGCAGTTTACGACCTCCCTTTGTCTTCAATTACTTCTTGGGTAAAGCCTGAAGGCCAGCAAGATGGGAGAAATTAGGGCCTTCTCTGGTCTTTTCTAGGAATGCATGTCATCCTGCACATATGTGTGGACTTCTAGATTCCCAGGATTGTGTTAGAGATGTTCAAATCCCCTTATAGATATCTCATTCCCAAGTTTTTCCTTTTAAGTTTTCTGATCAGCCTCTTGTTATCCCCAACTGGAAATGCTACTTCAGGCAGCTGGAATGTTAAACAATTGCTGCTCATAGTTTTTGGCGAATGTCTTGGGGATAAGGCTGCTTGCACTGAGTGAGTTCTGAATCCGATTAAATAAAGACAAATCCTGAGAATGGAGCTTCTTAATAAGCTTCCAGACTACTTAAACAGTGGCAATTATCTTGGGATAAGGCTTTTGGGGAGCTTCAAACTCGTTCTTCCTCCTCTAGTGGCTGTTGGGCTGTTATTGTAGTTGCAGGCTACTTATTTTTAAGATTATTGTGGAGCTGGGGGGAGGGGAATAAAATTAGGACAAGTTAAAATGCCATAACACGTAATGTTCTTACTGATATTCAGCTGTTTTTCTCGAATAAATATTTCTTGGATTTCTGAAAGCTTTTAATGTCCAGAGTTCTGAAACACCAATTTTGGTAAATTTTGTCAGTATTCTAGTTACTTTTATGGAGAAGCAGAATTTGGGAGGTCTCTTTAAGAAGTTCTTCCTTTCTTCCCATCATCTTTAGAAAGCCATGTGAAAATAAAAGAAAAAAACTCAAAGCCAGAAATTTAGTTCTTAATCTAGAGGGGTTGAAGGAGTTTTCATAACTCAGTTCTCTAAGTCAGGAAACAAAATGGGGATTTGGGACTAAAAGGTAGATCTGATCTGAACTGTTCTCTTTTTTTTTTTTTTTTTTTTTGAGACGGAGTCTTGCTCTGTCGCCCAGGCTGGAGTGCAGTGGCCGGATCTCAGCTCACTGCAAGCTCCGCCTCCCGGGTTTATGCCATTCTCCTGGCTCAGCCTCCCGAGTAGCTGGGACTACAGGCACCCGCCACCTCGCCCAGCTGGTTTTTTGTATTTTTTAGTAGAGACGGGGTTTCACCTTGTTAGCCAGAATGGTCTCGATCTCCTGACCTCGTGATCCGCCCGTCTCGGCCTCCCAAAGTGCTGGGATTACAGGCTTGAGCCACTGCGCCCGGCCTGAACTGTTCTCTAAAGAAAGCCTTAGGAATCTATTGAGATAGTGGGTAGCATTCTGGAGTTTGGGACCCTGGCCTTTCTAATCACAACTAGCAGTTTGGATACCTTTGCCATACACCAAGGATTTTGTCACTCATGGAACATTCTGTCTTTCAAATTCCTTGTACATGTGAGTAAATCTTGGCTTATTTTCCCAACAACAAATTCACTGATCTGTTCATTCATCTTTCCTCCACCCATTCTGTCTTGTTGTTAACTATGCCATCCCTTTCTGTGTCTTAGGTCCTCAACTCAAGTCTTAATAGTACTTTCGAATCCTAAAGGCTACCATATGGGTCTCCGTGTTACAGTGAAGGGAAAGAACGTGAGTATAGCAAGTGCATAGAGAACCACCACATAAGTGCATCCCTACAATCAGAGATCAAGGACAGATAATGTCACCATTCAAAGTCAGCTATTATCAGATAAGTAGTAATCTTGGTAATTGCAACATTTTTATGGTAACTGCCAACTGTTGCATGGAACCTGGAAAAGGGAGAGTTCAGAAGCAAATAGTTTGCCCAGTTTATCTAGCACTTTCCAAAGTGGAGGGAAAAAGACTCTGAATTCAAAAGTGTTAAGAAATTATAGTTACTTTAATAGCAAAATCTATACTGGCACTGGGAGAGCTTTCCATGGTCTTCCCTAGCCTGGATGAAATTACCCAAAAAAACCTCCCTTGGCTTTGATTCTCTGCTCAATCGCTCAATTACTCTTTCAGATAACTTGCTAGGAAGTTTTGCACAGGGCATCCGAATGTTTTTGTCCATATAAATGCCTAGCTCTCTGTCTCCCATCTCATCCCCTCACTTCCTAGTGTAAATCAGTGGTCTGGGTTCTACTCCAGTCTCCGGGGCCTTGGTTGGTGTGATTTACTCTCTCTAGAGGCTGGTCTTGGAACATCCTGCATCATCCCTAGGATGCCTCAGCTGAACTAGCCTACCAACTTATTTCTTTGCTCTCAGTTGTAACATTAGAGAAATCCAAGATTGCAACCCCAAAGATTAAGAAAAAAAAAATGCACTATGAGAAAGTAGTGCAGCTATTTTGGAAACAGTGCAAATAAAAATGTCAGCAACCTTATTTGCAAATAACCAGGTCAATCAAAAGGGCTGTTGATGCGGGTAATTACAAGCCTTGACCATCCATCACCTGGATCTGAGATACACATGCACTCCTGCAAGGGGAGGCGTCTCATTGCACCTACAATGCTGCAGGTTTTCTCAATTAAACATGCATCCCCTCACCCTGCCAAATGCAAACCACACTCATTTATATTAGTGAGGATTTTCCGTGCCTCTGGGTTTCTTGCTGGCGTCTCTCAAGACTGCTCCTCACATTAGCTAGGCTGCGATATGCTTCCAAGCAAAAGGACCATCTCTGCAGAAACAGATGTTAGCCTCCCCAGGCACAGTGTGCCCTCTCCCTGTGATATGCTCTCTAAATTTGCATTTGTGCTGTCAGTCAGGGAATTGCACAGAATGACAATTGATGCCACCAGTAAAGGAAGTTAGGATGGGCGTAAAGGATGGGGAAAAGGATAGAATAATTAATGAATGGCTCCAGAGTGGGGAATGGGCTCTCAGCTCACATAAGCTTTTGAACTCTAGTAGGGTTAATTGGTTCTATGCCAGCCCCACAATAGCTTTCATCTCAGGAGATGGAAGGGAATGAGTCTTAATTAGCCAGCCTGACCTAATCTCATAGTCAGCTACATATAGGACATCACCTAGTTTGTTCTCAGTTCTTCCAGAATGAATTAAAACACACACACACACACACACACACACACAAACACACAGAACTCAGGAAAGTGGATAGTCATCCGCTCATGGAAGGGTGTGGGAGGAAGTGCCGATGTTGTCACTGTGATGCATCTGAACGGAGCCTTGCTTGAGGCAGGCCTGTATGTGGGTGCTGGTGGGTAGCCCCTTAGGTTTTTTGCTGAGAGGCAGCCTCTGCGATGGAGGTTGTCTGCAGGAGGTTGCCCTGAAGAACAGCACCTAGAAGGAAGAAAGGGAGGGAACAGAACGGGAAACTGAGCTGTGATGCAGTTGCAACAAATGCCTCATTCGACCTCACAGTGGCTCTGCAACTGGGATAGCCCACAAAGCTGTCCTAGAATTAGGCCGGGGCTGGGCCTTTGTACCAAGCACAGGCCAGTCATTGAATGAGGCTGTCCCCAAAGAAGGGGCACTTCCTTGTACCTAGGCACTTCCTTCAACCAAATTCTCAGAGAGGGATTCAGGTGGGGACTCTCAGCAGCCTGCTGGCCTTGACCTAAAGGCAGAACTGGAGGGCGCTGTGGCTTCTGCCCTACAGCTACTGGCCCTTTAAGTAGCCCAGAGTAGCAGTGGATAATTACCTCACCACCTTACCACCTGTCAGCTTTCTGACCAGAGCAGAGTTTAGAGAGTGTTCCTGTAACCAGCAAAAGGGCCTGGCTGCTTGCCACTTGTGGAAAGAAGTCAAAAGAATAATGCGTTATGATCAAAGAGAGCTCACTCTCTTTTTCTATTATCCATGCTAGGAAGGGGAAGGGTAGAAAGCAATTTCATTCATCCATTTGTGGAGGGAACATAGGGGTTGTTAAAGAGGGGTTTAGAATGTAGAAGAGGGAAGAGTGGTACGAGGAGGTGCCAGGTGCCGTGACTTGCTCCAGTGGCTCATCTTGAGTCACTGTTCCATTTGGTGAAGGAGCTGGTGCCACTGTAGATCCTGCCAGGTTATAAATTAATCACACTCAATCTTGTAGTCAGTCTTCAGCCAGGAGCGGGTTCCGGCCTCAAAGTAATCTTTTGTTGGAGAGAGAATTCTGGAGGTGTCAGGTCCCTATCAGGATCCGACTCCTGAGGCTTCTAAGGAAATAGACGACCAGATAAGAGAGCATAGTGTGTGCTTGCAAGCATCTAGGTGGCACATGTCTGTAATTCCAGCTACTTAGGAGGCTGAGACACGAGAATCCCTTGAACCCAGTAGGTGGAGGTTGCAGTGAGCCAAGATTGCACCACTGCACTCCACCCTGGGTGAAGAGCGAGACTCCATCTCAAAAAACAAACAAAAAACGTTATTTGGCCAGGCACAGTGGCTCACGCCTATAATCTCAGCACTTTGGGAGGCCAAGGTGGAAGAATTGCTTGAGGTCAGGAGTTTGAGACCAGCAACGTAGTGAGACCCTATCTCTACAAAATAATAATACTTTTAAAATTAGCCAAGAGTGGTGGTGTGCACCTGTGGTCCTAGCTGCTCAAGAAGATCACTTGAGCCCAGGCTCAGTGCCCAAGGCTGCAGTGAGTCATGATAGCGCCACTGCACTCCAGCCTGAGAGACAGAGAAAAACTATGTACCCAAAAAAAAGTTATTTTGTAAAGAATGAGGAAGGACTCATTTGCAAATGTGAGTTTTCCTGTGCTGTGGCTTACTTTAAATCCATCTCAAGCTCAGTAGAGAAGGACCACCCGAGGGTTTTCTAGGTCCAGGTTTGGCCTAGAAAGTCCAAGTTAATTGAAAACAAAGCAGTTGAAGTTCATTCCCAATTTGCTGCCCTGCTAGGAGCAGAAGGAGGGGTTTTATGATGTTCCTGCTGGTTTTGGATGACACAGATCCCTGCTGTCCTTGTGGGGCAAGGCAGGCTGCCCTGGGTGGGCCCCTGTGGTTTACGGAGGGAAGCGGGAAGCAAAGGAGGAGGAAGAAGTGCCGCAGGAGTTTGGGTAAAGTTCCTGCTGCAGCACGCAGTGAATTATCCACTTACAATGTCCATGGAGTCAGGCAGCAGCAGCAACTTTACGGGACAGAGTCTGCGTGTCACCTTCAGTCTCTTCGTTCGTTTACACAGTTCTATCCCATTGATGCCTCTGTTCCCACCCCCTTTCCCCTCCTCCCTCTGGTCACCTGGAGTTTCATCCTGAGCACCATCGCTCAGACCACTCCAAGGGCACTGAGTACACAGTAGCCGCCTGATAGACGTTGGTAGATGGCATTTTGGCCCCACAGGCTCTCCAGGTTGGCCCCAGAAGAGATCACAGGATCTCATCATCTTCCCTGTTGATATTGTCTGTGGTCAACCTGTATTTGTTCCTCAGATGGAGCTGATGTTTACATAACTTTTCCTCCAAAACACAAAACAACAACCCCATACGTGCAAATGACTTACACACCACAGTCATGATTTATAACCAAGCTAAGTTGTGGCCACATCTCAGGAACATGGGAAAAGATGGATGGGAAGGAAGCAAATGGAAGAGATTCCTCAGGACCAAGGAATCCTATTTTTCTAACATGATAGGATGTGCCAAATATGGGTAGGACGCCTGTCCCATATCCAAGACTTGCTGAGGGCAAGAACAGCAGGGTCTTCTGAAGAGTTCATCTCTAGGCCTCAATCCTTCGACTAGATCAGGCTTTCTCTAGGATTTTCCCATTGCTGGGGTTGGCAGAGAAGGTATATGCAGGTGGCCTTGGCACTGGCTTTTTTCCCAGCAAAACAAGTTATCAGTCAATGCAACAAAGCTGGGGATGGCCGATTTGGGTTTTTTTTTTTTTTTTAAGATGGAGTTTCACTCTTGTCACCCAGGCTGGAGTGCAATGGTGCGATCTCAGCTCACTGCAACCTCCGCCTCCTGGGTTCAAGCGATTCTCCTGTGGGCTGAGTTCTTTATTTTAACCAATTGAGGGACTGGAGAAATGAAGTGTGATGAATCATTACCCACAATATTTCTTTTCCAGGTTTTCTCATGAAGGAGGAAAGATACACATGCCCATGCATATACATATACACACGTACACACATTCACATATGCACACATGCACACTTTATGTAAAAGTATTGTGATCAGAAAACACACACGAGTTCCTGGGGGAAAAGCTAGACCAAAAGACCTGAGACCAGGGCACACAGCTGGCAATGCCTGCAGCCCTGGAGTCTCACTCTATCATTTCTATGAAGTTGTAGTGCTGCCTTCAACAAGTCAATTAACCTTCTTTCCTTCCACTCCCTAATCTTCTAAGCAGAAAAGAACAACATGGACCCAGCTCAGAGGAGTGTCAGGAGATTAACCTACATCTTCAAAGGGCTCATGATCATTAGAGGGCTATGTAAAGGGTGGATGTTGTTATTTTTATTAAAAAGCTGGATGACTACTCCTGAGCTCTGTCTGCCACCTTCCCCAGGCCTCTCTGGATTCTGCTGAGCGAGGGGGTGAAGCTGTTTCTGGAATGTGTAAAATGGAAATGTCCTAGGCCTCCGTGCTCTGAGGTTAAGTGAATGTTCTCTGCAAATAGCACTGGTTTGGTGCAACGTGGAGGCACTTCAACAGCGTGTATTTACAGATAAAATGTTAAAGAACAGGAATGGCATTTGGGTGTGAAATCGAACTTTCAAGGTGGTGGTAGGTTGGTGATGGGAGAAGGAGATAACATTTAGCCAGTGCCAAGTACTGTGAAAACTCCTTATCCAGTGTGAACAGAACTGGCATTTTGGTCTGCTGAAAAGTCAGTGGAAGTGGGGAACCGCACAAAGTGATATACTCATACCTTAAGCATTTTACTTTAACTTAAGACATGGATCTGTACATTTCTTTGCCAATCTGTTGATTAAAGCTCAAAACCCTGCCTTTAAGTACAAGTCCATGACCAGTGTCCCAAATCATTATTCTTCCATAAACCACATCTGCAATCCATCATCTAAGATCTCCAGTTTAAGACTCTTTAGAGTGGAGCAGGAACTTACAGATACGTGTGAGCAATGGACAGTCTTTCTCGATGTTTGCTGTTTCCCCCACTCTTTTACAGTTGTCTCACATGCACGTAATCTGATAGTAACTTATTTTAACTGCTTGCCTTTATGGAGACTCTCCAAAGCATTTAAGTTACTGTGTCATAGAAACAACAATGCTCTTTCTTTTGCACTCATATTTCATGGATTTAAATAACGTTTAATTAAATCACATATTACATATTGTAGTTACAATTAGCAAAACAGGTTTGATAACAGATGCACCTAATTTTGGAATGCCTCTGTCTCAGCAGGTGAAGAAGGGCATGTAGGAAGGGCACGGGGGCCATGGGCCCCTACCTGGCCTCACTCAGGGAGACACAGATGGTTAAAATGGCAAGTGGGTTAGGTAGAAATTGGGTAAACAGAGCTTCTCTTTGTTACTTACTCTACTGCATTTAATCCTTATGATGAGTTTGCTACTATCATCTCTATTTTACAGATACAGTATTTGAAGTCCAAAGAAGCTGGATATCGCACCCAAAGTCAAACAGCTAGAGAGCAGTGAACTTGGAATGTCAATCCAGATCTGTTTGGGCCCATATGCAGGCTCACTGAGGACTAAGGTTCTTTTAGGGAGTGATCTCTTCACCTGCAGCCTCGGATTTTTGAAAGAATATACAAGTTTACATATTGACTTGGAAATGTGAGCAGGAACCTGGTCCTTCAGCCGTGATGATTGTTCCTTCTTCTAAATCAGTGGGTCTCAACGTGTATCCCCTGACCAGCAGCAGCAGCATCTGGGAGCTTGTTGGAAACGCGAATCCTCAGGCCCCATCCCTGATCTGTTGAATCAGAGCTCTGAGTCCAGCAAGCTGTGTTTTGAAAGCCCTCCAGAGATTCCAATATGTGCAGATACATTCTGATATTATATATTATGATACGTATTGAGACCCACTGCTCTGTATGTGTTACTCATTCATTCATTCATTCATTGGAAAAAATGCCTATTGACCGCTGTGTGACAGAGGCTGGTTGACAAACGATGAATGCAGAAAGGGCACCTGACTTCCCAGAGCTTACATTCTACGATGTAGCTGATTCTCTACCACTGCCCAGGTCCTGATGCTCCAAGCAGGCCCAGCCAGCAGCCTGCTCCACAGACTCCTGAAGATCTTCTCCCACTGCCAAGCAGGGAACTGCATCTGCTGCTCACGGAGTCATCCAAACAAACTGTATTCTTTACAGTCCTGGTAAGAAGCATCAGCTTCCATTCCTTTGCTTGGATTGTTCCCTTTATTTTTATTTATATTGTGATAAAGTATGCCTAATAAAATTTACCATTTTAATCATTTTTTAAGTGAACTCTTCAGTGGCATTAACACATTCACAATGTTATGTAATTATCACCACGATCCAGAAATTTTCATCATAACAAATAGAAACTCCATACTCATTAAATAACTCCAGGGTTAGGTGTGGTGGCTCACGCCTGTAATGCCAGCACTTTGGGAAGCTGAGGTGGGCAGATCACTTGAGGTCAGGAGATTGAGACCAGCCTGGCCAACATGTTGAAACCCATCTCTACTAAAAATACAAAAATTAGCTGGATGTGGTGGCATATACCTAGAGTCCCAGCTACTCAGGAGGCTGAGACAGGATCACTTGAACCTGGGAGGTGGAGGTTGCAGTAAGCTGAGATAACACCACTGCACTCCAGCCTGGGCAACAGAGTGAGGCTCAATCTGAAAAAATAAAATTAAATTTTTAAAAAAATAAATAAATAATAAACAGTAACTCCCACTCCCTCCTCCCCCCACACAATGTCTATGAATTTGCCTATTGTAGGTACCTCAATAAGTGGAATCATACAATATTTGTTCTTTTGTTACTGGCTTATTTCACTTAGCATAATGTTTTTGAGGTTTATCCATGTTGTCATATGTATCAGAATTTTCTTTCTTTCTATGGCTGAATAATATTCCATTGTATATATATACTAAACTTGTTTATTTATCTGTTAGTGAACACTTGGGTTATTACCATATTTGGCTACTGTGAATAACAGCTATAATATTTGTGAATAATAGCTATATTATTGTGATTAATAGCTATTATTGCGAATAATAGCTATAACTATTGATGTCCATTTTAAACTGAGTTGTTTTATTTTTGGGTTGTTGTTGAGTTTTATTTGTTCTTTATATATTCTAAATATTATTCCCTTATCAGATATAGGACTTGCAAATATTTTATCCCATTCTGTAGGTTGTCTTGTCACTCTTTTGATAGTATTATCTGATGTACAGAACTTTTAAATTTTGATGAATACAACTTATCTATTTTTTATTTTGTTGCCTGTGTTTTTGGTGTTATAGCCAAGAAATCATTGTCAAACACAAAGTCATAAGATTTTTCCCTCACGTTTTCTTCTAAGAATTTTATAGTTTTAGCTGTCAAGTTTAGACTTTTGATCAATTTTGAGTTAATTTTCTTTTTTTTTTTTTTTTTTTTTTTTTTTTTTTTTTTTTTTTTTTTTTTTCTTTTTTTGAGACGAAGTCTTGCTCTGTCGCCCGGGCTGGAGTGCAGTGGCCGGATCTCAGCTCACTGCAAGCTCCGCCTCCCAGGTTTACGCCATTCTCCTGCCTCAGCCTCCCGAATAGCTGGGACTACAGGCGCCCACCACCTCGCCCGGCTAGCTTTTTGTATTTTTTAGTAGAGACGGGGTTTCACCGTGTTAGCCAGGATGGTCTCGATCTCCTGACCTCGTGATCCGTCCGTCTCGGCCTCCCAAAGTGCTGGGATTACAGGCTTGAGCCACCGCGCCCGGCCTGAGTTAATTTTCTTATACGGTATAAGATGTGAGTCCAATTCATCCTTTTGCATGTGGGTATCTGGTTTTACCAGCATCGTTTGTTGAAAAGACTGTCCTTTTGCCATTGAATGATCTTGAAAACCCTGTCAAAAACAACTAACTGTAAACATAAGAGTTTATTTCTGGTATCTCTATTCTATTCTATTTATCTATATATCTGTCCTTAAGCTGGTACCACACTGTTTTGATTACTGTAGCTTTGTAGCAAGTTTTAAAACTGGAAAGTGTGAGACCTGAAACTTTGTTCTTCTTTTTCAATATTGTTTTGGTTATTGGAAGTCCTTTGAGATTCTTATACATTTTAGGATAGCTTTTTCTATTTCTCCAAAGAATGCCACTGGAACTTTGGTAGGGATTACATTGAATCTCTAGATTCTTCTGGTTTGTATTGTCATATTGACAATATTACGTTTTCTAATCCATGAACATAGGATGTTGTCTTATTTCATTTTGCTGTAACAAGATACCATACACTGGGTAGCTTATAAACAACAGAAATTTATTTCTCACACTTCTGGAGGCTGCCAAGATCTTATTTAGTGTCTAGTGAGGGCCTGCTTCCTCATAGATGATATTTGCTCCCTGTGTCCTCATATAGTGGAAAGGCAAATGAGCTCCCTTTAACTTTCTTGGTAAGGACACTAATCCCAGTTATGAGGGCTCCACTCACATGACCTCATCACCTCTCAAAGGCCCACCTCCTAATACCATCCCATTGTGGGTTAAGATTCAGTGTAGGAATTTGGGGGGCACATAAACATTCAGATCATAAGAGATGTCTTTTCATTAATTTAAATCTTTTAGAATTTCTTTCAGTAATGTTCTGTAGCTATCTTTCAACTGCCTGGCTACTTGTATTCTTAAGTTTTTATTCTTTTGATGTTATCATAAATTGAATTGTTTTTTAAATTTCCTTTTCAGGTTGATAACTGCTGTTTATAGGAGTGAAAGTGATTTTTCAGTGTTGATTTTGTATCCTGCAATTTTGCTGAACTGATTCATTAGTTCCAATGGGTTTTGGTTTTTTCCTTTTTTGATTTTTTTCTTTTTGAGGACTCTTTAGGGTTTTCTATATAGGAAGTCAAGTTATCTGCAAGCAACGATGATTTTACTTTTTTATTTGCAATTTAGAGGCCTTTGATTTCTTTTTCTTACCTTCTTCCTCTGGCTAAAACTTCTGTATCATATTCAATAGAAGTGGTGACTCTAGCCTGGGCGACAGAGTGAGACTCCGTCTCAAAAAAATGAAAAACCAAAAAAAAGAAGTGGTGAAAGTATTCCTGATCTTAGGGGAAAAGCTTTCAGTCTTTCACCATTGGGTACAATGTTAGCTGTGGTTTTTTTCATATATGGCCTTTATTATATTCAGAAAGTTTCTTTCTGTTCCTAGTTTGTTGAGTGTTTTTAGCACAAAAAGGTTTTGAACTTTGTCAAATGCTTTTTCTGCATCAAGAGGATCGTATGTTCTTTTCTTTCACTTTGTTAATGTGGTATATTACACTGATTGATTTTTATGTGTTAAACCATATTTGCATTCCAGGAATAAATCCCAGTTGGTCATGGTGAATAATTCTCTTAATATTTGCTGCTGAATTCAGTTTGCTGGTATTTTGTCGAGAATATTTGCATCAATATTCACAAAATACATTGGTCTGTAGCTGTCTTTTCTTATAGTATCTTTGGCCACAGAATGAGTTAGAAAGTGTTCCATTCATCAAACTGTTAGTCCAGAAGGATGTCTTTTTCTCAGTGCAGTGAGCTATAGATGCTCTAGTTTTCTCCCTAGGGATGGGGAGAGGGCATTGAGGCAAGCCTGGAGAGGAGCCTGGGCAGTAGGGTCATGAACTTTTTTCTTTCATGAAGGAGGAATACAAGCAAGAGTTTTGTATTCAGAACGTTGTGCAGTATTTTGGAATGGGACACTGGAGTGTTTAGAGATCTTAGTTTAAAAACAAAACAAAAAGATTGATCAAATCTGTACAGTTTCTATTGTTCCAGATTTTTTAAAGCTTGTATTAAAAGGATGATATATAATTTAAAAAAGAAAGTATTCCATTCTTCAATTTATTAGAAGAATTTGAGAAGGGTTTATTGTAGTCTTCCTTGTTTTAAAATTATTTTGTATGCTTCTTTTTCCACCACCAGATTTTAAGTAAGTATCCTTATTTTCCCTTTTCCTCATACAGTCCACCCCATCCCAAGAACCAAACTTTGTGCTTTTCACACAGTAGGTTCTCAATAAAAGTAATGAAATTAGTATCAAAGTGTCTGATCTTTGGAAACCCACTTTTGGAAATCTTTGGCTTTCATGTATCTGACTTCCAAATAGTTTGCACTTTCTTAAAGTATACAACTTGAAACTACTTTTGGTAAGTTCAGATGATCATACTCCCACTAATAGGTGAGCATTTTGATCTACAGTTTCAAGTGGCCTTGCCTAGCCAACAGCAATGTTTGGGCAGTGGCATCATTTTCATCTGTACAATAATGTAGGCATTTAAACATTTTATTGCATTTGTCCCTTATTGTCTTATAAAAATAGAAAGAAAAATGAAAGTATCGATAATTGTGATTAAAAAAAAAAGAATAGGTCTCATAAACTTAACATGGTTGAAATCATGATGCAAAACATTAGGTATGCTGAAAGTGGAAAATTTTAACCTTGGTTGGGTGTTCTTTGGAATTAAGTTGATTGAGACTGGGTTCAACTGTGAAAAAAAGAACACAAAGAATTCGTAAAGCATGTCATCAAATTTCAAGTCAAAAGGCATAAAGAGCAATTTTACAATTTTTTCTAGCTCCTTGAGACTATAACCCTCCCCTCTTAAGTTTTCACATATTTGGCCAGGCGCAGTGGCTCACACCTGGAATCCCATCACTTTGAGAGGCCAAGACAGTGAATCATCTGGTGTCAGGAGTTCAAGACCAGCCTGGACAACATGGTGAAACCCTGTCTCTACTAAAAATACAAAAATTAGCCAGGTGTGGTGCCACATACTTGTAGTTCCAGCTACTCGGGAGGCTGAGGTAGGAAAGTCACTTGAACCCAGGAGGCAGAGGTTGCAGTGAGCCAAGATTATGCTGTTATACCTCAGCCTGGGTGACAGAGTGAGACCCCATCTCAAAAGAAGAAGAAGAAGAGGAAGAAGAAGAAGAGGAAGAAGAACAAGAAGAAGAAGAGGAAGAAGAAGAAGAAGGAGAAGGAGAAGGAGAAGGAGCAGCACTGGCCAAGATATGGAGAAGTTGGAACATTTGTCCACTATTGCTGGGAATGTAAAATTATAGTTGCTGTGGAAAATAGGGCCTTGAACAGGTATTTGAAACCTACGTTCATAGCAGCACTAGTCACAATAACCCAAAGGTGGAAACAACTCAAATGTCCATTAACAGATGAATGGAAAATCAAAATGTGGTATATCTATACAATGGAATATTATTTAGCCTTACAAAGGAAGGAAATTCTGACACATGCTTCAACCTGGTTGAACCTTGAGAACATTATACTAAGTCACAATAAGCCAATCATAAAAGGACAAATACTTTATGATTCCACTTATATGAGGTACCTAGATTATTCAAACAATAGACAAAAAGTAGAATAATGGTTGACAGGGGATAGGAGGAGGAGCGAGAAGTTAGGAGTTATTGTTTAATGGCAATACAATTTCAGTTTGGCAAGATGAAAGTGTTCTGGAGATTGGTTGCACAACAATGTGAATGTACTTAACACTACTGAACTGCACAGTCAAAATAGTTAAGATGCTATGTTTTATGTTACATGTATTTTATCAGTTTTTAAAATCCTCAGAAACACTGTGCAACATAGTGAGACCCCATCTCTACAAAAAACTTTTTAAAAATTAGGCCAGCATGGTGGTTCATGCCTGTAGTTTCAGCTACTCATGAAGGCTGAAGTGGGAGGATCACTTGAATCCAGGAGGTCAAGGCTGCACTGAGCCATGATTGTGCCACTGCACTCCAGCCTAGCTGACAGAGTGAGATCCTGTCTCAACAAAGGGAAAAAAAAAAAAAAAAGTCCTCAGAGACCAATCACCATGGAAATGTACTGGAAGATGTAATTTAGAGAAAAAAAATCATAAAATATTACTGAGTGTCTTTAAAATATATATATAGGCAGGGTGGGCATGGTGGCTCACTCCTGTAATCCCAGAACTTTGGGAGACCGAGGCAGGAGGATCACTTGAGCCCAGGAATTCAAGATCAACCTCAGCAATATAATGAGGTCCAGTCTCTACAAGAAACTAAAAAGTAGGCCAGTTGCGGTGGCTCGCACTTGTAATCCCAGCACTTTGGGAGGCCGAGGTGGGAGGATCACTTGAGCCCAGGAGTTCAAAACCAGCCCAGGCAACATAGTGAGACCCCATCTCAATTTATTTTTTTTAAAAATTAGCTGAGCATACAGGTGCACACCTGTAGTCCCAGCTACTCAGGAGGCTGAGGAAGGAGGATAACTTGAGCCAAGATCTCACCACCACACTCCAGCCTGGATGGCAAAGCAAGATCCTGTCTCCAAAAAAAATTAAAAATAAAAACATACAGGCAAATTTTATAATTAATATTAGTACTGGGCAGATGATCGATTTTGTTAATGGAAAAATGCATATAGAAGATAGCAGCTTTAAAAATCTGCTAAGGGCAGACACAGTGGCTCACACCTGTATCATGCTACTTTGGGAGGCTTGAGCCCAGGAGTTGGAGACCGGCCTGGGCAACATAGTAAGATTCCATCTTGACAAAAATAAATAAATAAATAAATAAAATTAAAATTAGAATCTACTTTAAAAACATATTGTGTTACCAAAAATTAATTAAAACAATAAAATTCCTTGTTGGCAATATTTTGTATAAATAGCTATCCTAGCACACACTACTATTATAGTTTTTTTTAAAACCACAATTCTACTATAAATTGGTACTTTTTTCCTAGAGAACAATTTGGCAACGTGTAATAAGGTCTTAAAAAATGTTTAGCTCTTCCAACCTGGTTATTCCACTTTGGGGGATTTATTCATTCAATGAATAGTCACTAAGCATTTTCCTTTTATGCATTAGGCACTGTTTTGAGGACTGTGAATACAGTGGTGAAGTCCATATAATCCCCGCCCTGAGAGTTTACAATCCTACAGAGGAAAAGAAACACATTTATTGATGGAGTGAATATATATTTTCCATGCTCACAATCCAGGTGAGGCAGGAGAACAGGGTCTGCAGGCAGGGAACCTAAGGCTGTTTCAAGCCACCTTCCTAGAACTAAACTGAAAGGAAAACCCTAACTTTCCAGCCTAAGTGACAAAAAGACCAGAGTCTACTCCCTTTGCAAACCCCCTACCTTTTCTGCACAGCAGATGGGAAATTGGCTTTCCGCAACCAATCAGACTGGTTGCAGGCCAAGTCTTTGTTTGCATAGAAGCCTAACTTTGTAACTTCATCCTAGCCTCTCATTGGTTGCCTTTTGCAACCAAGCAGATGTTTGCATAGGAGTGTGACCTTTGTAACTTCACTCCAGCCTCTGATCGGCTGCTTTCTGCAACCAATCAGACTGATGGCAGGCTACCACTTCATTTACATGAGGTGAGCATGAAGGGGCCAATGGGAAACTTCTAGGGGCATTTGGACCCAAGAAGATTCTGTATCTGGGCCCTTGAGCCGCTGCTCGGGTCTGCCGCACTGTGGATTATACTTTCGTTTTCGATAAATCCCTGCTTTCGTTCTTTTGTTGCTTTGTTCTTTCTTTGCTTTGAAGAACATTTTGTCCAATTCTTTGTTCAAAACGCTAAGAACGTGGACAACTTGCAGTCGCGACCCTCTACCAGTGATACTTGCTTCCTCTTTGTGTTAAATGTACTCCAAATCTTCTTTAAGAAACACCCCGCCTGTATCCCAGCACTTTGGGAGGCCGAGACGGGCGGATCACGAGGTCAGGAGACGGAGACCATCCTGGCTAACACTGTGAAACCCCGTCTCTACTAAAAATAAAAAAAAAAAAATTAAAAAATTTTTAAAAACATGAGCTGGGCGAGGTGGCGGGCACCTGTAGTCCCAGCTACTTGGGAGGCTGAGGCAGGAGAATGGCGTGAACCCGGGAGGCGGAGCTTGCAGTGAGCCGAGATTGTGCCACTACACTCCAGCCTGGGCGACAGAGCAAGACTCCGTCTCAAAAAAAAGAAAAAAAAAAGAAAGATAAAAAAAGAAACACCCCTTCCTCATTTTCCACCCTGTGAATGGACGGTCCATTCATCCAGCTACACCTATTTTAAGTCAATATTTGTATTTCACCGCCTGGTCACTCGGATTGGTTCAGAGATGACACAGAACTCATTTGGAGCTAATGAGATGAATAAAGATGTTTGCTTGGGCTTGTGGCAAATATACATTTTCTTCTGCCGTATTGTATAAAGGTATGAGGCTTAGGGCTGCTGTAAGCATCTCCATTTCCTGGGCTGTGTCAGCCTAAAAATAAAATAACTCCTGGAGAAAGGCAGCGCAAAAGCATTAGAGAAATGGCCAGATGGTGTCCTCTGAGTCTCAGGACTGAAAGGCCTGTAGTCAGCTGTGCTACCTTTGGACTTTCAGTTGTGTGAGCCAATATGGCCCCTTTTGTGTATAAACCAGTATGAACAGCACACTGTCACCTACAAAGAAGGAAAACCAACTTATACACATTTGGTGTCCGGATGGGATATCACAATAGAGTGACACGCATTGAAGCGGTGAGCCAAAGGATGGTATCGGAGAGAAGTCTGACCCAGACTCTAGTAGGGGAGCAAAGGCTTTCCATTAGTAAATGCCATATTAGTTGAGAGCTGAGGCATATAACTAAGGAAATAGCTAAGAAGAAAAATAGAGCAATTTATACCAATTATAGCAAGCTTATTTCTAAAAAAAGAATATATTGGAAATAACCCAAATGCTCAACAATGGGTGCATTATTAAGCACACTATTTCATATAAATATAATGTAATACATACCAATATGGTGACAGCCATGACAAATATGTGCACAATTTGGATACGTGGTAATACTCAGTCTGGTTTTGTTAAGCACTCTCAGCTCAGTGGGATATTAGCTCGAAATAGTTTAATGTTTTTCCAATCACTGTGCTCTGTCAATTCCCCGCTTTCTTTACCTCAGCAACATTTTTGGCAGAGCCGTGGGTTTCCAGTCACTTTGAATTATTCAAATTCCAGGCTCAGGTCGGATTTCAACCTGAGCTCATCCCTCCCCCACAGCTCAGCAGAGCTCAGGGCCCTGTTAGGAGGGAGGATGTGGGCTGCTCTCACCGGCCCCTCAGTGCAGCATCGTAGAAGGAAGGTGTAGAGGGGGGACAGGGGTCTGATTTGAGGATTATTATTCTCTTGAATCTCAAGGCCTAATTCCTGTGGTGTTCAAGACCAGAAGAGGAAGAGAGGCAGAGTTCAGGACCCTGTGTTGAGAGTGGCCTCTCTTGCCCCCAGGCCTCACTGCGGCCTCTGTCTCCTGTCTCCTCCATCTTCTGGCTCCTTGTACGTGGGGTCACAGGAACTATGCTATCCCCTTCCAACTCTGTGAGTTGCCTCCAACGCTGGGAAGGGGTACTAATAACCATTACCCAAGGCCTTGCTTCCCCCTCCACCTTTACCTGCTCCTATAAGCTTTTTACTTCCAGAAATTTCCAGAAAATAAAGTGCCTTTTTATAAATTCACAAGTGCTGCACAACTCCAAGAACTACAGACCAATCTTTTCCAACAATTCCCCAATTGCTGTTTCTCCTGCTGACAGTATCATTACGGGACTGCTGGTTTATAGTAATTCAGCAAGGATCCCACCTGGAGAGAGGTAGTAGTCTTTGCTTTAGGCAGGTGCCCTCAAGTTTTACAATGAATTTTCTTATGGGCCCCTTCCAAAGTTTACGTTTTAGGAAACTGACACCGGACAGGCAAGCCTCCAAACTGGGGCTTGGCCCAGAAGGGTTCTTGGTTTCACCCAGGGTGAAGTCAAGGGTGAGCCAGTGGTGTTAGACAGCAATCCTTTACTGAATGGTACTGCTCCTTGTAGAGCAGCACTACCTCATAGGCAGCATGCCCAAAGTCAGCAACGCATGGGCTCTTGGCAACTGTGTTTATACTCAATTTCAATTATATGCAAATTAAGGGGCAAGTTAATGCAAATTGAGGGGTGGGTTATTTAAAACTTTCTAGGAAAGGATTGGTAACTTCCAGGTCGTTGTCATGGCATTTGTAAACTACCATGGTGCTGGTGGGAGTGTCTCATGCTAATGAGCAATGAGGGCACCTAGGGATCACTTTTGTCACTATCTGCTGGTTCCTGACGGTTTTTTTGCTTCATCCTGTCTGAACCAGATCCTGTTTGGATCAGCAGGGTTGTGACCAGAAAGCAAGTCTAGCTGGTCTCCAACCTCAAAGGCTTGTTGCTATGAACTTTGGACACTTCCCAAGTCCCAGAGACTTCCAACTTTCGTTCTCCCAATTGTTTACTCACATGGGTGGGCAGTAAGGCAGGTAGTTGTTGGAGGAGTTGTTGGAGTTGTTGGAGTTGTAGGGAGGAGTAGGGCTAATTTGATGGTCTTCTACTAGGGAGGTGCTGGCCCCAAGTTTTGGCAGCTTTCTCCAGAATATAGGGTACTTAAAGCCTGTTATTTTTATCTGTAGCCCCCAGTGCTAATTCCAGGACAACAGTCCTACTAAACATCCAATATCATGTATTGTTTAAGTCTCATATACCTCCATGACTGATTTTCTGTCTATTTGTTCTATCAAGGACTGGAAGAAGAGTAACAGAATCTTCAACTGTAATTCTGCATTTGTCTATTTCTCCTTTCAGTTCCTTCAGTTTTGATTTTTTTGAGGCTTTGTTTTTAGGTGCTTACATATTTAGAATTATGATGTCTTCCTGATCCCTTTATCAATATAAAATATTCTTCTTTATTTCTGGTAATATTTCCTGTTCTGAGATGTAGTTTTCTGATATTAATATAGCCACATCAGCTTTTTTTTAAAAATGGGTAGTGTTTGCATGGTATATTTTTTCTCATTCTTTCACTTTTAATCCACCTGTGTTTTCATATTTAATGAGCATATCTGTAGACTTCATATAATTGGGTTTCAATTTTTATATCTAGTCTGGCAATATCTGACTTTTGATAGTAATGTTTAGATTCTTTATTATAATTACAAATATGGTTGGAATTGAGTCTACCATATTGCTATTTGTATTTTATTTATCCTCATATTTTCTTTGTAGCAATTTCACTTTACCTGCCTTATTTGGATAACTGATAATATTTTTAGGATTCCATTTTATCTCTAATATTGACTTATTAGCTATTTCTCTGTTTTCTTTATTTTTAAGTGTTGTTCTAAGACTTAACATACGAATTTTTAGCCAGGCAGGCTGTAGTTCCAGCTACTTCAGAGGCTGAGGTGGGAAGACCACTTGAGCCCAGGAGTTCAAGCCATTAGTATGCAATGATCACTCCTGTCAGTAGCCACTGCACTCCAACCCTGGGAAACATAGCTGAGAACGTCTCTCTAAAAACAACAAAAACAGTATTATATTTCTTCAAGTATAATTAAGAAACCTGTAGGCCAGGTGCGGTGGCTCACACCTGTAATCCCAGCACTTTGGGAGGCTGAGGCAGGTGGATCACCTGAGGTCAGGAGTTTGAGACCAGCCTGACCAACATGGTGAAACCACATCTCTACTACAAATACAAAAATTAGCCAACACGGTGGCATGTGCCTATAATCCCAGCTACTTGGGAGGCTGAGGCACAAGAATCACTTGAACCTGGGAGGCGGAGGTTGCAGTGAGCCAAGATCGCGCCACTGCACTACCGCCTGGGTGACAGAGCGAGACTCTGTCTAAAAAAGAAAAAAGAAAAGAAACCTGTAACACTATACTTCCAGAGTATACTTTCTGTCTTTTCGCTATTGCTTTAATAGATTTTTACTTTTACATATGTTATAAACCCTGTAATAGATGGTTACTACAGTCATAGTAGTACACTGCACTACAGCCTGGGTGACAGAGCGAGACTCTGTCTAAAAAAGAAAAAAGAAAAGAAACCTGTAACACTATACTTCCAGAGTATACTTTCTGTCTTTTCACTATTGCTTTAATAGATTTTTACTTTTACATATGTTATAAACCCCGTAATAGATGGTTACTACAGTCATACACTACATAACAATGTTTTGGTCAATGATGGATCCCATACAAAACAGTGATCCCATAAGATTGTAATTGAGCTGAAAAATTCATATCACTTGGTAACGTTGTAGCACAATACATGATTTACATGTTTTGGTGATACTGGCATAAACAAATGAACTGTGTTGTAGGTTATATAAAAGTATAGCACATATAATTGCATACAATATGTAATACTTGATAGTGATAATAAATGACTATGTTGCTGGCTTACGTATTTACTATACTATACTTTTTATTGTTATTTTAGAGTTTATTCCTTCTACTTACATTATAAAAAGAGTTAATGGTAAGATAGCCTTGACCAGGTCCTTTGGAAGGTATCCAGAAGAAGGCATTGTTATAATAGGAGATGATGGTTCCATGCGTGTTTTTGCCTTGAAGACTTTCCAGTGAGACAAGGTATGGAAGTGGAAGACAGTGATGATCCTGACCTGTTGTAGGCCTGGGCTAATGTGTGTGTTTGTATCTCAGTTTTTAACAAAAACATTTAAAATGCATTTTAAAATCTTTAAAAATAGAAAAATGCTTATAAAATAAGGATATAAAGAAAGAATATTTTTGTACAGCTATATGATTGTGTTTTAAGCTAAACACTATTAAAAAAGAGTCAAAAAGTTTAAAAATTTTTTTAATTTATAAAGTAAAAAGATTACAGTAAGCTGGGGTTAATTTATTATTGAAGAAAAAATATTTATATAAACTTAATGTACCCTAAGTATATAGTGTCTACAAAGTCTACAGTCATGTACAGTAACGTCCTCAGCCTTCACATTCATTCACCACTTACTCGTTGTCTCACCCAGAGCAACTTCCAGCCCTACAAGCTCCATACAGGGTTAGTGCCCTACACACATGTACCATTTCTTATCTTTTATACTTTATTTTTACTGCATCTGTTCTATGCTTAGCTATGTTTAGATACACAAATACTTACCATCATATTATAATTACCTACAGTATTGAGTACAGTATCACTCTGTAGAAGTTCGTAGCCTAGGAACATAGGCTATACCATACAGCCTATGTATGTGGTAGGCTATACCACTGAGGTTTGTGTAAGTACACACTGTGATGTTCACACAATGATGAATTTGCCTAATGATGCATTTCTCAGAACATATCCACATTGCAAAGCAATGCATGACTACAGTTTGCTTTAAATAGTCAATTTATCTTTTAAGAACATTAAAAATGAGAAAAAATGTCTCATTTACCTACATACTAATTATATATGGCATTTTTCATTTCTTTGTGTAGATCCAAGTTATATCTGGCTTCCTTCTGTCCGAAAACCTTCATGAAGAATTGTAATTCTTATAGTGAAGGCCTACTGTTGAGAAATTCTTTCAGCTTTTACTTATCTGAAAGTCTTTATTTCACCTTTATTTTTGCACTGGGTATAGAATTCTAGATTGATAGTTTTCTCCTTTTTTCTTTTAGTACTTAAAAGATATTGCATCATTGTCTTAAGGTTTACATAATTTCTGACAAGAAGTTTGTAATAATTCTAATCTTTATTTATCTCTGATATAATGTGCCTCTTTTTTCTCCAGCTATCTAATACTTTTAGGATTTTTCTCTTTATCACAGGTTTTCAGCAATTTGATTATAATGTGCCTTGGTGTTGTTTTAATTGTGTTTATTCTGCTAATTGGAGTTTGTTCCTAGAATTGTGGGTTTATAGTTTTTATCAATTTTTGGAAAATTTTCAGGGACTATTTCTTCAAGTGTTGTATTTTGTTTGTTTGTTTGTTTATTTGTTTTTGTTTTTGTTTGTCATTGCTCTCTCTCTCTTTCTCTCTCTGTCTCTCTGGATTCAAGTTCATTGCTCTTTTCTTCTAGAGTGCCTGATCTGTAAATTCCACTCAGTAAAATTTTATTTTCAGATGTTATTCTTTTCATTGGCTTCTCTTTTATAGCTTCCATTTCTCTCATAATTATATTTATGTTTTCCTTTAAATATTTTAGCATATCAATCCCATTCATAATACCTGTTTTAATGTTTTCGTCTGATAATTTCATCTTCTTTATTATTTCAAAGTTTTTTATTGACTGATTTTTTTACTGGTTATGTGGCACTTTTTTATTTCTTATAAATCTAGTAATTTTTTATTGATGTAGGCATTTCTTTCCTTGTTGAGTGCTGGATATTATTTTATTCCTTTACAAGTTGGAGTTTGTTCTGGCAGGCAGTTAAATTACTTGTGGATCAGTCTGGCCCACTCAAAGCTTGTTTTTAAGCTCTTATAAAGCAGAACTAGAGTAGCCTTTACTCTAGGACTAATTTAGTCACATTCCTAAGACATGATCCTTCTGGGGTCTCTGCTGAGTGGGATCTCTGTAACTCAAGGAAGTCTCCCTACCCTATGGCTGGTGGACATTCAGATGATTCCCACTTCTGTGTAAGCTCTGGAAACTTTTTGGCTTACAGCTCTCTGGTAATTGTTCTTTTCCTGGAAATTGTTCTTTGCCCCACCTTGTGGAGTTTTATCCTAACCATATACTGACTGGTTTTTCAGACTCAAGGGACCCCTGTTCAGATTTCTGGAATTCTTTCTCTGTAGAGTCCTCTCCTGCCTGTTCTCTGCCCCACATTCTAGCTGTTTGACCTCCCTGAACTCTGATTTATTTTGTCTCAATTTGGTGAGATTTCCACAATCTGGAACCTGGACTGTCCGTAGTTCAGTGTCTGAACACTGTTGTTTCACGTGTTTTGTTCAGTTTTCTAGTGTTCTAGGTAATTTTGTACTCTTTTATTTTTCTCATGCCTATAAGTGTAAGTCCCTTTCAATGAGAACTAGAAAAACAAACAGAGATATAATAAGTTGATGGGACTTTATTTGGGGATAGGAGTGCAGTAAAGAAAATTACAGCAAACTGTTTATTAGTATGAGTTTGTAGGCTTGAGACAGATGGGGCTAATCTACAAATATATAAAAGACTTTCTTATAAAGAGAAGCAGAAATGAGCTGAGGTGATGCCCAGCAGGCAGATCTATAGGTGGGAAGGGCTGGGCTAACTGTTCTAAAAGTCGAATGCAAAGAGAAACATTTGGGTGTTTGTTAAAAGGCAGATTCTATGCTTCCTGCAAGTGATCCCATGGGCCCCCCATAATTTGTATTTTTAACAGGTGCCCTAAGGTGGTACTGATGCAGTTGGTCTGTTGGCCATTCTTGAAGAAATACCAGCTGAAGATCCTAGGTAGGGAATCCTCATATGAACCCAGACAACTCCATCTCAGGCACACAGGTAGGGCCCCCTATGTGCATGAAAGGCTAGAAGAGGAATCATTATGGAGTGAGAAAAGAGATGTAAGAGAGGAAGCAGTTGGCCTTCAGGACCAGGTAGAAGTGCAAGGGATGAGGAGAGTCAGAGCAAGAGGTGACAGGGTCTTGGGTACAAGAATTGCTTTCCCTTGGCCAGGTGCATAGACCGTCTATGGAAGGTGCACCTTGGGATGAGGTAGCAGAAGGCCTCCAACAGGGAAAGCCTCAGACACGTGAGCAAGAGCAGCCCTGAAGGAAAACAGCTGGAGTCAAAACAGAATGAAAACCTCACTTTGCTGGCTGCATAACAGCAACTACAAACACTGATTTAGATGAACCTTTTGCAGTGATCTAGTCTTTCTCATGAAATACTCATGTCCATTTCAGTGAGCTCTCTAGGGACACAATTTCAGCTTTGTAGTGATTCACGGTGGGTTGTTACGTTGACCAAATTGCCTTAGTGCTGTATTGACCAGCTCAGTTGAAACAGAGAGAGCTGAGTTTATCTCTTCATCAGGGTTCCTAAAAGCCCAATCTCAGCAAGAATTCTAGATTCAGGTTGACTGAGCACTGTTCAGAATCCTTTATTAATTTCCTCTTGATGTATCACCAGCAAGAGTAAAGCCTGCTAACCACCACTAGGGCTTAAAGCCCAAGAGAAGATGTTCAACTCCAGATAAAGGAAATACACCAGAGGTGTCCTTGGAGACAGGGAATGTGTACTCTGACAAGCAGGCCTGCTGCACTGTCCCTCAGGGCAGGACATGCACTTGGACCGGTGAGGAAGGAGAAAACATGGAACTTTCAAGTTAATTAATGACAGTAAAGAGGACGAGAACAGAGGTAAAACAATGGGGCAAAGTCTTCCTGGCTTAGTTTATGGTCTTTGGTGATTGAGAACAGCTCACAATGCCAAAACATGGCTCTGTTCAGAGGGACAGGTGTGGAAGAAAGAAAATGTCATTTCAATGAAGGACCAGCCTTCTGTACAGGAAGTCAAGAAATCTCAATGTCTTGGGTTTTTTTAAGTTAATCACAGTTCTGTGGTGGGATATCTCAGAAGAGTCACAGAAACCTTATTCTTAAGAGGATCAATAAATTAAGAAGGAGACCTTCTTAAATGAAAAAAATTCACTTTGTAGAGAAGAAAAGCTGTTTTCAGTTAATACATGGTTACTGAGTATCCACAGATTATTTTTCTTCTCTCTGTGAATGACAGCAGCATTTCCCAAATGAGTTTTGCCCAATATTCAACCTTTGGGATGCTCCATAGGCCAAAGAGTTCCATCTTCAAATTTCAAGGGAACACTGCCTACGGTCTCTTCCTGTGGACAGTCATTACGCACATAGGTATATTAAAGATACTGGGTAGTCTCGTAGCATGGAAACTTACTTAATTAAAAAAAAACTTATTGGGTCCTAAACCTAATTGATAATGGAATCCCTTTTTTAGATGATCCCTGATAACATCCTGAAGCTTTACTGAGCTCTGAAGCACCCTCAGAAGTGTTCGTAAATACCACTAACAGAATTGGACTCTTCCATGCTTGGTCAAAATATCATCAAAGGTTGACTTACACACATAGTAAGACGGCCAAAATAAAAAAAAAGATTACTGATAATGCCAAGTGTTGGAATACATGCAGAGCAATACAAACTCTCACCAATTGCTGAGGAGAATGCAAAATGGTCCGGCCACTCTGGAAGACAGTTTGGTGGTGACTTAAAACATTATATATATATATATGCTGTGTCAACCAACAAATCTACTTCAAAATATTTTTTTTAATTTTTTAAATTTTGATACATAGTAGTGTGTATATATATATGTATAATAGTAAATATTTTGGGGTACATTTATGGGGTACTATTACAAACGTAATAGTACATATTTATGGGCTACATGTGATTTGTGACATATTTACAGGGTACATGCATAGAATGTGTAATTATCAAATCAGGGTACTTAAAATACCATTTTTGGTACAACAATGAAAACTTACATTCACACAAAAACTCATCTATGAAAGTTCGTAGCAGTTTTACTTATAATTGCCAAGAGCTTCAAACAATCCAAATGTTATTCAGTGGGTGTATGAGTAAACACACTGTTGTACATGTGTACAATGGAATGCTACTAATTAATAAAAGAGAGCAAATTATTCATACACACAATATGGATGATTCTCAAATATATTGTGCTAGGTGAAAAAATCCAATCCAAAAAGTTGCATATGGTATGATTCTACTCATGTAACATTATCGGGGGAACCAGCCCCCAATATTTCAATGTAGGTTCTTTTCTATTTTCCCTAAGTGTCAGCCAGTCTGAGAAATAAAGGGAAGGAGTACAAAAGAGATAAATTTTTAAGTTGGGTGTCTGGGGGCGACATCACATGTCGGCAGGTTCCGTGATGCCCTTGAGCCACAAAACCAGCAAGTTTTTATTAACGATTTTCAAAGGGGAGGGAGTGTGGGTCGCAGAGATCACATACTTCAAGGGCAACAAAATATCACAAGGCAAATGGGCAAGGCAAAGTCACAAGGCCAGGACAAAACTAGAATTGCTGAGGAAGTTTCACGTCCCACTGTGCACACATTGTCATTGATAAACATCTTAACAGGAAACAGGGTTCAAAAGCAGAGAACCAGTCTGATTAGAATTTGCCAGGCTGGAATTTCCTAATCCTAGCAAGCCTGGGAGCACTGCAGGAGACCAGGGCATGTTTCATCCCTGGTCTACACCTGCATAAGGCAGACACTCCCAGAGTGGCCATTTTAGAGCCCCCCACCACTGCTGCCCCGGGAATGCATTCTTTTCCCAGGGCTGTTAATTACTAATATTCCTTACTGGGGAAGGAATTCAGCAATATTTCTCTTACCTGTTTTCAGTAATAAGAGAAATATGACTCTGTCCTGCCCAGCTCTCAGGCAGTCAGACCTAATGGTTATCTTCCTTGTTCTCTGAACATCGCTGTTATCCTGTTCTTTTTTCAAAGTGCCCAGATTCCATATTGTTCAAACACACATGCTTTATGAACAATTTATGCAGTTAACGCAATCACCACAGGGTCCTGAGGTGACATACATCCTCAGCTTACAAAGATAATGGGATTAAGAGATTAAAGTAAAGACAGGCATAGGAAATTATAAGAGTATTGATTGGGGAAGTGATAAATGTCCATGAAATCTTCACAATTTATGTTCAGAGATTACAGTAAAGACAGGCATAAGAAGTTATAAAAATATTAATTTGGGGAACTAATAAATGTCCATGAAATCTTCACAATTTATGTTTCTCTGCCATGGCTGCAGCTGGTCCCTCCGTTCAGGGTCCCTGACTTCCCGCAACATGACATTCTGGAAAAGGCAAAAATATAAGAACGGAGAACAGATGGGTGGTTGCCAGGGACAAGAGTGTCTGATTACACAGGGAAAACAGAAGATAATTCTTTTTTTTTTTTTTTTTTTTTTTTTTTGAGGTGGAGCTTTGCTCTTGTTGCCCAGGCTGGAGTGCAATGGCACGATCTCGGCTCACTGCAACCTCCGCTTCCCGGGTTCATGCCATTCTCCTGCCTCAGCCTCCTGAGTAGCTGGGACCTGCCCACCTGACACCATGCCCAGCTAACTTTTTGTGTTTTTAGTAGAGACAGGGCTTCACTATGTTGGCCAGGCTGGTCTTGTACTCCTGACCTCAGGTGATCCACCTGCCGCGGCCTCCAAAAGTGCTGGGATTACAGGCATGAGCCACTGAGCCCAGCCGGGAATTCTTTAAGTTGTTGAAATTGTTCTGTATCCTGCCCGTGCTGTTAGTTTCAAGACTCTATGCACATGTAAAACACATAAAACTTTACACCAAAAAAGTAGATTTTACTCTCTGTAAGTTTTTAAAATTAAAATAAAAAGATGATGCTGGCAATATTTATCTATGTAAGAGCATTTTAACCCAGTAATATCATTCTACAAATTTACCCTATGAGTAAGTTTCTACAAGTACCTAAAGATTCAGGTACCTGGTTACAGAGCAGAGAAAGTACAGAGGCTGTGTCTGGTTCCCACTGTCACAGCCATTGCAGTACATTGAGCTCCACAGAGACAGCACTGAGGCAAGGGAGAGCTGGACTTGCCAGACAGGCACTGGGCAGCTCTGTGCCTTGCTGAGGAAAGATAACTAAGCATGGTCGAAGGAGATCCTTAGAAGCCGAGAGGCAAAATGTCATCATCTGAATTCTTTGTGCAAGCTTGTCAGGAGGAGCATAGGAAGAAGTACCCAGCTGCTCCAGTCAACTCCTCAGAGTTTTCTCAGAAGTGCTCAGAGCGATGGAAGACCATACATGCTAAAGAGAAAGGAAAATTGAAGACATGGGAAAGGTGGACAAGACCTGCTATGAAAGAGAAATGAAAAGCCATATCCCTTGCAAAGGGGAGAGAAAAAAATAAGTTCAAGAATCCCAGTGCACCCGAGAGGCCTCCATCAGACTTTTTCCTGTTCTGTTCTGAGTATCACCCCAAAATCACAGGAGAACATCCTGGCCTGTCCATTAGTGATTTTGCAAAGAAACTGGGAGAGATGTGGAATAACACTGCTGCAGATGACAAGCAGCCTTATGAAAAGAAGGCTGCAAAGCTGAAGGAAAAATACAAAAAGGATATTGCTGCATATTGAGCTAAAGGAAAGCCTGATGCAGCAAAGAAGGGAGTCGTCAAGCTGAAAGAGTAAGAAAAAGAAGGAAGAGGAAAAGAACAAGGAGGAAGAAAATGAAGATGAATATGAAGAAGATGATGACGATGAATAAGTTGGTTCTAGCAGTTTTCTTTTTCTTGTCTTTAAAGCATATAACCCCCCTGTACACAACTCACCCCTTTTAAAGAAACACATTGAAATGGGAGGCTGTGTAAGATTTATTTTTAACTGTACCGTGTCTTTTTTGTATAGTTAACACATTACTGAATGTGTCTTTAGATAGCCCTGTCCTGGTGGTATGTTCAATAGCCACTAACCTTGCCTGGTACAGTATGGGGTTGTAAATCGGCATGGAAATTTAAATAGGTTGTTGCTGGTGCACAGCATAAATTAGTAATGAAAGGGGATGGTAGTTTTTTCATCTTCGGTTGTTTCTGATGTAGCTTATATGAAATAATTGTTGTTCTGTTCACTGAATACCACCTTGTAGTTGCAAAAAAAAAGTTGCAGTTGTTTTGTTGACATTCTAAATGCTTCTAAGTAAATACAATTTTCTTTATTAATAAAATAAGATTCATTTACCTATGTATTCATTCATTTAATCATTGTTTGTAATAGCAAAACAAAAGAAGAAAGGGAAGACAAGAAAAGAATCTAGGAAGAGTTCATACATACAGAACCACTGAAGTAAACTTCTAATAATAAAATACAAATCAGTCATTAAAAATAACAGAATAATCAACATCTTAACCGAAAAGTGAAAGGCACAGAGTAAGGAATATTCCAAATTAAAGGATACCAAGGAGACAATAATTTAGTAGAACATGGGATCCTGGACTGGATACTAGAGAAGAAAAGGAACATGAGTAGGACAACTGGCAAATTGTGAATATGGCATATACATCAGAAAATCGTATTATGTAAACATCAATGCCTTGATTTTGATCATCATAATTAATTATGTAAGATGTTAATGTTTATGGAATTTGGGAAAAGGTATATGGTAATTTTCTCTAATTTTTTTGTAAGAAATTAGCTTAAATGAAAAGTTTTAAAATACAGAAAAAATAAGAAACCATCATAAGAAGATAGAAATTTACCAAAGTTCCTGTTTTTACACCCCAAGGGACATAAGACACAGGAGAGAAAGACCAGGGGCTGCCTAGGGTGGGAAATACACTAAGAGATACCTTTGGGAGCTAAGCTATGAGGACACAAAGGCATAAGAATGATGCAATCGACTTTGGAGTCTTGGGGAAGGGTGGGAGCGGGTAAAGGATAGGGAACTGCACATTGGGTACAGTGTACACTGCTCAGGTGATGGGTGCACCAAAATCTTAGAAACCGCCACTAAAGAACTTACTCATGTAACCTAAATAAATAAATAAAAGACTTACTGTTCTTGTGAAAAAGAAAGAAAGAGAGAAGAAGAGAAAGAAAGAAAAAAGGAAAACAAAGAAAGAGATGGCTATGGCTGGGCACAGTGGCTCATGCCTGTAATCTCAGCACTTTGGGAGGCCAGGGCGGGCGGATCACCTGAGGTCAGGAGTTTGAGACCAGCCTGACCAACATGGTGAAACCCTGTCTCTACTAAAAATACAAAAATTAGCCAGGTGTGTTGGCATGTGCCTGTAATCCCAGCTACTTGGGAGGCTGAGGCAGGAGAATCACTTGAACCCGGGAGGCAGAGTTTGCGGTGAGCTAAGATCACGCCACTGCACTTCAGCCTGGGCAACAAGAGCGAAACTCCATCTCAAAAAAAAAAAAAGAAAAAGAAATGAGAGAAAGATGACTTAAAAGCACTTGTGCAAGATAATGGGAGGATCTTAATGGGGAAACTGAGTATGCAGGAACTGTCTGCGGCTTTGCAACTTTTCTGTAAACCTCAAACTACTCTCAAATAACTTATTATTATTATTATTAAACACCCCCCCCCAAAAAAAAAGAGAGAGAGAGAGAGATACCCTCATAATGCTAAGATCCCAAAGGGGTATACTCTCAGTGCAAGAGCAAATCCGAAGTAAGCTTGTCCTCAGCCAGAGTAGACTATGAAGAAAATTGCTGTCTCATAAATTGGCATTATATGGATGGGGGAAAAAAACTCAGGGATTCATAACCTCATGATAGTTCTCAGATAGTTTTGTAGCCCAAATCCATACGATTTTTATGCCTAGAAAAACTTCAAACTGAATCTTTTTAAAAACCAGGTTCTGAGTTAATAGTGCCCATCTAGGCCAGGCACTGAGGCTCACCCCTATAATCCCAGCACTTTGGAGGGCTGAGGCAAGTGGATCACTTGAGGTCAGGAGTTCGATACCAGCCTGGCCAACATGGTGAAACCCCATCTCTATTAAAAATACAAAAATTAGCCGGGCATGGTAGCTGGTGCCTGGAATCAATCCTAGCTACTTGGGAGGCTGAGGCAGGAAAATTACTTGAACCCGGGAGGCAGAGATTGCAGTAAGCTGATATTGCACCATTGCCCTCCAGCCTGGGCAACAAGAGCAAGACTCTACCTAAAAAAAAAAGAAAAAGAAAAAGAAAATAGTGCCCATCTAGCAGATACAAATCCTTCCTGTAGAAAACTGCTTTCGACGGGGGACACAAAGAATTCCCACAAATACAATTCCAACAAATATGAAGTCACAAAAAGTATCACTTAATACCAAGAAAACAAATCTCCATGAGATGGATCCAGGAAAAACAACAGAATCAAATCCACAAGGACTTCTGAAATTTAAATTAGACATAGAATATAAAAGAATATATGCAATTTTTTAAAGAATAAAAATGTTATATGGGCAAGATTTGGAAAAATGAAAAACATAATATTTTTTTTTTTTTTTGAGACAGAGTCTGTCTGTCTCTGTCGCCCAGGCTAGAGCCCAAGCTAGAGTGCAGTGGCGTGATCTCGACTCACTGCAATTTCTGCCTCTTGGGTACAAATGATTCTCATGCCTCAGCCTCTCGAGTAGCTGGGACTACAGGCATGTGCCACCATGCCCGGCTAATTTTTGTATTTTTAGTAGAGATGGGGCTTTGCCATATTGGTTAAGCTGGTTTCGAACTCCTAGCCTCAAGTGAACTGTCCGCCTCAGCCTCCCAAAGTGCTGGGATTATAGGTGTGAGCCGCCATGCCCAGCCAAAACATGATAATCAAAATTAAAAACTCAATGTTGGTTTAACAGCAGATGAGACACAGATGAAGAGAGAATTCATGGAATAAAGAATAAATATGAAGAAATTATATAGAATAAGGTGTAAAGAACAAGAGATAGAAATTTTGAGTCAGGCGCGGTGGTGCATGCCTATAGTCCCAGGTACTCAGGAGGCTGAGATGGGAGGATCCCTTGAGCTCAGGAGTTCCAGACCAACCTGGGCAACATAGCGAGATCCCATCCCAAAAAAAATTTATCAACACAAATTTAAAAATGTTAAAAAATAGAATAAATGTTTTAATTTTAAAAATAAAAGAAATTTTGCAAGAATTTCAAATATGATGTGAAGGGTACTACACATACGTATGAATACTACTGAAGGCCATCTTGGAGGCCAGCTCCCACAATTGTGTCATTCAAGTCTTCTATATTCTTATTGATTCTTTTTACCAACTTGTTCTATCAATCACTTAGAATGGAATGTTGACATTTCCAGCTGTGGTTGTGAATATATCTATTTCTTCTTTAGTTCCATCATGTTTTGCTTTATGTATTTTGGAGCTGTGTTTTTCCCTATCTACACACTTGGGGTTGTTATAGCTCATTAAGGAAATGGCCCCTCCATCATTATAGAAAGGCTCTTCTCATCCCTAGTAAAATTCCTAGTTTGGAATTTGACTTTGATGTTAATATAAGCACTCCTGCTTTGTTTGCTGTTCTCATCCATTTACTTTTATCCATATATGTCATTATATTTAAGGTGGGATCATCCACATTCCTTGGCTTGTGGCTCCCTTCCACCATTTTCAAAGCCGGGAACAGTGGGCAGAGTCTTTTTTATGGAGCCATTTCTCTGGTTCTCAGCAGCCAGGAAATGTTCTCCACTCTTAAGCACTCATGTGATTAGATTGGGCCCACCTGGATAATCCAGGCTCCTCTCCCCAGCACAAGACCCTTAACCTGGAGGACCTCAACCTCTTCAAAGAGCTTTCTGCGTGACTGAGTACTCTAACCTTTCTCTCTTTCTGAGGTCTTAGCACAAGACTGTGCGGCCACACCTTTGATTTAGCACATTTTAAATTCAGTCCCCTGGTTGCTTTATAACTTACAACCTTGAAAAAATTATTATTTTGTAGATTACCTGGATTTTCTTGTCAGGTAGGAGTGACATGTTCTTGCAGTATCCTAAGCAACTGTGGAAACTCTACTTAATATGTAATAAAAGCATTCTTTAAGAAATAAGGAAAACAGGAGAGAATATTATTGATTGTGAGGGTAATAATCACAGTCAATGATTGTGAGGGTAATTGCTAGTCATATAACTGAGAAGTTGGTTCGAGATATCCAAATATATAGAGGGAAAGATAAGTCCTGTGATGGACTTTGTTTTTTAACTTTTCGATTAAAAACAGAAAAAGCCAATGTCCAAAGATATGATTCCTGGTTAAAGCATCCCCAGGCCCTCACAAAAATTGGCATATTTGATACCATCTGATAAGCTAAATAAATGCTCTCTGGGGTACCCTCAGCTCAGCTGACCTCCATTACCAGTCATTGGCACAATACGGTCAGAGATTAACACAGCACATTTTTCTCCTTCCCACCACCATGGACACCACCACCATCCGAAGGTCGAGGCCAGGGCAACTCCAGCATTTACAATAAAGGGCAATAGGTATTGGGAGCTAGCAAAATCAATCCAAAGGTCTAGGGGGAAAAAGAAGGTATCTTCCTTGGGTCCTGTCTCTTGCCCTAAACGGAGATAAAACATGTTTCTAGTTCAATACTTCAAAGGGCAGGGATTTGTCTCTGTCACAGAACTGGAGACTTGGAAGAAACTCCAAATGTAACTCCTCACCCTGGGCAAAACCAGCATAAAGTGGTTTGTGGAGCATCGGTCAAGACCAGGAAGAGTGCCCTACATATATATGGAGAAGATGTGTTCATCCCTTGAGTCTGGGCTGAGCCTATGTATAAGAACAATTTATTCATTTATATGGTATCCGTTTATGTTATTTTTTGACATATTTAATAAAACTAACTAAAACTTATATGAACGATTTTAGGTATTACTTGATCTCAAGGAATTTCTACATGGTGGGTTTTTTGTTTGTTTCTTCTGTTAGAACTCCTGAGATGCTGTTGGATCAAGTCAAAAAATCAAAGAAACAGCATCAAAAATGAAAGAGCAAGTTTAGTCTCTGCCAAGTTCACTCCTCTCCTACAAGTCACAGTTGGAGGGTGGGGAGCTGGATAAAACCAATACGTGCTTCTCTCCCATCGGTGTGAAAAGTTTTTTGTTTTCTTATCTTTAACGCGTCTGCTGAAAATATCTCGCACGAGGAAGACTGTCTTCTCACAGAAGTCCTGAGGGATACACGATCTTGTACATATGTTTACAAAATTGAGGGCAGCAAAGTATGAGGGTATTTGAGGTCACTTGGATCTGTGCACAGCAATCATTTGGAGGCTGCGTCTTTGGTTCCTTATTTGTGCCTGTTTAAGTCTGGCCTTGCATGGGAGTCCCAGAGGAGCAAGAAAAGCAGGCCAAAGAAGATACAGAAAAGACTCCAGCAACCCTGTGACGTCATGAAGGGTCTGCTTGCTGCTGCCCAGAGTAAGTCGGCTTCGCTGTTCAAGTTCTGGTCCAGTGCCTGTAGGAAGAACACATGCCCTGTAAATGAGGAAGAGAGGGCCTGCTCTCTGCCAAGGTCTAGTTGCACGTGAACCTGAATCCTAACACAGCCCAGCAAGATTAATATTGTATCCCATTGGGCCAATACCAAAACCAGCTCATAAAGGTTAAGTAACGTGTTTAAGGTCACACAGCCAGTAAGTAGCAAAGCAAAGATTCGACCCCATTAAAGCCTTCCCTCTTTTTGAGGGCACCACACTGCCCTCAAAGAGACACATCCCGAATTAGGATGTGTCCACCCTCACCCTGGGAAGCAGCTCTACCTGACAGATAGAAAAGCAGAATACAATTGACTGTTGAACAACATGGTTTTAAACTGTGCAAGTCCACTTACATGTGAATTTATTTTCAATAAAAGTTATACCAAGTTCACCTTCCTCTCCTGCCTCCCTTTCCACCTCCTCACCTCTTCCCCCCCGATACCCCTGAGACAGCAAGACCAGCCCCTCCTTTTCCTCGTCCTCCTCAGCCTACGCAACATGAGGATGAAGGCCTTGATGATGACAATCTATTCCACTTAACGAATAGTAAATATATTTTCTCTTCCTTATGTTTTTCTTTTCTTTTTTTCTGAGATGGAGTCTTGCTTTGTCGCCCAGGCTGGAATACAGTGGCTCAATCTCGGCTCACTATAACCTCTGCCTCCTGGGTTCAAGCGATTCTCGTGTCTCAGCCTCCCAGGTAGCTGGGATTACAGGCGCCTGCCACCATGCCTGGCTAATTTTTGTATTTTTAGTAGAGATGGAGTTTCACCATATTGGCCAGGCTGGTCTCGAACTCCTGACCTCAGGTGATCTGCCCACCTCAGCCTCCCAAAGTGCTGGGATTACAGGCCTGAGCCATCATGCCTGGCATGTTTTTCGGTTTTTTTGAGACAGGGTCTCCCTCTGTCGCCCAGGAAGGAATGCAGTGATGTGATCATAGCTCACTGAAGCCTCAACTTCCCAGGCTCAAGTGATCCTCCCACTTCAGCCTCCCAAGTAGCTGAGACTACAGGCACAGGCCACCATGCCTGGCCCTGGTGTGTGTTATACCCTCAGAGCTGGTGGCTCAGCAGGGCTTGGCAGTTTTGCAGTATGGTGAAGATATGCAGAGACATACATCAGCCAGTCAAGTTCAATTCCAGCTCTGCGTCTCCTGCTGGGGGCCTTGGGGCATGGCCTCACTTGATTTTCCTCCTGTGTAGGCGGTAGATATTAACAAGATTCACCTAATAGGCCTAAGGGAGTGAGTGGACTAAGGGAGATAATCCACAGAGCAGCCTGCACAGAGCAATGCCTGATAAATATTATCTATCTTGATTCTTCTTCCTTGCATTTCCCATCATTTGCAATTGCATATTCATTTGTGTGATTATTTGACTAATAACTGTCTTTTTCACTAAAAGACATGCTTGGTGAAGCCAGGGACTGTGTCTATTTTGCTCGCCGGTGAATCTTCAGTGACTCCTAAGCACAGTCTGACACCCAGTAGATGATTGGCAAATGTGTAGTGAATCGGTGAAGGTATGAGGAATAGAAAGCACTTAATACATGTTTGTTGGACTGTAAAAGAACAAAATGCTCTGGAAATGGCTGGTAATGTTTTTTGGCCTTGGTGCTATTACAACTTGTGACATTGTAAAATATATATTTGGTCTTTATCGCGTTTCCTGGCATTTAACTCTTACAATCCTTGGAATCTCCACAGTGATGTATTTTTGTATGCTTATGTTGATGGATAGCTTTAGGATGGGCCCAGTCAGGTCACCAGAAAGAACAAGGCATAATTAGAGGACTGCGACTTTCAGCCCCACCCCGTAACCTCTGGAGAGGGGAGAGGGGCTGATGGCCAGTGATCAATGACTTAATCAATCATGCCTACCTAATGAAGTTTCCATCAACTCGAAAAGGGCAGGGTTCGAGGAGCTTCCAGATGGCTGAACACGGGAAGGTTCCTAGAGGGTTGCATGCCCAGAGAGGGCATGGAAGCTCTGTGCCCCTTCCCCCATACCTCACCCTACGCATCTCTCTGTCAGTATCCTTTGTGATATTGAAAGGACACAAAGATAGATGTGTACCCGCCCCCCCGCTACACCCTATTGCTAAACCCTTTGTTCTGCTCTCTAATCTTTGCACATACCAGAGATTTCGTAAGTTCTGTGAGTACCTGTTTTTCTGCACGTACCAGAGATTTTGTAAGTTCTGAGGCAGGGTCACAAGACGTGTTTAAGTAAGATAAACTCTTGCTGCCATAAACCAGTTGGGCAACCTGACGCAATATAATTAACTGCCTTTGTGTAAAACTGCTCTCCCGCCTCAAGGGTTGAACCGAAATATCAGAAATGGCGGGAACCAATCATAGTTAGCCAAATCGCCTTGTTCAAACACTAGCCAATCATATATCTGATTTGTATAATAATTCTAGGCCCACTTTTCTTAGACTATATAACACTGCTCGGAGCTCAGTGGGGGAACTCTCCTGCCCGTCTCGTTTTGCGAGCGAGTGAGAGTTCCAGGTTCGAACCTGTAATAAAGATCCTTGCTGCTTAGCTTTGACTCTGGACTCTGGTGGTCTTCTTCGGGGAATAAACGGTCTGGGCATAACCATATCCTTTATAATAAACTGCTAAACATAAGTTCGTCTTTGCCTGAATTCTATGAGCTGCTCCAGCAAATTAGTTGAACTCAAAGGGGTGTCATGGGAACCCCAACTTGAAGCTGGTGGGTCAGAGTTCCAGAAGCCCAAACTTGAGACTGGTATCTGGGGTGGGGGGCAGCCTTGGGGACTGAGCCTTCAACCTGTGGGGTCTGATGCTCTCTCCAGGTAGACAGTGTGGGAATTGAATTGGAGGACACCCAGTTGGTGTGCTCTACAGAATCAACTGCTTGCTTGGTGGTGGGAGGAAATCCCCTCCACTTCGGGTCAGATTAGATTGTTGTGATGTAAGAGAGAAGAAAGTTTGAGTTTTTCCCAGATGCATTTCTAAGGCAATACACACATGTTTTGAAACGCAGATTTTATTATTATTCAGGTCTGATGAAGCCAACAGATCAGAAGACTGCCACTGATAAGGTAGCTTTGTTGCAATTACTGAGAGGAAGAGGCTGTCACTCCTCTACATGGGGCACACGGGCAAGCACTAGAGTTGGTTGAAGACAGAGGGAGAGGGGGAAACCGTGAGCAAGGCTCTCTACTGTGGTTTCCAAGGAAAAGAGTATGCAAAGCAGGACAAGCGGGTTGAGGACTGTCTTGTCTGAGCAATTTCAGCAAGTAATTTCTGGAGTATAGGGACTGTGCCTAGTTGTTTGCTACCTAGCCCTGGGGTGATGAGGGCGGGGAATTATGGCCTAGCTGGGAGTGTCAGTACAAGAGAGGAAGTGTCACTGATGGGCATTCTAGATTGGTTGGTTTGCATATGAAAGATGCACCCTCAGGCCAGCCCTTGACTTTCTCTCGTAATTAGCCCTGGGGGGGGTGAGTCCCGCCAAGATAGCAAGGCCCTAAAACAGCAAAGCGTCGGAATACAGAAAATAAAAAGACACAGTTAATACAACATGCAACCGGAGCACCTTCGAGTGCATATGTTTCCATGAAAAGTGCACACAACAACAACAAGTACACAAAACAGCGTTTCTAAAGCCACACTGACATTGTGAGAGAGATGCTTGGCTTCTCGGGATCCCAAAATGGGAGACAAAGGCAGGCAGGGGGTGCAATTTTAAGAGGCTGTGCTCTCAGCTGGTGACCGAGGCCCAGGGAGGACCGTGTGGGGAGCTTCTGTGCCTCCTCCAGGGGAGGGCACTAATGCTCTGTTCTCCCTGCCCCAGCCCTATCCACCCGCACACCTGTTCCTCTGCCCTGTGACCTTCCTAGGCTGACTGTTTTGAGGGGCCTCATCTGAGAATGTGGCCGTGGGTATTTTCCTGAACTGTGCTGCCTTCTCTGACAGATGTGCTTCCCATCTAAGACCGCTCCACTCTGGCCTCCAGGGGCCTAAGCTTGGCTGGGCCTTTTTCACTCGGATGAGCTTTCATCGTGTTTCTAGCAACTACACTGTGGTGCAGCAACTAGAGCCACCAATTCTGGAGCCAGGCTGCTCCTCATTTGCAAAATGCAAATGATGAAATTAAAGTTAATAAGACTTGCTCATAGGGTTACTATATTAAGTAAGTTACTCTACCTGGAACATGCCACTTACACAGGAAGTATTATGTAAATATTACATTTGCATACATTATAGCACTGCCTAATAATTAGGCAGAAATGACAATCAGCTCAAAAAATGATTATCATTACTGATCATTTTAACAAGCTTATCAGGTTCTTAGTTTTTCCTCTTTCTCCCTCAAGTATTCCTTGCCAGACACTTACTGGGCCCACACTAAGTGCAGGGCCTGAGCTAGTCCCCGGAGGCAGATGTGGAAACCTGCCGTCACAGAAGAGGAACAGTAGCAATCATTTGTTGAACGTTTACTATCAGATGGCGTTTTAAACACTTGGTACAAATGAGCCAACTTCATCCTTGCCACATCATTAAGGGATGGATATTACTAGTCCAATCTTACATGCAAAGAGAATGTGGCTTGGAGAGGCTCAGTATTTGCCCCCCTCTGCAGTAGTGCATGGCAGAAGGGATCCAAGCAAGCTGCAAGCAGGATGTTCTATGATGGAAATTCACACGAGGAGGAGGCAGAGCACCTGCCCGGAAAAGTGACTCAAACTGAGTTTGGAAGGATAACAGGGGTTGGCCCAGCAAAACGGGTAGTTAGGATAAAGTCAAACTATGCAGAGAAAAAAAACACGTTTCCAGAAGTGGAAGTGTGGGGGGGCCCCATGCCTGGAAGATGCCAGTGTATCTGTGAGGTGTAAGACATGAGGCTAGAGAGGTGGGAAGGGCCAGGCCATTCTCTAGAAGATTCTATAGCAGTCCAGAATGTATTCTCAGGGGTTAAATTCAGTCATTTTGTGTATCCTCCTAGCCATTCGAAATAGCCAAACTTTCAACCACAAACTCATTTGAAAAAAAAAAAAAACAACTTTCCATTATTTGTCTTTGCAGATGCCAGAGGTGGAATCTTAAAACCATCTGGCCTGCCTTTGACCTTCATGGGAAAACCTAAAGTGTTCTGTCTCCATAGGACTAGATGTTCATCAAATCCAATTACCTCTGCCAGCTGCACCGCTCACCAGGAGGCAGGGCTCTGCTGGGGACGAAGAGAGGCAGACGAAGCAGACCGTCCCCAGCCCCGCTTCCCGCTGCAAATTAAGCCAGGCATCCACTGTGCCGACTCACCACCTGGCTGCTGCCACAACAGCAGCTGCAGCCTGTTAGCACTGAAGAGTTTCTCTCCTAACCAGTCCCATTAGTGTGACCAGCGAGGGGGAGGATGAGTAAGCGTCTGTGTTCAGCTGGGTGCTCTGGTTCCTGCTGTCTCTTTATTGGGCTCTGACCTCCAGGGCCCCGGCGGGACAGCCAAGCGCCAGAAGCCAACATAGGCCTACTGCCTCCCAGAGTTCTGTGCCTAACTGGGAGACAGCTCAGCAGAAGAGATTCTCAGTCCTGGCTGCCAAGCATTGCTCAAGGAGCTTCGGATTCAGAGAGACTGGGTAAGGCGGCCCCTCTCTATCTGTAAAGCACCACTATGATTCCAAAGTACAGCCAGGGTCAACGCTTCACCGATCTGTATTTGCCAGCTGTCCTGCACGTGTGTCTTTGATAGGACATGTGGGAAAGATATTAGCCCCTTGCAGCTCCCAGCAACCAAATATAGTCCTTCACATATCTCAGGGTAAGGCACTCTACTTTTTCAAAGTGCTTTCATATACCTTGTCTCATTTGAGCCTGTGAGCAAGGGGAGGAGGCCACTGAAACCCCAAGGTGCACTGAACGCCCCTGATGCTTTTAATCATGCAGCCAATTAGAGGCAGGGTTGGAACTATGCACCTGGCCTCCCTGGCTCCTGGTCTGATATTTTTCATGGCCTATCATGTAGCCAGGCATAGATCCTATTAGTGTGGTCATGCTTTCAATTATTCAATACTTCTGTGTTGCAATGCACCGCTTATGTGGAACTGCTTGTAAGTGGCCATCGTTGACTTCACCAATGAATCTGCTCCCCCTCTGTCTGAGAAACTACTGAGTCATTGCCTCTAACCCCTAGCAAATGTAAAATACCTTTGCAACAGCTGGAAAAAGAAAATCACTGATGCCACAGAATCTCCTTCATTCTCACAGACTAGGTAACAAAAGGGGAAGAAATCACGTCAGCTGAAAGATCTGGGGAGAAATCAATTTGGGACTGCTAGAATCGCAGGAAGTTTTTGCTGAAGGATCAGAAACCCGTGCAAGCCAACTCAAGCAAAAGGTTTATTGTACAAGCTACAGGGCGATCTAACAACCCAGCTGTAGGAAGTGCAGCTGGGTCTCCAGGGAACCAAGAGAATGAATGGCAACCGTTTCTCAAGCCACATCATCTCTCATCTTGGCTTCTCTCTGTACACCTGCTCCCATATCCTCCCTATGGACTGGCTTCCCCTCGCTGTTCAGGGTTTCTGCTCCTTCACAACTTCAGTTTGCTTATTGCTTTGCCTAAGTAAGCGTCATCATGAAACTCGACTCCACATAACTGTACTTGGAGCCTGTAGCTAACCAAGTCAGTCCCCAGAATCGGAAGCATCCCTATTCCAGATCCTCAGGGAGAGCATCTGACTGTTCAGCTAGGCTGGCAGGGCCCACCCCGCTGTCCACTCATCTGATTCCAGGGAGGATTGAGTCTCATGGGATGCTGCCTAGATCTAACCCGGCAATGGGGATGACAGGTAAAGAGACCGGTCACTTAGAATTGAGCCAAGACAAGCACTCAGATGACTCTATCCCAGGAAGAAAGGCAAAGCCTCCCTTCTGAAAGCCACTGAACAAGCAAGTCATCAAAGTATGCTGGAACACAGGTTAGAATAATAAATAATAGGCCAGGTGTGGTGGCTCACACCTGTAATCCCAGCACTTTGGGAGGCCAAGGTGGGTGGATCACCTGAGGTCAGGAGTTCCAGACCAGCCTGGCCAACATGGTGAAACCCTGTCTCTACTAAAAATTTAAAAATTAGCTGGGCATGGTGGTACATGCCTGTAGTCCCAGCTACTTGGGAGACTGAGGCATGAGAATTGCTTGAACCTGGGAGGCGGAGGTTGCAGTGAGCCAAGATAGCTCTGTACTCCAGCCTGGGCGAGACGACTCTGTCTGAAAAAAAAAAAAAAAAAAGAATGATATATAATAATGTGTGAAAAACCAGGACACACAATCTACTGGACCACATTCTCACTGCAGAAGTGGTTTTGAGAGCAGTGACTATATAATCCTTTTAGTAGGTGAATCTGTCAAGCAGGGCAAAATACCTCATTTCCCAACAAACCTTACAAGAAAAAAAAAGCCCTGCCAGATTAAACAAGAATATGAGTCTCTTCTAGATGAGATTCTGAAAACCTAAATAAGAAAGAAAAATGCTGGACCAGGACTCAGAAATCCTGAGTTTTCATTCAGGCTTTGCTATGAATTTTTCATTTGGTGGCCCTTCCTTCTTCATCTAGCTAACTTCTAATCAAGACTCAGCTCCCAGGGCTGAGGCCAGTGACTTACTCCTGTCATTTCAGCACTTTGGGAGGTCAAGGTAAAAGGATTTCTTGAGCCTAGGAGTTTGAGACCAGCCTGGGCAATATAGCGAGACCCTCTCTCTGCAGAAAATTTTAAAAGTTATCTAGGTGTGGTGGTGCATGCCTGTATTCCTAGCTACTCAGGACGCTAAGGCAGAAGGATCGCTTGAGCCCAGGAGTTGGAGGTTACAGTGAGCTATGATGACACCACTGCATCTAGCCTGAGCAACAGAGTAAGACCTTGTCTCAAACAAACAAACAAACAAAAATGCTCAGCTCCAGCAAGTTCCTGCTCTGGGCTCCCACTGGACCATCTACATACCTCCATCATGGCAGCTCCCATTGTCCTAAAATGGTTTGCCTACCATCTGTCTCTCTCACTGGAAGTACATTCCTCTAGCATGGAGCCTCTATGTCCTCAGTTATACCCCCATGCTTTCTGCTGTACTTGACAGATAGTACTCAATAAATATTTTTCAGCTGAACTGATTGTGAGAAGATATTTATCTGAGCTGCAAATAAAGGCACACACACTGTTGTCTGGCTGAAAACATTGAGCCCATGGTGGTAGGAGATTGGGTACCACTTGATAGACAGTAGAGACCACAGGGACAGCCAGTACTCTAGAGCATAGCCAGCCCCACCTGGGACACAGATGTATCCACCTGCCATATGTGAAAAGAGATAAAATTTTAGGATCTTCGAAATGTACTGTGCTAAGAAGAAAAGTTAAGCCCTGCAAACTGAGTCATGTAACATGACCGTTCTTTTCCTCTGGTGTATGACCACTGCTTCCTGACTTTTGTGTTGAGATGTTATATGTCAGCCAGACTTCCCATTCTTCATTCAAACCTACACAAAATGATGCTGGAGACCTTGTGGTTGTTATATCCTTACAATAGGATGTTAAGTTACCCCTTTAGCGTGGAATCAATAGTAGCCAATCAAATCCTATATCTGCATGTTAGCCTCTGTATGGAAAATGTGATTCTGTTCAGCACCTCCATTTTTGATCTCATAAGTGACCCTCACTTTTCCCCACACAAGGACACTAGGAACACTGATCACCATTCTTTGGTGATGGTCACCCTCACAGTGCACTTGAATAAACTGCCTTAACTGGGTCCTAAGCCTTTTGATAATTTTAAGTTGCCAAATATCAGGAAGAAAATGTGCACATTCTCAAACTAAAAATGAATAAAGCCACACCACCACTGATGCCTTTCAAGATATATTTTATTACAAAAGAAAGTTTGAATGTAAAAATAAATAGAGCAACGTCAGCACAATGGCAGAGTACGACGCCCCAATCTCCTCTCCCCCAACAGAAACTTACTTTTTTTTTTTTTTTTTTTTTTTTGGTCAGGGTTTTATCTTTTTCCCCCGGCTGGGGTTTCTGCTTTAAACTTTTTAAAGTTTAAAGTTTAAAGCAGAAACTTTAAAAAAAAAAAAAAGTTTTTATTGAGTCCAGGAGGTGGAGGTTGCAGTGGCTCATGCTTGTGATCCCAACACTTTGGGAGGCCGAGGTGGGTGGATCACTTGAGACCAGGAGTTTGAGACCAGTCTGGCCAATGTGGTGAAACCCTGTCTTGACTAAAAATACAAAAATTAGCTGGGTGTGGTGGGTGAGGGGCAGGGGGTGGTGGCGCTTGTAATCCCAGTTACTCGGGAGGCTGAGGCAGGAAAATCACTTGAACCAGGAGGCAGAGGTTACAGTGAGCCGAGATCGCACCACTGCACTCCAGCCTGGGCAACAGAGTGAGACTCCGTCTCAAAAAAAAAAAAAAAAAAAAAAAACCCAGAAACTTTCAAAATTAAAAAAACAGCATTTGTAACTGCTTTAAAAAATAATCTAATGTTTATAGCAACCATGTAAGGGCTGAGTCCAGAAGAACACCCTTCAAAACCGTAGCAGGAGGGCAGTGTTTTCTGCTGGGTCCTGGAGACCTTCAGTGTCCACGCTGCTCTCACCGTGCCTTGGGTCCAGACTGCATCACAGCCTCTCGGGAGACGTGGGCCCTCAGACCCTCTTTAGTGATGGACTCCAGGCCGCAGGCAGCCCAGCGGCAGCAGCAGCAGGATAACAGAACCTCTGGATGCACTCTCCTGGGAAGCTTTGCTAATTTGCAGCCGCTGCACCGTGTTCCTCATTAACATCTGTTAGCATAGTCGTTACATCATTTCACTGTGGTGGCACGGACTCAGCTCGGAATTCTATATGGAAAAAGCACCTGGGTCCCAGTCTTTTATTGGCTTCAACACAACCAGAAGTGCCTGCTCTTGAGGCTGGTGGGCCTCTAGGCAAGATGTCCCTGCCCATCAGGATAAACTGCTGGGCATCCAGCTATGATAATGGCCTCAAGGACCCTGTGTCCGTGACTCCTCCTCCATCGGACACGGGCAGCATCCACTGGAAGGCAGTGATTCCAGAGTGCAAGTATCAGTCCCTCACCGAGGAGAAGGAAGGAGAAGCCAGCCTACCCGCCCCTGCCATGACAGTGTGGCACGGTCCCAGTGGTGAAGTCTAAAGCTACCCATATCATCACGAATTCTCTGCTCACAAAACAGACCCAGGAAAGTACTCAGCATTTTGGGCGACAAGCAGGGCTGAGAGGTGCTGGTTACACACCCTACAAGGGCCTCACCACGGAGGAAACCAAGTACCTTTGAGTGGCAGAAGTGCTCCACCAACTAAAGCTACAGAGTGGAGAGAGAACAAGACAAGAGAGGCAGCCTGCATCGGCCCAGTCTGCCCCAAGCTGCGCTCCTCACTGTTCCCCTGAGCAGAGGCCCAAAGGCTGGTTCACTTCTGGTTCTTCCACAGCTTTACCTGGCCCAGATCCCAGCACCATGGATTCTGGAAGTGGAGATAAGGACAGAAACTTGTCAGATAAGTGGAGCCTCTTTGGACCAAGATCCCTTCAGAAGGATGATTCTGCAAGTTTTGCCACCCAGGCCTACCGAGGAGCCCATAAGCCCTCTCCAATGGAACTGATCCGTGCCCCGACCAACCACATGACTAGGTGGACACAGCTGACACAGACCCATCACCTCAAACCCAGTGACTTGAATGTGCTCACACCTACCGGCTTCTGGAGTGCTTTCTCTTCCAGTCCTCTGGTAAAGAGGGTTTCTTGCCCCATTCCCCTTTTAACTTGGCTCTGACATAGGAAAGATATATGTATGTCTTTCATATATATATATTTGTTTTGTTTTGAGACGGAGTCTCGCGCTGTCACCCAGGCTGGAGTGCAGTGGTGCAATCTTGGCTCGCTGCAACCTTTGCCTCCCAGATTCAAGCGATTCTCCTGCCTCAGCCTCCTGAGTAGCTGGGATTACAGGTGCTTACTACCACACCTGGCCAAATGTTGTATTTTGAGTAGAGACAGGGTTTCACCATGTTGACCAGGCTGGTCTTGAACTCCTGACCTCAGGTGATCCGCCCCCCTTGGCCTCTCAAAGTGCTGAGATTATAGGCATGAGCCACCATGCCTGGCCGGAAAGGTATATTTTTAAAAACCTGTTAATTAGAGGCTAGAGCTGGAGACATTATTGGTTTTTGAGAAACATTAGTACAAAGCTTGCTCTTGTGTGGAAGAAGCCCTTTTGTACTGCTTTAAAGCTAGACTAAATCATCTCGGCAGGGATGTATGGGGGACCTCATTACCTAGTTTTTCATCATTTACCCTAGATAAGAACTTTAAGAGGTGCTCACTGACTCGCTGAGATGACTCTGGCCCTCTTGATGGCTGGTACTGGGCTCCAGCCTTGTCACTTAGGGAACCCAAGATCTGTTTGGGACCTGGGTACAGGTAAAAGCCAGACTTGGCAGGGACCCCTCTTTCTAGGCTGAACCTTGAGTCCCCCTGCTTTTTGGTAGACCTAATGGATCACTGTCCTGCAGCCAGTTCTTCATGTGGGGCACACACCTGTAATCCCAGTTACTCTAGAGGCTGAGGCAGGAGAATCATTTGAACCCAGAAGGCGGAGGTTGCAGTGAGCCAAGATCACGCCACTGTACTCCAGCGTGGGCAATAAAGCGAGACTTTGTCAAAGAAAGAAAGAGAGAAAGAGAGAGAGAAAAGAAAGAAAGAAAGGAGGGAGGGAGGGAGGGAGGAAAAAAGGAAGGAAGGGAGGGAGGAAGGGAAGGAGGGAGGAAGGGAAGGAGGAAGGAAGGAAGGAATTGAAAGGAAGGAAGGAAGGAAGGAAGGAAGGAAGGAAGGAAGGAAGGAAGGAAGGAAAGCTTTTAGTAATTTCACAAAGTGATATATCTAGTAAATGACAAAGCTACAGTAGTTACGTCTGAGCCCACAGCCTTAAGCTCTTAAGTGTTAGGCTAAATAGTTGAGAAGTCAAGATGAAGAAAAAATATGGTTAAGAAATTACAGTCTGGGCCAGGCATGGTGGCTCACACCTATAATCCCAGCACTTTGGAAGGCGAGGCAGGTGGATCACCTGAAGTCAGGAGTTCGAGACCAGCCTGGCCAACATGGAGAAACCCCATCTCTACTAAAAATACAAACATTAGCCAGGCATGGTGGTGTGCGCCTATAATCCCAGCTACTTGGGAGGCTGAGACAGGTGAACTGCTTGAACCCAGGAGGCAGAGGTTGCGGTGAGCTGAGATCACACCACTGCACTCCAGCCTGGGCAACAGAGCAAGACTCCATCCCCCCACCCCCCACCCAAAAAAAGAAATTACAGTCGGATTATCCTCTAGAATTATATCTCATTTTGTCTTGATTGGAAGCCAAGAATATACCAAAAAAGTAAAGATTCCTAGTGGCCAATGCCAAAAAAGGAAGAAAATGAATTATAAAATTGTGATATCGTTAAGATTAATAAAAGTTTAGGATGGCCCCGATTTTTTTGATACCTCTCAGTACCCCATGAGTCTTTATAAAGAGAATAGTATGTGATGTCATAGATAATGTCTTTGACAACATCTTTACAAAAAAATACCATGACCCGTTTTACACTCATGCATTTGCAATTCACTCACTTAATCACAGTCGATATAAAGTCAAATAATGTGAGCTGAGGAAGTTCTGTATGAGGCCAAACAAACGTTGTCTCATTCACAGTTCTCTGGAGAACTGGTTTGAACCAAGGTTATATGTATGTGTGTGCATGTGTTTCTGTGGTGTGTGTGTCTGTGTAAGAAAAAAATGGATTGTATTTTCTTCAGAGAACTTACCATACATATTTTAATAAGAATTATAGAGAGGGCCATGGTTGTGATTTCTGAGGTAAAACCTGGAGTACAGGTAGTCTACGTTGCTGGTTTAAAACAGAGCCTCAGGCTGGGTGCAGTGCCATGTAATCCCAGCATTTTAAGAGGCTGGGGCAGGTGGATTGCTTGAGCTCAGGAGTTCGAGACCAGCTGGGCAACATGGTGAAACCTCGTCTCTATGAAAATGAGCTGGGCATGGTGGTGTCCACCTGTAGTCCCAGCTATTCGGGAGACTGAGATAGGAGGACGGATTGAGCCTGGGAGTGCAAAGGTTACACTGTACTCCAGCCTGGATGACAGAGCCAGACCCTGTCTCAAAACACAAACAAAAACAAAGCCCCAGAGAGAGATAGAAGTTAAACGTAAGCAACTAATAAAGATTTACACCAAAACAGCATGGTACTGGTACCAAAACAGAGATATAGACCAATGGAACAGAACAGAGCCCTCAGAAATAATGCCACACATCTACAACCATCTGGTCTTTGACAAACCTGACAAAAACAAGAAATGGGGAAAGGATTCCCTATGTAATAAATGGTGTTGGGAAAACTGGCTAGCCATAAGTAGAAAGCTGAAACTGGATCCCTTCCTTACACCGTAAACAAAAATTAATTCAAAGTGGATTAGAGACTTAAATATTAGACCTAAAACCATAAAAACCCTAGAAGAAAACCTAGGCAATACCATTCAGGACATAGGCATGGTCTAGGACTTCATGTCTAAAACACCAAAAGCAATGGCAACAAAAGCCAAAATTGACAAATGGGATCTAATTAAACTAAAGAGCTTCTGCACAGCAAAAGAAACTACCATCACAGTGAACAGGCAACCTACAGAATGGGAGAAAATTTTTGCAATCTACTCATCTGACAAAGGGCTAATATCTAGAACCTACAAAGAACTCAAACAAATTTACAAGAAAAAAACAAACAACCCCATCAAAAAGTGGCCAAAGGATATGAACAGACACTTCTCAAAAGAAGACATTTATGCAGCCAACAGACACATGAAAAAATGCTCATCATCACTGGCCATCAGAGAAATGCAAATCAAAACCACAATGAGATACCATCTCACACCAGTTAGAATGGTGATCATTAAAAAGTCAGGAAACAACAGGTGCTGGAAAGGATGTGGAGAAACAGGAACACTTTTACACTATTGGTGGGACTGTAAACTAGTTCAACCATTGTGGAAGACAGTGTGGTGATTCCTCAAGGATCTAGAACTAGAAATACCATTTGACCAAGCCATGCCATTACTGGTTATATACCCAAAGGATTATAAATCATGCTGCTATAAAGACACATGAACACATATGTTTATTGCGGCACTATTCACAATAGCAAAGACTTGGAACCAACCCAAATGTCCATCAATGACAGACTGGATTAAGAAAATGTGGCACATATACACCATGGAATACTATGCAGCCATAAAAAAGGATGAGTTCATGTCCTTTGTAGGGACATGGATGCAGCTGGAAACCATCATTCTCAGCAAACTAACACAAGAACAGAAAACCAAACACGGCATGTTCTCACTCATAGGTGGGAACTGAACAATGAGAACACTTGGACACAGGAAGGGGAACATCACACACCAGGGCCTGTTGAGGGATAGCATTAGGAGATATACCTAATGTAAATGACGAGTTAATGGGTGCAGCACACCAACATGGCACATGTAACAAACCTGCACATTGTGCACATGTACCCTAGAACTTAAAGTATAATAAAAAAAATTTTTTTTAAAGAATTTAACATGTTGAGAAATTGCCCAAAAAAAAAAAAAAAAATTTACTTGGATGGGGTCATCCTACCTAAATGTTATAATTTGCTTTTGATCAACATGAATCAACATTATCTCATAAATATTATTTTTAAATGTCAATAAGCAAAATTCTAACCTATTCTAACCAATTTTAAGAGAAATATGTAAAATGTGAACCCATATGCCAGTGCTATTTTGTGTTCCTTCTGTTGTTTTCAAAATATAAAGAGGAGTGACTCTTACTGTTTAATTGTAAATAGGAATTTTAATCTCGTGAATAATGACCAGGACTTGCAATCATATTATAGGTAAAAGCACATGAGACGGCTCCCTTTAAACTATAGCTTTGATTACACAATACAGCATTGTGGTTTGAAAGATGTTCTTCTCTTTTTTTATAATGGAAATAAAGTGCCTTATAAATGAAGATTTTTATTAGGTATTGAAAGAAAGCAGTAAGAATAAAAAGAATTTGGAATAAAGTGGGATTGGTGAGAAAGAAGTATTAGTAATACATACATCAAAATATATGAAGTTGTCAAATAAAATATTACTTGAAATGTCAGCCAGGTAATATTCATCATGCAGCTTGAAATATAGAACAAAATATTCAGATGTTTCTATTTAAGTCAGAAATAACTAATAAGCCTACCACCATAAAGTTAAAAAGTCACAATTTGGCTCATCAAAAGATATCCTTGGGTTTCAACACAAAAGCAAAACTATTAAATTCATTTGAGAATCATCTATGATCATTTTTGTTCGTGAAATGGTTTGCATAATATAGATTGAAATTAATGGTAGCTAAGATCCAAGGGCTCCACAAAAGTGAAATATATTGAGTGCAAATCTTAATGAGAAAGAAAATGAAATGATAATTAGGGAGAATGGGCTGACGTCTTGATAGGACTAATTACAGAAACCAGAGAAGGTTCATTGAAGAAAAATGTGAACCTGTATCAACTTTTTAAGCAACATTTTTACTGCGGTTGCATATGGTAAAGAAATTATAAGTTTATGTTTAAATTATGATGCTGATTTGGCCAGGCATGGTGGCTCACACCTGTAATCCCAGCACTTTGGCAGGCCGAGGCAGGTGGATCACGAGGTCAGGAGTTCAAGACCAGCCGGGCCAAGATGGTGAAACCTCATCTTTACTAAAAATATAAAAATTAGCCAGGCGCGGTGGCAGGTGCCTGTAATCCCAGCTACTTGGGAGGCTGAGGCAGGAGTATCGCTTGAACCTGGAAGGTGGAGGTTGCAGTGAACCGAGATCGCACCACTGCGCTCCAGCCTGGGCAACAGAGTGAGATTCCACAAAAAATTAAAATAAAATAAAAAATTATGATGTTGATTTTAGACGAATTCCTTAAATTCAGTTTTACTAGCATTAAAATAATTTGGTCAAAATACTTTCCTTATAGCCTCATTCACATAATACCTTTGTAATTACATAGCTGGATGGCACATTAATCTTCATGGCATCACTAGAATGTAAGCTCCATGAAGGCAGATTTGTCTGTTTGCTTCACTACTATACCCCTTGCACCTATAACAGTATGGTGCGTAATTGCTGCTCTAGAAGCATTTGTTAAATAAATGAGTGAATTTTCTGTAAGATATGTCATTTAGACACAGAAGTAAAATGTCCCCAAAACTGGGAAATAAGGTTAACCCCTGAGAATAAAACTCATAGCAAGTAGGACATACGAAAAGACGATAGCTATCTGTCTTTAAAAGAATAATTTAAAAGATTATCTATATATATAATTAAATAATTTAAAAGATTATCTATATATATGAAAATAAGGAAACTTAGGGCTCCTGAGTATAATCAGATATGGGATATTGTATCAGTGAGTCATGATATAAACATGATTGCAACCAAGAAAATAAAAGCCTAATTTTTTACATGTTGTTAGAAGACTATATCTAATGGAAGAGTCCTGGGGAATAGGGAAGAAGAAATGAAATTTTTTTATTTCCCTGGCTCCTTTACTAGTAAACAGATAAGCTCCATGAAGGCAGATATACTTTTTTTCCTGTTTGGATGGATGGATGGATGCATGGATGGATGGGTGGATGGGTGGGTAGGTGGATGGGTGGGTGGATGGATGGGTGGGTGGATGGATGGATGGATGGTTGGGTGGGTGGATGGAGAGAAGCGTGAAGGGAAAGAGGGATGGAGGGATGAGTGGATGAACAGAGATTTATTCAATCATTTACTCATGTATCAAAGAACTTGCCCATGCTAATCCAGCACGATTCAGGAGAAAATTATGAAATCTGGCAGAGGGCTCTGGTCACCAGAATGATATACTCTATTTTAAAAGAGAGATAAGTCATTGGACTTTACCATGCCTTGGTTCTATTAACAAACAGTTATTGAGCACTTGCTATTGAATAGTTCTCAAATGAGATATCAAGACTCATGGGAGGTCATTAGGATACAGAACCAGTTGGCTGTGATTAAAACAATACTAAGAGTGGTCTAAAGAGGGTAGAACTGTATTTCTCTCCTGTGTGCATGTCTAGAATAATATGGTGGCTCTGCTCCATGAAGTTACTCCACAAAGAGTCAATGTGCTCTTCAGGTTAAGTTAAGCTATGTTGCCGGAAAAACAACCCTGAAATCTCAGTGTCTTAACAATGAAACACTCTTTGGTTCTTCCCCTGCTCATGCCAGTGGCTGCTGTGGATCTGACTGCTCCTCTGGGAAGCTCATTCAATAGTGGTGCAAGGATTCACATTGATGCTGCCTTTTTATCAAGCACCAGGCTTAGAGACACGGCCAAACCCCTAGCAAATTCAGCCAGGAAAGCAACAAGAAGCCCCTTTTTGATTTTGACAGTTTACTACGTACATAGGCCGTGAAACGAAACACAGCCAAAGGTGCCCACTCCAGAAGTCCTTGTCCCACACACCAAAAGGATGACTCTGAAACAAGAGGCCCAGTGAATACAACATGAGTTGTAGGACACCCCGTTGCAGAGGAGCTAATTCCCACCTCTAACCATGTGATTTTATAGTCTGCAGCTTTATTCTGAGAGAGATGGTGCACCAAGCCCCACACCTCCTCAGAACCCAGGAGGCAATGGGAAAGGGTATAACAGCTGAGCAGGGGCAGAGGGAGGCTGTGGGTGGGGGGCTCAGAGCAGCTCACACAAGCCTGTCAACTTCTTGTGTTCTGAAGGGGCCATGAGGCATTCCGGCAAGACTCAGATTCACTGCAGGGCAAGCTGGTGCCTAGGTGGTCATTGTAGATAGTGCAAGTTCACCGGGGTGTCATGTGGAGCTGTTACCTACACCTGCATCTCCATCATCCCTACCTGTCTCAGAGGAGAGGATCAGGCTGGAGAGTTGTGTGTGCTGCAGCCCAGAAGCAATCATATGTCACAACTGAACATAGCTCTGCCTGACTGCTGGAGGGGAGTCGGGGAGCTCGAGGGTGTTTAGCAAACTGTCATCAATGTCACTGCCTCAGCAGGTGTGGCATTCAAGGCATGGGACCCAGGCTCCTTCTCCCTGGTCATCGACCATCCCCCAAGCATTTGCCTCATCTGTATGATCCAAGGTGGCTGCACTCCAGAAAGCAGGAAGGACAATATATTTCCCTTCATTTTGAAGGAATGACCCCGAAGGTGTGTGCATTACTTCACCTCACATCCCACTGGCCACATGATCACTTGCTGCAAGGTAGACTAGGAAATCTAGTCTTTATGTTTGGTAGCCATGTGCCTGGCTTAAACTTCATTATACTGGAAGAAGAGGGGGACAGATCCAGGGACAGTGTGTAGCATTGGTCACAGGTATGTTGGGATCATTTGTAAGGTGTTTTCCAGGTAATGTGGCACCAATAAAAGTTAAAACATTGAAGCTTGTGAATGGTTTTTTGCAATTTGTGATTTATGTATCTTTCATCGTGTTTCATTTTGACATGGTTTTGAAGGAAGAGGAGAGCTGCAGGTAGCACATTTGAGAAAATGAACCTAATCTTGGTGGAAAGGCCTACATGAAATACCCTTTAGAACAATGCAGCTCCTTTCACATAACGTCATCCTCTGCAAGCAACCCCCCAGATGATGAGTCCAGCTTCCCGAAGATTATGAAACCAGGTAGAGCTCGTGCCTTAGTTAAGAGCTTAAATAGCACGGTCACTGTTGATGAATCTTGTCCATGGTGAAAACTCTTTTTATTTGGTTATCATGAGATTGTAAGTTAGCTCTAAGTATCTAGTTGATGCTGATTTACTGATATAGTGAAGTTTCTAAAGCTGCTAATAAGCTTAATCGAGTCCCCAGGACATAGGGACTCTGAATCAGGGGCCTGCCACACTGTGAGCCCTGCCTGTGCATGCAGCCAGCTAACTTCCCTCTAAGTGGTTTCTATTGCAGGCATGTCTCAGAGAAACAGGTTATTCTCATACTGTGCAACCTCATAGCCTGAAAACACATGTTTACACCAGCATGATTTCCAACCAGAAGCTGCACTGTAGAGGCAGAGCATGTTCATACAGCAGCATCCCTTTGGGATAGGAAGCACTACTGACATCACCAAGAATCACAGAAACTCTTACGGCAAATACACAGGAATTCCCAAATGCCTTTTCCCCAGCACTGAAAAATAGGACCGTTCCAGTAGTTCTGATTTAACATCTGATTTGAAATTCATTGACCAGGGGAGAAAAAAGAAACAGATCTCATGCCAGCATGATACCTTGAAAATAAAATAATGAAACTTTACCAAAAACCCAAGTCAGAAATACATTGCAAATATAATAAAAGGTGTACAGCACCCTGCCTATCAATTTTCTTAAATGATCTTTTCATGTTCTATGGAAATTATAAACATAGCTATTCTCAATAAATGTGTAATTTGGGTGGAGAAAAGCCCAGAGCTGGCATAAAACTCATCTCTGTCGGTAGCTTTTCAGATGTTTCTAAAATGAAATAGAGCAGAAACAATTTCAAAGCTCTGAGAAAGTGAGCTGTTTCAAAGAGGTAGCAAATAAAAATGAAACACCTGCAAATCCTGCAGAGACATGTACGGCATCATCAGCCTCTGGCTTCCAGGCTCGGTGGTGGAGATTTTGATTCCAGTAGGATTGTGTCCACATTAGAAACTCCAAAAGGCAGCCTTTTCTTTTTTCTTTTCTTTTCTATTTTCTTTTCCCTTCTTTTCTTTTCTTTTCCTGTGCCAAAACATTCTTTATTGCCTACAGCTACGGAGAGCAACTAAAGCTTAATGAACCAATGGCAAAGACCACAAAAAGGATAGTAGCTAAGGTCGGGGTTTTTCTTAAATTCCATTATGTATTTTATCATCACTGATTCTGTTATAAACCCCAACTTCTGACCTTTGAGACCAACTTCGGTGTCCAGAGAGACAACCCACCAAACCCTGTCTTCAAGCTCTGTGATGTCTCAACACAAATGTCCTTCTCCTGCGCCACTCTGTCCCAAGTGGGCGGAATAGAGCTTGTCTGACTACCTAGAATCACTCCAACCTTGACATTTTAAGACATCAACAACGCACTTTCCAATCAAAACCTCCGGAAGAACCGTACCTATAACAACCCTCTCTTAAGCTGCCTGGAATGTCCTCATCGAAGTGCACAACCTAACCTTCACCATCTAGTTTTTGCTTATCTTTAATAATAACAGCTTCTAAGAACATTTCCTATGGCTTTTGATTTAGTGATGGTGGAGAGGGGAAGGTTCCCATTAAGGTTTAAATATTGTTGGTTTTATCTCATAATCTCTTAATCGAAAATAACCCTTTCACTCTTTCCTTTCTTTCATGACATTGCCGTTTTGAAGAGTTTCAAAATGCCCCACATTCTGGTTTTATCTGATTGATTCCTTGTGATATCATTTGCCTTGTTCCTCCACCCCCTGACTTTCTCAAAGTTAGGTCTACAGCAGTGCTGTGCAATAGAAATCTGTAAACCTGCCCGGTGCAGTGGCTCACCCAGCACTTTGGGAGGCTGAGGTGGGTGGATTGCTTAAGCCCAGGAGTTCGAGACCAGCCTAAGCAATATGGCATAACTGCATCTGTACAAAGTAAAAAAAAAAAAAAAAAATAGGCAGGTGTGGTGGCATGCACCTGTAGTCCCAGATACTCGGGAGGCTGAGATGGGAGGATCCTTTGATCCATGATCACATCAATGCATTCCAGCCCAGGTGACAGAGCAAGACCTTGTGTCAAAAAAAAACAGAAAATATCTGTGAACCACATACATTTTAAATTATCCAGTAGCCACGTTTTAAAAAATGTAAAATAGGTAAAGCTAATTTTAATAATTATTAACATTAACTCACAAAATGCTGATTTCAACACAACATTTTCAAATTATCAGTGAGAGGCTGGGTGCAGTAGCTAACACCTGTACTCCTAGAATTTTGGGAAGCTGAGGCAGGTGGATCACCTGAGGTTAGGAGTTCGAAACCAGCCTGGTCAACATGATGAAACTTCGTCTCTACTAAAAATACAAAAATTAGCTGGGCATGATGGTGTGCTCCTGTAATCCCAGCTACTTGGGAGGCTGAGGCAGGAGAATCACTTGAATCCAGGAGGGTGGAGGTTGCAGTGAGCCGAGATGGTGCCACTTCATTCCAGCCTGGGCAAAACAGTGAAAGTCCATCTCAAAATAAATAATCACTGAGAGATTTTACATTATTTCTTCATCCTGAGTCTTTAAAACTTAGATATTACATGCCTACAGCACATCTCAATTTGGACTAGTTACATTTCAACACTGAATGGCCACACATGGCTAGTGACTACCATATTGAACAGTGCGGGTCTACAGGCTTGATTAGATGACAGGTAAAATTTTTGGCTGTGATACATCTTAGATGGTGGTATGCATTTCATGTTATACTGCCACAGACCACTATTTAACGGTAGTGTTTATTGTTAACATGGACCAATATTTCTATAATAAAGATACTTTCTTCCCTAATCATACTCAGCAAGTAATCCTCGGGGTAATTCTTTAGTACCATGGAAATATTTTTGGAACAAGTGAAAAAAATTGACTATAGACTGGACAATAGAGGGTTTTATGGAATTTGATTTTTCTTAGGTAAGACATGGGCATTATGGGATGTAGGAGAATGTCCTTTTTACTAGGAGCAGGATGAAGTTTTTAGGAGTGAAATATGTTGGCAACTTCTTTTCACACTGCATTAGCAAAACATACTGTGTGTGTGTCTGTGTGTGTGTGTGTGTGTGTGTGTGTGTGTGGAGAGAGAGAAAGAAATAAAGCAAATATGTCAAATAGTAACAAGTTTTTAACATAGATAGAGTGTATAGATGTTTATTAGACTATTTTTTCAACCTCTATAATTTTGAAATTTTCACAATAAAAAGTTGGGGACAAAATTTTTAAAATAATAATAGTGCTTATTCTCTACCTAGGACTGTACTAAAGGATTTTTGTGCATTTCATATTTAATCCTTGAAACAACAATACAAGGTAGTTATAATTATTACCCCAGTTTTTCCTGACAATGAAACTAAGGTACAGAGAATTTAGGTGGTTTTCACAAAGTTACACAGATAATTTTATCAATGACAGGTGAGATTCAAATTGAGTATATCTAACTTGGAATTCGTGTTCTGAATAACAAAAGTATATTGCCTCCTGAGCATTCAAAAGAAATATTTCAAGTTCAGAAAAGTCATTTTTCTAGGTCTTGATAACCTCAATCTTTATTCTAAAGACCAAGCAGCAGTGCGAGGTGAACCCAGAGAGAAGAAAACCCTAATTCAAGACCCCAGATGACAAGGCCACATACCATGACGGTAGTCCAAGGCAGCTGCCTACTTGCAGGACCAGATTCACTGTGTTCTTACATCAAGAAACCTTTGCACTGGCTTGGTCTGTTTCCAGGAACTGGAACCGATGGTTTTCTCCAGCCACCCACAGGCAACAGGCCAACACAAATAATTTCAAATACGACTGGCTCTTAAGCCAGGTTTTATTTCAACTCACTTCTCTCATTGGCTATAGGATGACAAGGATGACGACAGCCACTATTTACTGAACCCTTATTGTTTACGTGCCACACACTGTTCTAAGTTCTCTTCATACAGCACCTAGCTTAATTCTTTCAACAACTCTGGGAGGCATGTTCCAGAAGAAAAATGAAACACAGATGCTGAAGATAGTATGTAGTGCTGAGATAAAACAATTCCAGAATACTTACTTCTCACCACTCCATGGCAGAGTGAGAGGTGCCATCCCCAGGGAGCTCGTGTGCACTGGAACTGGGCAGAAAGGCCATGAGCTCCTGGGTAGCAGCCGCTTCATCATATTCCCCACTAGGAACCACGTGTGGGGATGGCGTCAGGGGGGACATTTGTACCCACTGGACACCTTCTGGGCTGGCATCTGATGAAGCCCTTTAAAATCCACTATCTTGTTCAAGGTGCAGGACCACACTGGAGCCAATCGTTATTACCTCCATTTCACAGAGAAGAAAATGACACTCAGGAAACTATATGATTTATCCAGAGTCTCACAGTTACGAAGTGGTTTCTGCTATGTAAAAAAATAAATGTTGGTTAAATGAAAGCATGAATGAATGTATACACATACATATAATTTCATAAATTTAGAAACACATATGTTTTATAAGCCATACATATTTATTCACCAAAGAAAACCTACGGCCTCAATGCCCAAGGATCCCCTGTCAATAGAGGTAGCCCTGATGCTGAGGACTGCAGGGAGCACCTGGCAGAAAGGAGGGAGGGGCCGGGCGCGGTGGCTCAAGCCTGTAATCCCAGCACTTTGGGAGGCCGAGACGGGCGGATCACGAGGTCAGGAGATCGAGACCATCCTGGCTAACACGGTGAAACCCCGTCTCTACTAAAAAATACAAAAAACTAGCCGGGCGAGGTGGCGGGCGCCTGTAGTCCCAGCTACTCGGGAGGCTGAGGCAGGAGAATGGTCTAAACCCGGGAGGCGGAGCTTGCAGTGAGCTGAGATCCGGCCACTGCACCCGAGCCTGGGCGACAGAGCAAGACTCTGTCTCAAAAAAAAAAAAAAAAGAAAGAAAGGAGGGAGGGAGCTGAGGCCAACAGGAAGAAAGAAAAAGGACCTAGGGCTGAATCCACAGATCTGAGCAGGCACAAGAAATCCAAGGCAACACCAACTCACCACAAGAAATCGGAATCCAGACGAGAGCACAGGGCAGGTGGAAAAAGGAGCACCTATGAACAATGATTCTGCTCGTGAGGAGGGTCTGGGGTATTGTCCAAGACGCCTGGTCTGGGCCACAGGGTCTGATGGCACGGGTAGAAACTAGAATGTGAAGGGAGCTAAGGAAAAAAGAGGCTGGAGGGGGTGATATGATTTGACTGTGTCCCCACCCAAATCTCATCTTGAATTGTAGCTCCCATAATTTCCACATGTTGTGGGATGGAGCCAGTGGGAGATAATTGAATCATGGAGGCGGTTTTCCCCATGCTGTGCTTGTGGCAGTGAATAAGTCTCACGAGATCTGATGGTTTATAAAGGGAACGTGCTTTTGCTTGGTATTCATTTTCTCTCTTGTCTGCCACCATGTAAGATGTGCCTTTTGCCTTTTGCCATGATTGCGAGGCCTCCCCAGCCACATGGAACTGTGAGTCCATTAAACCTCTTTTTCTTTATAAATTGGCCAGTCTTGGGTATGTCTTTATCAGCAGCATGAAAATGGACTAATACAGGGGGCAACCTACCCCTGACCGGTCACTTTGGAAAACTAGCTGAAGAGAGCTCCCCCTGAGCTAATTTGGAAAAGGCACCTGCTCTGGGTGGACAAAGGTACAAGCCTCTGTAAAGAGAGCTCAGGTCAGATTCTGGTCCCAACTTGTTCCCTCAGCCAGGAACCTTTGGGCAGTGCACAAACCATACAACTGTATGAAGCAGACTTGAAGTTAAGGAGGCAGTTGGAGAATTTGCATCAGATACCTCTTTGTCCCACTGCAGAGCCTCTGGACCTCACCTGTCTCTCGTTCCAGCTGTGTGGATTGTGACCTCCTACAGACACAACCTGACTGCACCAAACCTCTTACCCCGTTCTTCTATTGACGGAGGCCTCCTCCCCACTCCCCCACCAGGCACCCAGACAATGCAGGTGCAGCCCACAGGGCAGGGGTAGAACATGCCCTCCTATTAGCTCTTTCTACGCTTGGTGCCCCACGCCCCTCACTCCTGCTCTCTGAGATTGAACTCCATAATAAATTAATAGCACCTATGTCCTCCGTATCTCATTTTGTTTTCTGGAAGCCTGCACTAAGGTAGAATCAATGGAAGCCAGGGGCCCACCCAGAAAAGTGCACATACAAGCAGAAACTGACATGGGGTCTCAGTGGGTTTGTGGCTCCCCTGAAGGCCAGTTTTAAAACCTCAGCTTTGGCCGGGCGTGGTGGCTCAAGCCTGTAATCCCAGCACTTTGGGAGGCCGAGACGGGTGGATCACGAGGTCAGGAGATCGAGACCATCCTGGCTAACACGGTGAAACCCCATCTCTACTAAAAAATACAAAAAACTAGCCGGGCGAGGTGGCGGGCGCCTGTAGTCCCAGCTACTCGGGAGGCTGAGGCAGGAGAATGGCGTGAACCCGGGAGGCGGAGCTTGCAGTGAGCCGAGATCCAGCCACTGCACTCCAGCCTGGGCGACAGAGCGAGACTCCGTCTCAAAAAAAAAAAACAAAAAAAAAAAAACCTCAGCCTTGAGGAGAAAGGTAGAAGTTACAGTTCCTCAGTAGAAGCATGTTAGCTTTTTCTTATTCCTGGACGCACCCCAGGTCTCTGATTCTGAGAGTGCTCAAGAATTAAGCATGGAGAAGGGAGCTCAACACAGCAGACAGCAGCCTTCAAACACTCGCCAGAAGCCCAAGCCTGGCCAGAGTGAGGCAGCCACCAGATTACTGAAGAACTAGATGAAGATTTAAAATGGATTCTGAGATGAGAGAGGGCATTTCGCCCCCACCACTCTCTGGGTTTTAAGCAGCCATCTCCTAACCTCTGCTTACACAGTCTTTTCACAAAAAGTCCTTTGCATCTTAGCAAGAAGCAACAAAATTGCTCCAAAAGATAAACAAAAGGTTAATTACAAAACCTTGCGAACTCCAGAAGCCCACAGGCAAGAACAGCTATTTACTTCCCCAGCTCACAGCTCTGCCTGCCCTGCTGCAGGTGTCTGTCCAATGCATGCAGCCATCCGAATCACTGCACCTGCTCCCACCACACAGCAAAAGAAAATACCACCTGGGATTTGGACAGTTTTCCATAAAGCATTCCAAAGTGAGTATTCCAAAGACAGAAACGTTTGCCTTTTTGGAGACCTTGAAAGGAATCTTGGCATTTCTCCCCCTTGTCTTCTAAGGAGGGAAGAAGAATCCCCCAGACTGATGCCCCTTCTGTGATGAATATGCGTTCAAGAAGCTGGAGGAAACCATTAGCAACTGCTGCATGCACACGTAAGGCACCAGCCTTGGACATTCATGCTATCATTTTGACAACCTGTCAATCAAAACTGGCGTCCAAATGCCAACCAGAGAATCCCAGAAGAAAGTGGACATTTAAGTCTCCCCAGTGCCCGTGCTCCACGCAGACGTGCTGTGGATGAACAGCTGCTTTTCACCAGCCCAGCTCCTCTGAAACTTCCCATTACAAAGGCAGCCACCAGACCCTGCATTTCCAGCACCACAAGCCAGTGCCAGCAGCAGTACCTGTCACAGGAGCCTCATCAGAAAGTCGAATCTGGCAGAGCTGTCTTCTGCCTGTATCTCCAATCCCAATGACGATCAGAACTAGGCACCTGGCAAACAGGTGATGAAAACCTCAGCCCTGGGTCATAAAGCAGCCCTCCTGACATTTGCTGGATTAGGGATGAATGCATCTGGAAATTGACACAATCAGGAAGCTAATGTCACATTTCCAGATCTTCTGAAAACGTAAGCTGTGGGTGTTTAGTGAAACAAAGACACATTGTAATAGGGAGCATCAGCAACACTTTGCCGTGGTAAACTGCAGCCTCCATACAGTCAGGCCATGCAGACGCACACAGTGCATGGAAAATTTAATTCACACAGTCACTTGTTTTTCCAACATTTATTCTACAAAGATGCATTCATTGACATTTATGGAAGCAAGTGGGCGGAGCGCAGTTTTCAAATTGCTCTACTCTGCTGGAAGTCCAGTATTCCCAGGGCATTCTTCATCCAACAAGTATTAATTGAGCACCTACTATGTGTCAGGTGCCCATTCCCAGTCCATACTCATAGCTGTGAGTAGCACAAAGAGGATCCCTGCATACATGGAGTTTAACTTCTACTAGGAAAAAGGACACCAGACAACATGAATAGGCAAAACACCTAGTAAATTGGAAAGCAAAACATACTGAGGAAAAAGTAATGAAGCAGGGAAAAGCGGACAGGATGGTCAAGGTAGGTGGGTGGGATTTTAGATGGAGTTTCCAAAAGTCATGATAAGACCGGGCGCGGTGGCTCATGCCTGTAATCCTAACACTTTTGGAGTCCAAGGATGGTGGATCACTTGAGGCCACAAGTTCAAGACCAGCCTGGCCAACATGGTGAAACCCCGTCTCTAACAAAAAAATATAAAAATTAGCCGAGTATGGTGACACGCACCTGTAGTTCCAGCTACTCAGGAGGCTGAAGTGGTAGAATCGCTTTAACCTGGGAGGCAAAGGCTGCAGTGAGCCAAGATCATACCAGTGCACCCCATCCTGGGCAACAGAGCAAGACCCTGTCTCAAAAAAAAAAAAAAAAAAAGTGTTTTTTGAAAGGAGACTACTTGGAGGTTTTGAAGGAAGATGGAGGTACAACCACTAGGACTATTTAGAAACAATCTCTAGGATGAGTGACCGCAGGCAGTAAGAGAAAAGAGGGAAGACACTAGTGAGAGCTGGGACTGAAGGAGAGTGAGGAATCGGTTATGTCCTCCAGATTTTCAACTCAATTCAATGACCAGAAATTGGCAAGTTTGAGAAGGACTTGCCTGGAGGCAATGGTGATGCTGGGGAGTGGAAGGTCAGGAAAGTTAGAAAGTCTAGAGAGAATTGTCAAGAACTAATCCTTGAGGACACCAGTATTTTAGGGGAAGGGAGAGAAAAAGGTAAGCAAGAGCATTAGAGATAGTCGAGGCCCTAGAGGATGCAGAGAGCCAGCAGGGGGTCCGACCAGCCAAGGGTGTCCAGCGATGGTCAAGGACCTACCACACATTCGTGAAGCCAGGTGGCTGAAGCTGACCCAGTCATCTTTCAGAGGGCAGTTTCAATGGGAAGGATAACGAAGGAACAAAGGTAGACTCCTTATAATTGTTGGGTAGTCAAGAGAAAAGGCTGATGGACATGTGGGAGGATAATAGGATCGATATTTAAGATAAATTAAGAGTATTCTGTGTGTGTCTGTAAACAGCAGCAAGGAAAGTGATAGAGACTTGAGAGACAGAGGGCTACCGTTAGATGGCAAGAGATTCTGTGCCTGATTTAATCTGTTATAAAGCTCAAAGAGGGCTTAGAGAAAATACCAGTGTAGGCTGCATGCCAAGTCAGAGAATACCAGACACTGAATGTCACCGACACCCACATTTGTCCCCACAAGAACATCCATTCTCAGTCTCTGAAATGGCCACAGTTGAGAAACAGTTGGCCATGCCCTCCAGCATGACATTAAGGTACAGGAAGAAGCAGGGCTGACCGTGCACTGATTTGTGCTTTCTGTGGGTGCTTCTTTATCACCACCTTGGCATCCGGCCAGGCATTACTGCTGGGATTTCCCATGGCCTCATTTTTCTGAGTGTGTTTCTTGCCCCAGACCCCAACACACTTTCACCTCCATTGAGCCTGGTCTGTGCCATTTCTACTGAGTCACATCCCCTCAATCCTCCTTTGTAATGAAAAGCCACTCTCACTACTAGTTGTGTTCATTATGGAGCATTTCACAATTCCTTCCCCTCGTCCATAACATTTACGTTCTACCATCAACCAGAACTTCACATTAAAACCATTATAACAATCTAGTCTCCACAAGCTCCTAACATCCCAAAGCTATGCTGCTTCATGGATGTTTCTTCCTCTGATGAAAAAAGACATCTTCCTCCCAACAGGTGGACCCAGCAGGAGAGAGGGAACAGGATTTTGTAAAGAATCAATCCCCATGACTCCATTCCTTTCTCCCACAACAGAGCTGGCTCTAGAGTTGAGGGGAGGGCAGAACAATCAGGGGACTCCAAAGCCGAGGAAGGAGGTGTCAGACCTAGGGATGCCAGTGAGGCACAGTGGTCATGCTGGCAATGGGGACCAAGCTGGGTAGAGGGACAACAGGGCAGGCCAGAGAAAGGACATTACAAACAGGCTCATTGGGTCAGGCATGGTGGCTCACACCTGTAATCTCAGCACTTTGGGAGGCCGAGGCAAGAGGATCACCTGAGCCCAGGAGTTCAATTCCAGCCTGGGCAACATAGCGAGATCCCATCTCTACTTAAAAACCATTAGCCAGGCATGGTGGCATGCACCTGTAGTCCTAGCTACTTGGGAGGCTGACGTGGGAGGAGCGCTTCAGCCCAGGAATTGGAGGCTGCAGTGAGCTAGGATCGCACCACTGTACTTCAGCCTCTCAAAAAAAGGAGCAAGGGAAGCCAGGAAGAGTCCAACGGGGAGGCTCAATTATGATTTCTCACATCAGCAACGGCAGATGGGCAGGAGTGGCAGTCCTGGGAATGCGGGTCAGGATGTTTCAGAAGGGTCCCCATTGTGGACATGAGGCTACAAAAAATAACAGCAGGAAACAAGAGGGAAGACTGGGAAAGAAGAGAGGTCGCTAGCAAGCAGGAGTGATTAGGAGAGGTGGCCCAGACACACCAGGGAGGGAGGGCAGAGAAGTCAGTGAATGGGGATGGCAGAATGGTGTTGGAAGGACATGGGGACAAGACGGCACAGGGCAACAGAAGTAACATCCATTAGAGACACACGAGAGACATACAGGCTGAGGGGGAAAGGGCGAATATCACTTCTCCGTCCAGCCACTGAACTTGTCTGCTGGAAGAGCTGGAAAAGGTAAACAACAAAGTAAAATGAAAAAAAAGGAGTGTTCAGAAGTTACACAAAGGAATGAGGAATCAAAAATGACACCGCTGCTGCCTCTACAGTGGCTTTTATGAGACATAAAGCAGAAATGTGTGAGCTTATTAGACAAAAGAATTCAGGCTATAGCCTGGCATGCTGGCAATAAATCAAAGTAACCTCTATGAGACACCAGGGCCGGGTGCAGGGGCTAACGCCTGTAATCCCAACACTTTGGGAGGCCAAGGAAGGGAGGACTGCTTGAGGCCAGGAGTCCCAGACCAGCCTGGGTAGCATAGTGAGACTATCTCTACTAAAAACTTAAAAATTAGCTGGTTGTGGTGGTGTGCACCTGTAGTCCCAACTACTCTGAAAGCTGGAGGCAAGAGGATCACTTGAGCCCAGGAGTTGGAGGGTGCAGTGAGCTAGGACGGCACCACTGCACTCCAGCCTAGGCAACAGAGTGAGATCCTGTCTCCAAAGAAAAATGAAAAAGAGAAACCAAGAAAAAAAAAAAAAATACCCAAATCCCTTCAAGTACACACCCCCTGCTTGCTTTTTTTCTGGAGACTTCACATCACTCCTTAACAATGGGCAGTTTCCACAGCTGCCGTAGGAGGCCGAGTCCAGGAAGCTGCAGAAGATAGGCTGTGAAGGAGACCCACCCACTGTGGTCCACAAGCAGTGGTCAAGGGCAAGGTTGAGAACGGGGCTGTGTGTTGTCTGTGCCACTGGGGGTCCCCGATGTGCTACTGTCCAGGACCGCCCAAGGCAACATCCCAGGCAGAGTCACCCCGCTGAGCCTTCTCTTGCCAAACTCCCCTTACACCCACCCCTCCCTTCAGGTGTCCACTCTCAGCCAAAACCAGGGTGCCACGTGGATTCCGTGCAGGCATTAAGGATCACATCCCAGGCCCTACCAGGGGCGCCTCTCACCACCCAGGCAGGTGTCAGTTCAAATATCACCCCTTTCTCCAGCCGCTGAACTTGTCTGCTTTGCTGCCAACCCTGTGACCACCCCGTGGCCTATTTGTTTCCTGGCTCGTTGTCAATGTCCCCTGTTAGAAAGCTCCCTGAGGACCAGGGCCGTGTCTCCGTGCCTGGTACAGACAGGTGATTCACACACATCTGTCAGGTGATGAGGGGTCTAGAGCCACAGCAAGTCCGGTGGGGACAGTCTCTCTGAAGCCCAGCATTTCGCCGTCCCGGCAGCTGAGTCCCTGACTCTGCCATGTGGAGAGCTGGCTGGGCCAACTCTCTTTGCCTGTGAGATCTATTCCAACAGGATAAAAATGAACAACAGAGCCTCCATATTCGCCAGCCAGAAAAATGTTTCTTCTACCCTATGAATCAGCAAAATGGAGTTAAAACAAATTCTTTGCTGAGGAGCATTTGGAGTTCAAATAGAAACGATTGTGAGGAACCTGTGACCGCTTCCCCTGAAACAGGAACACAGCAGAGAGCCCTTCAGAGCTGTGCAGGGAGGAGGTGGAGACCCAGCCTTCTCTTCTTCCTTCCCTTCCCTCAAGGCTGACCGCCTGGCAGCCGCTGCCAACTCCCTTCTAAAGGCCCTGCAGTGCCACCACCAGGACGCCTGACGAACTGCTCCACATTTGTCAGCTCCCCCAGCATTCCCAAGGCAGGGGAGGAATTTCCAGCACAGGAAAAACTAGCCAGGGCTCCATGAAGGCGTCGGAGACAGTGAGTTTCCGGTCTGGGCACTTGAACCAGGGGCAAACCTAAGACCGTGATTTTAGCTCCCGCTGGTTTACAGCCCGTGTCCTTGAAAGGTCGCCGCTCACACCAACACCCATCTCCAACTGTGAACAAGAAATGGCGCCACCAGACTCTCTTCCAGGCTCCTGCAGGGAGTTTACTGCAGAAACAAAACTCTGTCAACACAAAGCATTAAGTGAAAGGATGCCAGACCAGCCCAAGCCACTTCTGGTGGCCAGAGCTTCGAAAGCCTGTCCGCACACACAGTCTAGATGAGAAAAGGAAGGGAACAGATGACTTGCACGGTGCGTAAGGCAGGACTGTCCCTCAGCCCCCACAAGATAGCACAGGAAATAAAATCAAATGTAGGGTGTAAAACACGGGCAATTTCTCTTAGGTATCAAAGACATTCATTTTATATTGTCTGCTCCAATCACATCTGCTTGAAACTGTAGTGTAAAAAAAAAAAAGTCTTTGTTTAAGGATGATCCTTCGAATAACTTTAAAAGTCTGCATTTTGGACTAATTAAAAAGGGAATTCCAACATGAATCCCACAAAGATAGTGAGTAAGAAAAACAGTAAATATCCCAATTGAGAAATGTGCTATTACAGAAGATAATTATATAAACATAATTTACATAAGAAATAAAAATGGCAAATACAAAAACGTATAATCTCTTAGTAATTAAAGAAATTCGAAACAGAATAATATCTCTCGCCTATCAAGGAAGCACAAAGAAACAAACAAAAATCAATACTATTAAAGTTGACTCACGGCCGGGCGCGGTGGCTCAAGCCTATAATCCCAGCACTTTGGGAGGCCGAGACGGGCGGATCACGAGGTCAGGAGATCGAGACCATCCCAACATGGGCTAACATGGTGAAACCCCGTCTCCACCAAAAAATACAAAAAAAAACTAGCCAGGCGAGGTGGCGGGCGCCTGTAGTCCCAGCTACCCGGGAGGCTGAGGCAGGAGAATGGCGTGAACCCGGGAGGCGGAGCTTGCAGTGAGCTGAGATCCGGCCACTGCACTCCAGCCTGGGTGACAGAGCAAGACTCCGTCTCAAAAAAAAAAAAAAAAAAAGTTGACTCACTAGTAGGAAAATAAATTAGTACATATTCTAGGGGCAATTTGGCAATATTTATATAAATCCTTTAAAAACGATGTGGCTTTCTGACAAATAATACAACTCATGAGAATTCATCTTCTGAAACTAGTTCAGCTGCAAGCACCATCTATAAAAGGGAATTTGGAAAGATACCTGTGTCTAACCATGGGGTACTTATTAAATAAAACAACAGTATCTACTCAACAGACTACCATGCAGCCAGTAACAAATATATGTTGAATGTTTTCACTGACCCAAAGTTATTTAAATATCACACAGGAAAAAAGGTAACTCTTAAAAAATGCATTTATGATCCAATTTAGATACTCTATATATTGATATGCACATCTATATACATACACATAGTAAAGGGACTAAAATTAGATACTCCAAGGTGACAACAGAGGCTTATCTGGGTAACTGAGACTATGAATGAGTTTTTTTAATTATCTTTTTATTTTTCTTTTCTGAGGTTGCTATAATAAAAATATATTGCTTACGTAATAAGCAAAAACAATGAGGATTATTTATTAAACTGAATAGGAAAAAATTCCTAAATGAACTTCACAGAGCTAATGCAGGAGGAGCAGGCAGGAACCCTGGCGCCTGTGCTAAAGATCACCCACCTGCCTGAGGTGCCCACTATCCCTGCCCAGAGCACACAACTCGGGCCACAGACTCTAACTTTCCCTGACTTCTTCAGAAAGCATACTTAGAGGGAAGGCAGAAAAAGTGACATTTCAAGAATACTTCCCATGTTTCTTGAAGAATCTGAAAGGCAAAGATAGTTAAACAGGGCTGAATTATATACCCATGTACCCAAAGTAAAAAGCCAACTTTTATGCAGTTTCTAGTGTGGATGAGGGAACACCAAGCCATTGAACCAAGATGAGAACCAAACACGGAAAGGTTCTGAGAGTCCGCAATTTTTCTACTGAATTAATCTCATCCCAGGGTCAATTTTCAGGATTCTATTGCAATATTTACTGCATAAAACTATGTATTAAAAAATAGTAAGAAAAACACGATGTAAAATACATCAAAATATACTACATAAAACCCAAAGGATTTTCTATGTATACCAATATTACGAATTAGAACATCTTAAGTCTTTCATTCTCCAGCTCTTTCAGACAATGCAGCCAAAGCCTCTGGACAATGTCCCTGGCAGCACTTCTGTCCCATGGCCTCAGGCCGTATATCTTTTCTCTCCTTCATGTTTGGCCTTGTGGTACTTGAGATAGTCATTATAGAGCTCCTTAAAGATGTCTCTCATTCCTGGCTGCAGCGAGGCCCGCAGGAACTGGACGTCAGGCTCGATGCAGAGGTCCAGGATGAGGTAAATGCCCTCCTGCAGCAGACTTTTCACAGCTGGATATAAGGTCACCTGGGGAAAAAGGCAAACCTCTGTGAGAACGATTGGGGGCAGAGATCAAGCCACACCACCTGCCGACAGTATCTTGGGAAGGACTGAGAAGTGATTTCAAACTGATCTCCAAATTGAGAAAAGATCGACATTCACTTTCAAAATATAATTTTGTTGCTAAGTCAAATATTTAAATCCTCATATTTTTAAAGTTTGTATTTTGGGGAAATAGAAGCTAACTCAAGCAAACACACACCTGGAACGAAACTCCATGAAAGCACACGGGTGGCTTTCCTGTTCAGTAAATGATGCTTACATGTTTACCAGGGGCATTTAAAAAACCTGGAGTCTTTACATTTAAAAACCTTATAAGAAGGTAAGCTGCCTGCCCATTGTGTCAAATTCTTCTACGCCATCAATCACCTTGGAAGCTTTGCCAACCCTGTGGGATAATGACAACTACGTTCACTGTAACACTGTGACCCCATCTCACTCCAGAGCAAGGCAGCAGGTAGGCTCTGACATGACCAAAACAGACCACTGATAAGCCTACACTAGTAATTAGATCACATCATATCACCCAAGAGCAGAAGTGATTCATGATTGCCACTTAATAGATTCTTTTTTTATTTGTGTCAAGAACAGCACAATACGCACTTAATTCCTAATAGCCCTGGAATGGCTAAACTGGTCCTCATGCCTAAAGATGCACTTCTCCCCTGAAGTTCACGGTTAACTAAAATCTGGAGCACAGGAGTGGGCGTGGCAGCAGCTCCAACCTGGCTATATCTGATGCTCCACCCAAACTTCCAGAGAAGAGACTCAGACTAACATCAAACCAACCTAAAAGGCTGGGGGAGCAGGTTCTCTTCACACTTACCACATCCATTCAGGTTTCAACTAAATGGGGGCTGAACAGAGCTTGAAACCCTAGTAACTGAAACTAAAAAGCAGTAGTAATGAAGAGTTCTGGGAACAGATGGTAGTGATGGCTGCACAATATAAGAAAGTTTGTAATACTACTGAAGTGCACACAGAAAACAGTTAAGCTGGTAAAATTCACCTTATACTAGATGTATTTACCATTACTTTTAAAAAGTAGAAAAAAACCAAAACAGTGGTAAAGTACCAGCAGACAGGCCTGGAATTTGGCTGATCATTTATTGCTACCCTGATAACCTGAAAGAGTTAATGTGTCTCTGCAAACACAGCTTATAATGAGGATATATTTTATTAACCAGAAGAACTGATTCACAAAGGCAACCATTGAGAAGTACATTCCTAAAGAGGTAATTTGTTTCTGTCTCTAAGATGATGCTATTCTTCAAAGTTATGATCCTTTTCATGTGATAGTTCAGAAATTTCTGACAAGTGATCATCTTGAATTTTACCATTTTATAGATGATAGGAACACTCAAGGACCGAAGATAGAATGGCATGTCTGTGAATTTTACAGCAAGGTAATTGGGAGGGAAAGAAAAAAACAAAACAAAACAAAAAATAGACAAAAACACAAACAAAGTCCTTGATCATACTGGCAGGGTGAGAGCTTTGTAAGTGGACTACTTGTTCATACTCGTTCATTCATTTATCACTTACTAAATAAATAATTCCACTTCCAAAGGCAAAAACTGAGGTTCAGTGACCTCCCCAAAGTCACACAGCTAACAACTGGCAGCACTGAGACTTGAACCTAGGCAGTCTGAGCCCAGAGCCCATGCTCTGAACTATTCGCACAGTTTCTCAGTAGTGAAAATGCAGCCAGACAGCCTCTAGCAAAGAGCTAGGAAGGCCAGTAGGTTTTAGACAACACAACCACTTTAAATCTTTAGGTTTCAGACAACTTATTCATAAAACAAGAAAAAAGTCAATTTCTACAAGACTAAGATCATTGGCCAACAAATGAAAACGTCGCTAAGTAGCTTTTAAAAACCTTAGACAAGATGAGCAGCACAAACTATTCATTCTAAGGTATCAACATACAGATGGTTCCTGACTTAAGACGGTTCAATTTAACACTTTTTGACTTAACATTTTTTGAATTAACAATGGATTTATCCAGATGTAACTGCATCATCAAGTCGAGGAGCATCTGCACTTAACGATTTTTTCACTTTTACGATGGGTGTATCAAGTATTGAATGCATTTCGACTTATGATATTTTGAACATACTATGGTTTTATCGGGACACAGCCCCATCCTAAGTCAAGGAGCGTCTGCAGAGGGACATTGTAAATTTGGTCTACAGGTAAAAAAGAAGATGAAAGTAACCATAATTTCCCTCCATGTTTCCACGGGGACTCATTACTGCTTGGAGGAAAGAAGACAAGCGGGCCTCTGGAGCTGCCCCTTCTCCTGACTGACACATCTCACCAGGTCGTCTTCCCTGACTACTGACAGGTCCTACCAGCAATACTCAACTCTGCAGAAGTACAAGGAAAATGCAAAGGAGACCTATTTAGCATTAGATCTGGCATTTAATTAAACTTAAAACACACTGATCTAGAAAGATTTATGGCTCTCTCAGTAGAAGCCGCTAATGCATATGGAATATTTTCTTCATTACTGAATTTAAAAACAAATGAAAGATAAAACATAGACTGTGGAGACAGTGGATTCTGGGAGGCTGTGGCCCTAGCTAATTCCCAAGGCCTCTGGCTTTCAAGATTAAAAATAAAATATAACTAATGAGCATAAATTAGACATGAATAATGAGGCCAGGAAGCCAGAGACTTTTCATAAAGTAAATTTCAGAATAATAATTAGTGACTTAAGGGTTCAAATTACTGCTTCTCTTCTTGGCCCTTAGTGAAGTGATATTACTATGTCTCATTTTATTATTCAGTAAGACAGAAAATAATGCCAGCTTTTCTTTCATCAAAAGCTTACATGTTAATGACTGGTGTGCTTGGGAAACATTAAGATTCCATAAAAAGGCCAAATAACTGCAAGGAAACCAAACTATAAGCCCACATCTTGGTCAAAGGACAACTTGAAGGGGTGTTCTCAAGATCTGCAGCTCTTATCAGGTGTGGGCCCCACACCTGGTAAGGTGTGTGCACTCACATGACCAGGCTGCCCCCATGTCCCCACCCACCTGCCAAGGTGAGCAAGGCCAGCGGGGTAGAAATTATTTAGTAGTTCTAGATGTATCTAAAACAGAGGCAGGGATGAAAAGTTATGCAGCTCCAGGTTTTCTAAGGAAGTCCATTCAACCCAGCCTCCCTGGACAAATGCTGACACCTCTACCCTAACAAGCTTACTCGTGATTTTACTATCGTTCTTACAAGATTTACAAAGGGGAAATGGATATTTTACAGAGAGATTGAAGACAATATAAATGTATATCTATACATACAGAAGAAGACAGACAAAAAAATACACCGCACTTTACTCAAGCCTGTGACAGTCAATTTAAACCAAGATTTATACAGCCTAGATTTATAAAGTTCTGTAGTGAGTTTACTATGGGTCACAGACGGTCTTATGGAATTTTGAAAATAGCACGGTGACATTCCAAAGTAAGATAACTGTTAAATGGCTGGGTGCAGTGACTCACACCTGTAATCTTGGCACTTTGGGAGGCCAAGGCGGGTGGATCACCTGAGGTCAGGAGTTCTAGACCAGCCTGGCCAACATGGCAAGACCCTGTCTCTACTGAAAATACAAAAATGAGCCAGGCATGGTGGTGGGCACCTATAATCCCAGCTACTCAGGAGGCTGAGGCAGAAGAATCGCTTGAACCCAGGAGGCAGAGGTTGCAGTGAGCTGAGATCGTGTCACTGCACTCTGGCCTGGGAGAAAGAGCAGAACTCCATCTCAAAAAAAAAAAAAAAAAAAAAGAAGATAGCTGCTTGAATAATGAATTATCCAGAACACTGAATCAAAAAGTCAGATTAATTTGGACAAAGATATTTTTTCTCAATCTATCTGAACAACCACCTGTATCTCCACCTTGTCATCTACTTTGAGTGTCTGAGAGCAGCTGAGTCACATGAATGACACACCCCCAGAGTAAAGATACATGAACTCTTGCAGCTGAGGGGACCCCAGAACCCTGAGGTCTAGAACCCCTCTTTCTAGTCTCCATTAAGTCTGGTCCTATGAGAGCTCCTGTTTTTGGACCTGAGTAATATTTCCTCTCCTTTTATATTACTCAAGAAACCAACCAAAATAGACCCCAGGGTTTGTGCTGGAGCAAGACAGATAATCGAGTATTTTCTATGCACAAGGCACCACTGAGCCCTCTGTATGTCATTTCATTTGGTCCTTACAATAACCCTGTAGGAATGCTGCTAAACACCTTGAAATACACAGGACTCCAGAGACTGGGGAGGCTGAGGAGGAAGGAAGGCCTGAGGCCAGGAGTTTGAGACCAGCCTGCACAACATAGCGAGACCCCATCTCTACAAAAATTTAAAAATTAGCTGAGTGTAATAGTACATGCCTGTAGTCCTAGCCACTTGGGAGGCTGAGGCAGGAGGATCATTTGAGCCCAGGAGTTCGAGGCTGTAGTGTGCTATCATCGCACTAATCCACTCCAGCCTGAGTGAGAGAGCAAACCCCTGTGTAAAACTTGCACACAGCAACAGAGAACTGTCAGACCCACAACATCACTTGCCATTTTGGTTGAGAAACCCGGCTTAAGGACCATAAACACAGCACTTGGTGAAAGACAGTGAACCCGATTTTACCTTCTGTACCTCCAACACGTACTGGGCCACCATAAATGGGGAAAACACAGTGAAGTCCTCAGCTCGTGCGGCGATGTGGCTGTACATCCTTTCAACCAGGCGTGCACACTTTAGGACCGTGGGCAGGTCATCTGTGCTTCCTACAGACAGCAAAGGGTTTCCCAACCAATTAGTTCAAAAACAGCACATTTTAGCTCTTCTATGTTAGACTTCTAATACAGGTGAAAATCATCTCAAGTGTTACATGTCTTCCCAGACTCTTTAATTGGCTTATTTTGCAGACAGAATAAGGGAGAACAGATATGTCCAAACAGTTATCTACACAACAAAGGGAAGGACACTTTAAAAACTCAAGAGTGCTCAGGTGTTTTTAAGAGTCTAACCAGAAAAGTAATCAAGATTTTTAGGATGAAATCTAGGATTACTTAAAAAAAAAAAAAAAAAAACAAGATAGAGTTCTATAAGAAAGGCATAAAATGGAAAAAAAATTAAAAATTATCTTAAGGGGAGAAAATCATTTATCAACATATGATTTAAAAAATGAGATACCCTAAATTATGTCTTTGCCTCCTTAAGTTTCAGAAATTGTTTGTGTATGTGCCTTTTATAGCTGGACAGACATAGGACTCAATTATCATTAGTAGACATTCTACTGTCTTCCTAGATTTACTTCTGATTCCTAGCTCTTTTCCTACCATATAGTTTCAGGACCATCCAGGGCCTCTTAACAAACTCCTCCCAAGAATCCTAATTGCATGTGTGTCCCCACAGCCTGAGTTACAGCCCATGGGGAAGTTCCAGCACACACCAGAGCGCCTTCCTGCTGTCATTCAGCACAATGGTAGGCATGTTTTTATAAAACTCCAGAAAACACAAACAAATTCATAAGGACAAAAAGCAGATGGGTGACGGGCTGGGACCACAGTGGAGAAAAAACTGCAAAGAAGCCAGAGGAATCTTTTAAGGATGATGGAGAATATTCTGTATTTTGATTGTGGGGACAGCTTCACACATACATAAAACCCATTAAATTGCATACCTTAAACAGAAGCAATTTGTTATGCATACATTGTATATAACTCAATAAAGTTGATTTTTGGAATGCATACCTTTTTTGAAGACCTGAATAAGCATACAAACATCTTTTATAGATGTAATTTTTCTAGATCAATATAATTGTACTAAACTACATTACTGTTAACATTCATGTAGCATTTCATGTAGCATTTCAACAGAAAATATACTTTGGTGATATGCTTTAATATTTTAGATCGACTGTTTCTTGTCTTTTCAGACTGTTCAACATATTACATGAATACATAGCACTTGTTATTTTGGCCACCAATTTAATGCATGCCCATTAGAAAGAGCATATTAGATACCAATAAAAGAGAGAATAGGCCAGGCGCGGTGGCTCAAGCCTGTAATTTTATCCAGCACTTTGGGAGGCCGAGACGGGCGGATCACGAAGTCAGGAGATCGAGACCATCCTGGCTAACCCAGTGAAACCCCGTCTCTACTAAAAAATACAACAACAAAAAAAAAAACTAGCCGGGCGAGGTGGCGGGCGCCTGTAGTCCCAGCTGCTAGGGAGGCTGAGGCAGGAGAATGGCGTAAACCCGGGAGGCGGAACTTGCAGTGAGCCGAGATCCGGCCACTGCACTCCAGCCTGGGCGACAGAGCGAAGACTCTATCTCAAAAAAAAAAAAAAAAAGAGAGACAGAATAAAAGAGTTAAAACTCTACTCAGTTAAGCCATGAATATGTCTGAGAACCAGGTCTTAGCAGACAAGATGATGAAGCTACATTCACATGAACACAGCACAGAGTACCTGAAGTGTGATGTGCTCCTGTGCTTCCTCAAATACATGACAAAGGACACGCCTGTGGCAGTGTGACCAGGCTGTGCTCCACCACCGCTGAGCAAGGCCCCTTCCGTCCAGGCAGACATGACTACAAGAACAGGGATTCCTCCTGGCTGAGCTCAGACATGATGGGAGAGGCCTTGACACAGAACTGCAGGCAGCCACCACCAACTGCAGGCAACCACCCCTTCCCCATGGGAGGGGAAACTTGTTTACTAAGGCTGCTCCTAAATCGATTCACAATATTAAGCTGATATGCTCCGCATCAGACACAGGAAGAAGTGAAATATCTAACTGTGCCACTGACTGATCCCAAAACCAGGGAGAGGAATTGAAGCCTAGTGTTAACAATGCCCTTTCCCTTTTCTCAAAAGTTGTCTGGTTAAAGGGCTATTGCTTAGGTCTACAAAACTGAACCACAATGGTGGGAGAGAAGCTGAGCACCACTTGTGTATTTCCAGTCGGCCCAGAACTGCGGTCACAGAGTCTTCTCTGACACCCTGAGTTGAGTTATGGTCCCAGAGCATCTGAGCTGACACCCTGACCTACCGCTTAGCATATCAGACAGTACAGGGCTGGTACACGCAACGCAATTTCAAAATACTGCGATATAAAATAGAAAGTCATGCAATTTTGGTATATATATATATATATATATATTTTTTTTTTTTTGGAGACGGAATCTTGCCCTATTGCTCAGCTGCTCAGCCTGGAATGCAATGGCGTGATCTTGGCTCACTGCAACCTCTGCCTCCGAGGCTCAAACAATTCTCCTGCCTCAGCCTCCTGAGTAGCTCAGATTACAGGAGTGCGCCACCATGCCCAGCTAATTTTTGTATTTTTAGTAGAGACAGGGTTTCACCATGATGGCCAGGCTGGGCTTGAACTCCTGACCTCGGGTAATCCACCCACCTCAGCCTCCCAAAATGCTGGGATTATAGCCATGAGCCACCGCGCCCAGCCAGCAATTTTTAAAATAATGAAAGTCTCCCTCAAATTAGAAATTCAACAAGAATCAACTTCAAAGCTGAGAAATGAATTGTACACATAATATATGCTATTGCCATACGGCAGTTAGTGTTTCCCTAGTAAACAAACACACCCTTGCCAAGGTGAGGCTGCAGCAGTGAGCGGAAGGACCTTATCCCTTTTATAAAATGAGATTGCTCTACACCTGCCTGTTCCTTTTAATCTCCCTGTTGAACTACAAGCTCCTTAAGGGCAGGAATGGGGTTGTAAGTCATTTTTATATCCCCTTTATATGATATACATACTCAGTAACCATTTCCTAAATCTGATTTTTTTTTTTCCCAGAAAAGGAACTATTTCAATAAGGAGATGCCTGATTCATCCACTGTTTCGGATGAGATAAAATGTGCCCATTTGAAATTTAAAAAAAAAAAATTTGAGTATTCATTTGATATCAACATTTCTCTTATTTAAACACAACTGAGTAGTTTTATTTTCAGTAACATATGTGGCCAGCAGCCAACACCTCACGACAAATACATTTGAAACCGTATCTGATGTGACTCCAAATTACCTTTGTCCTTCTGCCGCCCTTCACGCATAACTGAAAACACCAATCTATTGAAAGAGTTCAAGAAGGAAGGGATGGCTTTCAGCATTACCTGTGATGACAGATAACAGATTATAAAAGTACATATGTGATTATTTAAGTTTTTCTACTTTAAAGGAGTTCATACTTATTTATTTCTTAGCCTTGTCTATCGGGACACTCAAACTAGTTGTGTGTGCCCATGGGTAAGCCACATCTTTTCGCCTGGATATGCTGGTGTCACTGCTCATCCATCTTGTATTAGACTCTTTGACCCTTATTTTAACTATCGAGGGTAGAGACCCCCACACTGCATAACTTCAGGAGGTCTATCAGGCAAATCCTGGTTTGGAATCAGCTTCTACTCTAAGCTGGTGCTAATCCATTCTGGAAATCGGTAGAAATAAACAATAATAGGAACAGTACTAATTAATATATTCAGGTATCATTGGTACAAAAAAAAAAAAAAAAGATGTTAAAGCAAATGCACTTAAAATGGGGACCAAAACCTCTCAATTAATAGTGGTGAAAAGCTCTGCTTGAAAACTTCATCTTGAAAAATGAGATTTCAGCCGGGCACAGCAGCTCCCACCCTATAATCCCAGCACTTTGGGAAGCCTAGGCAGGCAGATCATCTGAGGTCAGGAGTTGGAGACCAGCCTGGCCAACATGGTGAAACCCTGTTTCTACTAAAAATACCAAAATTAGCCAAGCATGGTGCCCGGTGCCTGTAATTCCAGCTACTCGGGAGGCTGAGGCACAAAAATTGCTTGAACCCAGGAGGCAGAGGTTACACTGAGCCAAGATCGCATCATTGCACTCCAGCCTGATTGACAGAACGAGACTCCATCTCAAAAAAAAAAAAAAAAAAGAAAAATGAGATTTTGATGACAGAACATGCCTCTTTTATACTCAATCATCTTTAGGTCTGAATCACAACCACACACCGTCCAGCAGAGCACCACCAGCCACATGTGACTACTTACATTTAAATTAATTAGAATTAAATAAAACTAAATATTCAGTTCCTAGTCATACTGGCCACATTTCAAGTGGTCAAGACAGCTGTGGCCAGTGGTTACCATGCTGGATGAAGGAGACACAGCACACGCCCACCACTGCCGACCACTGCTGGACAGTGCTGCACCACGTGTGAGAGTGAACAGAGAGTAAGTCAAGTGTTGGGATTATTCTCTTTGGCATAATTTGTCCAACGAAATTTTTGACAGCATAATACCACATTCTTCATGTCAAATTACTGACCTTTTGCAGCATATTCTGAAAGAAGTTGTTTTTGCAAAAGTATTCCGGCATTTCATCCAGTTCCCCAAGGACCCTCTCTTAATCCTTTGCTATCACATTGATGAAAAGCACACAAATCCTTTTGGAACTATCTGGGTTCACACTCTGGCTCCTTATGATCTTGAACAAATCATCTAGCTCTTTTTTGTCTGTGTGCACCTCAGTTTCCTCATTTGCAAAATGAAGATGATAGGTTGTCGCGAGGACTGAACAAGCTAAGCCATGTAAAGTGCCTGGAACAGCACAAGCTGCTGATCATTCTGCTGGGTACGCTGGCTGTGCTTGCGTACCCTTTAAATGCTATACCCTTTAAATGTACCTAAGAGGATTCTGGCTGCGCGTTTACATCCGCGTGGGCCTGCCACGCACACTGCTGATGAGATTCTGGCTGCGTGTTTACATCCGCGTGGGCCTGCCACGCACACTGCTGATGCTGTGGTCGGGAATCAGATTCCCTACACAACTCCAACAGATGAGAGTGAGCTTTGATTAATTCACATCATTCTTTACTGTAATACCATGTCATTATCCTGGTCAATTTTCTCCATTCGTTACATGATCTAATTCCACTAAATGGTCATTTGTTAATGGTTTTGCAAGCAGAAGAATCAAGCTGCTTTCTAATACTACTTTCATCAACTTCATGAAATCCTGCACCTGTAATTTCAGTTTATAACTTATGTGCATTGCATTTATATTGTACAGTCACATACAAATCTAACAACAGCAGAGAGATTTTAAAACAAAGATGCTGACAGGATAAACAGGGCCAAAGGCAACTGTTAACGGGGGAAGGCTTTAGAGTTAGATCCAATTTCATGAGTATTTAGCTTACCAGAGAGTATTTTCTTAAAAACTGCATTGCTGGCAGGTCTCTATCCTTAGGACATCAAAACACTTAAAAATGTGTGCATGAATATATGATACACAGCGATGCACTACAAAACCATATTCTGGTCAAAAGCACACTGTGTAAAACAATGGTGGTCCTATAAGATTATAAGATTGTATTTTTAATGGAACATTTCTCTGTTTAAATGCACAAATACTCACCATTGTGTTACAACTGCCTACAGGATTCAGCACAGTCACGTGCTGTATAGGTTTGTAGGTTTATAGCCTAGAAGCAACAGGCTATACCCCATAGCCTAGGTGTGCAGCACGCTGTACTATCTGAGTTTGTGAAAGTATTATATGATCTATGGTGTTTGCGCAACAAAAATGCCTAACAACATACTTCTCAGAACATGTCTCTTGTCGTTAAGCGATGCATTAACTGTCATATTTATGAGTTCCTACACATATAGTCAGCCATACATACAGTGGTGGCACCATGAAAAGAACACTGGTCAAAGATAACAAGTCTTGAGTCTAAGGTTTAGACTCAGCTAAGTGACATTGGTCAAATCATTTGGTGGCACTGAGCTTCAGTTTATTCATCAATAAAATGGGATTAGTGCCTCCTTCATAGGCTTGCTATGGGGCGGAACATATCAACTGTTCAATAAACGTTAGCTGAACTGTAATTTTTTCTGTGGGATATTTATCCCCAGTTTCAGTTTAACTTAAAAAGGAGCACACTATAAAACTGGAACTCAGGATGCCTCATTCCCTATATCCATTTGAATTAAAAGCCCAGCAAGAGATCTATGCAAGTGAGTGGCTTATTTAAATACGTGGTGAGCAAAAACAGAATAATTTCTAATGAGCTTCCTTAAATAGTACAGATTGTGTATCCCTTATCCTAAAGCTTTGGGACCAGAAGTGTTTCAGATTACAGATTTTGGAATATTTGCATATATATAAAATGAGATATCTTGGAGATGGGACCCATCTAAACATAATTTTAAAATTCATTTATGTTTCACTTTATATAGCTTATACACACAGTTGAAGGTAATTTTCTACAATAATTTTTTTTTTTTTTTTTTTTGAGACGGAGTCTGGCTCTGTCGCCCAGGCTGGAGTGCTGTGGCCGGATCTCAGCTCACTGCAAGCTCCGCCTCCCGGGTTTACGCCATTCTCCTGCCTCAGCCTCCGGAGTAGCTGGGACTACAGGAGCCCGCCACCTCGCCCGGCTAGTTTTTTGTATTTTTTAGTAGAGACGGGGTTTCACTGTGTTAGCCAGGATGGTCTCGATCTCCCGACCTCGTGATCCGCCCGTCTCGGCCTCCCAAAGTGCTGGGATTACAAGCTTGAGCCACCGCGCCCGGCCTACAATAATTTTAAATAATTTTGCGCATGAAATAAAGTTTTGACTGTGTTATGACTGCGACCAGTCACGTGAGGTCAGGAGTGGGATTTTCCACTTGTGGCACGATGTCAGCACTCTAAAAGTTTCGAGTTTTAGAGCATTTTGGATTAGAAGTGTTCAACCTGTAGTATACAAACACTATTCAAAGCGCCAGATCCAGTGAAGAAAAACTCGCTCACAAAGCCCAGTATGAAGGTCAAGCATTTTTATGCTTGAGAAACCACTTGGCTCTGAAATTTACTAGAACAGAAAGTTTGCCTGGCAATTCATTATTTGTATTATTGTCCTGCAATAGTAAAGTTTTGCTGCCACTTTTCTATAGACTTCAAGTACCCTGCTCGCAGAGGAAAAGTTGCCTGCCGCTCTCGCCCTCCTTCTCACCTTAGGGTGACACTGCAGGATTGAGAAGAGCACGTTATGCAGCCTCAGGAAGATGCTTCCATACTCCAGCGGCTTCAGATGGTCCAAAGGGACAGTGAGAAGGATGCTGAAGGCCAGGCTCACATGGTGGGGGTTGCCGATGGCCTCCTCCCCCTGCCGCAGCAGTGCCGCCAGGACATCTAAGACAGGCCCGACCACTGTGAGGGACACAGGCTGCTCCTGACAAGCTTCTCGGTTTAGGAGCTAAAGGGCAAGATGAGATAGAGGAAAAATGAAAGTAATTCCCCAAGGAAATAACACAAACACTGTAGCACCGAGTGACTGAGGTAAAGACGTCTGTGCTCCAAAATGAATTGATGTAGTCAGTGGGCAGTTAAATACCATTTGTTAAACTTCTTACAAATCAGCTCTAGTGAAAGATACTCAATTAATGATTTAGAAAACACAGAGAACAGACCCAAGAGGAAGGATAGCTCAAAGTCTTACCTACGTAACCTGGGACAGCTCACCTGTGACCCTCCTTCTCAGACACACAGCAGCCCTGGTGAGGGCTGTCTCTTACAATGCTCACTGTTCTGCTGGGTATTCTGGCTGTGTAGACCCCTGCTATACCCTTTGGGTGGACATAAGCAGATTCTAGCCTGGTGTTCTCATCAGTGAGGGCCTACCACACACATCATCAACACTGCCTGCCCGTCAGCATGGGTCACCCCCATATATAGCCCACGTGCCTCTCCTGATGCTCACCACACATACTTAGTGACGACGACCCCTGCCATCCACCAAAACGGATGCTCAGGAAAATGACAAAGCAGCCAAATTGGAAACAAGAGAGAATATTAAGTCTGTTTTTTAGGCCCTTTTGCCCCAGAAATATGCTAACCCAGGGCAATTCTCTCAGGTAGCAACAGCTAGAATTAGGGCAGAGGATGATGGTAAAATAGATACTGCTCCTTCACACCTAAGCGTAAGAACACCGAGGTCAGGATTTTTAGAGGGCAGGAGACAGTCCCAATCTGAGCTAGACTTTTGTTCTAGCGAAACAAACAGCCTAGCAACAACTAGTCACAAATTTTAACATTTGAGTAAGATTGTAACAAAATAAACTCCTATCTGCAACATTACTATCCCATCCTATAAAGCATTTTATTCTCACTGTATCATAGGCCTTAAACACACACATACACATACATACGCACACACAAAACTCCTACAAATAAATGAGTGCATTAAACTAACCACAACATTTTGTGGGGACAAAGAAAGCCCCAGAATTCCTTGTATTATCATCTGATTAAATAGGCATCTACAAGCTGGCTGAAGTGGCCTGCACCTATAATCCTGGTGACTTGGGAGGCTGAGGCAGAAGGATCACTTGAGGCCAGGAGTTTGAGGCTGCAGAACACTATGTTGGCACCTGCAAATAGCCACTTCACCTTAGCCTGGACCACACATCGAGACCCTATTTCTAAAAAAATAATAAAACATAAAATTTTAAAAATTAAGCAGGCCTCCACGATAGCCTCCCTTTATCACTACATCCCTGTTTTTACTGCCTGTCTGATGCTTCCCAATGCTACTAAATGTCCCTTGATACCACCTCGCTTCCACTGTTCCAACTGTTGATACCAATGTGTTCAGGCGGGACACACAAACTCAGCATCCTGATCACCGTTGCCCTCAGGAAGCAGCCCACACACACGCTCTGCATAAAGCCACAGGGCGGCAGACCCCCAAAAGGCTGACTTCTGTCTTTATAGGAAGAGGGAGGGGAGGAGCTGGAGGACACATCTCCAGAGGGTACTCACTGTTAAAGCCGTGACTATCTGGGGACACGCACGCCACAACAGACTTGCTTTCTCTCCACTGAGTGGGCAGTTCAGTAGCAGCCTCAGCAATGTAATAGCTGACACAACAGCCTGGGGTAAAAGAGAAAAAACTTAGCAGCAGAGATAGCTTGTTCTCTCTTAAGAACTCCGCCTGGGGAAGGAGCCTGCTCCCTGGGGCTGCAGCGTTGGAGTGGATTGAGAGCCCTGGTGTCAGGGGACGTGGATAAGGCCTGCTTGGGGTTAAGTCCTGGGAGGGACAACCTTCACATCAGCACGCAGACAGGAAGGAAGTGAAGAAGATGAGCAGAGCTGGGGAAAGTCAGGGTCTTTCAGCAGCATCTCACTAAACCAAGCACGTAAATGGGCCAGGACAGTGAATTGCACAAGGGTTACACACTGTCACCTAATTATGGAGACCCTGTGTTGTCAAGGCTCTGTCCACGCAGAGGACACTGGCTGTTACTTCACTGAGCAACGATGCATGCTTACAGACAGGAGAGGCTGGAGGAAAACATGAAAACAATCGGATTAGGTGCTGTGGTCGCGGGTGCTACATGCTGATATGAGGGCAATATGGCCCAATCAGGTCACATGTTTCAAAACATATGGTGGGAGGGGTCTTAAGCAAAGAATGAGCAGAATTTAATTTTTTTTTTGAGACTGAGTCTCGCTCTGTCACCAGGCTTGGAGTGCAATGGCATGATCTCTGCTCACTGCAACCTCCACCTCCTGGGCTCAAGCAATTCTCCTGCCTCGGCCTCCCAAGTGGCTGGGATTACAGGCACCCACCATCACACCCAGCTAATTTTTGTATTTTTAGTAGGGATGCGGTTTCACTATGTTGGCCAGGCTGGTTTCGAACTCCTGACCTCACATAATCCACCCACCTCGGCCTCCCAAAGTGCTGGGATTACAGGCATGAGCCACCGCACCCGGCCAGAATTTAACTTTTATATGTATCAGTATTGTGAATATGTAATACTTAGTATTTTACACAGTAAGACCACACATTTGTAATTTGAAAAACTTCCCCTTTGAAAAATAAGGTTTTAAACCATGAGACATAGGCAGAGCCCTGTCTCTACTGGGTGCCAGGCATTTCACACTGTCAGTGAGTTTCTATTTCAGCCTCACACCATCCTCTTCTCCCCGAATGCTGTGCAGCCCACCCTATAACCCTAGCCAAAGTCCTGGCTTCTGCCTTTCACTCTCTTCCCTTCCCTGCTCCCTCTGACTATGCACACCCCAAAGCCTCATCTCCACTCCCACTCTCCTGCCCACCTACAGGCTATCTCCCCACCAGGGCCCGCCCCCCCACACCACTTCTCCCTGTCCATCTTCTCACACTTGTACATCCCATCCCCTGCTCCTGGCAGCCCAACACGCTGCCTGCACGGTGCACGCCTCCCTTCCCCTCACCTCTGCTCCCCAACCAAGTCTCCTGCATTCTTCAGGGCACAGCTGGAGTCTCACTTCCTCCAGGAAGTCTCCTGACCAACTGGTCCAAACAGAAATTTGGGGTTGTTTCCTCCCCTGCCCAAATCAGTACCCAATACCAGTGTGCTGTATATGACCAGGAGTCAACAAGCCATTCACGAGGCAGAAAGAATATGCCTAGACCACAGACCTTGGCTGGAGTCTCCGCCCCGCCAACCACTGGCTCTGTGGCCTGTGGCCTTCTTCCTTGCGTAAGAGACGTCTGACCGGTCCAGTGCCCACAGGCATTCAGAGAAGCAAATCCCAGCATGTGAGCTCTGTGCAAAGGCACTCAGCAAGTGCAACACCATGCAGGCTGTATCGGTGACTTCTGTCAGAACTGAAGGGGCAGGCTAACTGAGGTGCTTCTCAGATGCTGGCATGAGGGCAGTATGGCCCAATCAGGCCACATGTTTCGAAAAGCATGGTGTGACAGGTCTTCAGCAAAGAATGAGCAGAATTTAACTTTTTTATGTATCAGTTTTATGAACATGTAACACTTAGTATTTGACATAATAAGACCACACATTTGTAATTTGAAGACTTCCCGTTTGAAAACTAAGGCCTTCCCTACGCCGCAGCCTGGGCTGTCCCACAGGCCAGGGCTCCCTCTCACAGACTCCCTCTTTGCCTAGAGTCTCTACCAGTTAGAATTTGTTTAGTTTTAAGGGTGACACCACATCTCAAATCAGTTTTCCCATTTGAGCCGACATGATTTCTGAGCCTGCCACACAAGGAGGGAGAAGCCGCCCACCTGCACATCTGCTTTCCACATGTTACTGACGTCCAGTCCCTGGAGAATACACTGCATCACCAGCCTCAAGTCCTCTGTCGTCCCAACCTCTAACATTTGGGTGAACAAGGCTCCCAAATGAGGCTCAATATCCTGAGTGACCCGAACAGGAATTTCAGGATCTGTGTGGGTAAGAAACCAAAACTGTTACGATGTGACAGACAGGTGAAATACATTACCAAGTAGCCACATGATGAAACTGCGCACAGCTGTGGCCGCCATCAAACATCACCAAGTTAGGGGCATGGTGATACAAGCACTGGTGGAAAAAGCAGGTACACGTATTTAGTGTGATGCCATGCTCTCACACACACAGCTGCACCTGTGCATTGTGTGTACACACACAAACACAGAAGACGACAGCCATGCTTAGGAGGTAAACTCCGAACCACAGAAGACAGTGATTATTGCTTTGTGCCACTGACCCTTGAACAATGTTTGAACTGCATGGATCCACTTACACATGGGTTTTCTTCTGCCTCTGGCACCCCGAGACAGCAAGACCAACCCCTCCTCTTCCTCCTCCTCAACCTACTCAATGTGAAGATGAAGAGGATGAAGACCTTGATGATAATATACTTCACTTAATGAATGGCAAATACATTTTCTCTTCCTTATTATTTTCTTAATAACATCTTCTTTAGCTTATTTGATTGTAAGAATACATAAATACATACACAAAACGTGGTAATCGACTGTTTATATTATCAGTAAGGCTTTGGTCAACAGTAGGCTATCAGTAGTTTGGAAATTTCCAGAGAGTCAAAAGTAATATAAGATTTTTTAAATAGAATTGTTTCAGAAGGATATACATGGAATTTTTTACTGTGCCGAGGGTTGGTGCCTTAACCCCTATGTTGTTCAAGGGTCAACAGTATTTTATTTCTCTACTTTATTTGTGTTTCTTTTATAAAATCGGTAGGGGTGCAAGAGTGGGTGATATTTTAAACAGAGGAGAAAGTCATAAAGATTAAGAGAGCTCCATTTTTCAGGCCTGGATGACGGTCAGGAAGTCACCCAGCTGTTTCCCATCATCCTCAGTGCCCTCAGGCCCACAGTTTCACAATAACGCCCAAACCCAGGGCACTCAAGGCCCTTTATCATCTGGCCCCAGGTCATCTTTCCAGCCAGTGCTTCAGCCCCACCTGCCTATTCCACATTGCCAGAATACCGTCCTGCTTTCCCGTCTTTGCTTACTATTTACAGCATTGGGGGAAAGTGGACTTTTGGGAGGTAAAGATCTAGATCCAAGTCTCCCATGAGCTGTAAAACCCTGGACCCATGATTTATCTGAGCCTCAACTCCCTCATCAGTGAAGTGGGCATAACAGCACCAACTCCTGTGGCTGGCAAATAAAAAAAGGCCAGAGTTCACAACACAGTGCCCTCACACGAAAGGCTCCCATTTCCACCTGCCCTAGCTACGCTTCAAGGGCCACTCACACGTGGCCTGTATGTGGCCTCTCCACCGAGTCCCATAGCTCTGGTTCACTTTACGGCGTCTCCCCCACCTTTACCCTGTGATGTGTGCGAATGTCTGTTTACTTAATTACAAAGGCAAAAATCAATACCTCACTCATCTCCAGAGCAGGACACAGCCTCAAACATACAAGCATTTTAATTGTTTTTTTATGTTTCTGGAGACAGGGTCTCACTCCATCACCCAGGTTGGAATGTAGTGGCACAATCATGGCTCACTGCACCCTCGACCTCTTGGGCTCAAGGGGTCCTCTCGCCTCAGCCTCCGGAGTAGCTGGGACCACAGGTGCATGCTACCCGCACGGGCTTTTTGTAGAGATGGGGTTTTGCTTTTTCACCCAGGTTGGTCTCAAACTCCTGGCCTCAAGTGATCTCTTGGCTCAGCCTCCCGCTAAGTGCAGGACTACAGATGCCAGCCACCACTCCCAGCCAAGAAGCATTTTTAGAAATGTTGGTTTCTGTAATTGAATTCAGGCCCTCTGTTCTACTATCAGAAGGCATTCTTTTCAAAAGCCCACCTCTGAGCCACCTTTAAGGACACAGGGAGAACTCCATGGCTGGGGCACCTGCACGGTCCCTCTTCACACTCCCTCTTCCTGCCCAAAGCCTGAGGCCACTCCTCATTTGGCATTTCTTCCGGAGCACTCACAATTCTGGCACTTCCCTGGACAGTGTCTAACAGCTCAGATGGAAGAGACCTGAACACAGCAACACCCCAGGCCCATGAACTGAGGGCACAGTGTACCAGTCTGGCCTTGCCCAACCCTGATCACGCTGTGACCGAGGGGCTCTGTCCCTGGGGAAATAAGGTACCAAAAGTTCAGGGACATACAGTTAGGACTTAAAGACTGCCTCAACTCGGCCAGGCACGGTGGCTCATGCCTGTAATCCCAGCACTTTGGGAGGCCAAGGCAGGCGGATCACTTAAGGTCAGGAGTTCGAGACCAGCCTGGCCAACACGGTAAAACCTCATCTCTACTAAAAATACAAGAACTAGCTGGGTGTGGTGGCACACACCTATAATCCCAGCTACTTGGGAGGCCGAGGCAAGAGAATCGCTCAAAGCCGCGAGGCGGAGGTCGCAGTGAGCCAAGACTGTGCCACGGTACTCCAGCCTGGGTGACAGAACGAGACTCTGTCTCGAAAAAAAAGAGACTGCCTCAACTCAGCAGGGTTGAAGAGGAAAAGGAGGACACAATATTCTGTTTAACTAAATGGCACAAGGGCAGAGCTTCAGACCACCAGCTGCCGTTTCTTGGGCCAGTCACTTAGAACACTATAATTAGGCTTAATAAAAGACTCGATTTTAGCCCCCATTAAGAAGGTGAACACCATTCACTAAAAGACACCCTGACACAGTAAGACAGAACAATGTAATATCAGAGCCTTTCGGTTAATCCACAATCCAGCCAGAGACAGTTACTGAAAGGGAGACAACAGCAGCGTGATTTGGCCCGTGGCACTCCAGTTCTGGCACTGGCACAGGCAGACCAGATGGCTCTACTTTCTGCGAGAACCCATTTAACCCTCACGTACTGAAAGGCATGCCTGTGGCCCCATCCGTCACAGCTTCTCCACCCAGAAACACAGACCTTAACGTGTGCTTAACACGGACGTTAACGTGACATTAACGAGGGTCAGATTTGCCTGACTTGCAGACCTCACCTCAAAAGACTGACCTGACCCCAGCCCTTTTGTTACCACCAAAACAAAAAAGAAAAGACCCCCCACAATTGTGGTGTGTGCCATCTTGAAACAGAAGAAATCTCTTCCATTAACTGTTTGTTTGGGAGGAGTAAAAGTGTATTTTATTTGTATACCCTAATAAAGGTAACAAATCTTAATCGTCTTTCACTATATTTAGAGGAAAACCTCAACAAACTCTAAATGGGCCTCCAAAAACATTATCATCTATTCCCTGCTTATGGCAAGTTTAAATCATAGAAAAGTATTTTGATTTATTCTTATTAAAATGCAACATTAAAGTGGTACAAAATAAGAAAATAGCAACAATCACAACCTATTACACTGCACTAATACAACACATGTTAATGCAATAATTATTTTAATTTTTGGATGCCTTTCTAGCCCTTTTCTGCATGAATATATATTTTACATAGTTGTAACTGTGGCATATTTAACATTTCATATTGTACTTTTTTTGCTTAACAATATTTTCTATATATTTCTAGCCCTTGTCTTCATAAGAGGTTTCAGAATTATAATTTTAATGGCTGCCTAGTAACCCATTAACCTTTCACCAAGGGGGCTGTAAAGGTCGACTCTGTGCAGGAAGACATGAGCTCTCTCGCTTTGGGACTGTGTATGAGGTCCTAGTTTGCTGCCTGGAAGGCTGCCTTCAGACTCAAACACTCTGATGACATCGTAGGTTGCCTTGGTCTAGTGAGCACCTCTACCTGGCAGCACCCCAATATGGGCGGGGTGGGGGTGATTGTGTGTGTGAACTAAGGCAGGCACAGTCCTGCCCTCAAGGAACTGTAAGAGGCTCTTTGGAAATTAAGTGATTTGGCTGGGCACGGTGGCTCCGGCCTGTAATCCCAGCACTTTGGGAGGCTGAGGCAGGCAGATCATGAGGTCAGATTGAGATCATCCTGGCTAACACAGTGAAACTCTCTATGAGGTCAGATCGAGATCATTCTGGCTAACACAGTGAAACTCTGTCTCTACTAAAAATACAAAAAAATTAGCCAGACGTGGTGGCGGATGCCAGTAGTCCCAGCTACTTGGGAGGCTGAGGCAGGAGAATCACTTGAACCCAGGAGGTGGAGGTTGCAGTGAGCCGAGATCATGCCGCTGCACTCCAGCCTGGGCGACAGAGCGAGACTCTGTCTCAAAAAAAGAAAAAAAAAAAAAAGACATTAAGTGATTTGTACTTTTTTTTTTTTTTTTTAATGAGACAGGGTCTCACTGCGTCACCCAGGCTGGAGTGCAATGGCAGGATCAAGATTCACTGCAGCACCGACCTCCCTGGGCTCAAGTGATCCTCCCACTTCAACATCCTGAGTAGCTGGGACGACAGACACATGCCACCATACCTGGCCAATTTTTGTAGAGATGGGGTTTTGCCATGTTGCCTGGACTCAAGCAATCTGCCCCCTCAGTCTCACAAAGTGCTAGGATTACTGGCATGAGCTGTCACGCCTGGCTCTGATTTGTACCTTTTTAAAGTCAATTTATGGCATTGAAAGTCTGATACATAAGAGTCTACTAAGGATGCAGGTATCTATGTATCTCATTGCAGCCAGGACAAGTTAAAGGCTAAAAAGCTGAAGAGGAGCAGATTTCAAAACTAAAAACCTACACAGAACAACCTCCAAAAGAAGTGAGCAACTGAGGTACAGAGCAACATACGGAGGAGGCTGCTGTTTGCACAGAAAGTAGGGAACTATTTGTAGCGGTAATTGCTAATGTATACCTAGAATGTAAATAGAGGGCATGAAGTCGTGCATGCTGGGCCTAGGAGAGAGATCTTCTCACTGTCCACATGTGGTACCTTTTGAACACATCACGTGCTCACTTATTCCCAGTTCCAAAAAGGGGAGCAGTGGAAACTAGACCTCTATAACACAGAATTAGCTCAAGAGAAAATATCTTACCTGCAAGAACTCTTCTCACAGAATGAAACATGGAGGTAAACACGGAGTCCTTTTTGGGATGGAGTTCTGGGGCCAAAAAGAACAGAGTCAAAAACTGCAAGGCTGCCCGAAAAGACTGATCATGTCCCGCAAGAGCTGGCAGCTCCAACAGTATCTGAGAGTAAACACCCTGGTAGAGGGCAGCGTGGGAGAGCAGCGTCCTGTCGGTTACGTGGGAAATGTTGGCTCCTCCATCCCTGCAGTGCTGACCGAGGTCGGCTTCCAAGAGCGTGCTGATGGATGAGATGAGGACGGAGGGAAGGTGCCAGCCCTGGGCCCCTCGCACTGAGCAGAGCTGCAGCACAGCTCCCGTCTGCAGCACAGCCTGCTGCAGCAGCTCGGACAGTGCTGCTGGGGCCTCCTGGCCCAGCTTCTGCTCTTTGAGGAAAGGTCCCAGGACATGGCACAACCTGGTTAAAGACACCAGAAGGAGCTGCCTGCCCTGGGGGTTCTGATTTTCCAATTGTTTGCCAGAAGCTGCTTCCATGTATGGTTTGGAACTAGAGAGGAATGTGGTGATTTTTCTAAAATTGAGCAACAAGCTCAGCTTCATTTGGATGAGCATCTGCATTAGCTCCTCTAAGAATGTACCTATCACTTGGAGGAATTCCAGCCAAGTGGGATCATCCATCTCAATAGGGAACCTACCACTAGCTCTGAACAATGAAGTCAGTACAATCTCAAAAATATCACTACCATACATGATCTTGAACACAGAGCGAGCACTTTTCCCCTTTTGCAGGTAACCAAGAAGCTGGTAGCAAGTCATCAAGAACTTGAGAGCCAGTGAGGAGGAGCAAGAGCATCCTAGTCTGGTGATGGCCATGGACAGTAACAGAAGAAAATAATGCACATGATAGGGTGGTAAGAGGCTGTCCAGCTGTAAAGCAGAAATCACTTCCAAAAGCCCCAGGATGCTTTCCAACTGCTCTCCCTCCAGCTGGATGGGGAAGTCACTCTTGACCAGGGATAGTAAGTTCTTGGCAATTTCTCCTCTAGGTTCTAAACCTTCGGGTCCAGCTTTTGCAAATCTGTTTTCCCAATGACCCACAACCATGTGGTCCTTTTCAAAAAGCCAGGGAAGCTGCTGACTGACAAGACCTGAGTCACGCTGGGCACCAGAACACAGAATGCTGGAGCATCTTGCGGTTACGCACAGTAAGAAAGCAGAATGAAGGGACTGCATCTCTGGAAAGAGAGGGCTATGAAGGATGGCTTTGGAAATTTTTTCCAGTGTGACGTATGCCTCTTCCTCTATTGAGCCTTCCTGGGCTTTGCCCATTGGTAAAGTTCTCAGCAGGACACTGGCCAGGTATCTCACATCATCTGGACACAGATAGGATATCAGAATGGTGAGATTTGACACAATCAAGTGCCAGTGTGCTACAGGGTATGTGAGTCCACTCACTGTCCCAATTTGGCCATCCCAGGAAGCCATCGTTCTCTGATTCAAGCTTTTTCTGCTGGAACCAATAATAAAGGCAGCATCGCACCTCAAACTTTGGAGGGCTTCTTCAGACCGGAAACTAGTGTGCATTAAAGTCCTTCTCATTTTCTGCAGGTACAGCTGTTCCAAGCAGTATCTACCAAGAGAGCTGAACTGGGCTGTAAACGTCTCTATCTTCTTCCAATGCTGTGTTTCTACACCTGGGAGCAATGAAGGGACGTTCGAGATCTCCACAGCAACACCTATAAGGGCCCCAGACATAGAGTGATACTGGCTACAGTTCAAACTTAACATAGCGTCCACTTGGGCCCAGGTGTAAGCAAGCAAGAGTGCAGAGTCACTGACCTTCTGCAGCCACAGCTCTGGCTCTGGGCCTAGGGGGTCCAGGAGAAGGACCAGCAGGGGCTGCACCAGTTCCCTCAGCATCCTCTCCATCATGCACTGCGTCCGTCTGACGATGGGCAGGGGCGTGCTGCTGTCCAGGCTCCTCATGTTGAACATGATGCAGTGCAGCAGCGAGCTCAGTGACAGTGACTTCAGGGCCATGTCAGCATCACTCTCCAAATAGGGCAAGATCAAAGACTGGAACTTCTCCAGCACAAGGGACCACGTGTCCAGGATCTGACTCGGAGGCAGCTCCAGGAGGCATGCAGACAGTACCGTGGAGGGGCCCGAGGCCAGCACAGGCTGCCTCAGTGTCTCAGCAGCTGGACGACAGATCACCCCCAAAACTTCTTCAAACAACCGTGGCACTTGTCGGAGTTTGACATAAGTCTGGAAGACAGTATGAATAAGCGTCTCCTGGGCTTTTTTGGTTCGAAACTCTGTTACTTCTGCATCGATCCATGCCGAAGCCAGCAGGTCATCCAGGTCTGGCTCCAAAATCAAATGATTCAGAGAGATCAAAGTCTTCAGGCAGCGGAACCAGGCTGGTATGGGTGCTTGTGCATGGTTTATCAGCAGCTCAGCCACATGCCGGTAAAAGCGAAACTGAGCCTCTTCGTGCCGAATCCTGTCGGCAGCGATGTTGTAGATATTGTTGTTGGCCACTGAGTTTAGTAGCTGTTCCACAACCAAAAGCTCTGTGGTCCAATCTGATGTGGACAGGGCTTTGCTCTGCTCCTCCTGCAGGTGTGAAATCTTCAAGCAGCCAAACAGTCTGGGGAGAACCTGGAAGCAGAGAAGCTGGTTTCCCTCCTTGAAGTAAGACTCTAGAAAGAGCTTATACAGTAAGGCCACTGAATTGGCCACAACAGAGGTATGAAGGGATGCTGCACAGTAGCCAGCACTGACCAGCCTGGTGAGCACGGTGTCGATGGGAGCCAGAAGGTTCTTCATGGCTCCCGCTTTCACATCCCCTTGCTGCTGGTCCAAGAGCTCCTCCTTGTAGGATGACAGCAGCTCAGGCTGAAAAATTCCTCCTCGGAACACGGCCTCAATCTGACTTCTGATGTCCCGGCTCAGCACCTGCCTCAGCTGGCCCTCGCCAGCCTGCGTCCATGTGCCCCCGGAGAGTAAGTGCCTCAGGACCAGGCATGGCTGGAGCAGGTGAGCAGTCACATCCCCAAAGGCACGTCTTGGGTTGACCTGCTGCTGCAGGATCAAGAGATAATGGCCAAGGGCCAGGTGAATGACCTCAAACAACTGGGCTACCACGGCTCCTTCTGGCTGCCTGCAGGCCGACCAGCAAAGCTGGCTCAGCAAGGTCACCATCAGCTCCTGTTTGGCCGTGTAGATGACAGCAAGGGCAGGGGTTGACAGGATGCCCTGGCAGCATCGAAGGACAGCACAGATGTTTCTTTGGGAACCCCGAAGAGAGAACTCAGTTATTCTTTCATTTATGATCTGAACATTAAGAAAGAAAGAAAATTCATTACTGACCTTAAACCCATATACACAAGAAAAGTATCAAAAAAAAAAAAAAAAAATCAACAAACTCACCCCTTACCCTCATCTTGGTAAGAAAGAAATGCCCAGGTTACCATATTTCAATGAACTTGACATAAGCTTAGTGCATCAAAATAAGGCAAAGCACCTGTTTCAATTCCTCCACACATCCATCTTCCACCAATGCAAATCTAGAAAAGGATCTGTGCCTTTGTAAATTTGTTGTCCCTTTTTTTAAAGCTGGGTTTTAAAGGGCTTAAATGCCAAATATCACTTTCCCTTGGACCCTAAACCTGCAACTGAGCTTAGATGTTACCAGGCAGAAGGAAAGTAGCACTTGAATTACGATCTTGTGGTCGAAAATACATGTTTATAGGCGAGGCACAGTGGTTCACACCTGTAATCCCAGCACTTTGAGAGGCCAAGGTGGGCGGATCACTTGAGGTCAGGAGTTTGAGACCAGCCTAGTCAACATGGTGAAACCCGACTCCACTAAAAATGAAAAAATTAACCGGGCGTACACCTGTAATCCCAGCTACTTGGGAGGCCGACGCAGCAGAATGGCCTGAACCGGGAAGGTGGAGGTTGCAGTGAGCTGGAATCGAGCCACTGCACTCCAGCCTGGGTGACAGAGCAAGACTCTGTCTGAAAAAAGAAAAAAAAAATACATGTTTATAGTCAATTATACTTTTTCTATTTAAAAAAACCAAAGCAAAAGACACTCTTTTAGAAAGGAAAGCAGCTGGGCATGGTGGCTCATGCCTGTAATCCCAACACTTTGGGAGGCTGAGTGCAAGGCAGATTACAAGAGGCCAGGCATTTGAGACCAGCCTGGTCAACACGGTGAAACACCATCTCTGAAAAATTAGCCGAGCATGGTGGTGCACACCTGTAGTCCCAGCTACTCAGGAGGCTGAGGCACAAGAATCGTTTGAACCCAGGAGGCAGAGGTTCCAGTAAGCCAAGATCACACCACTGCACTCCAGCCTGGGTGACAGAGACTGTATCTCAAAAAATTGTTTAAAAAGAAAAGCAAATGTTATGTTGCTACTGCTTATTATTCAGCAAATCTATTGTCTACTGCTCTCAAAATTCCAAAATTCACAAACACCAGAAATTATGAGAACCAGGCAGATTCATTCACTCACAGGTTAGGTGACTTGCTCCCAGCCTTATGGAACCTGAGAACCAAACCTACCCCAGGTGCTAAGTTATCAGGTACCCCAATGAGATAGGTATTATTATTTCTATTCAAGTAATTGCTGGTCGTGGACTTTTAAAGTTACTCTGGAAAAGCTGTAACAAAGATGACAAATCCTTAAACATCAATGCACTATTACGGTGATCTCCAAATTTTTGATTATACAACTCATCGATTTTTCCTGCATTTATACTCAATAAGTGTAATTTATTTATAAATTATGCACATATGCTACAGCACTAACATTTTATATAATTATGAAGCATACATAAAAATAAAAATTACGTATCGCTTTTTAAACAAGGAGGCATTCTAGGATTTTCTTCCCATATTCCAAAAGACCATTTGAAACAAGCCACTTTGGTGACCACTGGTTTATTATTTTTAAAAGTGACCCAGTTTGGAACATAATCTCAAGAACTGTTAAGCCTTATGTGCCATCAGGCAGCTCAACCTTCGTTCCTCTCCGTTACTAGCCTCTAATGATTTTCTCTCTGCCTGCACACTCATGAGGGTGAGGCAGTGTTAGGGCTTCACAGCACAGGCTTTGTACTCAGGCAGAGTGAGGTTCAAATCCCAGCTCTGCCACTAACTAGCCATGTGACTTTAGGAAAGTTAAACTTCTTTGAGTCTAGCACACATTAAGTGCTAATTAGTAGTAGTTTTTATCGTATCTAGCTATTCTCGTGGTGTATAAACACACTCAGTTTTGACAGTGAAGTTCCTACTTCTGATCCGAGACTTTAAAATCACTTTCAGTCAAAAACTGCAGAGGCCCCGAGTTGCCGGCCAAGCCACCAGTGGCACTTGTGGCTCAAAGGCCATAGTGGGGTTAAAAAAAAAAAACCTTTGAGGAAATTTCTGTCCGGATTTTGGCCTTTGATCTCCCTCCAGGCCAAAAGAAAGGTGAAGAAGAAGAAAAACAAATCAGAGAAGCATAATTTGCTAGCTACCTTTTCCAATTAAAAAGGTAATCAATGACCTGTTTATGAAATCATTCTAAGCTTTTTTTGAATATTAAATAACAAAATGCTTACAGCCTATGATACAGATTCAACAGTTATTATTATAATTCCAATAATATTACATCCTTCTCCCCTACCTTAATATTTCCTATATCTTCATACAACTGACACTAAAACAAGTTTCCAGCATGAAGAAGAAATCAATGGAGATGCATGCAACACATAACAGGACAACAGAAGAGTGAATTACCTTGACTAGGGAAATCTGAAGATTAATGGTCTTTCCATTCTTGAGGAGATTCTGCAATTTTCTGCTATGTAAAATGTTATCTATGTAGATCCAAAGCCTTTCAACAATATCTTCCTTCAGCTCAAGTTTTTTCTTATAAAAGGCAACCAATGATTGTCTTGCCCAGTCAAGTAATACCTGAATTTGAAGGAAACATACACTGACAATAAACTTACTTGCTAAGAGAGAAAGATGTTAGACATCAAAGGGACATTACAGGTATAACCAAATCCAGTTGCCACGGGGGCGAACCTCTCCTTTAAAACTTACCTTTGGTAATATTACTTAAGTGTTCAGGTATTTTAAAATGTTTATTATTAAAGGATAAGAACGGGAAAACAAATTTGTCTTGTTAGGGCAAATTAAAAGTTTCAGGTGAAACTCTAACACGTCTTACCCCCTTTTCTGAGATTATACAGGCATACCTCATTTTATTGTGCCTTGTGGATACAGATATTGCATTTACAGATAGGAGGTTTATGGCAACTCTGTGCCAAGCAAGTCTATCAGATCCTTTATTCCAACAGCATGTGCTTGCTTCGTGTCTCTGCCACATTTTGGTAATTCTCCCAGTATTTCCAACTTTTTCATTCTTATTCTATCTGTTATGGTGCTCTGTGACCGGTGATCATTGATGTTACTTACTATTCTAAATGTTTTGGGGTGCCATGAACTGTGTCCTTCTAAGTCGGTAAGCCTAATCAATAAATGTTCTATGCGTCCTGATTGCTCCACCAAAATGCTATTACCCTGACCGGCTATTTTCCCCTCTCTCCTTCTCCTCTGGCCTTCCCATTCCTTGAGACACAATAATATTGCAATTAGGCCAATTAACCCTACTCCAGGTGTCCTGCTCCAGGTGTTCAAGTGGCAGGAATAGCTGCATGTCTCTTACTTTAAATCCAAAGCTACAAATAATTAAGCTTAGTAAGGAAGCCATGCTGAAAGGTGAGATAGACCAAAACCAAGCCTCTTGAGCCACTTAGCCAAATTGTGAATGCAAAGGAAAAGTTCTTGAAGGAAATTAAAAGTGTTACTCCAGTGAACACCAAATGATAGAAAGTGAAACACCCTATTGCTGATATGGAGAAAGTTTTAGTGGTCTGGATAGGAGATCAAACCAACCACAACATTCCCTTAAACCAAAGCTTAATCCAGAGCAAGGCCCTAACTCTCTTCAATTCTATGAAGGCTGAGAGAGGTAAGGAAGCTGCAGAGAAAAAAGTTAGAAGCTAGCAGAGGTTGGTTCATGAAGTTTAGGGAAAGAAGTCATCTTCATAACATAAAAGTTCCAGGTGAAGTTATCTAGAAGGTCTAGCTAAGATTACAGACAAAGTTGGCTAAACTAAACAGATTTTCAGTGTAGAAAAAACAGCCTTCTATTGGAAGATGTCATCGAGGACTTCTTTTTTTTTTTTTTTTTTTTTTTTTTGAGATGGAGTTTCGCTCTTGTCGCCCAGGCTGGAGTAGAATGGTGCAATCTTGGGTACACTGCAACCTCCACCTCCCAGGTTTGATTCTCCTGCCTCAGCCTCCCGAATAGCTGGGATTACAGGCACCCACCGCCACGCCCGGCTAATTTTTTTTTTTTTTTTTTGTATTTTTAGTAGAGATGGTGTTTTGCCATGTGGGCTAGACTGTTCTCAAACTCCTGGCCTCAGGTGATCCACCTGCCTCTGCCTCCCAAAGTGCTGGGATTACAGGCAAGAGCCACTGTGCCCAGCCACTATCTAGGACTTTCATAGCTAAAGAAGAAAGTCAATGCCTAGCTTCTAAGCTTCAAAGGACAGGCTGACTCTCTTATTAAGGTCTAATGCAGCTGGTAACTTTAAGTAGAAGCCAGTGCTCACTTACCATCCCCAAAATCCCAGGGGCCTTAAGAATTATGCTAAATCTACTCAGCTTGTGCTTTGTCAATGGAAAAACAAAGCCTGAATGATACCATATCCGTTTACAGCATGGTTTACTGAAGATTTTAAGCCCGTGTTGAGACCGATCGGAACCAAACGATTCCTATCAGAAGATTACCGCTCTTGGGTGACCAAGAGCTCTGATGGAGATGGACTAGGAGATGAATGTTGTTTTCATGATTGCTAACACAACATCCATTCTGCAACCCATGGATCAAGGAGTACTTTTGACTTTCAAGTCATATTATTTAAGAAACACATTTCCTAATGCTATAGGTGCCATAATGATTTATCTGATGGATGTGGAGAAAGTCACACTGAAGATCTTCTGGAAAGAATCACCACTCTAGATGCCAGCAAAAACATTCATGAATCATGTGAAGAGGTCAAAATACCAACATTAACAGGATTTTAGAAGAAGCTCATTCCAATCCTCGTGGATGACTTTGATGGGCTCAAGACTGAAGTGGAGGAAGCAACTGCATATATAATGGAAACAGCCTGGGAACTAGAATTAGAAGTGGAGCCTGAAGACGGGACTAATAAAACTTGAATGGATAGTTGGTTCTTAGAGATGAGCAAAGAAAGTGGTTTCTTGAGATGGAATCTACTCCTGGTGAAGATGCTGTGAACATTGCTGAAATGACAACAAAGGATTGAGAATAGAACTTAAACTTAGTTGATAAAGCAGTGGCAGGTTTTGAGAAGTCCAATTTCGAAAGAAGTTCCACTGTGGGTAAAATGCTGTGTCTTTCATGAAAGGAAAAGCTCCATCAATGCAGCAAACTTCACTGTTGTCTTATTTTAGAAGTTGCGAGTCACCCTAACCTTCAGCAATCACCACCCAGATCATCAATATTAAGGCAAGACCCTCCAGGATGATGACTCCCTGAAGGCTCAGATAACCAATAGCATTTTTGGGCAATATTTTTAAATTAAGGTATGTACATTTTTTAGGCATAATGCTATTGCATTCTTAATAAACTACAGTACAGTATAAACATAAATTTTATATGCACTAGGAAACCAAAAACTTTGTGTGACTCACAATATTGTGATCTATTTCGGTGATGTGGAACCAAACCTGCAGTATCTCTGAGATATGCAACTAAGTTTTAAAAGTTCGAAACACAAAGACTGCTCAGAAGGACCACAGAATGTATCAGACACACAAAGCAAAAAAGCAAGTAAGAGTCGAAAGTCTGGGATTTGTGTCCTGGCTTCCCCCACGTTGCCTGCAGCTTAACCTCTAATACTATTAATATTATACATCATCTGGGAGACAGACACAGTTGATATGAAATCACACAAGTGCTTTATGAAAAGGAGGACTGTGCCTATACAGGTTCCATTACTGTGTCATGTTTCCTTATTCACAAAACATTGAAGAAAGGTGGAGAGGCCCCAACTCATGATCCCAGAACTGTCAATAACAGTATGAACAGTGACAGATGCCAGAAGGAATAAAATATCTCAGTATAACAACGGCAGAAACTTTGATCCAGTTGGCTGCTAGAGCCTCCCCTTTGTTTCACCCTGGGCAGACTTGCCAGGTGATGGCCATGCTGCCAGGATGACTCCCACGTGCAGCCAGGTGTAGAAAGCACTGGCTATGACCGCTGCTCTCTGCACCACACCTGATCATCACTTCACACGTCATCCACCTTGGACGCATTCTGTGCTGTCTTCTTTGACAACAGGAACTGGATGTGTATTAATCCAATTTCATGAGCTTGTCATCCTGGTGTTTATCATGCCAACTATTTTTTAGCCTAAAAAGCCTGAGAAATTCTAACAAAATGCAATGCCTTTCTTGGTACCTAGCCTATTTCTAAAATGACTTTATACAAATATTAACATTTCTTTACTTCCCAACCTTCAATTTTTATCCAATCCTGAGGATTTTTAGCAAAGCACCACCAACCGATTATGAAACATCACTTTAGATTTATAAGCAAATGCAGCTATCAATGGACTTTTAGAACCTAACTTCTGTAACTTAATTACCCATGTGTTCATTAATGCATATACTTAATTTGTAATATAATGTCTCCAAACAAAAGAAATGCTAAATTCGGTGGGTTCATTTATTTATTTTAAAGAGACAAGGTCTTGCTCTATCGCCCAGGCTGGGAGTGAAAGTGGCACAGTCATAGCTCATTGCAGCCTCAAACTCCTGGGCTTAAGGGATGCTCCCACCTCAGCCTCCCAGGTAGTGGGGACTACAGGCAGATGCCACCATGTCTGACTAATTTATATACATATATATTTATATATTTTTTTTAGGAGATGAGATCTTATTATGTTGTCCAGTCTGGTCTAGAACTCCTGGCCTCAAGCGATCTTCCTGCTTTGGCCTCCCAAAAGAGAGATTACAGGCATGAGCCACTGCCCCCAACCTAAATGAGGTTTTTTAACAGGAAAAAAAAAAAAAAAGTATTAATGAAGTACCTGACTGATTACTTTTTTCATTGTCATTACATTTAACTTCCAACAAAGTTCCCTCCCCAACTTTTTCTCTACTTTTTTATTTTAACCAATTGTCAATATCCAAATTATACAAGTGATAATTATCTTGACAGACTGTAAAAATATGAGTTTCACATTAAACTTACTTGTTCTTTATTTGGAAGAAAGCACTGGTGAGAAATCCAAGCAAAGTGAGCTAGTTTTAGTTTATCTTCCCAGGAGGTTGTCTTGCTTTTAAGCTTAAGGGAAATGCCAGAATAAACAGCAGCCATGGCTAGGCTTTATCTACAATTTAAAAACAATGGAAAAAAAAATACTATAACAAGGTCAGACTGAGGAGGCACCAGAAAGCCAACAATATTGCATCTTATTGTTTACCTAATATGTATTCTTTTAAAAGTTTTTAATGAATCAACAGATTTGTCGGGGTAAATCTACATACAAGATGCTTGACTCCATGAATTTTCTGGGGGAAATTCAGACAAAAGCAAGCAAAAGATGGACTGCACACACAGAAGATGGACTATATGTATTCCAACTGCGATCAAACATCTCTTCCACAAAGGTGAGTGTGCAGGAATTCAACAAGGCCAATATCATTGTTTACATTACTTGTGGAAAGAGTCATTCATACATGGTTTCAAATTGAAAGAGGAAAAGATACATAAGCAATATCTGGAGAAAGTAATGTGTCTCCAAGTGAAAAAGAAATCCCCAAAGGAATACTGTTATTTCAGCTGCAACAGTAACCTTCCGCTAAGACTTTTATTCAGTCATGTATAAATTTACAACGCACATACACACTTCAAAAAAGATACAAGAGATACTTGCACAAGGAAAAGACTAAAAATAGAAAACAAAACACCGTTAGGTCTCGGGGATAGCAAACATACCAAACATCTACAGCTACTATAATACTGGTAAACTTGGCTTTGAGTTTCCTAAAAGTTATAGAGAAAAGGAACGTTAAGACGTTTTCATTTTAGAAATTAAATTATCCTTCACTCTACTGCAGAGAACAAGAACCATCAAGTGCTGTCAGTTTTCCTATTTTGTCAAAATGTCCAAAACGAATTCAACGATGCCTGACTTCTAAGTTCAATACCATAGACCGCCACCGCGACAGCTACAAAGTGCATAACAGGTGTTTGCTGAACTGGCTACAAAGACAACCGAGATGCTCTCCCCAGCTCCGCCAGAGTTCGGCTCTCCGGGCCTGCAACCGCCCTTACCGGGCAATGCGAAGTCCAGGGCGGACAGCACAGCCCTGCCAGCACTCCCTTCCCAGCAGAAAGAGACCAAGCAACAAGAACCAAGGGAGAGCAGCTAGATGCCAGGAGGGAGTTTGCCTTCGCGAACGGAGCGTGCCCAGTCGGCTGGCGCCCAGAGTCTGCTGGCGGCACCGGAACTGGGCAGGGTTGGGGGACCCCCATCCCGGACCCGGCCTCAAGTAGGGAGCTCTCCTCAGGACCAGCCCCGGGTGGGGGACTCACATCGGAACCTGGCTGCAGGTAGGAGCTCACCGCGGGTGGGGACTCACCTCGGGACCCGGGCCCGGTAGGGGGCTGACCTCGAGACAGCTCCGGGTAGACGGCGGAGGACGGCGGCAGCAGCGGCGGCTGCTGTCCCGGTCCCGCAGCCCCACCACGTGGGACCGGGCCCCGCGCTCCTTCCGCCCGACGCCGGCGGCGCAGCGGGGAGGGGCGGCACGCACGCCAGGCGTCGCCAGCCGAGCGCCGAGGCGCCTCGCCCATTGGAGGAGACGGTTGCGCGTTGGAGGCCCGAGCGGCCCAGCCCGCGGCCCGCTCCGTGTCAGTCAGTCATGGAGCGGCCGCCCAGAGCGGCGGCGGGGGCGGCGGGGCGCGGGGCGCGGGGGCCCAGCTGAGCCGACCATCGGAGCGAGACCCTGCGGCAGAGACGACGGAGGCGGAAGCAACCCGATCCCGGAGGCGGCGGCGGCGGGGGGAGCCGGAGCCGCCTGGGATGTTCAGTGAGTGCCGGGCGCACGGGCGGGGAGGGCCGGGAGGGTCGCGAGGCGCGCGCGCGCGGGCGGGCGGGGGCCGGGGCGGTGGGGCCTCGGCTGGGCGCGCCTTGGCTCCCGCCGGCGGGCGGTGGGGGTGGGGCGCGGGAGGCGGGGCGGGGGGGCGGTGAGCGGCTCTGCGCGGGCGCGGCGGCCGCGCCTCCGCCCTCGGCCTCCCGAGTCGCGGGCTGCGGCCGGCGGCGTGGCCTGCAGTCGGCGGCTACACCTGGACGGGCGTCGCGTTCCTGCGCAGGGGTGGGTCCTGCGGCTTGGATGCCGGGCTCGGGGAGGAGGTGGCGGGCGCCCGCGGGGAAGGTATCCCAGTTCCCGACAGCCAGGCAGGGAGCACGGCTCCACAGCTCCTTTGCACGTAGGGGAAAAGGAAATGTCTTTGCGGCGAAGTCGGGATTCAACTTTGCACATGGTGATCGTGCGTGGGTGGGTGTGGAGTCGATCTCCGCGTGTGACACGGGGAAGCCAGAGTTAGACTAGCTGCTGCAGGAGAGTGCCGAGCTGCAAAGTGTCTCTCGGGGCTCTTAGCCTCATGACAGCAAGGTAAGGTTGATGCGCCCATGGCGTGGGACGGGTTCACCATCCAGCTCGCGAAGCTGCCAGGCTTTTGAAAATGTATTCGATAAGGCGTTGGTCCGAAGTGAGTGGATGGTTAGAAACAGTGGTGTCATTTTAGACTTAGCGGAAGTGGAGTGCAGGAACGCTACATGCAGTTCTCCCATCAGTTGTGAAAGTCGTTGTAATGCGGATCTCGCAGTCTTTGTGGTTCTGGGATCAGAAGGTGAGTGCCAGTCCCATGCGGTGTCTGTCTGAAATTACTGCACCTAAACTGACCTTGCAGATTGAAATCTCGGAATGGTGACTCCTGCTAACAAGCAGTTGGGAGCTGTGCTGAGAGGAACAGTAAGGGCGGAGCATGTCTTACATTAGGCGATTGAAGTGTGCCAACACCTGAGTTGGGGATGTAGGAGAGGACACGGAGGCTGTTCCCCAGTTCCTGATCACAGCTCTACTTGGAAGTGGGAGTAGGAAAGGGAGTTTTGTGCCTAATAGGTTAAATGCATCTGGCCACATCTTTAAACTTTGGAACAGCATAATGTAGTGGATAGAGCTTGGTGACAGTAGACCTAGGAAGGAAACCATGTAGCCATCTGCGTAACCTCTCTGAACTGTAGTTTCCTCATCTATAAAATGCAATGATGAGGAATAACTTAAACGTAGAGTTTTTTGGTTTTTTTTTTTTTTTAAAGAGACAGGGTGTCTCTATGTTGCCCAGGCCTGGGCTCAAGCAATCCTCCCACCTCAGCCTCCCAAAAAAACTTCCTTTTTAAAGGTACCCAGAAAAAGAATGATGTATATGAAAATGGCTAAATGTTAGCTATTATGATTTCCTTTTTGCCAGATACCTTCTAGGTTCCCTGTAGTCCTAAGTTTTTTGCGTTAAATGGAATACATGCTAATTTTTTAATGAATCGTAAATCCTTCCTGCCTTAAAAATCAGTGTTAAGCTAGAAAATTAAAAGATGGGGTTGTTTTGAGTATTTTTCTTTGTCATCAACAGATTAGATTAGTGTATCTTGGAATAGTTTTGTTGCTCCTGCCTCTAAATGTGAGGCTTATTGAGCTTCTGTCACTGTGAAACTAGGTAAAGGCCTCACTTAACTACTCAGTAACTGGTTTTTGACTTTGCAAGCAATATGTCAGCACCTGTGAAGGACATCTCTGGGGAAAGAAAGGGGATTTTTGTTTTTGCTAATTTATTTTGCTGGAAGGGTACTCTAGGGATCATCTGTTAAACCAGCATTACTCAATGGACAGTACTAGAAGTCAAGTTTCCAGCCTATTTTGTATGTGACTGGTGGCTTCTCAGGTAGTAAGTGTTCTGATCATTCTCTCAACAAGCATCTAGTAAGCATTCACTGTTGTACTCTCTCAGGAAGCGCCTGGTCATATATAGAATCCTTTGAGCAGCAAGATGCTATAGAAGGTAAGAGCTCAGACCCTTCAGCCAGATGGCCTGAGTTCCCATCCTGGCACTGTGACTTCATTGGGCCTCAGCTTTCCCGTCTGAAGAATGTTACCTACGTCAGGTTTGTTGTGAATTTAAAGAAGGCAATCTGTGTAAAGCACTTAATTTTAAGTGCCCGAAGTCTCTTAGCGCCGGGTATGCTCAGTGTTAAGTATTCGCAGTGGTAGTGTGTGAAACAGACAAGAGTAGGGTTGAGTTCTGTGATAACAGATTTGTTCCCTGGGTCCGAGTGTGGAAGGGACTGTGATCAAGGAAGCTTTTGGGAGGAAGAGATGACTAAGCTGAGCTGCGAAGTGTGGGTGGGATTTAGTCAAACCAGGTTGCAGTGCCAGTGTGGCAGTGACTCCCAACTACTGGAGAGCCCCTGAGGGGAGAAGGTGGAGTGTGACCCACCAGTAGAGTAAGAAGAACCAAGGATTGGTCCAGTGAGGTAAACAAAGGCAGGTTAGAGTAACCTGGAAATGACACAGTAGACACTCAATTTTTCTATCCTTCACACTAGTGGAGGCATTTGAAAGTATTTTGTTTTGTTTTGTTTTTTGAGACGGAGTTTCACTCTTGTCGCTCAGGCTGGGGTACAGTGGCGTGATCTTGGCTCACTGCAACCTCCACCTCCCGGGTTCAAGTGATTCTCCTGCCTCAGCCTCCCCAGTAGCTGGGACTACAGGCGCGCGCCCCCATGCCTGGTTAATGTTTGTATTAGTAGAGACGGGGTTTCACCATGTTGACTGGTGGTCTCGAACTCCTGACCTCAGGTGATCCACCCGCCTCGGCCTCCCAAAGTGCTGAGATTATAGGCTCGAGCCACTGCACCTGGCTGCAGTAAATGTTTTTAAGCTTAGCAGAGATAACATCAGATTAGCTCCTTGGAAAGATTGTGCCTATAGTAGTATAGTATTATGTTGAAAGTAGGGCCAGGTGTGGTGGCTCATGCCTATAATCCCATCACTTTGGGAAGATCACTTGAGCACAGGAGTTTGAGACCAGCCTGGGCAACGTAGTGAGACCCCGTCTCTACCAAAAAAAAAAAAAAAATTTTTTTTTTCTTAACTAACCAGGTGTGATGGTGTGCATGCCTGTGGCCCCAGCTACTGAGGAGGCTGACTCAGGAAGATCCTTGAGCTCAGTCAAGGCTGCAGTGAGCCATGATTGTGCCACTGCACTCCAGCCTGGGTGACAGAGCAAGATCTTGTTTCAAGATAAAAAGACTTTTATTTTACTTTTATTTTTTATTAAAATTAAAAAAGTCTTGGATGTTCCCTGTCTGCCCGTGATTTCAAAAGGAAAATGGCGGTAGAGTTGGATATTTTATTCCAAATCTCAAAGCTTAGACAGCACTTACAGAAGGCATGAAGAAACCAGGCAGCCTTCCCTCTTAAAAATTATCTTCAAGTATGTATTGTATATGCTTGATCACAAGCAAGGTTTTCCCCCAAAAGTCTCATGTTTGGGGCTCCCCTGTTACAGGGCACTCTTTCTCAGTCTATTTTGAACAACACGGTGGTGTTTGGGATATTTATTCAATCTTACCAAATAAGTGAAACCAAAAAATAGGAAAGATTAGGTCATTATTCCTGATAGGGGTGGGGAGTATCAGAAAGTGCAAGTGTTAAATGCCACACATAATTTTTCCAGATCGCCAAAAAAAAAAAAAAAGCGTGTGTGCGTGCATGCACATATATATACACACACATATATATGTGTGTGTGCACATACATGATGGTGAATGAAAAGACGTTCTGCTCACCTGAACAGGCATTGATGGCTTGGGTTGAGATTTCCAGCAACAGCATATGGATTTAAGAAGTGCCTTATTGTAACTGATTTAGTAGATGGGAAAGGTAAAGTGCTCTGGAAATGGAATTTGATGATTCATAGTGACTTAATTCATCACACACACTGGTGTTTGAAATATTCATGAATAGCTGGAGTGAATTTGTTTAGTGAATTCATATATTGCCTTATATATTTTAGATATGTGTAAATCGATAGAGATTATAGTTAGACGTTTGATTTTCATCTATAACCCTCAGAGTTTCTCTTTTTTTAAATTAAAGTTGACTAAAAAGTGTTCTTTTTAATTTTCTTATTGCAAAGGAAACGTGGTCATAGGTTTGGGCTTACCTTTTAGTGGGACATTTTACAGAAAGAAATTAGCTGTTGCTGTTTCTCTGCTGAAGCAAATTGTCTTTTTCCTTATTTTTTAATTTGAAGAAGATTTGAAGAGTGATGTATGTTGTCAGTGTTTCTAAACACTATAAAGGCCGGGCGCGGTGGCTCAAGCCTGTAGTCCCAGCACTTTGGGAGGCTGAGACGGGCGGATCATGAGGTCAGGAGATCGAGACCATCCTGGCTAACAAGGTGAAACCCCGTCTCTACTAAAAAATACATAAAACTAGTCGAGCGAGGTGGCAGGCGCCTGTAGTCCCAGCTACTCAGGAGGCTGAGGCAGGAGAATGGCGTAAACCCGGGAGGAAGAGCTTGCAGTGAGCTGAGATCCGGCCACTGCACTCCAGCCTGGGTGACAGAGCGAGACTCCATCTCAAAAAAAAAAAAAAAAAAAAAGAAAACACTATAAAATACTTCCATTTATAATTGTTTAGTAGTCGAAGAAGATAGCCCCCCAGTAAGGTGTATCAAGGTGAATGGGTATTTAATAACTTTACAATGTTTGGCAATAATAAAAGGTAGCTGTGTTTTTAAAACAAAATACTAACTTTTGGAGACTTTGTCATTAGTAAGCAGAAGTGTTATGCAAAACTTTGTGAATTAACTTTTTTAAGCTAAGATGCTGATGCATTAGTTTCACCAGGTAATGTCATGCTGTAGAACTCTGTTGTCCAATATAGTAATCGTTGGCCACATATGACTACTTAAATTAAAATTAATTAAAACAATTCAGTTCCTTAGTTGCACTAGTCATATTTTCGTTGCCCAGTCGCCCTGTGTGGCTAGTGACTACTATGGTGAACAGTGCAGACTTAGAACACTTCCGTCATATGTCAAAAATCCTCTTGGACAGTACTGCTCTGATATGAAAAATTGAAGATCATTCCATCCACTTTGAGACACACACACACATATAAATATTTTAATGAAGCATCTCCAAATCCTCATGTACTGCATTTGAATTCAGTTTCAGGAACAGTGATAAACATAGGAAAACATGCTACCCCTTATTTTGAGAACAGGACAGCCTATTTCTGTCTACAGTGGTGTTTGCAAGTAAAGTATTTGTGAAAGTTTTCTTTATGTAGTCAAGCACAGTAAGTAGTGTAGAAAGCCATTCTGTAGATTGTGCCACACTCTTCCACGTTAATAAGATTTGTATAGAAGCAATTTTTCTGTGCTGTAAAACAGTATTAAAGTAGAAATTCAAGAAGATCATGAGCTTAAAATAAACTCTCAAGAATTCCAAGAAGCTAGATAGCATTCACTTTATTTTTAAGATGAGCTTCAAAGATAAGCCCTGTCCTCAGGGAACTCTCCATCTGTTTAGGGGAACTGAGGAAGAGTGATGGCAAGAGGGGACGACCTGCCTGAGGGCTGGGGTGATTTAGGCTTGGGTGTGGTTATTAGATTTGAAATGTACTTTGGCTGCTTTTCAAAGGACCATATGATGAGGGCCTAAAGGTGGAAGAATATTGGAATAGTCCAGTTGAGAAGTGATTTGTAGAATCGGGCTTAGTGGCATACACCTGTGTTCCTAGCTACTTGGGAGGCTGAGCTGGGAGGATCATGAGCCCAGGAGTTGGAGACCAGCCTGGGCAATATAGCCAGACCACTCCTCTAAAGAGAGAGAGAGAGAGAGAGAGAGAGAAGCATTTTTGCTGTCAAATAGCAAACAGTCAAGATAGGGCAGCAGAAATGGTTGAGTTGCACTAGCCACATTTTTTTTTTTAAGTTGAGAGAGAATTCCCATTTAGAATAGGAGTTGGTGGCCTCTTCGAAGTAAGGGTGAGAGAGAACAGAATCTTAACATCATGACTGGCTTTTTGGGGGTTTGGTTTTCTTTTGTTTTGTTTTGCTTTGATGGTGGATAATGGCACCATTAAGCTGACTAAGAAAACCGGGAGAAGGTAGAGGTATTGCAGGTGGAAATGTCTGTTAATCGACTGAATTCAGGAAGGTGATCTGACTGTAAGTCTTGCATAGTGGTGTGGTGAAGCAGGGAATGTGAAGAAGCAGTGGCAGACGGGACTGGGAGGGCAGAGCCACAAGAGAGGCTTGCAGTGGGAGGGACCAAGGGAGTTTCAAGTAGGAGGTGAGTTCAGCAGCATCACATCCAGCTGAGAGATCATGAAGGGTGGTGCTGGAAAGTGACCGGTTAGATCAGACAAGAGTTAAGGAATCCTAAGTCTCAGTAGCCTGCTGAGGTCAGAAGCGGGGTCAGCTGGCTGGGTGAGGAGACTGGTGAAGGTTTAGCATAGCGTAGGTGGAAGGCTGTAGGGTGAGTAGCTGATGAAACAAGACTTCTGGAACATCAGCTGATGTTGGAGAAAATCTATTTCTCATGACATCTGTTTGCTGGATTTCATGATTTCCACCTACTTTCTACCACTGCTGCCATCCCCACCAGAACGCCACATTCTTCACTGCATCCTGAACCCAGCTACGGCCTTATCCATGTGCCATTTTATTTCTTAGGACACCCTGGGAAAAAACACAGCTTCTAATTCAAGTATATTTCTGTCAGTCTGAGCAAAAATTGAATATGAAAGGCTATCATAATTTTTAAATTATATGAGGTATGACTGAAACGGAAAGTACTATGGCTCATTTATTTTTCAGTTATGATTTATATTTTCACAAAGCTAATTGAATATACTTTATCATGATGATTAATGCAAAACTAGGGTTTTAGGTCCAACTTAGACTGATCTTTTGATAGATATTACAACCATTTAGTTGCTGTGAATGAAGAGAACTAATAAGTTACCTAGTAGATACTTTACAAAAAATGCAAAAATAATTTTTTTCATCTGTTAGCGTAAATTTACCATTGGGAAAAAAGTACAATTACTCAAAAAAGGCCAACAGTCAGAAGTCTCAGTTGAAGAGCTGATTTGAGGATTGTGTAGTGAGTTTGCCTGAATTTATCTTGAACTCACCCTTACTCAAAACTGCCACCTTACTGGGGCAGGGGGAGGGATGGGGGAGCCAGGTAGTACTCTTTTGGCATTTCATGGAACTGTGTAGTACTTGAACCTGTGATGTGGTGGGTGAGGGTGCCTCCCAGTACTCCTCTACCATCTGTGTACATTAGAGCCTAAGGGGGGTGGGGGTGGAGGGATAGGATGCAGCGTGTAACCACTGAAGGGATTGACCAGACTAGAGTTCCACACTGACAGCATCTTAAGAGAATGTCTGGGTTCCATGTATGTCCACCTCCCCATATTTCTGTAGTTGAATGTTAAGTGTGGCTGTGGTTTTCCCTGCGTAGTTGTTACGTTGAAGTGATCGTGTGGGATTTTATATAGCAACTTGGTTGAAGTATCTGGCAACTGTTGATATATGAGAATAGATTAACATTGTGTCAAAATCCTCATTTTGATTTCCAGAAATACTAACAATGTGATATGAAGAGCAGAGTATTTGACATCTGTTTTTACCTCTGAAAGTTAGGTATTTTATATAAATTGAAAATTATGAGAAATTCTGAAATGGTAACAAAGAGTATAATTATATCTAAATCCAATTTCAGTTTGAAAGATTTTATAATTATAGGAAAAGCTAGGCAGGTAACGAAATTGCACTGTTCGTCTCATGTATGAGTCTCTCCAGAGACTTGGATCTAGTTTAAGGAGAGTTTTTTTCTTTTGGATATTAGAACTCTGGAAATCAATCTGGGTGGAGGGGACCGAGTTATCTCAGGTTCATTAATTATCCATGTCACTTGAAATATAGGTACATTGGAATAAAACCCAGCTAAGTTGATTGGGCCGTGATCTGGTATTTGAGTTCAGCATGGTTATGCAAGAGAGTCACTGCCAGAATTCCTGCATTTAAGATCCATGGCCCTACAGTTGGCTCACCACCCCCACTCAGGGAAGTGCCCTTATCATAAATGGTAGTTTGGACTCAGAGAAACTGCTATTTGGGGCAGCTAATTTAAGCACATTTGTTAGAATCAGTTTTACAAACTAGCTTCTAGCAATCTTAAATATAGTCAGTGTTGACTATCATTCATTCTACTCCGTTCTATTTACTCTTTCATAACTTCACATCTTTTCCCTTCCTCCTCAGACACAAAGGTATATTGTCTCACCTTGAGGACACTGTGTCATCACAGAGTCTGTTCTCCCTATCAGTCATTTGTGTGTCTTTCACACACAAGGGTTTTTCCTGTCAGAGGTGATCTGAGAGATCCAGGCTCATCTGCCTAGAATGCTCAAGGATGTACATCGATATGTGCATGCATTCCCAAGTCAGCAAAAGATCGGCAGTGTAGAAGTCGGAAAGATTTCAGTCTCGGCTAGAGTAGGGAATTGGGCTGGCTTGGGAAAGTCCACAGACTAGGAGCTCTTGAAGTTAGGTGAAAAGCAGTTTTAGCAAGTGATGGGAAGAGGCACTGGTTGGATTGACTCGTCTTGACTTTGGGCCACACGGGAAAGGACAGTACTGTCACAGTCTCTGTGTGCATTTAACTTTTTTCATCTAAATATAACACTGAACCAGAATCTGCAGGGCTGGAATTATTTAGACATGTCCACACACTCACGGGATTCTTATGTCTAGCCAGGTTGGAGGATCACTAGTAGAGCAGTGCTGATCAGTGGCCACAGAGAATGGGAGCAGGGACCCCACTCTCAGAAGTATCAGAATCCCTGGATTAGCAATTTAATAAAACAACTTAATTAAAAAGTAACCCAAGTCATCAATACAGTGAGAGAATAACACACCATACACAAGCAAGGTGAATTTCATAGTGAGAAGAGAGTTCAGTATTTAGAAATTTATTATTGTGCTTCATTATGTCACTGCTTCACAACCACAATGTCCCTTCTTTTTAACTGTCACAGACCTAGTACCCCTTCTTTGTAACAAATATTTTGAACTCTTTGGCAATCTAGAAATAAAATGCACATGCCGGGCACGGTGGCTCAAGCCTGTAATCCCAGCACTTTGGGAGGCCGAGATGGGCAGATCACGAAGTCAGGGGATCGAGACCATCCTGGCTAACACGGTGAAACCCCATCTCTACTAAAAAATACAAAAAACTAGCCAGGCGAGGTGGCGGGCGCCTATAGTCCCAGCTACTCGGGAGGCTGAGGCAGGAGAATGGCGGGAACCCGGGAGGCGGAGCTTGCAGTGAGCTGAGATCTGGCCACTGCACTCCAGCCTGGGCGACAGAGCGAGACTCCGTCTCAAAAAAAAAAAAAAAAAGAAAGAAAATGCACAGATAATATAATCTTTCTATGCATATGATTTAATATATATATAAAATGTCCTGACATTTAATATTTATATGTGTATATATTTGTGGTTGTGTCTCTAGCCTTCACAGTTTGCTGTGTTGTATGACTTTTAGGGAACTGAAAAGTGGGTCTTCAGAGTATTATTTTTAAAGGGCTCCCACAAATCAGTTTAGGAGGAAATAATTACTTGCAAATGGTATTGGGACAGTGTGTTAGCTACAGTCACTAGGCAAAACATTTGTTCGGTTATTCACCACACACTAAAAGAAACTGCAGTTGGACGAAAATTAGATACAAATAATTTTTTTATGTTTAAAGAAAAATAAGACCAGGCATGGTAGCTCATGCCTGTAATCCCAACAATTTGGGAGACCAAGACAGGAGAATTGCTTCAGCCCAGGAGTTTGAGACCACCCTGGGCAACATAGCAAAACCTCTTCTCCACTAAAAATATAAAAATAATAAATAAATAGATTTCTGGAAAAGATGGAATTTTATGTCTTAAAAAAGAATGGAAGGGCAGGCATGGTGGCTCACACCTGTAATCCCAGCACTTTGAGAGGCCAAGGCAGGTGAGTCATTTGAGGTCAGGAGTTCGAGACCAGCCTGGCCAACATGGTGAAACCCTATCTCTATTAAAAATATAAAAATTAACCAGGTGTGGTAGTGTGGGCCTGTAATCCCAGCTACTCGGGAGGCTAAGGCAGGGAATCACTTGAACCCAGGAAGTGGAGGTTGCAGTGAGCTGAGATCGTGCCATTGCACTCCAGCCTGGGCAACAGAGCAAGACAGTGTCTCAAAAATAAAATAAAAGAATGAAAGAACTCTCAAAGGAAAATAATAATGATGTAACTGAAACTTAAACACATGCAAATAAATGATCAAAAACAGATCTCCCACACAAAACAACTGGGAAACCTTGATTTAGAGAATGTTGCTTTGGTTGGGATGATCGTGTGTGTATGCGTACATGAAATGCATTCCAAAATGGACACAATATTTTGGTCCTGGAGGGGAAAGTATGTTTTACATAACAGCAGTGAACCCACAAAATTCATCCAGCTGTCTTTGGTCATCTGGACTGCAGTATTTATTTCTGACAAAGTAGTGTTTGAGGCCATGGCAATACTAGGGGTTCCTGTCATTCTTGATAATAAACTCAATAGTCAAAGGAAACAGTGCCTCTTTTTTTTTTTTTCTTTTTCCCTTTTTTTATTTTTGTGAACCTACAAATTAGCTTGAATTATTCAAAAATAATTTACTTCTGTTCAGGTCACTTCCTACCACTTTCTTTTCCTTTCTTACAGGAATTTATGAGACATATGCTAACACATAAACATACCCTCTTAGTGTTGTGCTACCTTTCTGTACCTGTGGTTTAAAATAAAGAGTGAAAAAGGTAAATAATATTATACAATTAAAATGAAAACACATTTTGCAAATCCCTGACTTGGAGCTGGCAGCCTTTTCCTGGCTGTTAAGCAAAAATATCACAATCCCCTTCACCATTGTTAACTTCATACTTTGTTAACATCTATTTATCCAGTTTCTGTGGTCTTTGAGTTGGCACTGCCTCCTGCCTGCTTTTTTGGCTAGTTCACTGCTAATTAACACCTCTCTCACAGAGTAGGCAGGAGAAATCAAAGGCCCTAAATTTCAGACTGGCCCTGTTTGCTCTTTGTTAGCTTCTCTACTGAAAAGTTTCATGGGGCTGATTGGAATCTTGGTATTAAACAGCGTTTGGGGGTGATCTAAGGACTTTATTATCAATGCTTTTCGTATTTTCTATAATTGAAGTTCGTTGTATTGTCATTGGAGAAACAGACAAAATGGAAGAGTATACCACGTTGGTATTAGGGAACTTAGATTTGTGTCTTAACTAGGCCACTTAGCCACATGGCTGGTCTTCCTCTCCTCCGTATCCTACCCATCCGCGATGGTGCAGTTGGATGCGTTGCTCTCCCAGGCCCCTGATGTCTCTGCATCCTGTGGTTGCCTCCCTCGAAGGTCATGAAACGAGTGCGTACCGAGCAGATTCAGATGGCAGTGTCCTGCTACCTCAAACGCCGGCAGTACGTGGACTCAGACGGTCCCCTGAAGCAAGGACTGCGGCTGTCACAGACTGCTGAAGAGATGGCGGCCAATCTAACAGGTAATGGTGGGGGTTTGTCTGGTGGGGTGAACCTGGAGCAGGAGAACTCACGTCAATATCCATGTGGGATTGCTTCTCTTCTCAAGACAGTGCCAGAGAGAGCAGACTGGCCAAAAACCTCAGTGAGCTACGTTAAGTGAATGATGTTGGCCTCAGAGACCCTGTCTGTCATTCAGAGCCATGCTCACATGCCACTTCTGATAACCTCTGTGGTTCTCCTGGCTAAAGTCATTTCCTTCCTCAGGACCATTCAGTTACTTTATCTGTACCTGAAAGTATGTGCAACTTTTTGCTTCCGTAAACAATTAACCTACAAAACCCTTAGGGACAGGGTCTCCCTCTGTCCCCTTCTTGCACAGGTCCCCTCTCCTCCAGCATGGAGCTTCACATGTGGAAGTCAGGTTTGTTGAATGAATTAGTACTTCAGGATCCATAGTTGGAAATATTATTATTATAGACACGTTCCTGAGGTTTTTTAAATTTGTTTTTGTTTTTTAATGTTTTGAAATCAGATTCTATTTTAGAAAAACTTGAGTTGACTCCATCTGGATTAACAAGTACGGTCATCCCTCAGTACCCATAAAGGATTGGTTCCAGGACCGCTCCATGGATACCAAAATCCACGGACACTCAAGTCCCTTCCTGATAAGACGTGGTATAATATTTGGCATAGTAGGTTACATCTACACACATCCTCCTGTATTCTTTAAATCATCTCTAGGTTGCTTATAATTCCTAATACAATGCCTACATATCACCTCATTCACATGGATTCATCATGGTATTCAGCACCTGGTAAATTCAAAGTTTGCTTCTTAGGACTTTGGTTTTTTTTTTCCCCAAAAAATTTTTGATTTGCAGTTGTTTGAATCCATGGATGTGAAACCCACAGATACGGAGGGCCAACTGTAGTTGTTAGCTATTTTGTAAGTTCATGTTTCTATGTAATATGACTCTCTTCTTCTTTTTTTGTGTTTTTGTTTTTGTTTTTTGTTTTTTGTTTTTTGAGACAGGGTCTCTCTCCATCACTCATACTGGACTGCAGTGATGCAGTCACAACTCACTGCAGCCTCAACCTCCCAGGCTCAAGTGATCCTCCCATCTCAGCCTACCGAGTAGCTTGGACCACAGTCATGCACAACCACCTGGCTAATTTTTTTCTTTTTTTTTGCTTGTTATTCTTGTTAGAGATGGGATCTCACCATGTTGCCCAGACTGGTCATGACCTCCTGACCTCAAGCGATCCTCCCACCTTGGCCTCCCAAAGTGCTGGGATTACAGGTGTGAGTCACTGCACCCAGCATAACAGGACTTGCTTTTACTGAACTTATTTACTAGAGATTCTGGGGGGGGAAAAAATGCTGGGATGCTTTAGGGTGATTATAAACTACTTTAATGACTGTGTGTGGAGGTGGAGTTAGCAGTGATTTCTGCAGCTCAGTCCTGGTTCCCTTTCTCACATGCTCAGGCTACATTCTTCTCTCTTCTTTGTTCCTGGACTTTCTCTGCTCTTCCAAGTATCTGTCACCACCTGCTCCATTTCTTAATGGTTTCATCCTCCATCCTAGCAGCAGCAATTACCTCAGCGCCCTCTTTTCATATACCTTCAAAGTCAAGGACCCGGGGTTCATTGACATTGCCATAGGAAGAGAGTGCTAGGACAGTAACAACCTGAGGACGCTCTCAAAGGAGTGGCTCCTGACTCCCTCTGAAACACTAACAGAAGCCTAGTCAGCAGCCTGCCGCCACGTATCTCAGGGTCAGATCCACCTGTTCTTCCTTCCCTTCAAACTCCTCAGAGATACCCTTAACCAAAACAGGGCCAGATTATGGGCTTGGTATAGAATACTGAGTGCCTTATTGTTCGAATAGGGGAGTCCATTTACAACACCTCTATCCCACTGTAAAGTAATTCTTTCTGAACATGCCATCCCAGCTGTTTCAAAAATCTGCCGCCCTGCATCCTTTGGAACCAGGGAGCAGTAATTCTTGCTGCTGTTGATAGAAAGTCGGAATGAACAATATTAAACAGTCTTCAAGAACTTTGCTCATCTAAGTTGTCTTAGTTTCAATAGAATAGCTTATTAGGACAAAGTGTTGTTGCTGGAAAACCACCAGGAAAAGTGAGAAACATGAAATATGATTATCGGAAGATTTTGTCCTAGATTTTTCCATTAAGTAAGTAATCTGAAGAATTCTGTCTTTTTTCAGCAGACATTTAGTGAACATCTGCTCTAGCCCACGTGCTGAAAAGTTCTAGAGATAGCTACGATTTGACCCTAGCTCTGAGAAGCTAAGTGTTCTAGTTGGGAAGTGAGGCAGGTAAGTCAGTGATTGAAGAAGAGCATGAGATAGTAAGTTCTGTGACAGGGGAGGTTCAGTGGTAGCACAAAAGATCATCCAAATTAGGCTGGCAAGCCAAGGAAGGCGCCCCAAAAGGCCTTGTGATTCCTGACATAGTTGGGGGTTAGTAAATAGTTGAAGGAGTGAGCTGAGTTGCAAAGGAACCATTAGATATTTACCAGGGAACAAATTGGAGGAGGGTATCCAAGTTTTCAAATGTGAATTTTAGAAAAATCAGTCTAGTGGCAGTATTGATAAGGCAGCCTAGGTTAGAATCGGGGAAAGTAGTTAGAAGACACAGTCCAGTGAGAGGTGAAGACAGCCTCAGTTGAGGAAGTGGTAATGGGAGTGGAGAGGAGAGGATAAATTTTAGGAATCTGTAGGATTTAGTGACAGAATAACTAAAGGTGGGGGCAAGAAGGAGGAGGAGGAGCCCCGCCCTTGCATGCAGGCTTGCAGCAGGTCCTCGCTTCTGGCTTCTCTTCCTTCTCCTGGAGTAGGGTGGCTTTCCTCTCACCTGTGATTCCCTTTCTACCTGTTTCCTGTTATGGCTCCCTCAGTCCTGCCGCATTCATCACCATTTCTCCATCCACATTCCATTTGTCTAAAATGCATTCATGTTTCATTCAGGATACGGTTAAAGGTGGCTTCCCTTGGTTTTTAGCCACCTTCTTTCCCCAGTATTCCCCACTCCTCTTGTAAACAGGAAGAGAATGGTTTTTGGTTTTTGGTTTTAGAAAGCATAAACTCACAGATTGGAGATGAAGTGCGTGTTTACATACTGACTATTGAGACTCCAACCTTGTTTCCCCCGCACCAATTCATCTGCCCGGGATACTGCAGCCAGGCACCCATGCTCCAGGAAGGCAAGTAAACGATCCTTCCCTGGGGAGTCCAACTTGCCCAAGAAGAAATACCAAAAGACAGTGATGTTGGGACATTGCTCACCCTGGTCACCCTGGAGGATGAGCCTCACCACCCAGAGCGCCTCACTGTAAGACAGCCAGGGGCCATAGAACCCTAGAAGAAACATATCTCATAAGAAGGGCAGATGGAAAGAAACAGAAGAAAACTTCAAAAATACCTTGTTTCACATACTTAGGATTCAAAAATCATAGCCTGTTTGGGGAAAAAAAAGAATGTTGAGAATGAAAAAACTTATCAATTAGATACATGATAGTAAAAAATAAAAACTCATTAGGTATTATAAGTAATCTAGGGGGAAATAATCAGTAGAAGGGCCAAAAGGTGAGGAAGGCTTTCAGAAAGTAGAGCAAAAAGACAAAGAAATGGAATAATAGGAGAAAAAAATGAAAGGATTGGTTCAGGAGATCCGACCTTGAAATTGTAGGAGTCTCAGAAGATAGGGAATTATCAAAATGATTCAAGAAAACTTCGCAGAACTAGAAGACGTGAATTTCCAGATTGAAGGGGCCCACTCAGTGCCCAGCACAGTGGTTGACAATGAACTCACACGAAGGCACCTGTGAAATGTCAGAACATAGGGTCAAACATTTCCTGATAAATCTCATGAATTTATGTACTTGTCTTCTCTCATTCACCTTGTCCTGTGCTTTATGCCTTTCCTTCCCTGGCCCTCATTTTATTGAACTTCAGGAGGGAGGGGAGAGAAAAAAGTGTCATCAGTCTGTCATATTTAACCAAGACCCAGCACACTTTGGAAACCTGCTGAAATGTCAGTTGCTGTGCATGTGTGCACAACACCCTCCTCCACCCTGCCACATACTGGATTAATAATCATCTCTCTGTTTCCTGCCCTGTCTTGTGTATCTTCTCTTTAGTGCAATCAGAATCTGGTTGTGCCAACATAGTGTCTGCAGCCCCTTGCCAGGCAGAACCCCAGCAATATGAAGTACAGTTTGGACGACTGCGGAATTTTCTCACTGGTAAGTACTCAGCTCTAGAACCTTTTCTTATTAAGAAAACAGAGTAATACAGACCAACTCTGGGCACACTGCTTATGAGTTAGCCCTGCTCCACAAGGAGCAGTAAAAAGAAAAAAATAGAGTAACGCAAATTTATCTTAGAACCAACTATATTCCACGATTGATATGAGATACTAGGGATTTGAAGGTACTCTTAACACAGTTCTTGCATTCAAACTTATGGTCTATTGGAATTCCTGAAGAGTTCAATCATGAGGTTTAAGTTTACAAGGGCAGAGCTCTGGGTGTTTTATTCATGGCCTTCAGCACAGTGACTTGTGACTTGTATTGAATAAGTAAAAACTGTCAGCCATGCAGAGAAACATCCTTAAATACAGCACATTTGAAATGTACATTATATCTCTACTAATAATGTAGTACATTTCACAATGGGCTTTGCCCCTTATTTCCAAAAGTGCAAGTAAATAGTCCTTATGAATGAACAGGCAAAAATACTAAAAGTTGTCATTTAGACCAGTTTGTGAGTGGCAGAATGACCACTTGAGATATAAGAATAAAAAAGATACTATACCACATATTAGGAAGAAAAACATTAAGAGCCCCAGAAGATAAATGGGAAAGGGATGTAAACATAAAAATTTATACCAGGATAACTCACTTTAGCAATCAACCAAGTGTATTAATACTTCACTGCAAAAATCATTGCAATTCTGTAACAATAAAATTATGCGATTGAGTTTATTTTATTATATACCTATGCTTCAATGATTAAAAAATACAAAAATGTATGTAACGTCATTAGGGTCATCTGAGTGTCACTCATAATGGAAATAAGTCATATCCATGACAAAAGCTATCTCACTGTCATGAGTCAGAATATATCTCTGTTAAAATTACACATTTGTTGATTTACCTTTGTGTCTGTTTTCCTCATTAGACTATACACTCCATGAGGGCAGGGACCATATCAATATATCTTAGGACAGTATCTACCCTGGCATGTAGTCAGCACTTAACATAAATACAGGCTGAATGAATGAAGGAGACAGGCTCAAAGAAGCCAGATAATTTCCTTCTTTTTTTTTTTTTTTTTTTTTTTTTTGAGACAGGGTCTTGTTCTGTTGCCCAGACAGGAGTGCAGTGGCATGATCATGGCTCACTGCAGCCTCGACCTTCTGAGATCAAGTGATCCTCCCAACTCGGCCTCCTGAGTAGCTGGACCACAAGCATGCGCCACCACACCTGGCTAATTTTTTTTTTTTTTAATTTTTTTGTAGAGACAGGGTCTCACTGTCTGATTTCAAACTCCAGGCCTCAAGGAGTCCTCCCATCTTGGCCTCCCAAAGTGCTGAGATTATAGGCACAAGCCACCACACCCAGCCAAGACATTTCTTTCTAAACCAGCTTCCGCACCACTAATACGGTGAAAATAAATCTGTCATGGAGAGAATAATATCATAGTTTTTTAACTGAGTAAAATAACTTTCTAAAAACTGAGTTAAATTTTTCCTAAAATTGCTTAACGCCTCAGAAACCAATGCCAATGATAAAAAGTATCTCCAAGTTCTTACCTCTGAATGAAAGAAACACTATAAATTCAGTTTTTCTTTTTTTTATCTTTAGTGGAAATTGATCACTGCCCTGAAATATTTAACATTTATATGATATGCAGAATTAATGAAACTTCCTTCTTTTCAGTTTAAACGTAATAGACTTATTTTACTAAAGCCTTAATCTTCATGATTTTTCGTTTTTGTAACTATTAAACAGACTGTTCTCTACTTATGAATTCTATCACCCAACAACCGTGAAACTGATAAGATAACCCCCCAGAGGGTTTGATTTTGTAACCCTTATTTCCTGTAATATTTTGACCATTTTCTCCAACTGTAGACTATAGTAAATATAGATTCTTTGCTTTAAAATGCTAACCATTATGGGGGCCAGATAAAAACTAGGATAACTCAGTGTGTAAGGCCAGGTATATTATTTTGGTTTATATATTGATTACTTTATACTTATCTTTTACCATTAAAAATTACTACCACAAGAATTATTTGGCCGGAACTTTACATTTCAAAAGATTATAATCTATCAGCCATTTCCTTTAGGTTCTTTCTTTGTTTCTGAACTGAGAAAGTTGTCTGTTATTTTGTCTGTAATTTGATTCTTTAATCCTTTGGTTTAAAGGATCATTATTTAAAAGGGGTTAATATATGTTGATCACTTTGGACTGCTGCTCCTGGAATATTTTTCTCTACCCTCAGGTCTCTGAAGAGCTTATAACCAAATCAAATGAATAGTTATTTCCTGAACATCAAGATAAAGTATAAGATATACTCATTAATCTATTTTAGAAGCAGTCCTAACATAAAAACACTATAGGTAAAAGTTTTTAAATAAAATTTGAATATCACAGAAGCATTTTCACAGACCAGCATGAGATCGGTTTCTGAATTATATAGGAATTGCATTCAGAATGGAAAGAGAAAGTGATTTGGTTGGGGGTAGTCAGGGAAGGCTTTCCTGAGCGGGAGGTAGGATTTAAGTCAGCACTTGAAGGATAGGCTGAGTTTCAGTAGACTGGAAGAGGAGGAGGAAGAGGAGTGATTTGGGTAAGAAATAACATGAGCAAAAAGGCAGGCTTGACGACTCTACAGGAATAATTAAGGCTTTGTTGAGAATAAGACTTTCAGGCTGAAGATCAATGAATATTAGTCTGAAAGCAGTTTGTAAAATTATTTGTAAGAGGAATGGCAAGGAGACTGACTGTTAATTTAAGTGCTTGGCAATGTTGAGAAATGAGGTGAGAAAGGACCAGAATTTGACAGCATTGTGGAATTGCAAGGCAGGAGCTTTATTTCATAGTTAAATCACCAAGGTGGAATCTCCCAGGCTCAGAAGTAAAGGAGGAAGAAGTGGCAATGGCTCAGACTTTAAGACTGGAGTGGAGATGAAGGTTTATTGAAAAGATATAAGTCAGAAGGGTTTATGTTTTTTAAATTGTCATGACAGTGGCATCCTACTGCATAGCTTGCAGTGAGAAATTTGAGGCTAGGATTTAGGAGAAAGGTAAAGACTTGTGATAAAGAATGTGTAGCATCAGCTATATGGAGATGCAAATTAAAAGTCTTAAGAAATGATAAAATCTCAAAGGAAGATACTAGGGAAAGATATAAGAGTATCTGTATCTGTATCCACCTGAATGTATTTTTCCTCCACAGGTTGTCTGTAGATGAGAGATTCTGTGAGCTCACCTGTTGCCATAGGTCCTTTCTTCAGGAGGTGTAGTGGGAAGAACACAGACTTTGGAGTCAAGCAACCTCTGGATTTGAACCAGGGCCAGCTGTGACTCTTAAACATGATCATGAATGTAAAGTGCCTGCCTCCTAGGAGGCACACACCCAGTGTTAATTCTTTAGAGTGAAATGAGCATTTGAGGATTGACAGGAGGAAGAGGAACCAAAAAGGGAGTGATGGCAGGACCAAGTAGTGTTGGATTTCAGAATAAAGGACAGAGGAGTGCCAGTCAGTAGAGCCAAACCCTGAAGAAAGGTAGAGGAGAATGAGGACCAACAGGATTAGTTTTGTTTAATTTAGTAGATACTAAATTAAACAATTTCCGTGGACTACTAATTTCCATGAACTCGTGAAAAACTCCATTGTTCTCTCATTTACCACCAGTAGAGTTGGGCACCAGGTAGGCATTCATTACATTTCAGTGGATAGATAGAAGGAAGAAAAAGTGTACTTTCAGAGGATATGTTTGTTACTTTTGCAGTTAGAAAAAAATATATTTTAAGTGAATACACTTTCAGTAAAATATAGAGTATGTTATGATTGCAAGGGAATAATTAAAAATGGGAGTTGGAATTCTGAATCTCACCTTCTTCCAAATTGATCAATTGTTTTGTTTTATACCCAGCACACTGTTCTCTTCAGACATGAGAGAGCAATTAAGCAATTTTGAAACTATGAGCTGAAGCAACAGTGAATTTCAGTAAGTTTTAAAGTAGTACATCACTATTTCTTGATAGCTAGGTTTTTTTCTAAACTTACTCAATTAAAATGTCTCTCATTTTAGAAAATGAGCCAGAAATTCTGTTTCTAAGGAGTTGAGAACAATCCTTCATCCTAATAGAATACAAAGGAAAAAGAAGTACCAAAATCTAGTCACAGTTCTCCAAAGAAACAGAGCCAAGAGCCAACAGGATGGATATATAGAGGTTTTACTCTAAGGAATTGTTTCATGTAATTGTGGAGGCTTGGCACTTTCAAAATCAGGGCGGGCCAGCAAGCTGGAGACCCAGGAAAGAGTTAGTGTTGCAGTTCAAATCCAAAGGCTCTCTGCTGGCAGAATTCCTTGTACTAGGGGAAGATAAGTCTTTTTCTATTAAAGCCTAAACTGATTGATTGATTGATTGATTGGATGAGGCCCACCCATTTTATGGAAGGTAATATGCTTTACTCAAAGTCTGCTGACTTAAACGTATTAATCTCATCTTAAAAAGAGAAAAAAAATACCTTCACAGAAACATTTAAAATAATGTTTGACTGTGTACCGTGCCCCCCCCCCCGCCCCACCCACAGTTTGACATGTAAAAATAACCTTGCAAGTCCACTCCTTGTTAACTTGACACTCATATGCATCTCCTTATTCCATACTTAATCACCAAATAAAGAGAATAACAAGTTCATACTTCCACCTAACCTGATAAAATTATCCTGTGTACAACCAAAAAACACACTAACCTTTTCCCTAGAGGAGGATGCAAAGTCCTTGGATGATGTTTACTCCTCTCCATGATATTCTATAATTTCGATACTGTGAGGTAAGCAATACTTAATACTTAAATACTGTGATATGGAGTTAGTAATCTGGCTTGGCACAGTGGCTCACACCCTTAATCCCAGCACTTTGGGAGGCTGAGGTGGGTGGATCACTTAAGGTCAGGAGCTCAAGACCAACCTGGCCACCATGGTGAAACCCCATCTCTACTAAAAAAAAAAAGAAAAAAAGATACAAAAATTAGCTGAGCATGGTGTCACATGCCTGTAGCTACTTGGGAGGCTGAGGCAGGACAATCATTTGAACCCAGGAGGCAGAGGATGCAATGAGCCAAGATCACGCCTCTGCACTCCAACCTGGGCACCAGAGTGAGACTCCATCTGAAAAAAATAAAGTCAGTAATCCGATGTTATATGATAAGGGGACAAGAAAGGAAAGAATACAAAGATACTTGCTTTTTGTATATCTATATATAGATATTCACACCCAAACATTCATAACAAAATAAGAAATACAACAATTACAGTCCTCATTTCTGTAACTGGTCACATGGCGGTAGCTGGTATTCGTGGCTGCCTCCTTCCACTACCCATTCTGTATTCCCTTTGCACTCATCTTGCAAGCTGATCATGGTTTACCTGGTGACCCAAACCTTCATTCTTCAGGTGCGTGGACCATTCACAGTCCTGTATGGATTGTTGTCATTTTCATCGACCGTAATCACAGGGCAGGGTATGGAGATGTCCTAAGGGATCTCCTTAAGCCAGACATACTCCTCCTTACCTCCATTGTGTAGTAGTTCCAATTCCTCTTGGGCAGGATCAATCACCCCAGCTAACACTGTAACTCCTTTCCTTGTCTATTGATTCAGAGGTGTGAGGAGCCCAAAGTGGCTGGGTAGCTGTCTTAACTTCCAGTTCAGTGGGACGGTTGTAATTTTTCATCTTGTAAATAATGTATTTGAGTTGGGTTACATTTATTCTAAAATGCATATTATGAATATTGTACAGCAGATTCATTCACCTTGTGATAAAGTGAAATAGGGTGTTAAGCAGAAATAACGTGCAGATGTCTTTTATCATCAAATTAGGGGGCAAGATTCACTGATGCAGTATTCCTCAGTCTTAAACCCTGTATTGATGTCTTTTCATTAAAAAAAAAAAATGCTACCAAAACATAAGTGCTGACTTAAAACATTTTTATTTTGATTTATTTAAATATGTACAAACATTATACTAGATATAAAACCTTTATGGTTATTATATTTCTTTACGAAACCCAGACTCATTACAGATAAGGAACAAGCAAAACTTCAAAAGCAGTAAAGTTGAAAATAACACTGAGTGAATGTAACGAATGGATTTTGCCAGAACTAACTTGCTGCTGCAAGCAGGCATCTGGACAGCACTGGTGACTGTGATGCGGGCTGGTCTCAGCTCCCTGAGGGGCTTCTGCCCTGCAGAGGCCCTGCTCTCTCCCCACTGTGTATGAATCACATCGAAGCCTTTGCTCCCTCACAGCGTGCCTTGAGCACTTATTTAGGTGTCAAATATACCTCTGTTCTTTTCTCATTCACCCATGAATTCAAGCTGTACACCTTTTAAATAACATTCTCTGTCTTATAGTTTCATGGTGCTAAACTCTCAAATTAGTAAGTAGTTGAGTCTTAATGACATAAAATGGTCTTATTTGTAAATTATCACTGCAAAAGAGAATTTGTTAACCAGCAAAATCAGAATGAATATGCTGATGAGACAATTGTGGATAAAGACTGTCATGTTAACATGGGACACGCTAGCCTGTATAGCCAGACATGTTAATGAACCCACTAAAGTAAGTGCTTTGATTTTACTTGAGACAGTGGATGCCAGACGTAATTACAAAACACAAACTAGAGCACTAAAATCACTTGTCAGTACTTAACTTGTTAAGCGGACATCCAGATAATTCTGAATATACTGTGTGTTAATTATTTTTTTACATTATCATCAAGTTAAACATTGTGAAGAACTCAGTCTTCCAAGAATATATCCAAGTACCCTCAGATATCTGAGGTCCCCAATTTGAAGAAACACTAATGTATTAGGAAAAAATACTAAATCTTGAAGACCTGGGTACAAGCCACTGTATTATTGTGAACTCTGGCAAGTCACTTAACCACTCTGGGCATTGAATTCCTGAGTTGTGCCCCGCTTCAGGCCCTGATTTGCTGGACTTCAGAGTTCATGCTCTTTCTTCAATCAAAAGGCCTTGAAATTCCAGAATCCTGTGTTGGGCTTATAGTTCAATCAGTACTCTTAAAAATGGGGTCCTGGCAAGAAAGCATTATGTGATGGTGGTGATCCCCAGGAGGGATCACATTATTCTGTAAGATTATGCTGATTATAAAGCCCTCGTTTTCTTTCATTATAGATTCTGATTCCCAGCATAGCCACGAAGTGATGCCTCTCCTCTATCCTCTCTTTGTCTACCTCCATCTCAACCTGGTCCAAAACAGTCCGAAGAGCACAGTGGAAAGTTTTTACAGCCGCTTCCATGGAATGTTTCTGCAGAATGCTAGCCAGAAGGATGTCATTGAGCAGCTACAGACCACTCAAACCATCCAGGACATCCTGTCTAACTTCAAGCTTCGAGCATTCCTAGATAACAAGTACGTGGTCCGTCTCCAAGAAGACAGCTACAACTACCTTATCCGCTACCTCCAAAGTGACAACAATACTGCCCTGTGCAAAGTCCTCACCTTACATATTCATCTTGATGTGCAGCCTGCCAAGAGAACAGACTATCAGCTATATGCCAGTGGCAGCTCCTCCCGCAGTGAGAACAACGGTTTGGAGCCCCCTGACATGCCCAGCCCTATTCTGCAGAACGAGGCTGCCCTAGAGGTCTTACAGGAGAGCATTAAGCGTGTCAAGGATGGGCCTCCCTCCCTCACTACCATCTGCTTCTATGCCTTCTATAACACAGAGCAGCTGTTGAACACTGCAGAAATCTCCCCCGATAGCAAGCTGCTTGCTGCTGGGTTTGACAACTCCTGTATAAAACTTTGGAGTTTACGATCCAAGAAGTTAAAATCAGAGCCCCATCAAGTAGACGTGTCCCGCATCCATTTGGCTTGTGATATTCTGGAGGAGGAGGTATGAATACCATTTTTTTCTTCCCTGTACCTGCCTTCCTAATTTCGTTAGAATGTCCTTACAAACATGACATATCTTAGAATGGACTTCCTAATTTTCCTCATCCTACAGCAGAAGCCACACTAATGCCATGTAACCTGTAGCCATTGAATTCCTGCACACGCCTAACCTAAGATGCAAAAACAATTTATAGCAACATTAACTTAACGTTATTAGTGAATGGTCAGTATTTATACTATGTGAAATGTGGATAACAACACTAAGCCTAATGAAAGAACTTTAGCTAATATTGACTTTAGCTGAGATTTGCAGTAAATATACTCTTATGTGTGTGCACATTTGCTCAGGCGTAAATAATCGGTAGTAGGATAACTGAGTCGAAGGGCCTGCATTGTAAACTATAATGAATATTATTTTCCCCACAGAAGGTTGTGCCATTTCACAGTGTCAGCAACAGTAGTAAGAACACTGGCGTCCCTGCACCCTCAGCACACTGGATGGTATTGGCTTTCTGAGGCCAGTGCATATCCTGTGGCTCGATGTACCACAGGGTGTTCCCAGACCCCACTTGGAGAAGTAACACAAGAAGTAGAGTTGCCAGCTCCCCCGTCAGTCAGTGTTCAATCTTGTTTGACTTGTAACGGTTTAGGACAGTCATTGAAAAGGGCAGGTGCAGCTTGGGTTTCAGGTCACCAAAATTCACTGCCTTAGAAAAAATGTGGGCCAAGGAAGATAGAAATTAAACTTCACAGAATTAACTTTCCTTCAGAGTGGCCCTTTTTCAGGACCACTGGCTGTGGGCCAAAATATTTTTGTCTTATCACCACTGACATTCAGGTAGCTTTGCCTCACATTACTTTGGATGAAAAATTCTTTACACAATGTTGAAAAATTAAGGAGCAAAAAAATCAGTCTAATTAAATTACAGTTAATGATAAGGATGTTAAGAATATCGGGTACCCTAAATTAAACCAGTGTTTTCCTGTTCCTGTTTTCTGAGTCTGCTTCCAGTTAGGATGGCCTTTGAATTTTTGATTCTTGCAACCAAGACAGTGTAATTGAAGGATTTCTTTATGATAAGTAAAGAGCCTAGATTCCTGTGTAGAAGCTTTACTAGAATTTTATGGTACTCTCCAAAATATTTTTTATTACATTTGTATTTGAATTTTCAAACATCTCTTTTCCTTGGAGACAGTTCTCTTTTTGGGAGTTCTGATAAAACTGAGGAATACTGCCTGCATTTGCTTTCAGTTTTCTGTAAATACAAAAAATAATTATTTATACTGACCTTATTAGCTTTGATGATACAGAGTGGATATTCTGTGCATTAAAAATTAATATTAAGGAAGATAGCATTATGATATCTGATAACAGTAGACCAAAATAAAACATTTTAAGACTCTGGCCACTACTGATAACTAGCTCTGTGACTTGTCCTGTGTATATTTCCGGGTATCAGGAGTGTATCTGAAGACTCAGAAGTGAGGAACCGCATGCGGAATTCCAGGAACTGAAAGAAATTAAGTTATGGCTGGAGTTAGGAGAGGGGCTAAGACAGGAAGTGATGTGGTGATACTGTCTTATATGAGCAATTACGGCAGCCAAACTAGAGTAGTGGCAGTGGCAAAGGAGTCATGGACAGACTAGAGGAGAGCTCAGTTATACGATTACTGTAGGGGATAAGGGAGAGGAAGCATCAATGGTGACATTTGTGTTTCAGGCTTAAACAGTTGGATGTCCCATCAAGAAGAGAGCAAAAGATGTCATTGGAATGGTGGTTTTGTTTAAGCATTTCTGGCTTTCCATCCTTGTTCGTACTGAAAGTACTATAGATGCTAGCTAGCCTCTGCCTTTTTTAAGAATAAACTTTTTTTTTTAAACTTAAGAACTAAAGCTGAGATTCTCCTATTCTGTTGTTGAGGGGCTTCCTGCATGGGATTTCTGCATGCCGCCCATTTTATCACAGCAATTTGGGAAGTTTTCTTTTTGGTTTCTGACAAGTATTTGGGGGGGAAGCCAGGCATAAATTAGTTATGATAGTTGGTGTTTAATGTTTCTCCAGTGAAAATTTGGACTTTTCTTTTTCCCTTGTAGAGTGCATAATTAAAACAGACTATTATTTTGAAACGAAAGATTGAATATTTAAAAAAAAAAGAGAGACTCTTAATACAGGAGCCACAAACTCATATAACTAGAGAAACCAAAGAGGTAAAAGCAAGTGGTGATGCCACATGGATTAATGAGATGATAGAAAGTACAAAATCACTATGTAAGTCAGATTAAAAAGCCAGCTTGCACTCTCTGCTTTCATCTTTTTGAAGCAATAACTATTACATAAATCAGTGAATACAGTATTTCAACAGTATTTGAAATGGTGTTCACACCCAGCAATTCCACTTCCAGACATATATCCAAGAGAATGGAAAACATGTGCACACAGGCACTTGTACATGAATATTCATGGAAGCATTATTCACAATAGCCAAAAAATGGAAACAGTCCAAATGGCCATCAAGATGAATGAATAAATAAAAGGTAGTGTGTGCATACAGTGGAATATTATTTGCCCATAAAAAGAAATGAAGCACTGATGCAGGCTGCAACATGGATGAACTTGAAAACTTTATGCTACGTGAAAGAAGCCAGTCATAAAAGGTCACCTACTGTTATTCCTTTCATAGGAAATACCCAGATAGGCACTTCCATAGAGACAGAGAGGAGAGGAGTGGTTGCCAAGGGCTGGGCAAGGAGAATAAGAGTGACCGCTAATGGGTGTGGCATTTCTTTGTGAGGTAATGAAATGTTCTGTATTAGATAGTGGTGATCATTGCACAACTCTGTGAATGTACTAAAAATCATTGAACTGTACACTTTGAAACAATTATATAGTATGTAATTATATCTCAGTTTAAAAAAAAAAGGAAAACAGTAACTAAAATCTTCTATGTAAGCATAAAATTTTCTGTTAATTATGCCAAATAAAACTGAATTCACAGCACTGTCCTGTAGCTTCTGTTGTCTCCCACTCGAAGATCATCTAGGTTAACCTTTGGAAAGGTGTTAAGTGACATAGCAGTCCCTTGCTTTTCACCTTGGTATGAGCAGCCCTCCTCCTGTTTCAGACACTGAGATGAAAAGTGAAACCTTCATTCTCCATCTTTTGTTCTATATGAAATGGAGATAGAAATGATATCTGGCCGGGTGCAGTGGCCCACGCCTGTAATCCCAGCACTTTGGGAGGCTGAGGCAGGTGGATCATAAGGTCAGGAGTTCAAGACCAACCTGGCCAAGATGGTGAAACCCCATCTCTACTAAAACAAAAATTAGCCGGGCGTGGTGGCGGGCACCTGTAATCCCAGCTACTCAGGAGACTGACGCAGGAGAATCGCTTGAACCTGGGCGGCAGGGGTTGCAGTGAGCCGAGACCGCACCACTGCACTCCAGCCTGGGTGATAGAGTGAGACTCCGTCTCAAAAAAAAAAAAAAAAAGAAATGATGTCCAACCTTTACCCCTGTTGATTGATACCTATGTATTTTTAATCTTTAAGCAACATGGCAAAACCACAGAGATACCAAACCAAGGATTTGCTCTTCTTTCTTTTCAGCTATGTGTGCTACCCTCACCACTACCAGCACCTACCACCTTAACTCAGCAATAAAACAGCTGTGTGCAATTCATTTATATGTCTGGTGGTTTTCCCCTCAATCTGGTCTTCTTTAGGTTTGAAAAGTAAAGAAGGCAATATTAGCATCAATACTCAATTCTATAATCTGTGTATAAAATTGTCATTTAGATTAATGCTATCCAATGGGAATATGGTGTGAGCCTTATAGTAATTTAAATTTTTCTAATAGCCACATCTAAAAAGGTTAAAAATTTGTTAAAATTAATTTTAATGATGTATTTCATTCAAACTAATATGAACAAATTATTTCAGCATATAAGCAATATAAAAAAATTATTCATGAAATCTGTTACATACATCTCTTTTGGTCCTAAGTTTTAGAAATCTGATACGTATTTTACACGAACAGCACATGTCGATTCATGCTAGCCAGTATCCAGCTTTTCTGTTCTAGTTCAGGCTGCTGTCATCTCTCACGTAGGTAGCAGTAATTCACTTGCTTCCAAGTCTGATCCACTCACAAGTCCAGCCAAATTTTATGTCTTCCTGTTCCACTGACAGCTAATGAGAGAATAGATGGAGGCTAAATTCCAGACCCCAAGAAAGGACCCCTGGTCTGGGGGAAACGTGAGTGTGAGCTCTGAGGTAGTTGGAGCCACCGAGTCCAGGAGCAGACAGCCATAACAAATCTGAGGTTTTAGGGACTCCATAGTCCAGAGCAAGGGCAGCAAACTACAGCACAAGAGGGCGTGAGATGATACGTGATCTCTTTCTGTTTATTTTTCTTTTTAAATTTCTATTTCATGTATGTTTCATAATGTACATAATAAGATTTATTATTACATGAATTTGCTTTACAAATTAAACATTTCTATTTGGGATGCATACCCAATTACTGTGGAGTATTCAGGCTGAATCGTAGGGTATGGTATTATCCTGTCGGCAGGAGAGAGAAGTGAGAACCCATGGGGTTGGGCCCTTGTAAATCAGCTGCTCGACTGCACTGAGGCCCGCGTGGTACTGGTTGAGCCACACAGAAAATGTGGCTGGGTTATTTTAAGCTGTGGTCCTGGCAGAGGGCTGACAGTGATAGCCAGCAGGAACATTCTGGTTTCTCCATTCCTTGGTCTACAGAGTCAGCTGGGCGCGTTTCCACCAGCCCGGGACTATCATCAAGATCCCTGGGGAGCGCCAGCTGTACTCCCAGCCCATGCTCCTAGCCTATGCACCTCTCCATCTCCAACTGTGATGCCTTCACCACTGCGGAGGTGAAGGCCACTTCCATAGCTTCTTGTTCCAAATGAAGACCACTTACCCCTCAGAGGCAGTAACATGTCCTTTAATTCACAGTTAACTTTCAAAGGATCTTTGTTTAATTCATCTGGTGTCATTTTTGTTCCCACAGCCTTTATATAAACTTTCTGGTGTAGAGCAGTGAGTCATTCTTGAAATTTTAAAGTGTTGTTGTAACTTCTTTGGAAAGGAAAATTACTAATATTTTTGGTAGCACTCAGTAGAACCTTCAGCTCCCAAATACTTATGTATTTTTAATGTTGAGTGTTTGGAATAGCCATGTTGAATATTCATGAACATCAGTGTTTATTTTCTCTCAACTTTTTCTTAAATATGTACACATGGGAGGCATTCATTTTATTTTGAATTTAACCATTTTCAAGTAGGAAAAAAAGGGTGCCCTTTTCTTATACAAGAACCTAAGGCTGCCGCAATGAACCAACAAAGCTGACTGGTTCAGGAATCTTCATCATACTCCTTTCTTCTGGTATTTAATTAAAACCCATTTTAATTGATGAATTCTGGGACAGAAGAGACAGCTGTAGTTTTGAGGAGTTTATCTGTGAGGGAATAAAGGGAAATGAATTTTGAAAACAGATGGTATACTTGTAGGGAGGGGACCAAGAAAGGGGACCCTTTCCGAGTACCATTAGTTGCCGTCTTTTCTGTCCTCACACACAGGAAATTATTTTGAAGAATCACATGAATCGCTTGGCTTTGCTTAAAGCACTTCTGAATCCACTCCTTGTTTGGTTACTTTGGGGGAAATGTTTTTTGAGACCCTCCAGAAAGTCACTTTAAAAACTTCATTCTGATTTATTTTGAGACACCAAGCAGTTTGTGGCTGGTCACCAGGCAGTGGGGGCTGTGATTTACTAGTAACTGTACCTTTCTAGCTTACTGTTAATTATTAAAACATCCAGGTTTTATTTTGGCTAAACTCCTCTGATGGTTCTGGGTTTTGTTTGTTTGTATTTGTTTTTGTTTTGGGTTTTTTTTTGGCACAGGGTCTCACTCTGTCCCCCAGGCTGGAGTGCAGTGGTGCCATCAAAGTTCACTGCAACATGGACTTCCCAGGCTCAAGGGCGCCTCCTACCTTAGCCTCCCAAGTGTCTGGGACCACAGGCATGCGCCACCATGCCCAGCTAATTTTTTAAATTTTTTTGGTAAAGAGTTTCCCTATATTGCCCAGGCTGGTCTCCAACTCCTGAGCTCCAGTGATCCTCCCGCCTTGGCGTCCCAAAGTGTTGGGACTACAATGCGAGCCACCATGCCTGAACTAATAGTTGTGTGTTAATACTAACGTGAGGCTGTGCGCGGTGGCTCACGCCTGTAATCCCAGCACTTTGGGAGGCCGAGGCGGGTGGCTCACCTGAAGTCGGGAGTTCGAGACCAGCCTGACCAACATGGAGAAACCCCATCTCTACTAAAAATAAAAAATTGGCCAGGCGTGGTGGCACATGCCTGTAATCCCAGCTACTTGGGATGCTAAGGCAGAAGAATCGCTTGAACCCAGGAGGCGGAGGTTGTGGTGAACCAAGATCACAACGTTGTACTCCAGCCTGGGCAACAGAGCGAAACTCCGTCTGAAAAAAAAACAAAACTCTTGAAGTGATACCACATCTGCCTTCATGTGTTGCATGCATCATTAACCCCCATCATGGGAGTAAGGGACTAATGTCAGGACTTGACAAAATATTGTTGTCAGTTAAATGGAGTAAAAACAGAGAGCAGTATGGCTTATAAAGCAGCTAAAACTGACGGATGAAGGCAATGCCCATAGAATAGAAGAATCTAAGAGCCTCACAGAAATTCGAAAGTAAACATTTTCAAATGGCACGCATCAGGAGTAACCATACAAACTATCCTCAATCGAAGGGTAAGGTCCACAGTCATCACTCTGTAATGGCCTTGCATTTCTGCATCTTTTAATCTGATATAGTCTGAGCTGCAAGGTGAATTTCAGGAGAGCAATTTGTAAGTCGTAAGAGACTTTTATTCAGTTATGAGTTATCTTCCTGGGGCAAGGCCACTGTCATTTGCTGGATAGATGCTATTTCCCAAGCAGTCTCAGTTCTCTGCTTTTTTTTCTCCTGGACTTGTTTTCCTTGTCAGACCACTGAACGTTTTTTTCTTGTGTTTATTTTCCCACCCTACCCCAATGTTCCCAGGATGATGAGGATGATAATGCAGGCACAGAGATGAAGATACTGCGGGGACACTGCGGACCAGTGTACAGCACGAGGTTCCTCGCGGACAGCTCAGGGTTGCTCTCTTGTTCTGAAGACATGTCCATCAGATACTGGGATCTGGGGAGTTTCACCAACACTGTGTTGTACCAAGGACATGCCTATCCTGTGTGGGATCTGGACATCAGTCCATATAGCCTGTACTTCGCCAGCGGGTCCCACGACCGCACCGCCAGGCTGTGGTCATTTGATCGGACGTACCCGCTGAGGATATATGCAGGACACCTGGCAGATGTGGACTGTGTCAAATTCCACCCTAATTCAAACTACTTGGCCACGGGCTCAACCGACAAGACCGTCCGGCTGTGGAGCGCTCAGCAGGGGAACTCGGTGAGGCTTTTCACAGGCCACCGCGGCCCCGTGCTTTCTCTAGCCTTCTCTCCCAACGGTAAGTACTTGGCATCTGCTGGCGAGGACCAGCGGTTGAAGCTGTGGGACTTGGCCTCTGGGACCCTTTATAAAGAGCTGAGAGGCCACACAGACAATATCACCAGCCTCACCTTCAGTCCAGACAGCGGCTTGATTGCCTCTGCCTCCATGGACAACTCGGTGCGCGTCTGGGACATCAGGAACACTTACGGCAGTGCACCTGCCGACGGCTCCTCCAGCGAGCTCGTGGGCGTGTACACCGGGCAGATGAGCAACGTCCTGAGCGTGCAGTTCATGGCCTGTAACCTTCTTCTGGTGACTGGAATTACACAAGAAAATCAGGAACATTAATTTTTTAACTTTGTGGGAACGGACTGGGGTAACGGTGGAAAGCCTCCAGTTGCAATCCTTTAATGAGCTGAGATTGAATCATTGACTGTGAAAGAGCCCCCTCCTCCCCTCTCTCCTGGGCCCTCCTTCCGTTCAGGTCCCCCATCACTCAGCCCCGCAGTGTTGAAGGCCAAGGTTGGGGAGGGGGGCAGAAGCGAGGCAATGATGAGTGACCAATAATTAGGATGCCCTGGAGGTCACTCACAAGTCCTCATGAAGATCCTACCGTGACCTCGCGCATGCGAGCACCTTCCTGTCTCTGCCTCATTCTCCCCATCTGACTGGGCCTGGGTTTGGTTAGAGGGTGGCTGTACAGCACCCTCAGGAGAAGCGGTGCCACAGGGGTCACGCGTGGTCCAGCCCTCGGGTGCGAGGGAAGTCCTTGTGGGCAGAGGGATGCGGGGCGGGAACGAGGAAAGGGGAGGGGATGATCCTGGCAAATAGTCTTTCCTTTTCCGTAATTACAGAGAACCAGGATTTTTTTAATTATTGTTATTATAATTATAATTATTATTATTATTGAGATGAGGAAACCTAGCACTGGCAGAGGGCACCTTCTCTGCTTTTAATCTTTCAGGTTTGACTCCTGGCACTGGCTTTGATACTTGGAATTTTGAGGTTCAGGGAATTCAGAGAATTTGGTAGCACAGTGTATTGGGAGAAAGGGAAATTTCGGGTGACAGATTGATCACTCCGGCTGACATGTTTCTGGAAGCGGGTGGGTGGGTTTGATTGAGAACATTTTGGGCTCCTGCAGTGATGGTGGGAAAGAAAAATTCTTTCCATAGCTGCACTTCTCTTAATAATTCTCTCCCCTCAAAAGAAAGATTATGATAAAGAATAATTTGGAGTAATAAGTAACAAGATAGAATTAGAAAAATGTTGAATTTCCGAATCACCATTCAGAGGTGTGGCTTTTTCCACGTCTTTTTCTCCTGCAATGAACTGCTCCCACGTCCTGCACTGCAATACCAGTCTAATGAACACTTTGTGAAATGAATCGTAAGTATGTACGCACGCATATCAAACTATGCTCTGAGGATAAAGCAAGTTCTAATTTGTGGAAAAAGGATTAAATATTTCTGTTTTCTGAAAAGAGTTATTTTGTATTTTGTTTTCTATTAAAATGTATTTAGTTTCAAAAAAAAAAAAAAAGTGTTGGCATCTCATTTCAACTCAGAGGACAGGCGCGTGAGTGTTCCGTCCTGGGATGGTATACCTCTCACCTCTCCTCAGGGCAATAACCCATCGGTTACCTAGGCCACACTGTCCCCAACGAAGGTCATTTTTATCTGTTCTTGGATTCTGTTTAGCTTACTTTGAATCATGATTCCCTTAGTATTCACTTGGATTATTGATGGCATTTAATGCTATTTGTACATCCAAGATTGATAGTTGCTGACTGGAGACAACATGTATTTTACCATCTAGAGTCATTTGATGAGATCCTACTTCCCGCTTCCTTCAAAGACCCCACTATAAAATCTCCAAGGGGCATAAGAACTGGGCTGTTAAATAAATTCAAACTATGTATAGAACAATTCCAGATAAAGGACTCATTCAAAGTAAAGTGAACTTCAAAACATAATTTTCTCAGCCGGGTGTAGTGGCTCACATTTGTAATCCCAGCACTTCAGGAGGCTAAGGAGGGCAGATCACCCAAGGTCAGGAGTTTGACACCAGCCTGGCCAACATGGCGAAACCTCGTCTCTACTAAAAATACAAAAATTAGCCTGGCGGGCGCCTGTAATCCCAGCTACTCAGAAGGCTGAGGCAAGGAGAATCACTTGAATCTGGGAGGCAGAGGTTGCAGTGAGCCAAGATCAAATCACCGCACTCCAGCCTGGGAGACAGAGCGAGCCTGTCTCAAAACAAACAAACAAACAAAAAAAACCAGTTTTCTGACAAGGACACCAAGAATCATTAAGAAATTAAGTAGGGAGACTAGAATTCTAGCCAGTTTTTTTTTACTTGAACCTACAACGCCGATTAATCAGAAATGTTTCTTATTTATAAAATCCATGTATTTGAGACACTGGAAGAAGGGTCCTTTGGTAGTAGCCTGATGGCATCACCGTCCATGTGTTCTGCAAGTAAAGCCTGGTGTTCAAATGTGTTCTGATCTGCAATAAGCAAACTCTTAGGCGAGATGCTGTGGTATATTACCAGAAACAACAAAATCTCTAAGTTGGACGGAATTATTCTCTGAAGTGAAGGTATATCTCTGACAGGATGATTTGGAAAGGTTTTGTGTGTGGGGGGCGGTTAGTGCAGAATCTCCATTAAACACAAACTGTATGAGATGAGTCTTCACCTCACCAGTCATGTCCATACCTTGTGATTTAACTTCAAGTTCTTCATGAGCATAGTGGGCTTTGCGTTTTTTTAAAGGAACATATTTTAATGTAGGATAATTTGACTTTATAGACTGCCCATCAAAACTCTCCCAAATTCCTATAAGTATCAAGAGGGATGTGTGCATGTGCCTGTGTCCACTCGAGTGCTTGAAGGTGCGGTCACACTCTAGAGATTGCACTCTTTTCTCCAAAGGGTAGGCGTTTGGGACTTGCACCGTTTTGTAGACGACATACTTAATGCGCAGCAATGCTCTGTTACTCTTCCACGTCTGACATGGAATAGTCACAGGTCTTGAATATGCTCCATAGATTCAGTATCCTTAAGTTCTAGCAGGAGGGTATAGCCATAGATATAGAAAGATATTTTTTAAAAACCTCCAAAAAAGAAGTAAGGATATTTAATAAGCATGTAGGTAGTACTTACCATGGGCCAGAAACTGCTCCAAGAGGTTTATGAAAATTAACTTATTTTATCTCAAAAACCCTCTGAAGGGAGTGTATTTTTATCCCCGTTTCACAGATGAGGAGTCCGGGGTGCTGAAGGATTAAGTCACTTGCCAAGCGTCACAGCTGGTCGTCGAGGAGGCCAGATTTTAACCTGGGCATTCTGGCTGCAGAGCTCCTGCTTTTGTCCCTACTCTGTTGTCTCCCTTCATTTCTGCAGTACCAGGTAAAGACGGAACTGAGGTTAGGAGTAACCAAAGGTTCCCGGCCAAAGTTACAAGACTTTTGCTTCCCTCTGCCCAATAAACTAGCAGAAACAAGCAGGATTAGGACCTGGCAGTAAGAACAGACCTAAATAATATATGGCTAAAAGAAACTTCAAGCCATACGCAGTGGCTCATGCCTGTAATCCCAGCACTTTGGAGGCCAAGGCGGGCAGATCACCTGAGGTGAGGAGTTCGAGACCAGCCTGGCCAACATGGTGAAACCCTGTGTCTACTAATATTAAAAAATGAGCTGGGCCCACGTGGTGGTGCATGCCTATAATCCCAGCTACTTGGGAGGCTGAGGCAGGAGAATCACTGGAACCCGGGAGGCGGAGGTTGCAGTGAGCCGAGATCATGCCACTGCACTCAACAGAGCGAGATTCCATCTCAAAAAAAAAAAAAGAGAGAGAAACTTCAGAATATTTTGTTATTCTGAACCACAACGATAAATCTCTGAAATGTGTATAAGGTGAGGAAGTGTTTAAGCAGCTGAGGCCAGGCATGGTGGCTCACACCTGCAATCCCAGCACTTTGGGAAGCTGAGGCAGGATTACTTGAGCCCAGGAGTTCAAGACCAGCCTGGGCAACATAGTGAGACCCTATCTCTACAAAAAATTTTTTTAAAATAGTAGGGCGTGGTGGCTCACTACTGTGGTCCCAGCTACTTGGGAGGCTGAACTGGAAGGATCACATAAGCCTGGGAGGTTGAGCCTGCAGTGAGCCATGATGACACCACTGCACTCCAGCCTGAGAGACAACACAAGACCCTGTCTCGAAAAACAAAATTTTTAATAAAATGTGAAAATAACCAGCTGAAATTTCTTAGAATGACAGACTCAGAAAATCGGACTGTAATGTTAATTTAGCAAGACTGGCCACATGGAAGAAAATTAAAGCAATGAATAAAGATGAAACGGAACAATTTAAAGTTTTTGTATTCAAGATTCAGCTTCTAAGGATATGATTACCACCTTTCTGTTTGTTTTATTTACATGTTTAAAATGTCTTGGTGGCATAAGAAAATGTATTGAGCATGGTAGGCTTCTGATTTTGTTATTGCCCAGATTGGTGTTTTAAGTGTATGGATTAAAAGATTAGTCTGTGCTTCAACTTGGCTCTCAGTCACATATTTTAGAAAGGTATTCATTATCTACCCAGCCCAGACCAAAAATTCTTCTTTTTTTTTTTTTTTTTTTTTTTGAGACAGAGTCTTGCTGTGTCACCCAGGCTGGAGTCTAGTGGCGTGATCTCAGCTCATGCAACCTCCACCTCCCTGGCTCAAGCAATTCCGCTGCCTCAGCCTCCCGAGTAACTGGGATTACAGGTGTGCACCACCATACATGGCTGATTTTTTGTAATTTTAATAGAGACAGGATTTCACCATGTTGGCCAGACCAGTCTCGAACTCTTAACCTCAGTCAACCCACCTGCCTCGGCCTCCCAAAGTGCTTGGATTACAGGAATGAGCCACCGCACCTGGCCAAAAATTCGTATTATTGACACCTACATAGCAGCAAAGTGAGTCTGAAACTGCATTGTGCTAAACAGAAAGTCTCTATTATAAAATTTAAGGAACACACTTTTTTTTTTGGAAGCGAAGTCTCACTCTGTCACCCAGGCTGGAGTGCAGTGGCATGATCTTGGCTCACTGCAACCTCTGCCTCCCGGGTTCAAGCAATTCTCCTGCCTCAGCCTCCCAAGCAGCTGGGATTACAGGCATGTACAATCACACCTGGCTGATTTTTGTATTTTTAGAAGAGACGGGGTTTCATCATGTTGGCCAGGCTGGTCTCAAACTCCTGACCTCAGGTGATCCACTTGCCTCAGCCTCCCAAAGTGTTGGGATTATAGGTATGAGCCGCCATGCCCGGCCAGGAACACAAATGTTTCTTGCCAATTTGACCAATTGAAGGACAATGTATTAACTTAGCTATGATCGACTGAAATCTCTAAAAGAAATATTTATTTAATCTTTTTTTGAGACAGAATCTCACTCTGTCTGTCCAGACGAGTACAGTGGTGTGAACACGGCTCATTGCAACCTTCGTCTCCTAGACTCAAGTGATCCTCCCACCTCAGTCTCCCAAGTAGCTGGGACCACAGACTTGCACACCATGCTAGGCTAATTTTTTAAATTTTTAAAATTTTGTAGAAATGAGGTCTCTCACTATATTGTCCAGGCTGGTCTCAAACTCCTGGGCTCAAGCAGTCCTCCCACCTCAGTCTCCCAAAGTGCTGGGATTATAGGCCTGAGTCACTGCACCTAGCCTAAAAGAAATTTGCATATAAGAAATGTGAGCTTCTACTATGAGTGGACATTGTATCCATGGGTAGAAATATAGTGGAAAGCAAAACTGATATAGTCCCTGACTTGAGTTTATAGTTTAGAGAGGGAGGCAGGTTTTTGTTTTTGCTTTTGTTTGTTTGTTTGTTTTTTGAGATGGAATTTTGCTCTTGTCACCCAGGCTGTAGTGCGATCTTGGCTCACTGCAACCTCCGCCTCCCAGATTCAAGCTATTCTCCTGCCTCAGCCTCCCAAGTAGCTGGGATTACAGGTGCACACCACCACGCCTGGCTAATTTTTGTGTTTTTAGCAGAGACGGGGTTTCACCATATTGGTCAGGCTGGTCTTGAACTCCTGACCACAAGTGATCCACCTGCCTCGGCCTCCCAAAGTGCTGGGATTACAGGCGTCAGCCACCAAGCCCGGCTGAGAGACAGGTATTAATCAAAAACACCATAAAGATATAATTTCAAACTATAGTAAGTACAATCCAGTGTGTTGTGGAAATATATACCAGGGGATCTAATTTAGATTAAGTATTCAAAGAAGGCTTCTCTGAGGAAGTAGTAATTAAGCTTATACCTGGAGGATAAGTAGGAGTTAGTCAGGCAGAGTTGAATGGCGTGCAGAACCCAAAATGAGAAAGAGACTGGTGCACTCAAAGAAGCCCAGTGGGACTGAGGCAGTGTAAGAGAAGGTTGGACAGTTGGCAGGGCCTTGGGCACCAGCGGGAGTTTGGTTTTATCTTCAATGGCATGGAAGCCATTGCAGGATGTTGAAGAGGACAGTGATGTGATCCAGCCTATCCCTGGGTATCACCAGTGACAGGAGGACAGAGACAGCAGATTTACAACCGCAATTCCACTTTAACATCAGGATAACTCAACATTCACTGAGCCTGATCTGTGCCAAACACGTCAGGGCACAGCTGATGATGGATACCAGCAGCCCGTGAGGCAATCGACTCAATGAGGCCTCCAACCAGTAACTCATAAGGACGTGAATCCTGTCACCAACCACTTGAGTGAGTTTGGATGCAGATCCTGCCCAACTGCAGCTTTCAGATGAGACCAAAGCCCTGGCTGACACCTTGATTGCAGACCTGTGGCAGGCCTGGAGGCAGAGGCTCCCAGCTCAGGCATGCCCAGATCCCTGACCACAGAAGCCATGAGGTGACCAGGTGACTCACACCTGTAATCCCAGGACTTTGGGAGGCTGAGGCAGGCAGATCCCTTGAGCCCATTAGTTTGAGATCAGCCTGGACAACCTGGTGAAACCCTGTTTCTATTTAAAAAAAAAAAAAACAAAATTGGCTGGGTGTAGTGGCATGCACCTGTAGTCCCAGCTACTTGGGAGGCTGAGGTGGGAGGATCACCTGAGCCTGGGAGGTTGAGGCCACACTGAGCCAAGATTGCACCACTGCACTTAAGCTGGGTAACAGTGAGACTCTGTCAAAAAGAAAAAGAAGGAAGGAGGGAAGGAAGGAAAGGAAGGAAGGAAGGAAGGCAGGCAGGAAGGAAGGAAGGGAAAGAAAAAGGCAGGCAGGCAGAAGTGATGAGATGCAGCAATACATAACTATCCCATCTGGCTGCACAGCCCATTCTTTTTACTGCTATGCTATAGAAAATAAAATAATTACTAATTTTTTTAAATCACTGGCAACTGTAAGGAACGTAGATTGGAGCACGTAAGAATGAGAGCAAGGAGACTGGTTACAATCGTCATAAAAGGGAGGGACAAGGGTGATGTGGATCACAAGGGAAGTGGAGAGCATGGACAGGTCCAATGAGCACTTTAGAGGTAGGATTAGCTGGACGTTGTATCAGGGTTGAATGTGGGAAGGGAGGAGAAAAAAGAATTATGGATGACCCGCATCTTTCTGTTATGAGCACCTTGGATAGGGTTGCCATGTATCATGGTGCACAACTACAGAAAAAGGAGGTTCAGGGAAATGGATCAAGAGGAGGTTCAGGGCCGGGCGCGGTGGCTCAAGCCTGTAATCCCAGCACTTTGGGAGGCCGAGACGGGTGGATCACGAGGTCAGGAGATCGAGACCATCCTGGCTAACACGGTGAAACCCCGTCTCTACTAAAAAATACAAAAAACTAGCCGGGCGAGGTGGCGGGCGCCTGTAGTCCCAGCTAATCGGGAGGCTGAGGCAGGAGAATGGCGTAAACCCGGGAGGCGGAGCTTGCAGTGAGCTGAGATCCGGCCACAGCACTCCAGCCTGGGCGACAGAGCGAGACTCCGTCTCAAAAAAAAAAAAAAAAAAAAAAAAAAGAGGAGGTTCAGGGGAAAGGATCAAGAGTTCAGTTTTCAGCTTCCTAAGTGTGAGATGCTTTGTCGGAGAACCACGTGAAGATAGCAGATAGGCACTTGGGGAGACATACCTGGAGCTCAGGAGAAGCCTGGGCTTGTGCTCATTTGGGAATTGTTTCCGTTTGAGTGCTTTTTGCTACAAGGGACCGAAATCTGACTCCAGGTGGCCTTTTTAAGTAAGGAATTTTGCTGGTTCACATAATGGAAAATCTGAGGGCTCAGGAGGGTTTCATGTGCAACTCACTATGAGCCTACCTCTGTTCCGTACCCCACCTGTGCCCTCTTCTGTGGCTGGCTTTTCCCATGGTTGTGAGAGGGCTACCAACTGCAACTAGGGCCAGTCCTCACTCATGTCTAGGGTGAGTGTGAGCTCCTGTTCTTCACTCTTAAGCACAGCCCCTTAAACCTCTCCAGTTTGGATTAGGCCTTCAGTCATTGAACCAGTCCCTGACAAGGTATAGTCATACTGGCTTATAATAAGTTGAGGGCGGTCCCCCAATCCTGACATACTAGGGGAAAAGTGAATATTGGAGTCAAGCACAATATCTTCCCCAAGAGTCACTGGCATGTAATTGGAATTTGAAGCCTTGCAAATAAATGTGATGACCAACGATAACAGGATAGAGAGAGAAGGGATAAGAACTTAGACGCATGCTGTGGAGTCCACTAAAACTCAGAGGTCAGAAAGGAGTAGCCAACAAAGGAAGAAAAACAGAAGAAGGCCATATAACTATGAGGCACTTAAAAGGGTATCCCTGTGACCTTGAAATAGGAGGAAATTTCTTTTTTGTTTTTTTCTTGAGATAGAGTTTCACTCTTGTTGCCCAGGCTGGAGTGCAATGGCGCGATCTCAGCTCACTCCAACCTCCACCTCCTGGGTTCAAGTGATTCTCCTGTCTCAGCCTCCCTAGTAGCTGGGATTACAGGCGCCTGCCACCATGCCCAGCTAATTTTTTTATTTTCAGTAGAGATGGAGTTTCACTACGTTGGCCAAGCTGGTCTCCAACTCCTGACCTCAGGCAATCCACCCGCCTGAGCCTCCCAAAGTGCTGAGATTACAGGTGTGAGCCACAGCGCCCGGATTTTGTTTGTTTTTGTTTTTTGGGGTTTTTTTGTTTTGTTTTTGACGGAGTTTTGCTCTTGTTGCCCAGGCTGGAGTGTAATGGTGTGATCTCAGCTCACTGCAACCTCCGCCTCCCAGATTCAAGCAATTCTCCTGCCTCAGCCTCTCAAGTAGCTGGGATTACAGGCATGCGCCACTACACTCGGCTAATTTTGTGTTTTTAGTAAAGACAGGACTTCTGCATGTTGGTCAGGCTGGTCTTGAACTCCCAACCTCAGGTGATCCGCTCACCTCTGCCTCCCAAAGTGCTGGGATTACAGGTGTGGGCCACCGCGCCTGGCCAGAAATTTTTAAAGAAACGAAAAAGCACTAACCAAAAGGGAAAAGATGGATTCAATTGTAAAACATCTCTTACTCAAAGACACCACAAAAAGAATGAAAAGGCATGCTACAGAATGTGAAAAGATGCTTGTAAAACACGAGCAACAGCAAACTAGTGTCTAGAGAGAGCAAGCCCAGTAGGATGTGCTGTGATTGTGGAATGTTCTGCACGTCTGCTCCTTCCTGTAGAATGTGACGTGAGGAGGGGACTGTTATGTTGTTGTGTGCCTTTGTGTAGAATGTGACTGCAGTAGAGGAATGTTCTACAGCTCTGTCCTGTCCTATAGAATGTGATGTGAGGATAGGAATGTTCTGGAGTTCTGTCCTGTCCTGCAGAATGTGCCATGAGGATGGGAATGTTCTGTAACTTCTGCTGTCCAGCAGAATAGCCACTAGCCATGTGTTGCTACTGAGCACGTGAAATATTGCTCATACAACTGACCAGCTGAACTTCTTATTTTATTCATTTAAATTTAACCACGTTAGGCTGGTCGCAGTGGCGCACACCTGTAATCCCAGCACTTTGGGAGGCCAAGGTGGGTGAATCACCCGAGGTTAGGAGTTCGAGACCAGTCTGGCCAGCATGGTGAAACCCCAGATCCACCAAAAAAATACAAAAATTAGCTGGGTATGATGGCACATGCCTGTAGTCCCAGCTACTTGGGAGGCCGAGGCAGGAGGATCACTTGAACCCAAGAGACAGAGGCTGCAGTAAGCTGAGATCTGTGGGTGACAGAACAGGACTCCGTCTCAAAAAAAAAAAAAAAAAAAAAAAAAGAAGGAGATGAAGAGTAGAGAGAGGTTTTGGGGTTGCAGACAATTTCAGGCAGCTGAGGGGAGCAGAGATGAAGAGATTACTGAAGGTGGCATGGAAGCAAGAAATAATTGTTCTGTCTGCTCGTTGGTTTCGTTTTGGTTTTATGTATTTGTTTTAATGAAGGTTCCTTGAGCAGGGACTTTCACACTTGTTGACTTCAACCCACATTTGTAGACTTCAACCCACAGTAACAAATGTACTTCACACTGTGTCCTGACATACACATGTGCTGTGTTTACTGAATCTGAGACTTCTTTGATTAGAAGATGCACTGTTATCTTATGTACCATTTTTTAAAACTGTCAATTAGATGATGAAGAATGCTTTGTCTTCACTTAGAAGTTAATTTTATTTTATGTCTGTGTTTGCTGTTTTTTTTGAGACAAGGCCTCACTAGATTGTCCAGGCTGGTTCAAACTCCGAGGCTCAAGCACTCTTCCTGCCTCAGCCTCCTGAGTAGCTGGGACTACAGACGCGCTCCAGCACACCCAACTTATTTTGTGCTTATTTAAAGTCCTTTTCTTTAGACCGTACATTGTTTTTATGATATAAGTGAAATCCACTAGTATTGGTGTTCCTAAAACTTCCTCACACTAAGTCCAACTTTTTGAATTGGTCGTCAGTGTCTAACTATTCCCCTCTGTGCTCCCCAAAACCTTGATCTTAGCAGAAGGTGTTAACAGAGACTTTCATGCTTTATATTCTTTCCTTAAATTGTCATTCAGTGTTTTTCTGACCCAGCTGATGAAGATGGGAGTGATGCAGTCCTGCCACCTGGACTAACAACCCACGTCAAATGTCACAACCACCCTCTGGCAAGATGCCATCCCATTATAAGTCCTGTCCTCTCCTGATTTCAGAAATGTTCCCCCAAATTTTTAAATTACATATGAGGCTCAACAAAGGGTAGTATATAAGAAAAACATTTCTGGCCAGGTGCAGTGGCTCACACCTGTAATCCCAGCACTTTGGGAGGCTGGGGCGGGTGGATCACTTGAGGCCAGGAGTTCTAGACCAGCCTGGCCAACATGGTGAAACCCCGTGTCTACTAAAAATACAAAAATTAGCCGGGCACAGTGGTGTGCACACCTGTAATCCCAGCTCCTTGGGAGGCTGAGGCACAAGAATCACTTGAACCCAGGAGACAGAGGTTGCAGTGAGCTGAGATTGTGCCACTGCACTCCAGCTTGGGCGACAGAGTAAGACTCTGTCTCAAAAAATATATAAATAAATAAATAAACCATTTCTATGTGAGATGTACTGTGAGGTAAAATTTTTAATATTGGTCACTTCCCACTAATTAATTCCATGGCCCACTAGTGAGGCCATTATGTGCAAGCTGGAAAGGGCAGTAGGGACCAGCTGAACACCAATAAGCAGTGTGCATAGTGGGGAGGGAAGTGGAGACAAGAGGCTGGTATTGGAGTAGGCTGGGGTCAGAAGTCCTGGGGGCAGGCCTGGCCTTGAATTACCAAGGCTCTTCCTCAGTGTTCCATGTGGGAAGAAGGAAAGAAAAGAGACAGGGAGGTAGGTTGTAAATAAAAGAATAAGCTTGTGAGACCATTCAGTCTACACTCACTTTAGTCAACGTGGTTTATTTTGGTTCACTCAGATTAATGCTTATGCATCAGGCTTTGTTCACAACATTCAGCTTTGATAACAGCCTTTTTTAAAACAAGAGGGTAGGTTGGGCATTGTGGCTCACGCCTGAAATCCCAACACTTTGGGAGGCCAAGGTGGGTGGATCACTTGAGGCCAGGAGTTCAAGGCCAGCCTGGCCAACATGGTGAAACCCCGTCTCTACAAAAATTAGGTGTGGTAGTGCGTGCCTATAATCCCAGCTACTCAGGAGGCTGAGGCAAGAAAATCACTTGAATCTGGGAGGTGGAGGATGCAGAGAGCCGAGATTGCGCCTTTGCACTCCAGCCTCGGTGACACAGCGAGACTGTGTCTCTAAATAAATAAATAAATAAATAAAACAAGAGTGTGATGGGCTCTAGAGAGCTCAACTGATGTTGGCTATTGTCTGGTAAAAATCACAGTAATTCTAACTCCTTTTGCCTGGACTTGATTTTCTCATAGCTCAGCAGCCTTTGCTGTCAATCTGGTCTAGGAAAAACCATAGTATGCACAATTTACTCTCTGTAGCACTGCAGACACTGAATTCAAATATTATGAAATGCGCACATCTATAGAAGAAAGCTGGGCTTTTTAGGGAGGGAGGAAGGGAGTTTTACTTGGCTTGCTGAGTTTGGGCTGGTGCAGGGAGAGGGGTCCAGTGTTTATTTGCAGAGTATGGAATGCTAAGGCCGGACAGGGGACATGTGCTGTTGAATTCCAGCTTGAGTGAGGTGTGCCCGTGGCATTGGGTAAGTCCTTGGCCTCCCTGAGCCTGTTGGCTCACCTGTGAATGTGGACATATTTATACCTACCAGGTATGTTGGCAAGATTAAATGACAGAAAGAATATAGGCCCCACCCATAGCACATACTCAATATTAATGTTTTCCTGCCTCACAATAACTCAATCATCTGGGGTAACTTCTTCAAAATATGGAGGTGGAACTGTGCCAGAACAGTGTGGGAGGAAGGAGAGCCTGCTGGGCTTGACTTGGTCCTCCCTGGGATTTTGCTGTGCTTCCCAACCTTCCTGGCTGAGATCCACCACCATATTCCCTCCTCTAGTCACCAGCTATGTCAGGCGCTCTGCTGGGCAGCAGGGATTCAAGAGCACAAGCGGACCTGGCCTCTGGTTCCGCTAAGCTGCGGTCCAGCTCCCTCCTTTCCTTGACGCTTTGTTCTGCTTTTGGCTGTACAAGAAGATGCTCAGTCTGAATTGACCGTGGGTTTGGGAGGTGGGGAGAGTTGTAATATTTTGAGAAATGAAGTGAAAAAATGAAGGAAAATTGTTAAAATGGTAATTTTTATGTGATTATATTTCCCAAGAATAAAAAATTAAAGAAAAGATCAAGCACCCTTCATAGGTATGCATTTAGTTATTATGTAAAACCCTCTGCTTCCTTAGATCATATAAAAAATTCAATTCACGTCTGAGGGAAGAAAATAATTGAAGTAGCATTTAAGAGGGTTAAACTTTAATAGTCAAGTGACACCATAATGTAACTTAGAAATGGTAAGTGAAAAGTCTAATCTCTTACTAAAAATATGGGAAAGCCAACAATTTTGCCTTGAGAAAACGTTAAATTTGGAAGGTCATTTGAGGTAATGAAAATTGATTTTGGTGATATTTGTGCGATACTGAATATATTTAAAACCACTGAGTTGTACTGTTTTGTTTGTTTGTTTGTTTGAGACAGAGTTTCGCTCTTGTTGCCCAGGCTGGAGTGCAATGGTGCCATCTCGGCTCACTGCAACCTTCGCCTCCTGGGTTCAAGCAATTCTCCTGCCTCAGCCTCCCTAGTAGCTGGGATTATAGGCATGCACCCCCCAGGCCCAGCTAATTTTTGTATTTTTAGTAGAGACAGGATTTCGCCATGTTGATCAGGCTAGTCTTGAACACCTGACCTAAGGTAAGCTGCCCGCCTCAGCCTCCCAAAGTACTGGGATTATAGGCATGAGCCATTGTGCCTGGCTGAGTTGTACATTTTAAGAGGAGGAATTGTATGGTACGTGAATTCAACCTCAATAAAGTCGTTAGCCCCCAAAATTGAAAAAGTAAGATGCAATGGCCTGTAATTGGCAATAATTCAATAATGCTTATCGAATGATTGAGTAAATGAATGTATGGCAAAAGATAGCTATTCATTCATGAAACAAAACTGCAGTCTGGGTTCCTTTTGACTTTGAGGAGACTTCAACTCAACTACCTGTAGGACTTTTAAGGATGAATTATTGGAAGAAGATCACAAATATTAACTCAATGCACCAACTTTTGTGTTTTGAATTATTCTTGTTTCTTTTGATGTTTTTTAAAATGAGACTTATGCTTCTAAAAGTGTGTCCAAAATTTTTTTGAAAGGCAATTTTTAATGCCTACCTACTCCGTGCCATAAAATGCTCTTCTTGATTAAGCCAGTATTACTGGATTTATCAATGTCTCAAAGTTTGTGACTTTCTATAAAACAAAGTTCAAATCTGAACTAACTCACAAGTTGTTCTGATGGCTCATAAATTTATGTTGGTAAAATACTTTTGCCTCCCGGAATAAAACCAGACCAGGTGCAGTGGCCTGTAATCCCAGAACTTTGGGAGGCTGAGCTGGGAGGATTGCTTGAGGCCATGAGTTCGAGACCAGCCTGGGCAACATAGTGAAACCCTGTCTCTACAAAAAAAATAAAATAATTTAAAAATAGCCAGACATGGTGGCATGTGTCTATAGTCCCAGCTACTCAGGAGTTAGAGGTGGGAGTAGCATTTGAGCCCAGAAGTTCAAGGTTGCAGTGAGCCATGATTGTGCCACTGCATTTCAGCTTGTGCAACAGAGTGAGACCCTGTCTCTAAAAATAAAATTTAGATTTTAGGCCAGGCATGGTGGCTCATGCTTGTAATCCCAGCACTTTGGGAGGCTGAGGCGGGTGGATTGCCTGAGGTCAGGAGTTCGAGACCAGCCCAGCCATCATGGCGAAACCATTTGTAAAAGGATTTGTAAAAATACAAAAATTAGCTGGGCATGGTGGCAGGCACCTATAATCTCAGCTACTCAGGAGGCTAAGGCAGGAGAATCATCGCTTGAACCTAGGAGGCAGAGGTTGCAGCGAACCGAGATCACGCCATTGCTTTCCAGCCTGGGCGACAAGAGTGAAACTCCATCTAAAAAATTAAATAAATACATAAAACCATAGGTAAGTATAACAAGGGACAAGATACTGCAATTTCTGCTGAAGCTAAGAAGAAAAAGGTAAAGCAATTTGGGGAGATATCACGCTATAAGTAAATGCCCAGAAGCATAGTGTGCTGTACATGTAGTAATCTACTTCACGATTATTACCTTTGCTAAGGGCTAGTTATATAAAGGCACAACAGAGAAATCAAAAACAAACAAACAAACAAACCCCGTCTCCCAAAGGACAGAAAACTGTCTCTTTAGTTAGAAATATTTCTCTTTCATTATAAACTTTTATGAATCCTCAAAAAAAAAGTTCATGGATTTTGGTGCTGTTGAGAACCTGTCACAACCAAAGGTCAGCTCACTCTTTGGAGAGCCCTCTTTCTTTCTTATCTTCCTCTCTTTCTCCGCCATTTCCCACATTGTTTTCAAGCTGTATGTCTTTTCTTTCCTTGCTGAGTTCCCAAATCGTGATCATCGCTTAGTGTCTGACTTGAGACTCTGTTAGGGGTAGGGTCCTGCTGCCTGAAGCACAAAGCATGGCAAGGTCGGGTTCTGGCCTGTGGTTCCCAGCAAGGGCACTGAAGACAGGCAGCTCTTCCCTGGCGTTCTGCCCTAGCACAGAGTGCGCCATAGATCCCATGAATGGCTGTCCTGTGAACAATGAGAGGACAGAAGGGAGCTGTGCAGGCTTCCTTCCAGCTGCAGACGCCAAAGCACACAGAGGGCCTGCTGACTGCAGCTGGGGAGTCCTGAAATGGCCTTGCATTTATGTGAAGTGCCCATCCAAGCCGCGATCCAGAACAGTGCCATTATAAGGACACCTGAGATTCTCTCATTAACTGCAGCACAGCCTCTTGCCAGTGTCTCTCATCCCACTCTGCTGAGCGCTGAGCAATATTTAAATGAATTGGAGGCAGGCCAGGAGTTATTTTCCCTTCCCCTTTTCTCTATTTTCTGACTTATTCTCCCAAGGCTTTCTGTTCTCATGACACAGTTTTTACAGCCAAAGGTCAGTACATTTCTTTCAAAAGTCCTGTAGATCCTCCTCGCTCCTGGCATCCTTTCACCTTCTTGTGAATGATGAAGGTGAGATAGAAAGGTGAACCTTTTGAGAAGGAGGAAACACAATTTCTCCCCTGCTCTTCCGGACACTTCGTTTCTTTGCTGCCACAGTGTGGCAGCAGATTTGCCCTTAGGTTACAATCAATGTTAAGCCAAAACAAAGCTATAGTAAAATGCTAATAGATTCTTGGGCTCTGGGACATTTTCAGAGGGAGGGTGGGAGTAGACACAAGAAGAAATCAGGGGCTGGGCATGGTGGCTCATGCCTGTAATCCTAGGACTTTGGGAGGCCAAGGCGGGCGGATCACCTGGCCAACATCAGCCTGGCCAACATGGCGAAACCCCACCTCCACTAAAAAAAATACAAAAATTAGCTGGGCGTGGTGGCGTAAGCCTGTAATCCCAGCTACTAGGGAGGTTGAGACAGGAGAATCGCTTGAACCCAGGAGGCAAAGGTTGTAGTGAGCCGAGATTGTGCCACGGCACTCCAGCCTGGGCTACAGAGTGAGACTGTGTCTCAAAAACAAAAAAAGAAAGAAGAAATAAAAGAAAAGAAAAGAAGAAATGAAGAAATCAGGGAATAATAAAAGCTACCACTTGTAAAAATACATATTGTGTGCCAGGCATTGTGTTAGATACCAGATATTCGTTGATAAGTTAGGTAGAGGTGGTGTTCACCTGATAACTCCATTTTTCAGTTAATAGATGCCCTGCTCATAGTGGAGACTCAACATCATTGAATTGAAATGTTTGCTAGTAGGTTGAACATCAGCAATGTTTGCTCTACATTCTCCTGCTTGTATCTGCAATAGTTCAAGAAATTCCTTTGGACAGTAATACCGTGGATCTAGCCTCTTAATGAAGAATACCCAAAGTACTCCTGGCAGAGAAACTGGCAATCACTTTGGGAGGTGGAGCATAGCCTCCCGCCTCTAGATGCAGTGTTCTGCAAATTCAAAGAGGAGAGATTTTATTTTATTTTATTTTATTTTATTTTATTTTTTATGTATTTTTTGAGACGGAGTCTCTGTTGCCCAGGCTAGAGTGCAGTGGCGCAATCTCAGCTCACTGCAACCTCTGCCTCCCAGGTTCAAGCGATTCTTCTGCCTCAGCCTCCTGAGTAGCTGGAATTACAGGCACCCACCACTACGCCCAGCTAATTTTTGTATTTTTAGTAGAGACGGGGTTTCACCACATTGGCCAGGCTGGTCACAAACTCCTGACATCAGGTGATCCGCCCGCCTCAACCTTCCAGGGTGCTGGGATTACAGGCGTGAGCCACAGCGCCTGGCAAGAGGAGAGTGTTTAAGTGCGGTTCAGAAATGATGAGAGCATATAAAATGCTGTTACACTTAGCACTACTTCAACTAAGCCCTCCAACTGTTCCTAGATGGCACCCACTTCAGGAAGAAGTTTATGAGGCCTATTTGATGGAGAGTGAATATTTCACACATGCAGCTTTGTTCAATTGGTACCTCCATTTTTCAGTTAACAGAGAGGCTGACCTTGCACATGATAGCTACTCAGACATCTGTTAAATTGAAATGTTTGCTAAGCCTGCCTGATAAATTGTTTGGGTTTGCTAAGCCTGCCTGATAAATTGTTTGGGTTTTGCTGTTGCTTGATAAAAATGCCCAACAGTTTAAGAAATCCCCATTAACATTAATGCCCTGGATCTAGACTAATAAGGATACACAAATTTCCTCTCTCTCTTAAACTCAATTTCTTTAAAACATTGCTCAAAATCAAGTTTTATGGAAAACTTCATCACTTAGTCTGAAACGTAACTCTGATTTTTGTCATGTTTCATGTGGTCTGATCAGATGATATGGCCCCAAACATCAGCATGGCCAAATATTTTCCTTAATCACTCTTGTAGTGCTTTAAGACCACATCGTTGGCCAGGCACGGTAGCTCACACCTGTAATCTCAGTACTTTGGGAGGCCGAGGCGGGCGGATCACCTGAGGTCAGGAGTTCGAGACCAGCCTGACCAACATGGAGAAACCTCATCTCTACTAAAAACACAAAATTAGCTGGGCATGATGGTGCATGCCTATAATCCCGGGTCCTTGGGAGGCTGAGGCAGAAGAATCGCTTGAACTCAGGAGGTGGAGGTTGCGGTGAGCCGAGATCGTGCCATTGCACTCCAGCCTGGGCAACAAGAGCGAAACTCCATCTCAAAAAAAAAAAAGAAAGAAAGAAAAAAAACGAAAAACACACATGTTATGGTGGAGATATTTGCACTTTTTCTGCCTTTTTATGAGCCTGACCCAATCAGTGAGGAGGCAGCCAACCTTTCCAGGTATTTGAATGTCCTAAGGCCTCAAGGAATCCATTTATTAAATTATAAACTCCCTAACTCAAGCTACAGCTCCTGAAAAGGCGGGAGGGTGGGGTGGGAAGAGCAAGGTCCTCACTGCAGAGCAACTTGGGGCAGCACTGTGACTGACAGCACTTGTCTGGAGTCAGACCCATCTACATCCCAAGGCCATTACCTACTTAAGCAAACCACGCATGATTTCTGTGCCTCTGTTTCCTCATCTGTAAAATGCAGATTATCAGGCTGATGATATTATAAAAATTATATTAGTGCCAGGCTCAGTGGCTCACACCTGTAATACCAGTACTTGGGAGGCCAAGGTGGGAGGATCACTTGAGGCTGGGAGTTCAAGACCAGCCTGGGCAACATAGCAAGACCTTGTCTCTAAAAAAAAAAATGACAGGGTCATGCCTGGATGATGGGGGTTACACTTGGGTCATAATAGGGTGTGGTAGTGCACACCTGTAGTCCCAGCTACCTAGGAGGCTGAGGCAGAAGACTGCTTGAACCCAGCAGCTCAATGCTATGGTGAGCTATTACCACACCACTGCACTCCAGCCTGGGTGAAAGAGCGAGACTCTCCAGCATGGGTGACAGAGAGAGATCCTGTCTCAAAAAAGAAAAAAAAATAAACAAATTATATTAGATATATAATGGGTTAGCTTATGAAAAGCATTCAGTAAATTACCATTGATAGCATCACTCCAGCAAAAGTCACTTCTCTGGGCTTCCATTTCCTCACATGTGCATTGGAAAGTTTAGGCAATCATGTCTAAAGTCTATTTCAGCTATAATCAAAGTGTCTGGTTATAAATAACACCACTACAAGCAAAGAACTGATAGGCGTCGCTTTTTCTCTATTCCAGTACACAGTATCAGAGCCTAGACAACAAAGGGGGACTTCATCTGTGCTAAAAGTTTTTTTAAAAGTTAGCCAGGCATGGTGGCACACACCTGCAGGCAGGAGGATCACTTGAGCCCAGGAGGTTAAGGCTGCAGTGAGCTATGATGGTACCGCTGCACTACAGCCTGGGAGACAGAGTGAGACGCTATGTCAAAACAAACAAACAAAAATATATAAAAAACAATACATAGTATCAGTACTTCCTTAAGTTTGTGATTTTAAATGCTGTCTCTTAAGTAATCCACTGAAAGAAGATGTTTTTTTCTGCTGCCTGATGATTGTAATCAGCGCTATATTAGTCTAGGGCTGCCATAACAAAGTACTACAGACTGGGTGGGTTAATCAACAGACATTTATTCTCTCTAGAGGTTCTAGAGGTTCTAGAGGCTGGAAGTCTGAGATCCAGGTGTCAGCAGGGGTGGTTTCTCCTGAGGCCTCCCTCCTGGGCTTGCAGATGGCCGTCTTCTCCCTGTGTCTCCACATGGGCTTCCTTCTGTGTGCATCTGTGTCCTAATTTCTTTTGATAAGAATACCAGTTATATTGGATTAGGGCCCACCCTAATGGCCTCATTTAACATTAATTACCTCATTAAAGGCCCTTTACAAATACAGTCACATTCTGAAGTACTGGGAATTAAGACTTCAACATATGAACTTTTGCAGGGGACATAATTCATCCTCTAACTAAAGTGCTCTCTAACAACAGTGTCTATGCTTAAAAGAGATTGCAGCAGAGTTCTTTACATCCCTCAAAACATTGGTATATTAAAATGATGACATCATGCTGCTCCCAGCAGGATGAGCAAGAAGTGGCAAACATGCTGGAGGCATGCTGTAAGGTCTCTGTAAGACCTGCTTTGGAAGGTGAGAGATAAACCATAGAAAGATTGAGGGGCTTGCCTCATCAATACGGTATTTAGGGGTATGGTGGTCCGGGGCATACCGGGATACTCCTGCAAAACAAAAGACAAATTGCTACTTCTTGCATCCCTCACCACAAGGAATGAAGCCTCACTGGATCCTGGAGGCAACAGTTCCACACTCAGGACTGCTTTTCCAGTCCACATGCCAAGTGACACAGAACACTCCTCACTTTGAATGCAGCCTAGACAGGAAGGAGCTCTGCAGCAGGCCCAGGCTGCCGGCAAAGAAGCCTTGCTTTGGACCATATGGTTCGGCAGGCCTAAAGATGCTGGAAGTACCAACAGTGGAGGAGATTCAGTGAGGAGTTGATGCCAAGCTCTAGAGGGAGAGTCACAGTGCAGGCTCAGGGGACCTGGAACAAGGATATCTTGTCTGTTACTGGGCCCTGGAAGAGACTGAATGTTTGACCATGGAACAGCAAGTGCCTGTGAATCCAGAACTGCTAGTCATGACTTCTGGCTTCTGAAAAACTCATTAAATCATAAGATCAGAGAAGCCCAGAGACAATCTATCATAAAATGGAAATCATACATCTGGACTGAGCTCAAGCAGGACAACAGGGTACAGGTGAGCCACGTGAGCAGGTAGCCAGACGTTGGTCATCCACCATGGTCCCACCAGTACCCTTCCCTCAACTCGCACTAATGGATATATGCAAAGAGGGGAGGGCCTCATACTACCACTTGAAACAGGAAGAAAATGCGTGAAATTGACTTATCTTGGGTTGGCTCAAGCCACAGATGGATGGCAGCACCACTGTAGCCCCACTCGGGAGTGACCTTGAAAGACAGTGGAGAGAGGAACCCTTCCCAATGGGCAAAACATTGAGCATGCACCTGGGTATGTGTGTTGTGTAGAAAGAAAAGCAGCCCAAGATAAAAACACATCTGGACTCATGGGAAGCAGCAAATGACCTGTGTCAGGGACCTGGAAGGCCAGGGACATGGAGGTCTGGGGAAAAGGCATTTGGGTGGGCATATGGGAATGGGTAAAAAGAGGGATGATCTCTGAAATACATGCTGTGCTCAGTGGAAAGCGTCCACCTCTGAAGACGCACCGATAACTGCACAGACAAAATGACTCCCCCTGTTGACATTAGCCAACCCTTGTCATCAGCCACCCCACGAGTGGAAACATAGGCACATAAATGGAGTGGCCATATTGCCAGAGATGGACGCCACACATGGGCTCATCTTCATGGACACTCAGTGCCCTTTCCTGTTCCTGATTTTAATAAACATGCCTCTAGCGTTTCTCTCTAAAATGCTGGTTTAGAACTAAGGCATATATGCTGGATGCAGTGGCTCACTCCTTTAATGCCAGCACTTTGGGAGGGAGACCAAAGTGGGTGAATCACCTGAGTTCAGGAGTTCAAGACCAGTCTGAGCAACATGGCGAAACCCCATCTCTACAAAAAAATACAAAAGTTAGCCAGGCATGGTGGCATGCGCTTGTGGTCCCAACTATTCGGGAGGCTGAGGTGGAAGGATGGCTTGAGCCCAGGAGATGGAGGTTAGGAGGTTACAGTGAGCCAAGATTGTGCCGCTTGCACTTCAGCCTGGGTGACAGAGCCAGACGTTGTTTTGAAAAAAAAAAAAAAAAAAAGGAACTAAGACATATGTATTTTAGCACATTAAGAAAGGGTATATCAGACTGGGCACAGTGGCTCATGCCTGTAATCCTAGCACTTTAGGAGGCTGAGGCAGGCAGATTGCCTGAGCTCAGGAATTCAAGACCACCTTGGGCAACATGGTGAAACCCCATCTCTACTAAAATACAAAAGAAAATTAGCTGGGCATGGTGGTGCATGCCTGTAGTCCCAGCTACTTGGGAGGCTGAGGCACAAGAATTGCTTAAACTCAGGAGGCAGAGGTTGCAGTGAGCCAAGATCATGCCACTGCACTCCAGCCTGGGTGACACAGAGAAACTCTGTCTCCAAAAAGAAAGAAAGAAAAAGTATACATCAATTTTTATTTTCTTAATGTTTTCAAAAATCAGAAATGTGTTTAATTATTTTTCAGATTCTATGGAGGTAATCATATTTTTTCTTAAATCTATTAATATAGTATATGGTATTAATGCATTTCTAAATAGTGAACTAACCTTGCATTCCAGGATCAAATGGTATTTGGATATGATGCATTATTTTCTTAATGAGATGTTAGAGTCTGTTTACTAATTTTTTTTAAAATAGGATCTTGCTTTCTTCCCTGGGCTAAAGTGCAGTGGCACAGTCATGGCTCACTGCAGCCTCAACCTTCTGGGCTTAAGCAATCCTCTCCCTTCATCTTCCCTCACTGCAACCTCCACCTCTCGGGTTCATGTGCACTGTCTCCTGGGTTCAAGCGATTCTCCTGCCTCAAACTCCTAAGTAGCTGGGATTACAGGCATCTGCCACCATGCCCAGCTAATTTTTGTATTTTTAGTAGAAACGAGGTTTCACCATGTTAGCCAGGCTGGACTCGAACTCCTGACCTCAGATGATCCCCCACCTCAGCCTCCCAAGGTGCTAGGATTACAGGCACAAGCCACCATGCCTAGCCCAAATTTAAAATCTTGGGATTATGGATGCTCAACTTGTATTTAAATTATAATTTATTTATTTAAATTCTGTAATTTTTATTCATAATTTCCCTTTCAAGAGTTGTTTAACAGAAACGTGTTTTTTTAAAAAAAAAATTTCGCTGTTAAGTGTGCTTTTATTTTCTGATTTGTTATTAATTCTGAATTATATTGGATTGTAATCAGAGTGTGTTGTTATGAAACTTATGCTTTTTAGTGACATATGATTATTTTTTGTGATCATTCTATTTGCACTTGAATCTCTATTATATTGGGGTATAAAGTTAAATATATATATCCATAAACTCCACCTTATTGATTTTGTTGTTTAGATTTTCTATGTCCTCATTCACGTTTAGTCGACCTTGGTCTGTCTTCTAAGAGTGACATGTTAAAGCATGCTGTTGTTGGCATACTTCTGTTTCTCCTTGCATTTCCTGTTCTTTTTCCTTCCAAAGGTACTCGTTGTTGGTAATTGTGGCTTTAGCTTTAAAACATGTATTTCTTCATATTTGATGCATTTTGGCTTAAGTTCTACTTTAATATCAAGACCACAGCAGAGTCCGGGCATAATGGCTCATGCCTGTAATCCTAGCACTTTGAGAGGCCGAGGCAGGTGGATCACTTGAGCCCAGGAGTTTGAGACCAGCCTGGGCAACATGGTGAAACCCCATCTCTACAAAATAAATACAAAAACTAACCGTAGCCAGGCATAGTTGTGCGTGCCTATAGTCCCAGCTACTTGGGAGGCTGAGGCAGGAGGATCACGTAAGCCTAGGAGGTTAAGGCTGCAGTGAGCCGTCATCGCACCATTGCACTCCAGCCTGGGTGACAAAGCGAGACCCTGTTCCCCACATCTCCCCGCCAGAAAAGACCACAGCGTTTGTTTTCATTTCCCCATTCCTTTATTTTTAGCCTTTTTCTTACATGCAGAATATAATTGGCCTTGTTTTGTACCCAAATTGGAAATATTTTCATTTCATAGATTAAATCCATTCCCATTTATTTATTTTTTGTTAAAATTTTACTGTGTACATGATTGCTTTGTTTTCACCCATGTGATGTGTTTTCTTTGCTCTATTTTAAAATTTTCTCTTGGCATTTAGGAATCTTTGTATTTTTCAAGCAATTCTTTGATATCTTTACACTTTTCTTCCCTTTTTACTATAATCTATAGGAGATTATCCTTTATTAGTTTTTATTTGTTAATCAATAAATTTATTTATTTTTGAATAAATGGTATACAATTTGAAAGCTACAAAGGAACACGTACCCTTATACTTCAGATATTTACTTCCCCCCAGAGGTCTTGGTGTATCCTCCCAAAGATATTTAATGAACACATGAATATAAGTGCAAGTATGTGTACATTGATACATTTTTAATTTTTTACACAAATATAGCTATATTTGTGTAATATGTGCTTTGCCTATTCATCCTGTGTGTACAATACAGCATGCTGTACACACAATCCTGCACCTTGCTTTTTCATTGTACATGTTAGGGTATGGTACCAAGTGAGGACATGTATAGCTGCCTCATTCTTTCTGAGGATTGCATAGTCTTCCATTGCCTGGGTATACTACAAGTTACGGAACTAATGCACTAATGCTGGAAAGTAGTTTCCAGTCTTTTTCCAGTCTTTTGCTATTACCAACAATATTACAAAAAGTTTCTTTGTATATATTTATCATTCTACACATGTGGGAGTTTAAATGTACCTTAAATTCCTAGAAGTGGCACACTTTTTTGTTTTTTTTTTTTAATTTTGAGATGGAGTTTCACTCTTGTTGCCCAGGCTGGAGTGCAATGGCACTATCTCAGCTCACTGCAACCTCTGCCTACTGGGTTCAAGCAATTCTCCTGCCTCAGCCTTCCATGTAGCTGGGATTACAGGTGCCTGACACAACGCCCAGCTAATTTTTTGTATTTTTAGTAGAGACAGGATTTCACCATGTTGGCCAAGCTGGTCTCGAACTCCTGACATCAGATGATCCACCTGCCTCAGCCTCCCAGCACGTTGGGAGGGTGCATGAGCCGCCACACCCAGCCGGTACACCTTTTAGAATAACTCATATCCAAAACTCTGACAACACCAAATGTCGGTGAGTATATGGAGCAACAGGAACTCTCATTCATTACTGGTGGAAACCCAAAATGGTACAGACATTTTGGAAGACAGTTTGGTAGTTTCTTATAAAATTAAATACACACTAACCATCCAATCCAGTAACTACACTCCATGTAGTCTACCCAAATGAGCTGAAAATTTATGCCTGCACAAAAACCTGCACAAAGATGTTTATAACAGCTTCATTCATAATTGCCAGAACTTGAAATTCACCAAGATGTCCTTCAGTCGGTGAATAGATAAACAAACTGGTACATACAGACAATGAAATATAATTCAGTGCTAAAAAGAAAATTAGTTATCAAGCCACATAAAGACATGGCAGTAACTTAAGTGCATATTACTAAGTAAAAGAAGCAACTCTCATAAGGCTATATGACTTCGGTTGTATGACATTCTAGAAAAGAAAAAACCATAGTGACAGTAGAAAGAATAAAGGTTGCCAGAGGTTAAGAAGAAGGGAAGGGCTGGGCGTGGTGCCTCGTGCCTGTAATCCCAACACTTCGGAAAGCCGAGGTGAGAGAATCGCTTGAGCCCAGTATTTCAAGACTGGCTTGGGCAACATAGATGGGGATTTACATATAAGACCCCATCTCATATATATATACGAGATGTATACATATATCCACACACACACACATACACACACAAAAAAAAAAGAAGGGAAGGGTGAATAGGCAGAGCAGGGAGAATGTTTAGGGCAGTGCAACTACTCTGTATGACACTCTCAAGGTGAACACATTTGTTTCCCTTAGAAATGAATAAATTTTTGAGCTCTATTGCATAGCAGGATGACTACAGTTAATAATAATGTATTGTATATTTCAAATAGCTAAGAGTAAGTTTCAAATTTCTCACTACAAAAATAAGTGGGGTGATGGAAATGTTAATTAGCTTGCTTTTAATCATTTCACATTGTATACATTTATCAAAACATCACATTGTACCCCATAAATATATACAATTATGACTTGTCAATTAAAAATAACATTAATTAAAAAAACAAGGCCGGGCGCGGTGGCTCAAGCCTGTAATCCCAGCACTTTGGGAGGCCGAGGCGGGCGGATCACGAGGTCAGGAGATCGAGACCATCCTGGCTAACATGGTGAAACCCCGTCTCTACTAAAAATACAAAAAACTAGCCGGGCGTGGTGGCGGGCGCCTGTAGTCCCAGCTACTCGGAGGCTGAGGCAGGAGAATGGCCTGAACCTGGGAGGCGGAGCTTGCAGTGAGCCGAGATCGCGCCACTGCACTCCAGCCTGGGTGACACAGCGCGAGACTCCGTCTCAAAAAAAAAAAAAAAAAAAAAAAACAAACAAGTGATAGGGGATGGACGCTTTTTCTATTTGTCTCAGTCCAACCTCAGACTCTTAACATATGAAAGAATACTGTAACTAATTTTTTTTGCCCACCCGGCTATGTATCTAAATATTGTAAAACCTACAGAAGCCCCCGTCTCTACTAAAAAATACAAAAAAAAAAATAGCCGGGCGAGGTGGCGGGCGCCTGTACTCCCAGCTACTCGGGAGGCTGAGGCAGGAGAATGGCGTGAACCCGGGAGGCGGGGCTTGCAGTGAGCTGAGATCCGGCCACTGCACTCCAGCCTGGGCAACAGACCCAGACTCCGTCTCAAAAAAAAAAAAAAAAAAAAAAAAAAAAAAAACCTACAGAAGCAGGCTCACTGTCTTGTCTGTAGTAGAAGGGTCCTGAGCTACATTTCATTACATCCTGCAAGGTTCTTTGTGTAGTCTGAAATCTGGATGGCTGTTGAACATACTTGCGGTAAAATGAAGGTAAGTATTGTAACAGATACGATCAGCAAACTGACTATCCAAAGCACCCTCAGTAACTCAGTTGCTTTTTTGGCCAAAGGTGAGTAAATAGACAAATACTGAACATCTACTGCAGTATTATTCAAGATACTGATGTCAGGACTTTGTATCCGTTTGCTAGGGATGCCATAAGCCATAACAAAGTACCAGGAACTGGATAGCTTAAAAAAACAAGCGGGTAGCTCAGCCTGTAATCCCAGCACTTTGAGAAGCTGAGGTGGATCCTCTGAGGTCAGGAGTTCGAGACCAGCCTGGCCAACATGGTGAAACTCAGTCTCTACTAAAAATACAAAATTACAAAATACTAAAAATACAAAAATTAGCCAGGCCGTGGTGGTACAGGCCTGTAATCACGGCTACTCAGGAGGCTGAGGCAGGAGAATCGCTTGAACCCAGGAGGCGGAGGTTGCAGTGAGCCAAGAGGCACCAGTGCACTCCAGCCTGGGCAACAAAGTGAGACTCCGTCTCAAAAAAAAAAAAAAAAGTCTCACAGTTCTGGAGGCTAGAAGTTCGAGATTAAGGTATTAGCAGCCAGGCACGGTGGCTCACGCCTATAATCCCAGCACTTTGGGAAGCTGAGGCGGGTGGATCATGAGGTCAGGAGATCGAGACCATCCTGGCTAACACGGTGAAACCCCGTCTCTACTAAAAATACAAAAAATTAGCTGGGCGTGGTGCCAGGCACCTGTAGTCCCGCTACCCAGGAGGCTAAGGCAGGAGAATGGCATGAACCCGGAAGGCAGAACTTTGCAGTGAGCTACTGCACTCCAGCCTGGGCAACAGAGCCAGACTCAGTCTCAAAAAAAAAAAAACAAACAAAAAAAACAGAGTAAGGTATTAGCAGCAGGGCTGCAGGGGAGGCCTTCTGTGTCTCTTCGTAGCCTCTGGGGATTTGCTGGCAATCCCTGGCATTCCCCCTGGCTTGCAGCTGCATAACTCCCACCACCTCTGCCTTCCTCATCACATGGCGTTTTCCCCGTGTGCGTCTGTCTTTGCATAGCTGTCTTATAAGGGCACTCTGCTCCAATATGACCTCACCTTATGTGAACTAATTATATCTGCAATGACCTGATTTCCAAATAAGGTCACATTCTGAGGTCCTGGGGAGTTAGGAACTTCAACATATCTTACTTGGGGGGACACAATTCAAACCACATCAACCTTTCTTTGGGCTCTTTTGGGAAAAGGTGAGAGAAAGAAATGTAAAAGCTAAAGATGCTGAAGCCTTCTCTCTACAGTGCACTCACCTGCCTAAGTCATAGAGCTAAGAGGTTAAGGTTACAGCCTCAGCATTCACTGTAATCACACAGTACAGGTGAGTTACCAAAAGCTTCGATCCTAACCTCTTCAGAGGAATTTACAAAGCACTCCTGCCCCATGTGGATTCCACGCCTTTGCTGTGCATGCTTTACTGAGCTGCTTGCTTCATCTTCCACCACAGTCCTGACACCCTACCTTTGACATGATGAGCTGCAGGCTTGAGTTGAAAGAAAAAGAATGTACCAATAAGGGTCAAATGACACCCCCAATCAGCCTGCAAACTCCGACCAGAGAGCCTTTGTTTTGCTTCTTGTGCTATCGTGTACCGTTCCTGCTGTCCACATGGGCTCCCTCCTTTGCCACTCTTAGAGAGGGACAAGCACCCACAGGTGGAATTGCTCTTGAAATAATCCCAACAGCTCTCAAGTTACATCAAAAGAAGTCCCTTTAGAATTCAATACCTATTAGCCACTAAACCTATTAAGAGTCTATTCAGAGGGCCAGATTTTCCCTCTTGGTTCAGTCACACCTCCACCAAGAGCCTTCTGTGTCTTTCTTGTGGGCAGGACTTAAACTTTTGTTTGTTATTCTCTTGGCACTAATACACAGCCCTTTCTTATTTTGCTCTGGTATTTTATTAATCCAATCACATCTAACTGGCTTGTTTTATTCTTTTCCAAACACCCCTTAGAGCATTTTTTTTTCTTTTTTTTCAGAGGCCTAGGAACTTTATCCTAATTTCTAAAGAGGCAGTGAAGGGTCGGACGCGGTGGCTCATGCCTGTAATCCCAGCACTTTAGGAGGCCGAGGCAGGCGGATTACCCGACGTCAGGAATTTCAGACCAGCCTCGCCAACGTGGTGAAACCTCTTTTCTACTAAAAATACAAAATTAGCCAGGCGTGGTGGTGTGCACCTATAATCCCAACTACTCAGGGGGCTGAGGCAGGAGAATTGCTTGAACACGGGAGGTGGAGGTTGCAGTGAGCCGAGATTGTGCCACTCCACTCCAGTCTGGCCGACAGAGTGAGACTTCGTCTCAAAAAAAAAAAAAAAAAAAAAAAGAGGCAGTGAAGGTATTCTTATTTTCAAGTGAGAAGGTCATAGAAATACAAAGCAATAATTCATATATATGAATTATGTATGTTATATAAACATATATATATATTTTAGAGTAGGTCATCTTTCTTTTCTTTCTTTCTTTTTTTTTTTTGGTATGATGGCTATATAGGTCCAGGTGATCCTTTTGCTAATATTCATCCCCCATTGTAAAAAACAGCCATTGACTTTTTTTTTTCCTTTTTTGAGACGGAGTCTTGCCCTGTCACCCAGGCTGGAGTGCAGTGGTGTGATCTCCGCTCACTGCAACCTCCACCTCCTGGGTTTAAGCCATTCTCCTGCCTCAGCCTCCCCCGTAGCTAGGATTCCAGGCACCTGCCACCACACCCAGCTAATTTTTGTGTTTTTAGTAGAGATGGGGTTTCACCATGTTGGCCAGGCGGCTCTCAAACTCCTGACCTCAGGTGATCTACCTGCTTCGGCCTCCCAAAGTGCTGGGATTACAGGCTTTTTTTTTTTTTTTCTCTTGAGACAGGGTCTCACTCTGTTGCCCGGACTTGAGTGCAGTGGCCCGATCACAGCTCACTGAAGCTTTGACCTCCCGGGCTCAGGGAATCCTTCCACTTTAGCCTCCCAAGTATCTGGGACTACAGGCACACATGACCACATCCAGCTAATTTTTACGTTTTTAGTTTTTGTACAGAATGCGGGGGGGGTCTCCCAGTGTTGCACAGGCTGGTCTCAAACTCCTGGCCTCAAATGATCTTCCCACCTTGGCTTCCCAAAGTGTTGGGATTACAGGGGTGAGCCACCACACCTGGCCAATTTTTGTCTTTTAATCAGCTACACATGAGTTATTTTTCTATTGCCTGGAGGCCCTAGAGAGCAATGGCAGAAAAAGACAGTGGGATGCCACGCCGGGGAAGGCAGGAAGGGAAGGCCAGTCTGACATTTCCCGGCCCTTGCAGCAGCAGGAGTTTTCTGGAAAGTGGGTAAGAGAAAGATGAAGCTTAGGTCTGGGTTAAAATTGTCACTTTCTCTCCAACTGGGAGAGTGTCGTTCATTGATGTTTCTTCAGCTGGGCTCAAAGAAGAGGTAGCAGGATGCATGATGAGGAATGATCCCACTTCTTTTCAGAAGTATAACGTATTTGCTAAAAGGAACATGCTTACTCATAAATATCAGTGGAGCAGATTTCACACTACACCTGCAATTCTAGAACTTCTGCACTGATGAGACTAGCTTGAATTGTAGTCACCTTGGGGGCAGGAAAGTAGAGGGGGGTGCGGGGGAGGGAGGCAAGACTCCATGTCCCCTGGGTTTAAGAGGTTGGATTTTAGACGATTACATGCTTCCTGCTCACTTCACAGGCCCACTTAAGGCCCGATTAACCCCACACTTTCTATTATCGATCCTTTCCCCATCTCACTCCTTACCTACCAGGACCATATACTTAAGGCACTCTACTGGGGACAAAATTTAAAGATGTGCTAAAAAGTCTCATCCATCAAATAATGCAAAATTTATTTTAATTGAAAATTTTTTAAAAGTCAGGTTTTATGAGGAGACTTCTGAAAAGAAATGGGATTGTTTTCATCATGCATCTTGCTACTTCCTCTTTGTTTTGTTTTTGTTTTTGTTTTGAGATACAGTCTTGCTGTGTCACCCAGGCTGGAGTGCATGGAGTGCAGTGACATCATCTCAGCTCACTGCAACCTCCACCTCCTGGATTCAACCAATTATGCTGCCTTAGCCTCCCCAGTAGCTGAGACTACAGGCATGCACTACCAAGCCTGGCTAATTTTTGTATTTTCAGTAGAGATGGAGTTTCACCATATTGGCCAGGCTGGTCTCGAACTCCAGACTTCAAGGGATCCGCCTGCCTCGGCCTCCTAAAATGTTGGGGTTACAGGTGTGAGCCACCGCCCAGCCGCTACCTCCTTTTTTTTTTTTTTTTTTTTTTTTTTGAGACAGTCTTGCTCTGTCTCCCAGGCTGCAGTGCAGTGTGGCACCATCTCAGCTCACTGCAACCTCCACCTCCCAGGTTCAAGCAATTCTCCTGCCTCAGCCTCCTGTGTAGCTGGGATTACAGGCGCACTCCACCACACCTGGCTAATTTTTGTATTTTTAGTAGAGACGGGGTTTCACCACGTTGGTCAGGCTGGTCTTGAACTCCTGACCTCGTGATCCGCCTGCCTTGGCTTCCCAAAATGTTGGGATTATAGGTGTGAGCCACTGCGTCCGGCTGCTACCTCCTTTTTGAGTCCAACTAAAGAAACATCAAGGATTGATACTCTCCAGTTGAAGAGAAAGTGACAACTTTAACCCAAATCTAATCTTCCTCTTACTTTCTCTTTCCCGTTTTCCAGCTGCCAAACTAATGGCAGCTGCTGCAGTTTTTGTAAATAGTTTCCAGGGTTGGGATTAGAGCGAGAGAAGAGAGGCAGGACTGTGAAAGGTCAGGAGTGGATACTCAGTTAAAATTTTTGATATTTTGTTCATTATGGATTTTTAAAATTAATTTTGAATTTTAAAAATATTGCACGAAAATATTTATGTTGATTATTGAGTTTTTTTTGTTTTGTGAACCCATAAAATTTGCAATTGACAGTACCCTGTCCAGGTCCAGTAAAAATACCTAGGAGTCTACAAAAATCTACCCACGACTTACTGTGCCCCAGGTATATATCCCCCACCATGAAGTCTCCATAAAGTGTCCCAGTGAGTTTTAATGTTCTCTCCTATCTTTCCATGCACGTGTATTAAGATGCATTGCCTTCTGATTGGTGTTTTCCACTTCGAGCAGCGGGAATGCCTCGACCACGTCTGTTTTCAAATTTCTGTTCTAGTTAAGAAACGATCTCTAGCCCGGAGCGGTGGCTCACGCCTGTAATCCCAGCACTTTGGGAGGCCGAGGCGGGCGGATCACCTGAAGTCAGGAGTTGGAGACGAGCCTGACCAACATGCCGTCTCTACTAAAAATACAACATCAGCCGGGGTGGTGGCGCATGCCTGTAATCCCAGCCACTTGAGAGGCTGAGGCGGGAGAATCACTTCAACCTGGGAGGCGGAGGTTGCAGTGAGCTGAGATCGCGCCACTGCACTCCAGCCTAAGACACAGAGCAAGACTCCGTCTCAAGAAGAAAAGAAAAGAAAAGAAAAGATCAGATCTCTTCCCTTCTGAAAGTTATACACATTTCACTATTCGCCAACCACCTCCTCCACGCCGTCCAGAGCTGAGCTGACACGCAGCGAAGTCCTCTCAGTGGTCCCTCCGCACCTCAGCCCTGTGCTTGGCAGCGAGACTGGTGACAGGGCCGCCCCAGCACGGGTCTCCCGGGCCGCGGAGCCGCCCCACGCCGTGTCCAGCGCGGGGTCCTCCCGCCCCATCCTTGTGCCGGCCATCGTGTAGTCGCGTCTGCGCGCTCCGCCGGTCTGCCGGCGTGAGAAAGAGCTCGTGCGGCTCCCGAGTTCAGACCAGAGGGGACGGCGAAGCGCGAAAAAAATTCCCTGCGCCCAGTACGCAGGCGCAGCCGTGCTCCTGGGCTTCCCGGGCCTCGTCCCAGTCGGCGCGCCCGGCGCTACTCCGCCAGCGGACAGTTGGGGGCGCTGCAGGGAGGGCACCCGAGCGGGTTGGGGGCGCTTGGAAGGGTGGCTTGCATGGTCCGGGTAGCTGCAGTCCTCGGGGTGGGGCGGAGGGGCGCAGCACCGCGCGGACGAGGATGGGGCGGGGGCGGGCGCAGCCCAGGGATGCAGGCACGATAAGGCGAGTGACAGCCAGCAGGGAGGGGCGGGCGCCACTGCGTCCACGCCCTTTGCTCGGGGCCGGTCCGGGAGGGTCCTCGGGCTCTGCGCGCGCCTGGCCCGTGGGCTGAGGCGTACGGGTCGCACGCAGCGCCATGCGCGGCCCCCCTGCCTGGCCGCTGCGGCTGCTCGCGCCACCGGGCGCAGCCGAGCCAGGTCGGCTCCTGCCGGTAGCCTGCGTGTGGGCCCCGGCCATCCGCGCCCCTGGATCCCTATCGCCGTTCACTGGCCTAAGGCCCACACGGCTATGGGGCGCGGGGCCGGCGCTGCTCGGGGGCTTTGGAGCCGCGCGCAGCTGGAGGAGCGGCTGCCGGGGCGGGGGTCCGGGCTACTCGGGGGGCGGCCTGGGCCTCGCGCGGCTCATGGGGCTGTGGGCTCGGGCCCCTGGCAGCTGCACGTGCGGGGCTTTTGCTGGGCTGGGCGCTCCTCGGCTCCCGCGCGCCGGGTTCCCGGGCGGTCCGGCAGCCGCTGCCTGGGCAGGGGACGAGGCCTGGCGGCGCGGGCAAGCGGCGCCTCCTGGGGACAACGGGCGGCTGCGCCCCGGGTCACCTGAACTCCCGGAAGCCCGGAAGCTCCTGGGGCTGGCGTACCCTGAGCGCCGGAGGCTGGCAGGTAGGGCCCTCCCCGACCACTTCCCTCCGCCGGGCCGCTCCTTCTCCACGCGCAGGATCCCGGGGCGCCGAGAGGGACACGGCCGGGCCGCAGAGCGCCTGTCACCGCCGCCTCTCCTGGGCCACTCCTAACCCCGGAGGAGGGAGGGGATAGCTCTCCTCGGAGTAGCGTTGTCAAGATTTCACCGTAGCTGGGGACTCGTTTGCAGATTTTACACTTTTTTTCTTGTTGACACACATTGTATATGTCCTTATTGGAATCTCTGGGTCTGTTCCGTCACCAACTTAGTGGGAGCATCTGTTTTGGCTTAGGCAGCAAAATGAGCTGGAGGTTTTTCCTTGGAAAAAAAAAATTGTAGCCAAAAATATGCCTATTTTGTTATTAGGCATTTATACTTTTTGTTTTAACCAAAAAAAAAAATTATTTGCTTTAAGCGAGTCTGTCAAGCAGTCACCAATGCTTTCACAACGGAAAGCAGAACTTTCACACTCGTCTCTTGTGCTAAGTGGTAAGCAGGAAGTTATAGCACTGTGTTCAGCAGTCCACACCAACCTGTTATCTGTTCAGTAATTGAGTAACTTTTTTTAAAGAAGCCAAAATGAATGTTTTTAGAAACAAAATTTAAATAGTACAGTTTTCTATAGCTCCTCATTTTTTAACCATTAATTGGAGGAGTGTTTAGATGCAAGGGCCTTGTAAGATCTAAACTTTTTGATTTCTCTAAATTTTCATTCCTTCTATAAACATTTGTTGAGCCCTTATTCTGAACTGGGCCCTGGGGTTACAGTGGCATGCACAAGGAAACATGGTTCCCGCTTCTGCTGGGACTTCTGGCTTAGTGGGGAGAAGCATCTGTGAACTAATCATATGTGTAGAGGTCAGCCTGCACCTGTGGGCTGTGGAAAGGGGCCTGTGAGGTTGTCAGGTGCAACACCAGAAAAGCATTCTTTGCTGCAAATCCATTGCTTTAGAAAGGACCCTCCTGAGTAGTGATTTGGGATTTAGAGTAGGTTTGCACAGTGGAAGAGAGCAGTTAGGGTGGCGACTTTTCATCTGCCAGTGACTATGAAAGCTTAGGGGGACTCTTGGTATCGCTCGGGTATAAAGAGAATTATTTCATTGTTCAGTTGGTTGAGTGTAGATTTTGATGTAAAAATCTTTCTTTTTCTCTCTCTTTTTAAAAACATTGGAGACTAGGAGCTCTCACTGGACTTTGAGCTGCTTGAGACAGGGACTGTCTGATTCATCTTTCTGCCTCCAGTTCTTAGCATGTGCACAGCACAGAGCAAGCACTCAGAGCGCCTTCAGTGAAGGAATAAATGACCATACCACCAGGCACAGAGTGAGGCCTTTAGAAACCCTAAGCATCATAGGGTGCACCCACCACTTCTGTATGTGACTCGAAGTAAGTGTAAGGGAATCCAGTTCTGTTTTGTTTGTGAAATACTAGATGTCAGGAATGGTGTTTAGATGTCAGGCTTTGGTGGTGCCTACACGTGCCCAGTCCTGCTTATCCTATGACCATTGTTCCTGTGAGCCCTTACTCTGTCCCCCGATATCCTGTCATACTAGTATGTTTTGGTGACAGCCTTAAACAAGGCAAGACTGTGCCTCCTTTTTTCTTTCTTCCTTTTGTTTTTCTGGGATAGGGGTCTCACTGTGTTGCTGAGACTTGTGTCGAACTCCTCAGCTCAAGCAGCCCTGCCTCTACCTACTGAGTAGTTGGGACTACAGGCATGTGCCACCACACCCAGCTTGTACCTTTTTTTTTTTTTTTGAGCTGGAGTTTTGCTCTTGTTGCCCAGGCTGGAGTGCCATGGCATGATCTTGTCTGACTGCAACCTCCGCCTCTCAGGTTCAAGCAATTCTCCTGCCTCAGCCTCCCAAGTAGCTGGGATTACAGGCATATGCCACCATACCCGGCTAATTTTGTGTTTTTAGAGACAGTTTCTCCGTGTTGGTCAGGGTGGTCTCGAACTCCCGACCTCAGGTGATCTGCCCGCCTTGGCCTCCCAAAGGTTCTGGGATTACAGGTGTGAGCCACCACACCCAGCCTTCTTTCTGTTTTAAGAACAGGATATATTTTGTTCCACCACATTGAGAAATTATGAATATATAATTTGAAGAAACAAGCCTAGGGTTGCCCCATTATTATTATTATTATTATTATTTTGCTTTCTTTTTTTTTTTTTGAGATGGAGTCTCACTCTGTTGCCCAGGCTGGAGTGCAGAGTGCAGTGGTCAGATCTCAGCTCACTGCAAGCTCCACCTCCCGGGTTTACGCCATTCTCCTGCCTCAGCCTCCCGAGTAGCTGGGACTACAGGCACCTGCCACCTCGCCCGGTTAATTTTTTGTATTTTTTAGTAGAGACGGGTTTTCACTGTGTTAGCCAGGATGGTCTCGATCTCCTGACCTCGTGATCCGCCCGTCTCGGCCTCCCAAAGTGCTGGGATTACAGGCTTGAACCACCACGCCCGGCCTTTTTTTTTGCTTTCAAACAGATAAATACATATTGTATGTTATGAGGATATCTGATAAAAAGCCCTTATTTAGATGTATGATTTCCTGAGAAGTCATTATATATTAAAGCCAGTTAGGATTAAGAGGAAGTAGGGGTCATTGTTAATTTGTAATTAAAAAAAAAATGTATAATTCTAAGAGCAGCTTGAGGTGTTGGCACATCTCTTTGAAATGCTGGAGGTAAAGAGCAATTGTGTGTGTGTATTTTCTAATCAAAACACTAAAAAAGCTGAGCTGAAAAGGAATTCCAATGTTAATTTGTTAATTTTTGGAAAAACAAATACAAAAATCTTTTTTCAAAAACACAGCTTTATATTTTAATAACAATACCTCCATCTCTCTCAGCATTTTGCTGAGTATGCCTCCTAAATTTTGTGAACAGAAGACTTTGATAAGTAGTTTGTATCAGAAACTTTAAAAACGCAGTCTACCATGAACTATGTACAGACATGTGCCGAAAGCAGCTTTAGCATTACTGTGTTCCATTCCTCTCCTAAGGCAGGCCTAAGCCGCCCCTTTGGGGAGGGATTTGCAGCTATCTTCATACAGATGTAAGGTCCCTTTTCACTGATAATTCTCCATCTTATCACTCTGGCCAGAAGAAATCTTAAAAGATGCAGGTGCTTGAGGAGAAGCAGGGTATGGACTGATGGGATAAGCGACACTTCATCAGAACCCTCTGGCTGTGCCTGGCAGATAGAGGAGACTCTGACCTGAATGAGTTAGGGGCAGGGTTTTAGGAGCAAATGTGGGCCCCTACAGTACTGTGAGATTAGGGCAAAGCTGCCTCCTGGAGGTTCTTTGTGTGGGGGACTTTGGGGGTGGGGCAGCATGCCTTCCCCACACCTCCCAGGCAGGCTTCTCGTTAAACTGGACTGTACACGTCTATCCCCTCCACTGGGGCGTGTTCAGTTGGTGCCTGTTTGGAGGACTCCGGAGGGCTCCTCTCACTGCAGTTACTGATAAGGGTGTGTGGTTTGAGGGCAGGACTGCTCTGAGAACCTGAAGCCTGCTGACAGCTTTTGCTGAGTTTGTAGTTACCTTTTATGAAGATGGACCATGAGTGACCACAGTGAATATAGTGACAAAAGCAGTGGGTATGGTGGGCAAGGAGGCCAGAGTAGCTACTTCCTGAAGCCCAGTGAGGATGGAGATCCCACAGGGACAGTGCCCTGTGGGGGCTGGGGAGGATGAACCTTTGAAATCGGAACTGCCCCCGAAAGCCAGGGATGTGTGTGTGCTATGGAAATACATTGTTTCAGAGAAACTGAGCCTTCTGTAGCTGTGCTGTCACACCAGATTCCAGAGAGAAAAAATGTAAAATACCTTACCAATTTTTTATGTTGATCATGTGTGGATAATATTTTGGATATATTGGGTCAAGTAAAATGTCATTAAAATTAATTTTACATCTTCCTTTTTATAATGTGGCAGCTAGAGAAGTTTAAATTACCTAGGTGGCTCCCATCATTTGTCTGTTAGAGTCCACGGCGAGCCCCCCTGTGGGTCATGGGGCAGGTACCCCTAACTGTTTTTTTTAATTTTGTCTTTGGGGTACCCCCTAACTCTAGAGCATGCTAATAGCATGGACAGAGACAGTCTGATCTCGCACCAGACACATGGGGGCTCGGATCTTTCTTCTCCAGATTTCCAGAACCTGGAGTCTCTGGCTTCTTCCTCTATTCCCTTCTCATCTGTTAGCCCCTCATGTCCTCACTTATTCTCTACCCAGTGCTAATGCTGAGTCCCTTCGCTCAGCCTCCATCTCCCCCACACCCTTGACTCCTGTGTTCTCCATCACACCCACCTGCATCTGTGGAAATGTGTCCCAGACTCCAGCAAACCCAACATGTCTAAAAACCAAAGTTACATTTCTCCACAAAGCATCTTTCCTCTTCTGTCTCTAGGCTCAGTGAGAGAGACTGCAGTGTGAACCTCTTGGCCTTGGCCAGAGACACAGGTCATTCTTATAATGATAACAATAGTAGTTAAGATAATAGTTAATATGTCTTGCGTACTCAGCCCTGGGCATTGTACCAGATGCTTTGCATATGTGTCTAGTTGACTCGTAATTCTATTAGGGAGGGATTGCTTTTATTGCCGTTTTTCAGATGAGGAAACGGCACAGAGAGATGGAGTGACTTAAGCAAGGTCAAACAGCTAGATGGCAGAGCTTAAAAGGAGGATTTAAGATAATGAACGCCTAACCTAGGAGGGCTGGTTCTGAGGTTGAGTTGGTCAGGGTTCCAACCCAATCCTGACCACTCAACCTCAGAACGGCCCTCCTTGGTTAGGCCTTCATCATCCTAAATCCTCCCTTTAACCCTCATCTTATCCTCATTTTTCAGAGAGGAAAAATGCTCACATCCAACCAGTCATCACGTCCTAGTTCTTAAAAATTTCTCCAGTCCTTTTCTCTGCCCTTTATCCCTCTGTCCCCAACCTACTTCACCCTAAGTTTGCTTCTCATCTAGGGCTCTAGAACACCGCTCTCATGGTGACTCCTTTCACTCTGTAGCCGGAGTGGATCATTTAAAAATGCAAATCTGGCCGGGCACGGTGGCTCACGCCTGTAATCCCAGCACTTTGGGAGGCTGAGACAGGCAGATCACCTGAGGTCGGGAGTTCAAGACCAGCCTGACCAACATGGAGAAACCCTGTCTCTACTAAAAATACAAAATTAGCCAGGCGTGGTGGCGCATGCCTGTAATCCCAGCTACTCGGGAGGCTGAGGCAGGAGAATCACTTGAACCTGGGAGGTGGAGGTTGCAGTGAGTTGAGATCATGCCATTGCACTGGGCAACAAGAGTGAAACTCTATCTCAAAAAGAAAAAGCAAATCTGACTGTATCATTTCCCAGTGTAAAGCCTTTTTAGGCCGACCTTGCCAAAAAATCCTTCTGTTCTATAATCTAGAGCCTTCGTTTCATTTCTCAGTTCTCCTTCCTGTGCACCCATGAGATCTCTGCCCCTGCTCCATCCTGCCAGGCTTTCTGTTCCCTTCCCTGACTCCCAGGTGAGGCCTGTGCTGCTTCCTCTGCTTGGGACATGGGAAGATACCAAGGACAGGCTTTGTCGCAGAATGTGGTTCTGCATTGTGTAAACTGGGAGACCTTGCATAGGCTCCCTCTCTCTGTGTTCGAGATTCCTCTCTGAAAAACGAGAATAAGATGAGGGTGAAAGGGAGGATAAGATGATGAATGCCAGATCCTTCAGATAATGGCGAGGGCTCTGAAGTGCTGCCTTTGAGTCCTTGAATGACAGTGGGGATTGCTGTACCTGCCTGATACCACCAGATGGGTGCCGTGTTCGGCAGTGGCAGGTGGTAGGCACGGTGTACAGCCTCCTCCAACCACCCCCAACCTTTGTCCTTCTATCCAGCCCTGTTGTCCAGCAATCTTCATTTCAGATTGTCCTTCCCCATTCTTTTGAAAGATATTTGTTTCCATCTTTGCCGCCATTCAGTAGAATGAGGTAACAGAAAGATACTTGAAGGTATCTCTCAAGAAATAGATAATGGGAGAAGTTGCTGGGGCCACATCAGGCAAAGGTAGGGGCAAGCAAGAGACTTAACTATGGAGAAAAGGTGTGGGAGAATTTCAGAATTGCAGTATGCTCAGTTGTGTCCAGGGCTTATGGTGGAATCTGAAATGATGTTTATGGAGCAAGTCTAAAGTATGCATTAATATCAGAAGACAGTGATATGTAGTCAGATCTTGGTTAACAAGAATGCACTTAACTAAAAGCTGAAAAATATCTTGTTTTACTTATTCAAGTTGGACAAAGAAGCAAATGTCAACAAAACAAGCTGATAATTTTTAAATGATTATTAAAAAGTAAAAGTGTGGAGGGATATCCTGAAATTAATTTGGATTCAGCTAAATTACTTTCTCTTTGTAATCAGCATCATTACTATGTGAGAACAAGACTCAGAATCATAATCAGGGGGCACTTCATTCATGTCATGTAGATTCTTATTGTAGAATCATAACTGATTTAGAAAACTAGAGGAGGAGGGAAGAGGTGGACCTTTATATAGCAGGTCATGCACACTGTGCTTTCGGAGTTACTCTCTGAGGCGAAAGAATAGAAATTGGCTACTGATGAAGGACAAAAAGAATTTTCTGCTGAATCCTGAATTTGCCAGGATGACTCCTTCTGGAGCTGCCAGTTCATCGAGGCTGAGGTATTCGGAACCTCAAGTTAGACACTCTCCCTGTCCTTTGGGCCTTCAGGCCCCCTTGGGCACTGTTGTAAGAAGCATGGTGCTTTGAAACAAGGCCCCGGGCTTTACGTCAAAATGAAGTGGCCCTTGCCCAGCGTCCTATTATTCAGTTAGATTGTGATTATGGGTTTTTAAGCCAGGCATATGGACTTTATGAGCTGCCAGAGCTCACATTTCTGCTTAGGTTATTGAAGAATTTTGATCTGATAGATGTTATTGCTCTATTGCCAAAGTTCAATTTATTTGTTTGTTCATTCAACAAATAGTGATTGAGATTTTCCTGTGTGCCTGTCAATGTAGGCAATCGGTGACAAACCAGGCCAAAATCTTTTCTGTCCTAATGGAGAGGGAAACTAAATAAACAGATGAAACATTTAGAATGCTGAAAGGTAGGAGCTTCGAGAACACAAATGGAGAGGGAGTGAGGTGGGCAGTGTAGGGTGTCTGTATTTTAAGTGAGGCTGTCAGAGCAGGCCTTTTTGGGGAGGGGACTTTAGAATAAAGACCTTAAGGAGGGGCAAGAGCAATTGTTCGAAATGTTCCCCACTTAAAAAGACCTATGTTTTTCCTAGAACTCTGTCGACTAAATGTCCAGTTGGCACTGGGTTTGCTCTGGACTCTTTATTAAGGTTATATAAAAATAATACTTTTGGCTAGGTGCAGTGGCTCATGCCCGCAATCCCAGCACTTTGCAAGTCTGAGATGGGAGGACTGCTTGAGGCCAGGAGTTTGATACCAGCCTGGGCAACATAGTGAGATCCCCGTCACTATCTTTTAAAAAAATTCATTTCTCTTATTATGAATGCAGTTATCTGTGATATGTGTTGTTACTAATTGGGTTTTCTTTTCTGTTTTTTATTTTTTTATTTTTTGAGACAGAGTCTTGCTCTGTCATCCAGGCTGGAGTGTAGCAGCACGATCTTGGCTCACTTCAACCTCCACTTCCCAGGTTCAAGCGATTCTCCTGCCTCAGCCTCCCAAGTAGCTAGGACTACAGATGCGCACCACCACACCTGGCTAATTTTTTGTATTTTTTTTTTTAGTAGAGACAGGGTTTCACCATGTTGGAAAGGGTAATCTTGAACTCCTGACCTGAAGTGACCCACCCACCTCAGCCTCCCAAAGTGCTGGGATTACAGGCGTGAGCCACTGTGCCAAGCCAATATTTCTCTTCTGATAAGACTGTATCTTGTTTGCCTTTTTTTTAGGTGCATGAACAATTCTGTTCTTATTTATTTTCATATCATGTTGATATTTCCCAAAGCAATAATACAATATTAAGAAGCAATATATCACGTTTTATTGACATTTGCTTCTTTGTAATGATCCGTGAAACTGTTTTCCAAAAGTTATCTAGAATGGGTTGTTTGTTTGCTTAAGGCCTACAGCGTCTTGTATTCCCAGGCAGTTTCCCATCGAAGTACTGATGAGGTCCCACCCTGCGCAGCTTCTGAGGTCAGACAAGATTGGGTGCGTTCGGAGTGTATGGCCATAGACAAGAGGGTTTTGAGATACTAGATGTAATCAAGGGCTTTAACTAGACAGCTTGATCTTCAAGTTACAGTACAGTTAGATGCCGAGGAGTATAGCATGTATAGCATGAATGGAGGAAAAATATGATCTGAGATGAACACCAAAATCAAGAGACAGGGAGGGAGGGGCTGGCCGGAACGGGTTCTGTAGTTGGCTCCCAGTTTTTCTTGGTGAGGAAGAGTTGATCAGACTAAGAAGTCATCTTCTCTGGTTCAGATATGATCACTCACTTCCTTAGTCAACCTGCTTGTTCTCACCTGGAACCATTTGGTTCTTCCCTTGAGTCAGGGGTCGAGGAGCAAAAGGGAGGAAACTGCTAGAGACTGAGATCAACGCATACTCTGAAAACAGCTTATTTGGCAAGGAAGCCTCCTGGGCTCAGCACCCCAGCAACAGCCCCTTTGCTGAAGCACCCTGAGCATTGAGAGTGCTTGTGTTTTCTAGCTGCGGTTGGATTTCTCACGATATCCAGTGTTATCTCCATGTCTGCCCCTTTCTTCCTGGGGAAGATCATCGATGTCATCTATACCAACCCCACTGTGGACTACAGCGACAACCTGACCCGCCTCTGCCTTGGGCTCAGTGGTGTGTTTCTGTGTGGTGCTGCCGCCAATGCCATTCGTGTCTACCTCATGCAAACTTCAGGTAACAGTCTCTCCTCTCAGGGATGTGAGTCATCCTGAAGAAGATGTAGAGTCCTGTGGGTTTGTTCGGGCTCGAATCTCATGTGCTCCAGGCTCCATTCTCTTCCTGTCTTGCTGGCATCCTGTTAAGTGGGGATAGAGCCCAATGACTGCCCAGATGTTGGAGTACAGATTATTTTAGATCAAGCACTGTTCTCAACTCTTCTTTTCCAGTTGAAGTTGAGCTGTAAGGGCAATCATGTCGGTCTTGTGGGAGGTTTGGAAATATGCCCCTCAGGCTGGGCACGGTGGCTCATGCCTGTAATCCCAGCACTTTGGGAGGCCGAGGCAGGTGGATCATGAGGTCAGGAGTTTGAGACCCAGCTAGCCAACATGGTGAAACCCCGTCTCTACTAAACATACAGAAATTAGCCAGGTGTGGTGGCGTGTGCCTATAATCTCAGCTACTTCAGGAGACTGAGGCAGGAGACTCACTTGAACCCAGGAGGCTGAGGTTGCAGTGAGCCCAGATCACACCACTGCTGGGGGTCCTCCAGCCTGGGGGACAGAGCGAGACTCCATCTCAAAAAAAAAAAGAAAAAGAAAAAAAGAAAATGAGACCCCTGGCCATGAAGCTGGACTTCTGAGGCTTCCTGAAGGCTTCAGAAACCCATTTACATGCCCCATGCTTGTGTTTCTCCTTGAGTAGCATCTGGGATGATAACTTTGTTAGTATTTCTGTGAAGAGATCTACTTGGTACAGGCAGGTCACTGCCACAATAGTGAGAGAACCCGGGACACCAACTGGAAGTCGGTTGCTCTCCATTTAACTCTGTGGATGATTAACCGTTTTTGCCATTTAAAGGTTCAATACAGGAAAAGGTTTCCAGGGAGGAACAAAATGAGCTTTTGGAAGTTAATGTAATAAAACTTCTTTGTAAATAATACCTTAAAAAACTCTCGGCCACGTGTGATGGTTCACGCTGTAATCCTAGCACTTTGGGAGGCTGAGGCAGGAGGATTGCTTGAGCCCATGAGTTTGAGACCAGCCTGAGCCACATAGCAAGACTCCGTCTGTACTAAAAATAAGTTAGCTGGGTGTAGTGGCAGACATCTGTAGTTTCAGCTACCCAGGAGGCTGAGGTGGGAGGATGGCTTGAGCCACAAGGTTGAGGCTATAGTGGACTATGATCGTGCCACTGCATTCAAGCCTGGGTGATAGAGCAAGACCCAGTCTCTTAAAAAAAAAAAAAAAAGTAGAAATAAAAAAAGCCTCTGTGTCGTGTTATATTTATTTTATTCCTGTATCCTCTCACTAGCCCCCACAGTCTGTAGTTAATAAGAGAAAAGTAGTGTTGGTAGTGCATGACAGTTAACGTGCCTGGTTTGGGAAAGGCTCTTTCTCCCCATGGGATACAGTGCAGTAGACACGCTCAGAGGCTGCATTGCTCAGAAGGGTTACAACTCCAGGCCAAGCCGCTGCACAGTAGGTGGCTGCCCCATAATGGTAATGGATGTCTTTACCCCTGGTGAGTCTGTTCGTGTTTGCTTTTGCAGGTCAGCGCATTGTGAATAGGCTGAGAACTTCGTTATTCTCCTCCATCCTGAGGCAGGAGGTTGCTTTCTTTGACAAGACTCGCACAGGAGAATTGATTAACCGCCTCTCATCAGACACTGAACTCCTGGGGCGCTCAGTGACTGAAAACCTCTCAGATGGGCTCAGGGCCGGGGCCCAGGCTTCTGTAGGCATCAGCATGATGGTATGTTGGCCTGGTTCCCCTTGGTACCTTCCTGCCAGGGCTTGGCTTGCACCAGGCCTCTCAAGTGTGAGATGAGCTCAAGGTGAGCGATTCGCATCATTCTGTAAGTGCCTAGAGCCAAAAGTGCTGTTGCAGAGGCTGCTGGAACATGGGGATTGCCTCTACCTGCATGGCCTCTTGTACCTTCATTTCTCCAGAATGAGTGATTATCTGGAAAATGGACTCTTGTGTTACTGCTGGGTATTCTGAGATGTGTGAACCCAGGGTATTAAGACAGAAAAGAGCATCAGGTAGAAGGAGCACTGGGTACTACCCTGTGGGTGGCACCAGGCAGTGACTAAATTCCATTCCTCTGTGTGTATAAGTCGAACTGTGCTCTTTTAAGGGGAGAGCTCTTCACTCCCACAGCCTTTTTTCCTTTCCTTAACTGGGTGGCTTGTGCCTGTCCTGTCTGCTTGCCTTACCTCTTCAACCAGTATTTCTGTTTAGCCCAATGCTGCAGGTCAGTAGAGAGGCAATGCAAGCCACATGTGTGATTTTAATGTTTCAGTAGCCACATTTAAAAAAAGCAAAAAGAAGCCAATCAGATTAATTTAATTTTTTTAATTTAATTTTGTTTTTGGAGACAGAGTGTTACTCTGTTACCCAGGCTGGAGTACAGTGGCAAGATCATAGCTCACTGCAGTCTTAAACTTCTGGACTCAAGTGATTGTCCTACCTCAGTCTCCCAAGTATCTGGGACTACAGGCACACACCACCAAGCTTGGCTAATTTAAAATGTATATATATATATATTTTTTGTAGAGGCAGGGTCTCTTTGTGTTGCCCAGGCTGGTCTCCAACTCTTGGCCTCAAGTGATCCTCCTGCCTCGGCCTCCCAAAGTGCTGGGATTACAGGCTTGAGCCACCATATCTGGCTGAGATTAATTTTAATGTTTTGTTTAAGCCAGTATAAACAAATTATTGTCATCTCAACATGTAATTAATATCAAAATTATTAATGAGGTATTTTATATTATTTCTTTCATATTATAGTTGACGCTTGAACAGTGCAGGGGTTGGGACACTGAACCCCACACAGTCAAAAATCAAAGTGTAACTTTTGACTCCCCAAAAACTTAACTACTAATGGCCTACTGTTGACCAGAAGCCTTACTGATAACATATAGTCAATTACCATGTATTTGGTATGTTATATGTATTATATACTATGTTCTTATAACAGAGTAAGCTAGATAAAAGGAAGTGTTATTAAGAAAATCATAAGGAAGGTAAAATATACTGATTATTTATTAAGTGGAAGTGAATCATCATAAAAGTTTTTTTTTTTTTTTGAGACAGAGTCTCGCACTGTCGTCTGGGCTCACTGCAAACTCTGCCTCCCAGATTCAAGTGGTTCTCCTGCCTCAGCCTCCTGAGTAGCTGGGATTATAGGCGCCTGCCACCACGCCTCGCTAATTTTTTTGTATTTTTAGTAGAGATGGGGTTTCACTATGTTGGCCAGGCTGGTCTTGAACTCCTGACCTTGTGATCTGCCCGCCTCGGCCTCCCAAAGTGCTGGGATTACAGGCGTGAGCCACCGCGCCCGGCCCATCATAAAAGTGTTTATCCTCATTGTCTTCACACTAAGTAGACTGAGAAGAAGAAAAGTTGTTCTTGCTGTCTCAGGGATGGCAGAGATGAAAGAAAATCTATGTTTAAGTTGACTCATGCAGTTCAAACCTATGTTGTTCAAAGGTCAACTGCATTTCCAAATCTGGTGTGTATTCTCTACTTATGGAGCATCTTAATTCGGATGCTAAATTTTCATTGAAAGTACTTGATCTATATTTAGATTTTATAAAATGTACAATTGAAAAAGTAGTTTGACATACTCAGTTTTTCCAGACATACTTAATAGTTTGCCAATAACTGAATGGAATATAGGCTTTTAAATTTTAATTAAACCTAAATACAATTAAAACTTCAGTGTCTCAGTCATACCTGCCACATTTCAAGTTTCCAGTGGCCATGTAAGGCTGTCGTTTTGGGCAGTGCAGTTCTAGACCTGTGGAAAAAGAACTGTAAATAATCCTTTCTCGCAAGTGGAAAAGCTTGGATTTTGTCCTTTGTGTCCCATGAAGCACTCAGTTCAGAGAGGAAGGGTGTGTTGCCTATTAGATCTGACTTACGGAATGAAAAACAGCTTTGAAAACTCATGATTTTCCAGCTAAGAGAGAAGCAAACCTCTGGAAGAGGACCCTTCCTGCACTAACATGCCATTTTCCAAATATGAATAGTTTGGGGAATCAGGAAAAGTTCAAGCTGGGAAAAAATCACTTGGGGTACTTTTTGTAACAAGTACCCCAAGGAAACAAGGAAAACAAGGAAAGGGAATTCAGTGTAGGATCAGATGAGCAATTCAAAGGGGTCTGTTTGGGCTGCCATAATAATACCACAGACTGGGTGGCTGAAACAAAAGAAATGTATTTCTCACAGTTCTGGAGGTTGGAAGTCCAGGGTCAAGGTACTAGCAAAATAGCTTCATTCTGAGGCTTCTTCTCTTGGCTTGTAGGCAGCTGCCATCTTGCCATGTGCTCACATAGTGGAGAGAGAGTGTGCTCTAGAGTGTCTCTTATAAGGACACTAATCCTGTTGGATTGTGGCCCCACACTTAGGACCTTATTTAACCTTAGTTACTTTCTTAGAGGCCCCATCTCCAAATACAGCCATGCTGGGGTTAAGGCTTCAACACATGAATTTCAGGGGGAAACATTCAGTCTATAAAAGGGCCTCAGGAAGTGGCTTCACCTAGGATCCGATCTTTGGCTCTAGAGGATCAGAAATGTGACTTTGTTTCTCCTGCACAAACTCATGGACCTGACATAGGGGACGTCCAATTATGAGAACCTGATACTGTGTATGCCATACTGCCAATTTATTAATTTACATAGTGGGCCTTGCTACTATTAAGTTGTGTTTCTGCTATTCCAATTTTGTGTGTGTGTGTGTGTGTGTGAGACAGGGTCTCACTCACTACAGCCTAGGCTATAGTGCAGTGGTGTCATCTTGGCTCACTGCACCCTCTGCCTCCTGAGCTCTAGCGATCCTCCCACGTCAGCCTCCCAAGTAACTGGAACTACAGGCGTGCACCACCATGCCCGGCTAATTTTTGTATTTTTTTCTATAGAGACAGTGTCTCACCATGTTGTCCAGCCCACTGGTTTTGAACTCCTGGGCTCAAGCGATCCACCTACCTCAGCCTCCCGAAATGTTAGGATTACAGTCGTGAGCCCCCACACCTAGCCCATTTCTGCTATTCAAAACACTTCATTATGGTGCCAGGACCCTGTATCAGAAGGTTTTTTGGATTTGTTTTGTTTTGTTTTGTTTTGTTTTGTTTGAGACGGAGTCTTGGTCTGTCTGGCTGGATCTCAGCTCACTGCAAGCTCCGCCTCCTGGGTTCAGGCCATTCTCCTGCCTCAGCTTCCCGAGTAGCTGGGACTACAGGCGCCCGCCACCTCGCCCGGCTAGTTTTTTATATTTTTTAGTGGAGATGGGGTTTCACCATGTTAGCCAGGGTGGTCTCGATCTCCTGACCTCGTAATCCGCTTGTCTCGGCCTCCCAAAGTGCTGGGATTACAGGCTTGAGCCGCCGCGCCTGGCCAGAAGGTTTTTCATTAAGTATGGAACCACAGTGAAGGAAGGGGGTGGTTCTGGGACAGTTCTAGGAGAATCTTGATGGACTGTGCCTGCCCCACACAGAGGACACCTGTCCGGTCGGTTCATTTGACATCAGTTGTGTTCAGGCCCCAGAAGTGTTAGACCTGTCCTGTTGGTCTCATGTCCTGATAGGGACCATCAGAGATATGATTATGCTCCCCAAGGCTCACCCCAGGTGTCCTGATGGACTTGTCTTCTCAGGGTGGGACATTTGTGTACACATCTGCTTGCTCCTCTGTGAAGGTGCCAACCTCCTTTCTGCCTCAGGGCCTTTATGCAGTGGCTCTTCCCTGTTGGTGGAGAGGTCTTCCAAGATCATGTTACATCTGAAGTGATACTTTCTCTCTCTTATACTTGTCTATTATCTAAGTCTTATCTCTTCTTTCTTGCATGAAAACTCTGTGAGGGTTGGTTATCTCCCAGGTGCCTGGAATAGTGCTTGCACTCAGTAACAACTTGTTGAATGAGTAAATGAATGAGTGAATGATTGGTTGGTCCATCCACTTACATTTCAGTTTGCAGCTTTTCGTTAGTATTATTTAGCCTTGTACTGATTATACTATTTTCTGTGCAAATGAGATATGGTAGATTTTAGTAATTTGTCAAAGACATGCTAGTACTATTGAAAGTACAATCACCAAATTGCAAGGTTGACAGGGAAACCCTCTGTTACTTACTTCTAGAAGTTAGGTTATTCTTTCAGCAATTCCAGTTACTAGAAGCTTCTCGGTATGTTGAGCCCAGAGCCATCCTGCAGACTTCAGTCCACTGAGCCATGCAAGCAGCTTTAATTCTTCTTCGACTTGTTGGTTGTGTCCTCCAAGTCCTCTGTTGACTGTTTGTCATGCAATGTGTGGTTTTTGTTTTTGTTTTTGTTTTGAGACAGAGTTTTGCTCTTGTTATCCAGGCTGGAGTGCAGTGACTCAGTCTTGGCTCACTGCAACCTCCACCTCCCGGGTTCAAGCGATTCTCCTGCCTCAGCCTGCTGAGTACCTGGGATTACAGGCGTGCACCCCAACACCCGGCTAATTTTTGTATTTTTAGTAGAGACAGGGTTTCACCATGTTGGTCAGACTGGTCTTGAACTCCTGACCTCAGGTGATCCACCTGCCTTGGCCTCCCAAAGTACTGAGATTACAGGCGTGAGCCACCACACCCTACCCAGTGTGAGGTTTTTTGGTGACTTCACCGTCTTGGTCATTTTGATGGGACGTGTTGCTCTGGTTGTTCAGTGCCTACAGGTGGTTCAGACCTGAATACACAACTCCTGATATGGTCTGGAGTGTGGAGCAGAACAGGCCTCTGCCACACTCATCCTGTCTCTTCCCACTCTGTTGTTAAACAGCATGGTCTGATCTAGTATTGGCCTGAGGATTCTTTCTTCAGCAATTGCTTGTCACCTTTCTTCTGTGTGGCATGCTGAATATTTATGGGGTTTTGTGAAGAATAAAGATGTCTGAAAAATTCCACCCAAACAGGATGTAACAACTTGGGGACAGTACCTTCAAGCCTGCTGTTAATTTAAACACACTCACACACACACAGACACACCCCTACACACACTCCCCATCGTAGGTAATGAGAATGTCTTGCCACCCTATGTAACAAACACCTCTCAATTTTTTTTGTTTTTGACAGTTTTTTATCTCACCTAATCTGGCCACCTTTGTTTTGAGCGTGGTACCTCCAGTGTCAATCATTGCTGTAATTTATGGACGATATCTACGGAAACTGACCAAAGTCACCCAGGATTCCCTGGCACAAGCCACTCAGGTAAAAGCCCTTTCTCATCCATGTGGTTTCCAGCAGAATGGGGTCACAGCCAGGATCCTAGACGGCAGATCCTAAGGGATGTGCTTAGGTTTTTCAATAAAGTGCCTTCCTTTCCTTTCATTAGAAATTACCCCAAGATCCCAGAAACTTAAACTACTCTGTTTTCTAGACTAAGTTTCTACCCATATCTCAAAGTAGATCCAACTTGACTAAACATTTTGTGGAGTCCTCACTTCTTACCATCACTATTTCTTTTCTTTCTTTCTGTCTTTCTTTTTTTTTTTTTTTTTTTTTTGAGACAGGGTACATGAGAAAAGTCTTTTTCATGCACTCTAGGCTAGAGTGCAGTGGTATAATCACAGCTCAGTGAAGCTTTAACCTCCCAGGCTCGAGTGATCCTCCCACCTCAGCCTCCTCAGTAGCTGGGACTATAGCCACATGCCACCATGCCCACTAATTTTTAAAATTTTTTGTAGAGACAGGGTCTTACTGTGTTGCCCAGGCTGGTTTCAAATTCCTGGGCTCAAACGATTCTCCCACCTCAGCCTCCTGGAGTGCTGGGATTACAGGCGTGAACCACCATACCTAGCCACTATCACTGTTTGTTATGGGACAAAACAGTTAATCAGGTTTTGAAAATAGTTACTAGATAACACTGTGTTTCATTAATTTAATAAATCTGGCTTTGCAATGCTGTGCAACGTTATCTTTTCAAAAATTAAAAATGGCCCGGTGCAGTGGCTCGTGCCTATAATCCCAGCACCTTGGGAGGCCAAGTCGGGTGGATCACTTGAGGTCAGGACTTTGAGACCAGCCTGGCCAACATGGAGAAACCTTGTTTCTACTAAAAATACAAAAATTAGCTGGGCGCGCTGGTTCCTGCCTGTAATCCCAGCTACGTGGGAGACTGAGACAAGGAGAATTTTGAACCCGGGAGGCAGAGGTTGCAGTGAGCCAAGATTGTGCCATTGCACTCCAGCCTGGGTGACAAGAGTGAAACTCCGTTCCCAAAAAAAAAAGAAAAATTAAAAATAACCATTATACTTTCATGGTACAAAAACCATGCATGGGGCTGGGTGCAGTGGCTCACGCCTATAATCCCAGCACTTCGGGAGGCCGAGGCAGGCAGATCACAAGGTCAGGAGATCGAGAACATCCTGGCTAACATGGTGAAACCCTGTCTCTACTAAAAATACAAAAAATTAGCCAGGTATGGTGGCGGGCGCCTGTAGTCCCAGCTACTCCGGACGCTGAGGCAAGAGAATGGTGTGAGCCCAGGAGGCAGAGCTTACAGTGAGCCGAGATTGAGCCGCTGCACTCCAGCCTGGGTGACAGGGCGAGACTCCGTCTCAAAAAAAAAACAAAAAAAACCATGCATGTTTATTGTTGAAAAATTCGAAAATAGAGAGAAAACAAAAATACGCATAATCCTGTCTTTTAGAATTATTATTAACATTTTGGAGTCTGTCTTTTTCTCTGCATAAAAATGTATTTCTGCATCTACATATGCTCCTATTTTTCTGTCTATATATATGATATGTTTAGGTATAGTTTTTTCCCCCAAAACTAGGATTGCTTTGTGTACTTTGCTGTCACTCTTTTTTGACTTAGTCATGTATCAAGAGTGGTTTTCCATTGATAGTGTCTTTTAGGGAGTTCTCACTTCTTACTATCACTATTTCTTTTCTTTTCTTTTTAATAAGTAAATAAATGAAATGAGAACCACATTTTATTTTTGCTTCTAGAAGCTCTTGAAATATGACCCTTCTCCTCCTGAAATGTATTTATTATTCTCCCAGCTAGCTGAGGAACGTATTGGAAATGTAAGAACTGTTCGAGCCTTTGGGAAAGAAATGACTGAAAGAGACAAATATGCCAGCAAAGTGCACTATGTGATGCAGTTAGCAAGGAAAGAGGCATTCGCTCGGGCTGGCTTCTTTGGAGCAGTAAGTAGATCATTTTGCAAAAAGTGAAAGTGGCAGATGTTAGAATGGTGAGAGTTTTATTCTGTGGTGTTCAGCATAAGTAGAAAATGATTTTAATTTTTAAAATTTTAGTCTTAATTTCAAGGCTGAGAATGACTTTCTTTAAAATATTTTTGTGAAAAAGGAAGAAACAAGTAAATGTCCTTAGAGAAAAGTCAGTGCATGGTGCGATCGGGCACTGATTATTTGTGCGGTGCAGGCCTGTGGCATCAGCTTTGCCTGGGCCGTGGTCAGCCTCGCCGAGACTCAGCTCCGTCGCAGATCTGCTGGGTAGGAAACTGGGGCCAGCAATCTGTTTAACAGGCCTTCTGGGTCATTCTCATGCCAGCAAAGTCTGAGGATTAACCAAAATCACCTCAATGTGTTTCAAGAAAGAAGTATAAAAAATCAATCACAATGCACTCAAATAGGACACGGAAATAGAAAATCACCATGAGGGCAAATTCAAGATACATGTAAACTGAAAAAAACTTCAGAGACAATTCCATCATTGCTATGATTAACAGATAAGGAGCAGCAGCCCGGAGAAGGCTGCCCCTATGCCTAAGACAACCACACATGCTACCAAGGTAAAAGCAGGCCACAGATACAGGAGGCCAGCTCCTCAGGCTTGTGTCCTTGCCCAGAACATCTCATTGTATTATATAAACCCACGTAGTAGATATTTATTTGTTTCCTCTAGTTAGGGAAGGAACCTTTGGTATTACTTTTATCCTTTGCAAACTGAGTAGATGGGGTAAAATCAGGATCTGATGGGAGACTTAGCTTATAGGTTTTCATGGTGATTAGATTGTTTTCTTCATTATTGCAATATTACAAAACCATTTTTAATTTGAAACTCAGGTAAAATTAATATTTTGGAAAAATCTTGCTGTGACAGTTGAATGAAAAAGGTACATTACAGGCTGTGTTCACGCTTTTTGCATTCTGGGTCCTTGATTCCCACCTGACTTCTGTGTTTTGTTCATTCGACAGACTGGGCTCTCCGGAAACCTGATTGTGCTTTCTGTCCTGTACAAAGGAGGGCTGCTGATGGGCAGTGCCCACATGACCGTGGGTGAACTCTCTTCCTTCCTAATGTATGCTTTCTGGGTTGGAATAAGCATTGGAGGTAAAGAATTTAAATAGGCTTGGGGTGTTACAAATTAAAAATCAGAGCATCATTTCTGAAATAGAAACTGAACTTTCACATTACTTCAATTAACTTCGACTGAAAAAGCATTTCCTAGAACGTTACTATTCCAACTGGGCTTTTAAAGAAGTGAAATGAATGTGACCCCCCGCAGCAGACGAGCAAACACCTCCTTGGTTGGGGCATTTGGGGATCTTTGCAGGCCTCTTGTAGCTCAGCATCGCTCTGAAGTGGTATTTCCCAGCCTGTGTCTTCAGACCGTTTGTTCACTTGCTCACAGGTGCAGGCAGGAGGAGGGTGGCGCTGAGCAAGTGTGGACACAGAAACCCATAGTCCTGTGTTAGTGATGGTTTCGTGATTAGCAAATCAGTGGAGAATGAAATTCCTTTTGTACAAAGTCAACCATATTCAAAACTAATGAGCAATCAAAAAACATTTATAAATTATCAAGTGCATGAAACAGAGTTGCTTGCTTTTATTAAGACTGTCAGAGTTCAGCTTTTATTTTTCATTTCCGGATGAAGGAAAGCAGGAATGCATCCCCAGTCAACTTGGGACAAATGATTTCCTAGGTTTTGTTTCCCTTCTTGTCTTTGAAACTCAAGATGGAAAGGTCGGGTAAGTAGCTTAAGGTCTGATTAGTGGAATATTATCAGGTATCCTATGGTGTTGCTTCAACCAGAGGGTTTTATTTTCAGGGTTTTTTGTCTAATTGTTGAAGGTAGAGGCATTTCCGTAGACATCTGCAGGCAAGTGAAGATTTTTTTCTGGAATGATATTTTCAGAGACCCCTGAAAAAAGCATTTTAGTTCTGCTGGCTGGTCTTAAATAAAAACTGATTAAGATGTTTTGGGGTGCTGGATGGTTTGGGAAGCGAGAAGGTAGACTGGTTCAGGAGGACCCACAGACAGTATGCAGCTCTTCCCTCTCCATTTCTTGGATTAAGCCTGCTGGGCTGGAGGTTTCACACCCTGTTATGGTCATGTTCTCTTAGGTCTTCTGTCCTCCTTCAGGTGGACTACCTACCTCACTTCCCTTCTCCCTGGCCTTTCTGTTCACATTCCAGATTTCCTCCCGTGCCTCTCCTCATCTTAATGTTTTCTGCCACATTTGACATAATCTTTCTCAGCCCCTCTTCTTCCCTCCTCTGTACCACTTGGCATGATAGAAGTTATTTCTGTTTGTGGTTGTTCTATTGCCCTCTCTATTCACAAGGGGCAAGTTCACAACTGTGTCTTGCACAGAATGGGTTGGAAAACACAGTTTTAATCCATTGCTATAGTCGGTTACCACCACTGGTTATAGGAGGTGCTGCTAAGGCTTTGTCTGCGTGCAGAGATTGGGTAATTTGGCTTTCTTAACCACAGGCCAGCCCACAACTCTGGTCAACTGTCTTGTTCAGGATCTGCCATCTGATGCGAGGAGGGATGAAAGAAGATATGGGTAGGTCAGTGTGCACCTGTTGCCACCAGTTCTTCCACATTTGTAACATAGATGCCTAAGGTGGTAGGAATTTAATCCAGCAACTTGAATTAGCAGGTGAGAATTCTACCACTGAACCACCAATGCCCAACAACTTAAATTGGATTTTAAGTGCTTGTTTGTTTATTTAGAGACAGAGTCTCGCTCTGTCACCCAGGCCGGAGTGCAGTGGCATGATCTCGGCTCACTGCAACCTCTGCCTCCTGGATTCAAGCAATTGTCCTGCCTCAGCCTTCTGAGTAGCTGGGACTACAGGCACATGCTGCCACACCTGGCTAATTTTTTGGATTTTTTAGTAGAGATGGGGTTTCACCGTGTTGCCCAGGCTGGTCTCGAACTCCTGAACTCCGGCAATCCGCCCGCCTGAGACTCCCAAAGTACTGGGATTACAGGTGTGAGCCACCGCACCCAGCCGTGCTTTTATGTTTTTAAAGTAATTTTATACTTTTATAGAATCACTATCCAAAGTGATTCTATAATAAATCTACAAAGCAAGAAATTCTATTTTATTTATTAAATAAGAATTTTTATTTTGATTTCGGCTTAGAAGGGCATACTAGGGGTAAAAACCCCGGTGATTCTAAGTACATTCTCTTCTAAAATGAAGTCAGAAGTACTGTATGAAGAAAAGCAAAACCTAACCATTTTCAAGTTTACAATTCAGTGGTGTTTAGTACATTCACAATGCTGTGCAACCACTACCTCCATCTAGCTCTCAAACAGTTTCATCACTGAAAAGAAAACCAATACTCTTTAAGCAATCTATCTACATTACTTCCTCCTGCCAGCTCCTGGCAACCACAGTTTGCTTTCTGTCTTTATGTATTTACTTATTGTAGATAGTTCATATAAAAGGAATCATACAATATATGTCCTTTTGTGCCTGGCTTCTTACACTTAGCATAATATTTTCAAAGTTCATCTACATTGTAGCACGTATCAGTACGTCATTCCTTTTTTTTTTTTTTTTTCTGAGACAGGGGCTTGCTCTGTCACCCAGGCTGGAGTGCAGTCGTGCAGCCTTGACCTCCTGGGCTTAAGCAGTCCTCTCACCTCAGCCCCCTGAGTAGCTGGGACTTACAGGCATGTGCCACCATGCCTGGCTAGCTTTTGTATTTTTTGTAGAGACAGAGTTTCACCATGTTTCCCAGGCTGGTCTTGAACTTCTGGGCTCAAGCAGTCTGCCCGCCTCTGCCTCCCAGAGTGTTGGGATGACAGGCATGAGCCGCCACTACTGGGCTAGTGGGTGGTTCCTTTTTATGGTTGAATATTACATTGTAAAGAGAGATCACATTTTGTTTATCCAGGGCCATTGTGCTTTTGTTCTTCAGAGTCAAAGCTCTTTACTATGTTAAACTACTTTTTACTGTTTCCCTTTACTTCTTTTTTGTTTTGTTTTGTTTTGTTTTAGAGACAGGATCTCACTCTGTCTCCAGGCAGGAGTGCAATGGCACAATTCTAGCCCACTGCAGCCTCGACCTCCTGGGCTCAAGTGATCCTTCTGCCTCAGCCTCCTGAGTAGCTAGGACTGCAGGCATACACAACCATACTCAGCTAATTACTATTTTTTTTTTGGTAGAGACAGGGTCTCGCTATGTTGTATTGCCCAGGCTGGTCTCAAACTCCTGGGCTCAAGTGATCCTCCTGCCTTGGCCTCTCGAAGTGCTGGGATTATAGGTGTGTACCACCATGCCCAGCCTTAATTTTTTTCTTCTTCCTTTCTTCCCTCCCTCCCTTCTTTTTAAAAATTAATACCATTTTCAAAGTAGTTTTACGTTCATAGCAAAATTGTGTAGAGAAAGGGGTGCATACCCATGCCCCCATACACGCACAGCCTCCCTATTAACATCCCCCGCAGAGTGGTACATTTGATACAATTAATGAATCTACAGCCGCGGGGCAGTGACTCACTTCTGTAATCCCAGCACTTTGCGAGGCTGAGGCAGGCAGATCACTTGAGGCCAGGAGTTCGAGACCAGCCTGGCCAACATGGCAAAACCCTGTCTCTACTAAAAATACAAAAATTAGCTGGGTGTGGTGGTGCATGCCTGTAATCCCAGCTACGTGGGAGGCTGAGGCAGGAGAATTGCTAGAACCTGGGAGGTGGAGGTTGCAGTGAGCTGAGATTGCGCCACTGCACTCCAGCCTGGGTGACAGAGTGAGACCCTGTCTCAAAAGAAGAAAAAAAGCCTACATTGACACAGCATTACACCCAAAGTCCACAGTTTACATTAGGGTTCACTCTTGGTGGTGTACATTCTATGGGTTTGGACAAATGCAAAATGACATGTATCCAACATTACTGTACCATACAAAGTATTTTCACTGCCCCAAAGATCCTCTGAGCTCTGCTTATTCATCACCCTTCTGAAACCCCTGACAACCACTGATGGTTTTTACTGTTTCCATGGTTATGCCTTTTCTAGAATGTCATATAGTTTTAATCATACAGTATGTAGCATTTGGTTGGCTCTTTTCATAGAAATATGCATTTAAGATTTCTCCATGTCTTTTTATGGCTTGATAGCTCATTTATTTTTAGCACTGAATAATAGTCCATTATGTGGATGTACAACAGTTTATTCGTTCACCTACTAAAGGACACTTGGCTGCTTCTAAGTTTTGGCAATGGTGAATAAAGCTGCTATAAACATCCATGTGTAGGTTTTTGTGTAGATAGAAGTTTTCAGCTCATTTAGGCAAATACCAAGGAGTACAACTGCTTGATTGGATGGTAAGAATGTGTTCAGCTTAGCACAGTGGCAGTATCATAGGCACTGAGGTTTATCCGAGGCATGCTTACTGCTAATTGAAAACTTTTCCCAATACCCTGCTGTGATGACTTGCAACGTAGTCAGCATTGGCAAGGTGTTTTTGTTTTTGTTTTTGTTTTTAAAAAAAAAGGGAATCTCATTCTGTTGCCCAGGCTGGAGTGCAGTGGCACCATCTCGGCTCACTCCACCTCCCAGGTTCAAGGAATTCTTGTGCCTCAGCCTCCCAGATAGCTAGGATTACAGGCGTCCGCCACCATGCCTGGCTTTTTTTTTTTTCTTTTTTTTTGAGATGGAGTCTCGCTCTGTCACCCCATCTGGAGTGTAATGGCGCAGTCTCGGCCACTGCAACCTCCACCTCCCAGGTTCTAGCGATTCTCCAGCCTCAGCCTCCCGAGTAGCTGGGACTACAGTTGTGTGCCACCACGTCCAGCTATTTTTTTTTTTTTTTTTTTTTGTACTTTTAGTAGAGAAGGGGTTTCACCATGTTGGCCAGGCTGGTTTCGAACTCTGACCTCAAGTGATCCACCCACCTCGGCCTCTGAAAGTCCTGGGATTACAGGCATGAGCCACCCGCACCTAGTCTAATTTTTGTATTTTTTTTTTTTTTTTTTTCAGTAGAGAGAGGGTTTTGCCATGTTGGCCAGGCTGATCTTGAATTCCTGGCCTCAAGTGATCTGCCTACCTTGGCCTCCCAAAGTGCTGGGATTACAGGTGTGAGCCCCCGCACCCGACCAGCATTGGCAATTTTTGACATCTCTATGGAGACTGAATGAATTTCTTACAAAAAAATTTTTAGTTTTGTAAGAAACTCCCAAACTGCCTTGCAAAGTGTGTGTCCCATTTGCATCCCCACCAGCAAGAAATGAGAGTTCTTGTTGCTCCACGTCCACCCCAGCATTTGATGGCATCGATGTTCTAGCTTTTAGCCATTCTGATAGATGCATGATATTTCATTGTTGTTTTAGTTTGCATTTCCCTGGTGACATATGATGTTGAGCATCTGTTCATATGCTTATTTGTTCTCTGTATATCTTCTCTGGTGAGTTGTCTGTTCAGGACTTTTGACCATTTTAAAATAAGTCTTCATGTTTCCGTATTGTTGTGTTTTAAGAGTTCTTTGTAAATTTTGGGTAGCAGTCCTTTATTGGATAGGTCTTTTACAGATATTTTCTCCCAGTTTGTGGCTGGTCCTCTTCTTTTTGCATTGTCTTTTGCAAAGCATACATTTTTAATTTTAATGAAGTCCACCTTCTTTCTTTCATGGATTGTACCTTTGGTATTGTATCTAAAAAGTCATCACCAAATTCAAAGTCATCTACACTTGCTCCTGTGTTGCCTTCTAGGAGTTTATTGTTTTGTGTTTTACATTAGGTCTGTAATTCACTCTAAATTAGTTTTTGGGAAAGGTGTAAGGTCTGTGTCTAGATTCCTTATTTGCATGTGGATGTTCAGTTGTTCTAGAACCATTTGTTAAAAAGACAATACATATATTGCCATTGCATCTCCATTGTATTGCCTTTACTTCTTTGTCAAAAATCAGTTGACTATTTGTGAGGTCCTATTTTTGCCAAATGCATTTTTAATTTAGCCTAAACATTTTAGTCCATTGTATCTTGCATAAATATTCATACCATAGAATATTCGAATTTTTTTTTTTTTTCAGTATCCTCACTGAGGGAAAATGTTACAAATATATGTCCTCACATTTGATGTAGACCATTGCATTTGGGTTTTAATTGTTAAATAACAGTTCAGGCCGGGCACGGTGACTCACACCTATAATCCCAGCACTTTGGGAGGCTGAGGCGGGTGCATCAATTGAGGTCGGGAGTTCGAGACCAGCCTGGCCAACATGGTGAAACCCTGTCTCTACTAAAAATACAAAGATTAGCCAGGCATGGTGGGGGATGCCTGTAATCCCAGCAACTCAGGAGGCAGAGGTTGCAGTGAGTAGAGATTACACCATAGCAGAGCAAGACTCCCTCTCAAAAAAAAAAAAAAAAAAAATCATGGTTCAAAGCTGACTTTAAAAAGTGATCGCTAGAGGCCAGGGAAGGAGACGCACATTTGTAATCCCAGCACTTTGCGAGGCCAAGGCAGGAGTGTTGCTGGAGCCCAGGAGTTGAAGACCAGCCTATGCAACACAGTGAGGCCCTGTCTCCACAAAAAAAATAAAACTAAAGAGATTGCTGGCCGGGCGCGGTGGCTCAAGCCTGTAATCCCAGCACTTTGGGAGGCCAAGACGGGCGGATCACAAGGTCAGGAGATCGAGACCAGCCTGGCTAATACGGTGAAACCCCGTCTCTACTAAAAAATACAAAAAACTAGCCGGGTGAGGTGGCGGGCGCCTGTAGTCCCAGTTACTCGGGAGGCTGAGGCAGGAGAATGGCGTAGACCCGGGAGGCGGAGCTTGCAGTGAGCTGAGATGCGGCCACTGCACTCCAGCCTGGGCGACAGAGCGAGACTCCGTCTCAAAAAAAAAAAAAAGAGATTGCTGGAATGTTTAACATTAACCAAATTTATTTCAGTGTTTGCTACTGTGAAAGTCTTTTTTTTTTTTTTTTTTGAGACAGGGTCTCACTCTGTTGCCCTGAGTGGTGCCAGAGTGCCAGGGTGCAGTAATACCTCATTGCAGCCTTAACCTCTTGGACTCAAGCGATCCTCCCGCCTCAGCCTCCCAAGTAATTAGGAATATAGGCACATGCTACCAGGCCTGGCCTTAAAATTATTTTTTGTAGAAACAGGGTTCTCTCTGTGTTGCCCAGGGTGGTGTTGAACTCCTGGGCTCTAGCAATCATCCCACCTTGGCCTCCCAAAGTGTTGAGATTACAGCCAGGAACCACTTTGCCTGGCCTCATTTTTATTTTATTTATTTATTTATTTATTTTACATAACATAACATTGTATTAGGTATTATAAGTAATCTAGAGATTACTTGAAGTATATGGGAGAATGTGAGTAGCTTATCAAAGTTGTATTTATTGATTGCCTGAAGGTGAGGTATTATTTTGTGGATTTGTCTTTAAAATCAACATTGAAGTATTTTGTATTTTTTTAAATTATGAGAGAGCATTACAGTTAAATTGCTATGCTTTTAACTAGGTAGACTTCCTCTGCAGCATTATGATTTTAATCCAGTGGTTGATGAGTATGACTATATATGTTTTTCAATCCCTGATCAAACATTAAATCCTTATTAGAAATCAGTGAAATGTGGCTGGGCGCAGTAGCTCACGCCTATAATCCCACACTTTGGGAGGCTGAGAGGGGTGGATCACCTAAGGTCAGGAGTTTGAGAGCAGCCTGGCCAACATGGCGAAACCCCATCTCTACTAAAAATAAAAAAATTAGCCAGGCCTGGTGGTGTGCGCCTGTAATCCCAGCTACTCGGGAGGCTGAGGCAGGAAAATCACTTGAACCGGGGAGATAGAGATTGCAGTGAGCCAAGATCGTGCCACTGCACTCCAGCCTGGGTGACAGAGTGAGACTCTGTCTCAAAAAAAAAAAAAAAATCAATCAATCAATCAATCAATCAATGAAACTGGAGGAGGAAAAGCCAAAGGAAAACTAGAGTATGAGACAAGGGAATTTTGAGTATCAGTTCCCAGGAAGCTGCTTCAAGTTGTTTTTTGAAAATATTAATAACAGATTTCATATTAAAAGCAATCATTGTCACTCCTCTCGGAGGAGTGGTGGTCAGTGCCGGTGCCAGTGGTGGACATGTGTGTGGATTCTTCTTCTCGTCCTCAGGTCTGAGCTCTTTCTACTCGGAGCTGATGAAAGGACTGGGTGCCGGGGGGCGCCTCTGGGAGCTCCTGGAGAGAGAGCCCAAGCTGCCTTTTAACGGTGGGTCTCAAAATGGGTTGTTTCTTTGCTAGGATTAAACAAATGTGGCTTCGAACAATGAAACCAGCTCTTCCCCTGCCTGCGAGGGAGTGAGGGATGAGCCACAATAAAGGTGTGGCTCCTGCTGCATGGCGGGCCGGGCAGGGGGGTGGTCAGGTTTTCTATGAGAAGGGGAGGGACAGCTGCGGTGGCACTGTTGTGGGCCAGGATGCCCCTGGATGCATGGGCTGGCCACATAGTGTGCTGCCCTCTGTTCCCCTCCCTGCATCTGGGCATTACTGCCAAGGGCAGGATGGAAGTCATTGTGGCCCAGGGCTGTGACTAGGAAGGGTCCCGGCTAGTCCACCAAATTGATCTTCCCTAGTGATTCTGACATCTCTGTGGAGGGCTAGGGTGGGAGGAAGGGAGGAGGAATCAGACATAAGAAAATATCTAAGTTTCTTGGCTTTTTGGGGTGGGGTAGGGGAGGCTGGTACTCGTTGGCTGGAGCCATCTCCTTCTTACCAGTGACTTCCCTGGAGCTGTAGGGTGTAGACCAACTAGCCAGGAATCAGGAGAAATGGCTGAGTAGTAACCACTTCCAACTGCTTATTGACTTCCTAGGACATTGTTAGGTAGCCCCAGGTCCATAAGTGAAAGCCAAATATTCTCCAGTGTGATAGGCCTAGGAAATAGGCCCAACTGAGAGAGTTTGAGTGGTGTCTGCCAAAGCAGAGCAGGTGAACACCAGGGCAGAACAGACCTCTGACCCCCTCCAGTTCTGCAGCTGTTGTGCAGCGCTCCCCTATTCATCATAACTTTCAAAATATTTATTCGGGGTAGGTAAAATAAACTGGGGCTACACAGAGGCAGTGGCATAGACAGAAGGCCATTGGGTTTGAAACCAGACTACAAGGGTGGATCTTAACTCCACTACTTGTTAGCTTAAGCAGGTTGTTGTCTGTGGTCTTCAGTGTCCTCATCAGCAAAATTGGAATCAATTTCTACCTTGCAGGGTTGTCAGGATCAAATAAGACCATCTATGTGTAGTACCTTGGATATAGTAGGTGCGGAGTTGGCATGTGGGAAGCATTTAGCCTGCTTCTGACTTGCCCTTTAAGAGCTCATATGCCAGGACTAGCTGTGATAGAGTCACCCATCCATAGCCAGATGAGTAGGAGAACCGAGTTCAGCTGTGAGTTTAATTTTTTGCTTTAAGTAATTAATATTCCATTTTATGTTTCAGAGGGGGTCATCTTAAATGAGAAAAGCTTCCAGGGTGCTTTGGAGTTTAAGAACGTGCATTTTGCCTATCCAGCTCGCCCAGAGGTGCCCATATTTCAGGATTTCAGCCTTTCCATTCCATCAGGATCTGTCACGGCACTGGTTGGCCCAAGTGGTTCAGGCAAATCAACAGTGCTTTCGCTCCTGTTGAGGTTGTACGACCCTGCTTCTGGTAAGTGGTTCACCACACTGTAGCACCAGGGGACTGTCCCGAGCTCTGCTCCCACTTTTGTGCCCTGGGAGATGCTCAAACCATGCAGATACCTTCTTTTGTGAGAGTACCTTCTTTTCTAAGTGCCAATGGAAAGAAATCCCTCAAACAGAAGGTGTCATTTGCAGGGGCATGACAGCTCATACAGAGGCCTTTAGAGCATTTTGTATATAATGTGTCCTACCTCTTCATGCCCAGAGTGACTTCCCCAGTTCTACGTCCTCATCTCCCATGTGGGTATCTCCTCTGGACATGCCCTCTACTGGGAGCAGGTGGACGAGGCTGTGCTCAGCAGCCAGGAGAAGGTGCCGGGGCTGCTGCTGGACATCCCTACACACCAGCAGCACCCTGGAGAACCGCCGTTTGCCAGCGTGCATGCTAGGCGCAGGAGTGATGGGGAGCTCCTGGAGAACCTCTGCCTCTGCCTGTGACCCATTGAGTGCTTATTATAACACAGTTAACTTGGCAATCAGTGATTTGCTTCTTTTTGTTTCACTGTGTCACGCAGGCTGGAGTGCAGTGGAGCGATCTCCGCTCATTGCAAGCTCCACCTCCCGGGTTCACGCCATTCTCTTGCCTCAGCCTCCCGAGTAGCTGGGACTACAGGCACCCATCACCACGCCCAGCTAATTTTTTGTATTTTTAGTAGAGTTGGGGTTTCACCATGTTAGCCAGGATGGTCTTGATCTCCTGACCTCGTGATCTGCCCGCCTTGGCCTCCCAAAGTGCTGGGATTACAGGCGTGAGCCCCCATGCCCGGCAAGTGATTTGCTTCTATGTGACTCTTCCATTGAAACTATTTTGAGCTAGTAGGGATTTTCGTAATGGATGATTTCTCTCATTCTGGTTTTTATTTTATTTTTAACGGGATTATAAGATCTTTTAGAGCAAAGATTGTCATGATTTTACTTCTTTATATCTTCCCTGTAGTAGACAACAATATCAGCAAGCAAACAACTCTTAGTAAAAATCAAATCATGAATTTAGAAGAGTATTTTGGCCAGATGTGGAGCCCCACACCTGTAATTCCAACACTTTGGGAAGCTGAGGTGGGAGGATCACTTGAGGCCACAAGCTGGAGACCAGCCTGGGTAACAGAATGAGACCCTGTCTCTATTAAAAAAAAAAATAAGAAATGAAAAGAATGTTTGCGCTTATGCTCCTTGGTTAAAATAATGTGGGAACTGGTTACATGTCAGATAAATATGTGACTTGCAAATCCTGACCCACGGAATCACCACCTGTGTTAAAATGGGGCTTACTACACTGTTTGCCTCTGGAATCACTTTCTTGATTCACCATTGACTTGCTATAAAATTTGGAGTTTAAAAAAGTCCTAGTTAGCCAGGCACAGTAGTTCACACCTGTAATCTCAGCTCTTAGGAGGCAGAGGTGGGAGGATAGCTTGAGCCCAGGAGTTTGAGACCTGCCTGGGCAATATAGTGAGACCTTGTTCTCCACAAAAAGGAAAAAAAAGACAAAAAACAATCCTATTTAGGTTGCTGTAATTTAAGTAAAAATACTGAGTCTTTAGTTTCTTCATCACAATGAATAAATCCAGGACAAAGCAAGCTGCAGTTAAATGTCTGCCACGTGCAGTCTATAGAGAGCTTTGTGCTTTTTCATCAGAGACTTCAAGTTTTTGCCAGTTTGTGAAACTTTCCCCCTGGCTGCTATAATTCCACAACATTAACTGAGAAGAAATGGCATTTCTTATGCTGTCACTGTTGTCATCATCCCCAAGTATTGTTGAGCACCCTCAATGTGAAGAATTACGTTACTGAAAGTCATAGAGATAGTGTCTGATTATTTAAAAGTTCTGCCATGGTATCGACCGGATTCTTAGTTGCAGACAACAGATTCCTCACCAACTAAGCTTATACAGAAAGGGATATTTTAAGGAGTAATAAAAGAGCTCAAAAATCACTGACAGGGGTGACAAAATAGATTCTAGATTGTACGTCCAGGACAGTTCCCAGAACTCCACCCCCAGAACCAAGCCTTCAAGGTAGCTGCTGACACTGGCATGGTCAGGAAGCTGCAAATTTAGGCAGTTGCCATCATGAGTACCAGCTTCAGAACTGTGCCACCTCTGCCAGTATTCGTGCCAGCAAGTGGACGCCTCATGGCTTGCCCCTCCCTTCTTAATTAAAGCTTTGCACAAGTGCATCTTATCGGTGGAATCCTAAGTCACGAAAACTCCCTCCAACCTCTGGGGTACAGGAAGGCAAGCTGGACAGATGGACTAGGTGAGATAGTCATCCAGCTACTATAGGGAGGCAATAAGTTGGACAATCCAGAAAGACCCTTTTAGCTTTGAAATTTCATGAAATACGTTAGTTTTAGAGTCCATCTGGAGATTTTCCGTACATTTTGATCTTTAAAAAATGAGTCTGGAATTTTCCCACCGGATCTTTTCTGTGTTGATCATCAGCCTCATCACACTCAGTGACTCTTTCCTTTCCTCTCAACAAGGAACTATTAGTCTTGATGGCCATGACATCCGTCAGCTAAACCCAGTGTGGCTGAGATCCAAGATTGGGACAGTGAGTCAGGTAAGAAGAGAGGCTTCCATTTCTATTTCACTTTCTTTTAAAATTACTTTTGTCTTTTTTTGTTTGTTTGTTTTTGTTTTTGTTTTTTTTGTCTCGAACTTCTCAAGAGAGAAGGAATGGAAGTCTTCGGGATGTATTAAGCTCATCTCACATGGCAGGTTGTTTAGGTTTGCGAGTAGCACTGTTTCCTGAAAACCCTAAACCCTTGAGCAAGAGCAAAGCATTGACTTGTTATTGAAAGCTGGAGACTGCCATTACTAGATAGTCTAGAGGATGGGGAGGAAATGATAGAAGATTTTATTGACTCTTTTTTAGCTTTTATTGATTCTTCCCCACTTCCCATTTTTATCACCAGCCACAGTCTACTATTCTGCCTAATGAGTTTCAGGGAGAAGTGAGCAAAGACTGGCAAGAGCCAGAGTCCTCCCTGCAAAGAAGTTGCAGATTTCAAAGCAGAGTGTTAATGTAATGTGGTCACTTTGATAAGGCCATTTTCACAAGACCCTTTGGGGCAGGGAAATGTTGCTGCAGCTGTTTTAATTTTTATTGAACAGGCTGTGCACACAGCATACAAACCTGAGCCTCCCCCCATTTCTGAACCTCTCTTTGCAATTAGCTCATCCTCACTCCACTTGGGTGAGGGCAGGTGGACAGTGATGGGTGCTCAGGAGTGTGGGGACATCAGTGGTGTATATTATTAGGGATGGAGAAAAGAGCCTGGAAGTTTGCTTATTTTTTAGGACTACTTTATACGGTTCTGTCTGTTTCTATCTGGTTTGTGTGTATTTCAAAAAGTAATGGATGGAGATGGATTCCCCACTTTGTCCTGAGTGGAAGGCAAGCAGCTGGAAAATGAAGGGGGACTTGGGGTCTCCTGGTGCCTCCTGATTCCTAAGGCAGGGGACTGACATTTATGAAGTTCCTACTCTGTGCCAGGTGCCTCGCGGGCACCTGCTGTGAGGTCTCATTGCCTGCAGCATGGTGAGAACTACAGATGATAAAATCCTGTTTATGGCAAAACATAAATTTTAAAAAAGACTGCTAGGTCTCAATTTATTAGACATGTTGGAAGTCTGTTTGAAATTCGTGATATGTTTTATTTCCTATTTGTAGGAACCCATTTTGTTTTCTTGCTCAATCGCTGAGAACATTGCTTATGGTGCTGATGACCCTTCCTCTGTGACCACTGAGGAAGTCCAGAGAGTGGCTGAAGTGGCCAATGCAGTGGCCTTCATCCGGAATTTCCCCCAAGGGTTCAACACTGTGGTTGGAGAAAAGGGTGTTCTCCTCTCAGGTGCATTTCTTTACTGCTTTGTAGCAAAATCTCTATATCCAAATAACTTTTCACATGTTTCTTGTTTTGTTTTTTGTCTTTTTTTTTTTGAGACAGAGTCTTGCTCTGTCACCCAGGCTGGAGTGCAGTGGCGCGATCTCGGCTCTCTGCAAGCTCCGCCTCCCAGGTTCATGCCATTTTCCTGCCTCAGCCTCCCGAGTAGCTGGGACTACAGGCGCCCACCACCAAGTCCAGCTAATGTTTTGTATTTTTAGTAGAGAAAGGGTTTCACCGCATTAGCCAGGATGGTCTCAATCTCCTGACTTTGTGATCTGCCCACCTTGGCCTCACAAAGTGCTAGGATTACACGCATGAGCCACCGTGCCCGGCCCACATGTTTCTGTATTGCAGTATTATTTTCTAATTAGGTTTTCATCTTTACAGTTTTTGAAATTAGCCTTACCACTTGCTCTCTTACATGTGGAAAACTCCCCAGTGTTTTTTTTCACTTTCTACCCCATATGTGTTCCAAAAATTCTGAGTAGTACTCAGCCACAGCAAGCTTTTTTTCATCTGGAAAAAAACAAAACAAAACAAAAAAACTGTGCTTTGCAACCTGAGACCCTCAAAAATTAAAGAAAATAAGATAAGAAGTGGCAGGATGATTTGCCCAGGGAGTCAGGGAATGTGCATCAGGAACAAAGCTGAAACTGAGTTATTTACTCCCTACATGCTAGACCAGGGTTTGACAAACTTTTCTTTAAAGAGCCAGAGAGTAAATATTGTGGATTTTGTCCAGGCACGGTGGCTCACACCTGTAATCCCAGCACTTTGGGAGGCTGAGGCGGGTGGATCACTTGAGGTCAAGAGTTCAAGACTAGCCTGGTGAACATGGTGAAACCCCGTCTCTACTGAAAATACAAAAAGTTAGCTGGGCATGGTGGTGGGTGCCTGTAATCCCAGCTACTCGGGAGGCTGAGGCATGAGAATTGCTTGAACCCAGGAGGCAGAGGTTGCAGTGAGCCGAGATCCTGCCATTACACTTCAGCATGGGACACAGAGCAAGACTGTGTCTCAAAAAAAAAAAAAAAAAGAATCATGGGTTTTATGGGCCACATATGATTGCTGTCACACATTCTTCTTTGTGTGTGTGTGTGTTTTTTAACAACTCTAAAAATGTAAAACACATTCTTAGCTTGAGGGCCGTGCAAAAACAAGCCATGGTTCAGGTCTGGCCTGTGGGCCATAATTTGCTAAGTGGACTCACAGCTGTAAGGCAAAGTGAGTGGTTCCCTGTGATGTCAGACCACACCTATCATTCTGGATCACATTATGGGTGCCGTATTTTGAGGAGAGAGAAGACTTACTTTGTATTTCTTTAAAGTGCAGAAATGGAACCAATGAGTAGAACTTAAAGAGAAATAAATTTTCAGCTAAACACTTTTTTTTTGTCAATACAAATATTGAAATGTTTCCTTGCAAGATAACAAGCTCCTGGCTGGGCACAGTGGCTCACGCCCGTAGTTCCAGCACTCTGGAAGGCCAAGACAGGCTGATTGCTTGAGCTCAGTAGTTCGAGACCAGCATGGGCAACATGGCGAGACCCTCTCTCTATCAAAAATACAAAACAATAGCCAGGTGTGGTGGTGTGCGCCTATGGTCCCAGCTACTTAGGAGGCTGAGGTGGGAGTACTGCTTGAGCCCAGCGGGGCAGAGGTTGCAGTGAGCTGAGATGGCACCACTGCACTCCACCCTCAGTGACAGAGTAAGTGAGACCCTGTCTTAAAAAGAAAAAGAAAAAAAAAAAAAACGCCTTGTCTCTGCTTGAGCAGAGGGTGGGTGCCTCTTTGCCACAGTGAAGGCTGGCAGATTAGATTAAAACAGTAGTCTTTTCCAGTGCTAAACTTTTCATTTGAAGTTAGACCACAGAAAATATAAAACAAAAGGGTTTAAGCTTATTGTATATGATTAAAAAACATACATAAGCAGTAGATGAAAAGGCATCTTTGATAGATCTGAGATGTTCCAGGAGTAGAATTCCTCTCTGCTGTGTAAAAGTGAACTGCTACTCCATCTCTGAAATGTATCTGTGAAACGGGGCAGAAAACCAGTTTAAACTGCTCGTGGTGAAATTATTGAACATTGAAGTGTGAGGCTTGTCCCAAGAGCACATCACCTCCCTTGAAACAGATTCTGCATGTCTTTCCCTCTGGTAGGATCCTCCAGCTCTGTTTCTCAGTGAAGTAACCAGAGGTTCCAGTCTGCTCTTAGTTTCTGGGAGGAAGACAGAGCACCTAGTAATAGATTCCCAGTGTGCTGACTGGCACCACAGATGACTCAGAGGGGACCTAAGCCATCAGCAGGCTGCTCTAAGGACATACCTCAGGGCACTCAGGCATCCTCACCAATCAGAGGCTCAGGAGAGGGTTTTCCTCACTGCTTTCCTTGTGTGCACTGGTTTCCTGTTTGAGAGCAGCATTTAGCAGCACCACACACCTCAGATGTAGAGGATGAACCTCTCTTATAGGAAATAAAATGATGTCCAGCAACTACTGTTGATAAGTATCTTCAGCCAATAAAATCAACCAAAAAGGAATGTTTTTTATCCCCAGAAGTGGAATTGGGTTTTATAAACAATGTAAGTTGGGAGGAGTGAGCGCTCTGAGACTTTCCAAGTGTGACTTAGGAGTAGCGTCCCTGGAGAAGAGGAGGGAGGATGGGGTGAGACAAAGATAGGGAGGGAATCAACACAGATCCTGCTGACTCAACTCCATCCCACCTTCTCCCACACCTACTTCCAGTTTGTTCCCTCACTTTTAGTAGAATTTGAGCTTAAAAAGACAGGGAGGATTAGAGTGGCCTACTGTAATTTTCAGTGTCATACATACACACATACTACTATTTGTTCCTCTAGAGGAGGGGAAGAAAAGAACATCATAAAGAATAAGCGCTATGTTAGCTGGGCATGGTGGCACTGCCTGTAGTCCCAGGTACTGGGGAGGCTGAGGCAGGAGAATCACTTGAGCCCAGGAGTGAAAGGTTGCAGTGAGCCATGATTGCACTACTGCACTCCACCTGGAAGACAGAGCAAGACTCTTACCTCAAAACATAAAAATAAAAAATAAAAAATAACTGCTATAATGTGGGAATGTTAGAATTACCAGTCTCAGCACCATTGATGTCCTTTGCTCCCAGACATTTCAAGTGTACTTTGGAAAGCTGCAAATATCTTGAGTTTCTGGTTTCCTTGCTACATTGGATATTCTGTTAGGGAGGAAATATGTGTAGCGATGAACAGCGTAGATCTTTACATGCTTTTAAGAGCATACCCCTTGCACTGTGTAGGTTCAGATCTCAGTTCCATTACTTACCAACTGTGAGATCTTGGTCATGTTACTTTGTATCTCAGTTTATCATCTGTAAAATGGGAAAAATTATAGGGTCTATTGCATAGGATATTTTAAAAGATTAGCCAGGCACAGTGGCTCACAATCTCAGCACTTTGGGAGACCAAGGCAGGAGGATCTCTTGAGTCTGGGAGTTTGTCACCGGCCTGGGCAACAGAGCAAGACCGTCTCTACAAAAAATTTTAAAAATTAGCCAGGTGTGGTGGTATGGGCCTGTGGTCCCAGCTACTCAGGAGGCTGAGGCGGGAGGATCACTTGAGCCCAGGAGATTAAGCTACAATGAGCTGTGTTCATGCTGTTGCACTCCAACTGGGTGACAGAGCAAGACCTTGTTTGAAATTATTTAAAATAAAAACATTAAATGAGATAAATGCATGCAGTGCATATAGAAAATGCCTGGTATTGGCTGGGCACTGTGGCTCCCACCTATAATCCCAGCACTTTGGGAGGCTGAGGTGGGCGAAATGCTTGAGCCCAGGAGCTTGAAACCAGCCTGGGCAACATGGCAAAATCCCATCTTTACCACAAATTAGCCAGGTGTGTTGGTGCACACCTGTAGTCTCAGCTACTTGGAAGGCTGAGGTGGGAGGATCACCTGAGCCCAGGAGATTGAGGCTGCAGTGAGCAGTGATCACGCCACTGCACTCCAGCATGTGTGACAGAGCAAGACCCTGTCTCAAAAATAAAGAAAAGAAAATACCTGGTATATAGGAAGTCCTCAACAAATGTTGGCTATGATAATAATTGTTATTATTAATTTTGGGATTGATATATTTTAAAGTAAGTTTCTGGTCTCTCTGTGTCAGCTATGACTAGAAGAAGCTTACCTTCAAATTGCTATATGGTTTATCATAAAAGCCTATTACTAAGATTTTTTGTTAAGGCTTTCTTTTTTTAAATATTGTCTTTGTCAGGTGGGCAGAAACAGCGGATTGCAATTGCCCGTGCTCTGCTAAAGGTAAGCCTGAAGCAACTTGGATGTTTTTAAAATTAGGGATTATTTTTATTAGGGACCTTGTAATTTGTAATTTAGTATTTATCTTCTTCCTTTTCTTGTTTTTTTTTTTTCTTGGAGGGGGAGGGTGACAGTTCTGGTGAAAGGTAAATTAGTGTAGTATGTTGTCCAAATTTAAGAAGTGTTTCTTAGGTATCATGAGCCCAGTACTGTGCTAAGGTTGTTGGAGGTAGAAGAATGTTAACACATGGACCCTGCATCAAGAAGCATACACTCTAGCCAGTGAAACAGTGATTATTAATGCAAAATATAAAACAGCACAAGTATGCATATTTGTACAATCTGTAATCAGCCGCTAAAATGAATAGTACAGACTCGAAGTACTTAGGCAAGATTCCTAGAAGGAAACGGAAGAGCCATTTTAGCTGAAAGGCAGGCATTCTCTTTTTAAGGAAGCAATAGCCTTCCCTTTGTTATACAACTGTTCTCCTCAGACTTATAGGTGATTTTTTTTTTAAAGCAGCTTTACTGAAGTGGAATTTACATACGTAAAATTCATTTATTTTAAATGTACTTTCCAGTGACTTTTAGTAAAGTTGCAGAGTTGGTTGCACACAAAGTCCCGTTTCAGAACATTTCCGTCACCCTAAAAAGATCTCTCGTGCCCACTTGCAGTCGTTCCTTGTTTCCAGCCCCAGGATGCCACGAATCTACTTTCTGTCTAGATTTGCTTTTCCAAACATTTCAGATAAATGGAATCAGACAATATATGGTTTTTGGCATCTCGCTTCTTTCACTTAGTACAGGTGGAGTGTTTTTGAGATTTCTCCAATTTGTAGCTTGTATCAGTACTTTATTCCCTTCTACTGTTGAGTAGTATGGATGGATCCCTATTTGTTGATTTGTTCACCAACTGATGAACGCTTGGGTCATTTCCAGTTTGGGGCTATTGTGAATAATATGTGAAGGATAGTAGCCACCTTTTTGTGAGGGTGTGTGTTTTCATTTGCAAAGCTAAGCTAGGATTGTAATGTTTTATCGACATCAGATTAGTGTTTTTTTTTTTTTTTTTATCTTACATGTTAGCTTTTTTTTTTTTTTTGAGACAGAGAGTCTCGTTCTATCACCCAGTCTGGAGTGCAATGGTACGATCTCAGCTCACTGCAACCTCTGCCTCCCAGGTTGCAAGTGATACTCACGCCTCAGCCTCCCAAGTAGCTGGGATCACAGACGCATGCCACCACACCAGGCTGATTTTTGTATTTTTAGTGGAGATGGGGTTTCACCATGTTGGCCAGGCTGGTCTCAAACTCCTGACCTCAAGTGATCCACCTGCCTCGGCCTCCCAAAGTTAGTTTATTATTTTTAAATTATAAGCAGGACCTTGAAAGTTATAGACTGTATCTTTCTAATTTTATTTGTATCTTATTAATTTTTAAATTTGTGACAGGGTCTCATTCTGTCACCCAGGCTGGAGTGCAGTGGTGTGATCATGGCTTACTGTAGCCTTGACCTCCTGGGCTTCAGTGATCTTCCTGTCTCAGCCTCCCGGGGAGCTAGGACTATAGGTGCATACCATACCAAACCCAGCTAATTAAAAAAACATTTTTTTTTTGGTAGGGATGGGGTCTTGCTATTTTGCCCAGGCTGGTCTTGAACTCCTGGGCTCAAGCAGTCCTCCCCTCTTAGCCTGCCAGAGTGCTGGGAGTACAGGTGTGAGCCACCATACCCAGCCTTACTCATTTTATTTATTTATTTATTTACTTGTTTATTTATTTTCTGAGACAGAGTCTCAGTCTGTCACCCAGGCTGGAGTGCAGTGGTGTAAGCTTGGCTCACTGCAACCTCCACTTCCCAGATTCAAGCGATTCCCCTGTCTCAGCATCCCGAGTAGCTGGGATTACAGGCACACGCCACCAGGCCGGCTAATTTTTTTGTATTTTTAGTAGAGACGGGGTTTCGCCATGTTGGCCAGGCTAGTCCCAAACTCCTGACCTCAGGTGATCCACCTGCCTCGGCCTCCCAAAGTGCTGGGATTACAGTCGTGAGCCACCAGGCCCGGCCACCTTACTCATTTTAGATTCCCATCTCACTGACCAGCAGGATAAAACTGTGCTATAAACGATAGCTGGTCTAGTGGTTACTCTGATGATCATTTAAAATAGTCCCTAATTCTTTCATTTATGTACTTATCCCAGACACTTAATACTTTGTGGAGTTTTTTATAACAGTTTGAGATATAATTCACATACTACATAATTTGCTCATTTAAAAAAATATAATTCATTGGTTTTTAGTTTATTCAGTGTTCTGCATCCATCATCTCAATTTTAGAACATTTTCATCACCCCCCCTAGGGACCCTCTACTCTTTAGCAGCCATGCAGCTCCCCTTCTTTATTTCCTGCATTGAACCCAGCCCCAGGTATCCACCAATCTGTAGAAGTGCCTGTTGTGGGCCGGGCGCAGTGGCTCAAGCCTGTAATCCCAGCACTTTGGGAGGCCGAGACGGGCGGATCACGAGGTCAGGAGATCGAGACCATCCTGGCTAACATGGTGAAACCCCGTCTCTACTAAAAAATACAAAAAACTAGCCGGGCGAGGTGGCGGGCGCCTGTAGTCCCAGCTACACAGGAGGCTGAGGCAGGAGAATGGCATAAACCCGGGAGGCGGAGCTTGCAGTGAGCTGAGATCCGGCCACTGCACACCAGCCGGGGCGACAGAGTGAGACTCCATCTCAAAAAAAAAAAAAAAAAAAAAAAACAGAAGTGCCTGTTGTGGACATTTCATATAAGTGAACTCATACAGTGTGTGATCCTTTGTGTCTGGCTTCTTTTACTTAGCATAAGTTTCCAAGGCTCATCCACATTGTAGCATGTGTCAGAATTTTATTCCTTTTTATTGCTGAGAGTTTGTGTTTTCCAATAAAATTGCTTTATCTTTTCCTTTTTTTTCCTTCTTCAGAATCCCAAAATTCTTCTCCTAGATGAAGCAACCAGGTGAGGATATCTTAATAATATATGCGATTATGTGTATTAAACCAAATTCTTCTTCACCAAAACATTTTAATTCTGTACCTCAAAGTGATACAACTGAAAATGCTTTTTTCCCCCTTTACTTTAAAGTGAGGGAGGCTGAATTAATAGTGACAGTTGAAAAGGAGTGGGCAGTCTGAGTCCTAGTTGAGGGTTCTAGGTCCACTTCAGACATGGTTGCCATCAATCCCAATCACTCTGTAAGCCGTAACTGTGCAGAATGCTTTTCTCCTTATATTACAGTATAGTTTTATGGAGATCAGAAAGTCCCAAACAATTGAAATTTTGATCACAGTAAAAATTCATTGCTCAGGAAGGGCTGCAGTGTATGTATCAGGAAGCACATGAGCCTGTAGTGTAGGTGTCACTGACGTCTTTGCTTTCTCGTGTGTGCTCCTGAGTCAGTGCGCTAGATGCTGAAAATGAGCACCTTGTTCAAGAAGCTCTAGATCGACTGATGGATGGAAGAACGGTGTTAGTTATTGCCCATCGTCTCTCCACCATTAAGAATGCTAATATGGTTGCTGTTCTTGACCAAGGAAAAATTACTGAATATGGAAAACATGAAGAGCTGCTTTCAAAACCAAATGGGATATACAGAAAACTAATGAACAAACAAAGTTTTATTTCAGCATAAGGAAACAATTACTGGTAAACAACATGAAAGACTTTAATGCAAAACAGTGTTACAGAAAAAAAAAAAGAGACTGTATGAAATACGTAAACCATATATCAAGTTATTTGAAAAATACCTATTTTTTTCCAAAGTGTGTAAAATATTGTTTTGAAATGTACCTGTTCTCAAGATCTTTTTATTCAGAGTTTTAAAAATTGTAACTTTTTAAATGTCTATAGCACTGAAGTTATTTTCAGGTTCTGTATTTTCTTTTATTGTGGAATACTTTAATCAATATAGCATGGCACCTCATTTTCTTTTGCCTACTGTTAAAGATTAAAGCTATTGTCAAATGACAACTTTAAAAAGGGAATTATAAATAAAAAGCCTGATTATTTTAGGCCAGTTTACCAATCACTGTGTAATTCTTCTGGTAGTATTCTACCTACTTTTGAGTCTAATTTTACTAGATAAGAGTAATGGAAAATGAAAATTTAACCCTTTATTCTGATAATCTCATGAAGCAAACCTAACTCTTTAACATCAGCTGGAAAGAAGGGAACATTTCCATTGCCCGTCTCCTTTGTCTTCAAAGGTGTGAGAGTTGAGGAATATGTGTTCCTATGGGAACTATGTTTGAATATGTGCAGTTTTCAACATTGTGGCACATGAAAGCCTGACAAGTTTTTAAAAGGGCAGAAGCTTTATTTTTTGAACAGGAAAATGTATTTTTTAAATTCACATGTTTGTATGAGTACTTTTGGGAAGCAAGGCATGAACTACTAGGTATTATTAACAATGAATGATTTTTGCATTTAAGTTGTTTGAAGGCATGTATTTTGAAAAATATCTGTTACAAATTTATATTTTCAAGACAAATTGAATCTTATTTTGTAATACTTTTGGAATTTCATTAATAAGGCTAAAATCTGGGGAATATTTTCAGCCTTAAGAAATTTAAGTTTGGAAGTCCTTGCTATTCAACAGAATAACAAGAAACCTTCAGAATGTATTACTCTCCTGAAAAGAAGATACTAAGAGGCCCTTTTATTTATGGTTATAGTTTTATTTATAGTCTCAAAATTCCTAAAGTAATGCTACAACCATTGAATTTGCCATATTTTGTATCAGTGCTGTTAATTTGCTGTTGCCTCAAGAAAAAGTGCTTTTTCTCCATTGATGAGGCTAGACCCTAAGAAGTAATTAAGTCAATGGAAATCGAATGGAAGTTTTCCCATGAACTAAGCATTTATCAGTTCCCTGATTAGACTGGAAGAAGAAACCACTATTTCATGAAAAGCATGGAATATTATATTCTTCATAATTAATAAAATTGATATGAATGAATGTAGTGTTCTTTGAATTAGTAAACAGTACAGCTGTGACGATCATTTTTAACAAGCCCTACTTGTGTTCTTTATAAAGTGTGATTTTCAGAAAGCAAACAAAACACAATTACAAGGTTGAATCTGAGGAAAATAATCCTTGTGCCATAGAAGTATTTACAAAATTGCATTTCATTGTTATGTTTTACTTTCTGATACACGATGTTCAATTATATCTTTAGGTAATATTTTATATCATAGATTAAAATTTATAGTGAACTTTATCTGTGTCTGTCACTTTTTTTTTTTTAATGACCCCGGAACCAAAGATGCAATCTGTCATTTCTTATAAAACTTCTCACTACATTGTTTCTTACTAGAATTTGGCTGTGGAGATTCAGGAATAAAGAAAAGACTAACATTACACATATAGAAAAACATGTTGTAATTAAAAGTTCCATTCATTCCTCCATATCAACTTTGTTAATGTCATCACTTGTTTCCTACTTACAAATATTCTGTTGTTTCACTGCAGTAAATAAGTATCTCCTACCCACATCAGGGACAAGGCACTGTGCTGTGAAGTTGATGATAGATGAGGAAAACACAGTTTCTGCCCTCAAGGAACTTCTAGTTTTGAAGGAGGGGTAAAGCAGGGGAAAACTAGTAACAAGAATGCAGCTAGGCACCATAAAGAGGTGTAGTTGTAACACTGTGTTCTGGTATCACTTTTTTGTCTCCGGAGTGTTTGTATGTTACATTTGATACTTTGACAAACCTGTAATTTAGACAAATATTTATCTTCCCCATTTCACAGAGGAGGAAATATGCATAGGCAAGTTGTGAATTCAGCATTAATGACATACACAGTTTCAGGCAAGAAGTGATGAAACAAGATATTAGTGAGATAGGCAGGGGCCAGCTCAAAGCTATGCTGCAAATACTACCTTTTGTCCTATTCCATGGAGAGCCTTTGAAGGTGTATGTATCTTCATGTAAACAATTTAGAAAATAAGCAAAAAAGAAAATTTACCTGAAATCCCCCACGTGAAGATAAAATTTCACATTGTTGACTAGGTGTGGTGGCTCATGCCTGTAATCTCAGCACTTTGGGAGGCTGAGGTGGGTGGATCACGAGGCCAGGAGTTCGAGACCAGCCTGGCCAACATGGCGAAACCCCGTCTCTACTAAAGATACAAAAAATTAGCTGGGCGTGGTGGCAGGCACCTGTAATCCCAGCTACTTGGGAGGCTGAGGCAGGAGAATTGCTTGAACCCGGGAGGCAGAAGTTGCAGTGAGCCGAGATCGCACCACTGCAGTTCAGCCTGGGTGATAGAGTGAGACTCCATTTCAAAAAGAAGAAAAGAAAATTTTCACATTGTTGAGCTCAGCATTTTGTTATGTACCCTCCCAGGCTTGTCTCTACGTGCAAGGTCTCCCCTGACCCTGGGCCTGACAGGTTCTCAAAGAATAATCACAAGTTGAACCATTGTAGGTCACACCCTTGTTAAGTGCACTCTTATAAAAGTAGGGCTCCATTTTGGAAATTCATCTTTTTTTTTTTTTTTTTTTTTTGAGACGGAGTCTCACTCTTACCCAGGCTGGAGTCCAGTGGTGCGATCTTGGCCACTGCAACCTCCGCCTCCTGGATTCGAGCGATTCTCTTGCCTCCCGAATAGCTGGGCCTACAGGCGTGCCCCACCATGCCCGGCTGCTTTTTGTATTTTTAGTTGAGAGGGTTTCACCATGTTGGCCAGGCTCATCTTGAACTCCTGAGCTCAAGCGATCCGCCTGCCTTAGCCTCCCAAAGTGCTGGGATTACAGGCGTGAGCCACCGCGCCCGGCCTGGTTTTAGTTTATTTTTGATAAGCTTTGGCAGTTTTATAAAATAAGATGAATTCCCGGCCAGGCGTGGTGGCTCACGCCTGTAATCCCAGCTACTCAGGAGGCTGAGGTAGGAGAATCGCTTGAACCTGGGAGGCAGAGGTTTTAGTGAGCCGGAGATCCCACCACTGCACTCCAGCCTGGGAGACAGAGTGAGACCTTGTCTCAAAAGTAAATAAATAAATAAGTGAAAACCAGTACAAATGTTACAAAACAAATATAGATGAAATAATTATGTGAAAACTACATTGTAAATGTTCCTTTGGAGTGTATTTCTGAGGCATCATGGGGTTTTCCTGGTCATCTCTGTCCACTGAATTCATTCAATAAACATTTACTGAGCATCTTCGATTTTGCTAGGTCCTGTGCTAGGTGCCGACTGTGCCTCCCTCACAAAGCTAGTGCAAGGGTTGGCAAACAGCTGTTTTCGTATAGCCTGCAGGCTAAGGATAGTTTTTACAGTTTTAAATTGTTGGAAAAAATCGAGAGAAAAATATCTCATGACACATTAAAAATACATGAAATTCGGCCAGGCACGGTGGCTCACGCTTGTAATCCCAGCACTTTGGGAGGCCAAGGCGGGCGGTCACGAGGTTAGGAGTTCGAGACCATCCTGGCTAACATGGTGAAACCCCGTCTCTACTAAAAAAAAAAAAAAAATACAAAAAATTAGCGGGGCATTGTGGCGAGCGCCCGTATTCCCAACTACTCCGGAGGCTGAGGCAGGAGAATGGCGTGAACCCAGGAGGCAGAGCTTGCAGTGAGCCGAGATCACACCACTGCACTCCAGCCTGGGCAACAGAGCGAGACTCCGTCTCAAAAAAAAAAAAAAAAAAAAATGAAATTCAAATTTCAGTGTCCATAAACAGCTTACTCCTTCTTGTACGAATTGTCTATGGCTGCTTTCACACTATAGCCACAAGGGGGAGGAGTTGTGACAGAGACTACATGGCGTACAAGCTGAGGTGCCTGACAGAAACCTCACTGATGCCAGAGATAGTGAAAAAATTCCGCACTACTTGAAGGACTTCTAAACCACGCTGAAATTTAGAGCCATCTCAAAAAGTTCCATTGACAGGATTAGATGAGTGCCCTGAAAATGACTGGGTGTGTGTAATTTTCATATGTGTTCTTCATTGTTCCTGTGCCTCTCCATTTTCACACACTAATTACCATGCTGTGAGAATGGGAGTCTAGTAATTCCACCACATCGGCACGGAATCATTTTGGCTGCTTTCCTGTTGTCGACTGCAGTTGTTAGTCCTACACAGATCAAAGTTTGATCTTAACTGCAAAGGTGATATTTTGGGAAGGACGTACAGAGGAGAAGCACATCTCCAAGTAGAACCACAAGTTGGCTGGGCGCCTCACACATACACACATGTCTACACTGGGGAGGTATTTTTCTATTTATTTTAATAAAATTTAAATGTGCTTATATTGCATGTAGGGGGAAAGAAATACCTTTTCTTCCCATCTTAGGTTCATAGCTAAGGCCCTTATAACAAAAACCAGATTCACAAGAGAAAAGCATGCAAACTTATTTAAAAGTTTAACATGACATAGGAGCCTTTGGAAATGAAGACCCAAACAAACAGGGAAACTTGTGCATTTTTATGCTTAGGTTTGATGAGTGGACAACATGCGGAAAGGTATGACTGGACAAAGGTCTGATCTAATGGTAATAACTGGGGGAACTTGGTAAAGCCTGTTTGTTCAGACTCTTCTCTGTGGCCCTGTGTCTTCAGAGATAAGGGTGTTTCTTTCCTCCAGGTATGGGGAAGGCATCTCTCAAATGAGGGTCTTATGACCTGCTTTAGGGGAGAAGGGTGGAAGAAGGTCAGAGAATGATCTTCCTGCTTCTACTGTGTTCTCAAATGCCAAGGTGTCACATTTTGGGGTGGTAAGTCCTAAACCCTGTCACTGCACACACTATTTTTTATTCTATAAGGTGTACATGATGTTGATATGTGTATGCATAGTAAACTATAGTCAAGCAAATTATCATATCCATTATCTTCCAGAGTTACCTTTTTTGGGGTTTTTTGAGGAAAGAGTCTATAAAATCTCCTCTCAGCAAATTTTTGGGATATAATACAATGTTGTTAACTATAATCCTTATGCTGTACATTAGATCTCTAGACTTATGCATCTTTTGTAACTGCAACTTTGACCTAATTCTCTGCACATACTATTTTTAACCAAACTGCTTTTTAGAAAATTTGCACGAATATTTTCCTACATTGTTAAGTGTTCATTACTCACGTCCATATGTATTCTTTTAAATATAGCTTTTCATAATGCTTTCTTTTTTTTCAGACTCAGGACCTTAGTATTTTTTTTTCAGTTTTCCATAATGTGGATGCACTATAAATCTAGTTGACAATTTATGTTACTTTCTACTTCCTTCACTATTATAAACAATATTGTCTTTATTATTTGATTTTTTTCACATAAATTTCTAAGGTGAAATTGCCAAGTAATTATAAGGCTTTTTGATAGAAATTGTCCTCTTAAAAGATTGTACTTTTACAATCCCACCAGATAGATATGTAAGCAGTGCTTGTTTCCCCACAGCCTTTTCAATATGAACTGCTACCATTTCTTTTTTTCCACTCTGTTGCCCAGGCTGGAGTACAGCGGCCGATCTTGGCTCACTGCAATCTCTGCCTCCCGGGTTCAAGCGATTCTCCTGCCTCAGCCTCCTGAGTAGCTGGGATTACAGTTGTGCACCCACGATGCCCAGCTAATTTTTGTATCTTTTTTTCTTTTCTTTTTTTTTTTTTGGAGATGGAGTCTTGCTGTGTCGTCCAGGCCGAGTGCAGTGGTGCAATCTCAGCTCCCTGCAACCTCTGCCTCCTGGATTCAAGCGATTTTCTGCTTCAGCCCCCCGAGTGGTTGGGACTACAGGTGGGCGCCACCACGCCCGGCTCATTTTTGTATTTTTAATAGAGACAGGATTTCACCATGTTGGCCAGGCTGGTCTCAAACTCCTGACCTCGTGATCCGCCCGCCTCGGCCTCCCAAAGTGCTGGGATTACAAGCGTGAGATATGCACCCGGCCACTGTTACCATCATAAAAAAACATCTTTGGGAGGGTAGGGGGAGGAAGAGCATGAGGAAAAATAGCTAATGCATGTGGGGCTTAATACCTCGGTGATGGATTTGATAGGTGCAGCAAACCACCACCATGGCACATATTTTATTTTATTTTTTTTTTGAGAGAAAGTCTTGCCCTGTCACCCAGGCTGGAGTGCAATGGCACGATCCTGGCTCACTGCAACCTCCGCCTCCCAGGTTCAAGCGATTCTCCTGCCTCAGCTTCGTGAATAGCTGGGATTACAGGCGTGCACCACCCCACGCCTGGCTAATTTCTGTATTTTTAGTAGAGACGGGGTTTCACCGTGTTGGTCAGTCTGGTCTCGAACTCCTGACCTTGTGATCTGTCTGCTTCAGTCTCCCAAAGTGCTGGGATTACGTGCGTTAGCCACTGCGCCCAGCCTATTTACTTTTTGAGACAGAGTCTCGCTCTGTTGCTCAGGCGTGAGTACAGCGGCATAGTATCAGCTTACTGCAACCTCCACCTCCAAGGTTTAAGTGATTCTCCTGCCTCAGCCACCCAAATAGCTGGGACTACAGATGCACACCACCACGCCTGGCTAATTTTTGTATTTTTAGTAGAGACGGGATTTCACCAGGTTGGCTAGGCTGGTCTCGAACTCCTGACCTCAGGTGATCTGCCCGCATTGGCCTCCCAAAGTGCTGGGATTACAGGTGTAAGCCACCGCCCCCAGGCTCTAACATTCCTTTATTAAATTCTTTTAACTACCTAGCTTGAGGGTACCATCTGTTTTCTCTAGGATTTTTTCTTTTCTTTTTTTTGAGACAGAGTTTTGCTCTGTTGCCCAGGTTGGAGTGCAGTGGCGCCATCATGGCTCACTGCAACCTCCACCTTCCTGGCTCAAGCAATTCCCCAGCCTCAGCCTCCCAAGTAGCTAGGATTACAGGTGCACACCACCATGCCCAGCTAATTTTTTGGTATTTTTAGTAGAGACGGGATTTCATCATGTTGGCCAGACTGGTCTTGAACTCCTGACCTCAGGCAATCCACCTGCCTGGGCCTCCCAAAGTGCTGGAATTATAGGCGTGAGCCACCACGCCCGGCGTTCTCTAGGATCTTATTTGACAGAGCCTAAAGGCCCTTCATAGTCTCTCCTTATTTCTCCAATTTCCTTTACTTTTAGTCTTTCAGGTTGATTTGTCTGTTTAAAGTCCCTGGTTCTAATCCCAGTTACTCAGGAGGCTGAGGCTGGAGGATCACTTAAAGCCACAGGAGTTTGAGACCAGCCTGGGAAATATAGCAAGACCCCATTTTTTAAATTGTATTTTTTTGGAATTTAAAATAAAATTTCTTGGGGAGACAGGGTCTCCCTATGTTGCCCAGGGGCTGGTCTTGAACTACTGGCCTCAAGCCATCCTCCCACACCTTAGCCTTGCAAGGTTCTGGGATTACAGACATGAGCCATTGTGCCTGGCCATGAGACCCCATTTCTAAAAATGTATACATAAATAAAAAATAGGCAGGTGTGGTGGTACATGCCCATGGTCCCACCTCTGAGGCTGAGGCAGGAGGATCACTGACGCCCAGAAGGTCAAGGATGTGGTGAGCTTTCATCACGCCACTGCACTCCAGCCTGGGCAACAGAGTAAGACCCAATCGCTAGAAAAATAATAAAGTAAAATAAAAATAAATAAAGTCCCTAGAATGCACCAAGTCCTTTGCTGCTTCAGGACCTTTGGCCAAGGATCCTCTGCCTGAAATATTCTTCCTCGTATTCTCTTATGCTTCATGTCTCAGGTTAAATGTCCTTTTCTCCCAGAGGCCTTTATAGACCTCCATCCAAAAATAGGAAGCCCCAGTGATTCTCTCTCATACACTTTGCTGTTTTATTTCATAGTACACATCTCAGCTTGTAGCTGGATATTTGTGTTCATTTTTTCAGTGTCTGTCTTTCTCATTGGTCTGTAATCTCCATGAGGGTGGGACCTGTTGGGCTTTGTTTAGTTATTGTCCGGAGCTGCGTGCCCCGGCCATAGCGAATAATAATTAACGATTAAAACGCCTGAGCTCTATTCATTTCCACCTCTCACCTCCTTCCTAGATTTGTCCTTTTCCCTGTATTAAATACCTCACACAAGATGGCGCTCTTCCTGCTTCTTCTTCACCCATCTTTCCCGCACGCGCGAAAATTGTTACTTTGTAGCACAGGCGCCATCCCGCACCCGGGAAAGTTTCCAACTGACAGCGCAGGCGCAACATGACGTCCGACCAGAGAAACCAATACCTACCTGGCCACGCCCTCCGCGATGAGATCATCTCCGCCTGTGGCCCAACCCCTTCCCCTCCAAGTGTATATAAGGCGTTGCATTACCTCCATTAAACGAGACTTGATCAGAGCACTGTCTTGTCTCCATTTCTCGTGTCTCTTGTTCCCCAAATTCCCACTCCCTCCTCCAGGGCCTGCTTCGACGATCCCGCGGGCCGGGATACATGGCGCCCGAACAGGGACCTGGAAACGAGGGACTCCATGAGGAAGAGGACGCCAAAGGACGGTCGACCGCTAACAAGGACAAAAGAAATTAAACTCTTCCGATCATCGCGGGAACCTGCCGCGTCTGAATCGAAGGTAAGTGGCGCGTCCGAAATGGGACAAGAATTAAGTCAGCATCAAATTTATGTAGGACAATTAAAAGAGGCTTTAAAGATACGAGGAGTAAAGGTTAAAGGTAATGATTTGTTTAAATTTTTTGATTTTGTAAAAGACACTTGCCCTTGGTTCCCACAGGAAGGAACTATTGATTTCAAAAGATGGCGTAGAGTAGGGGATTGTTTTCAGGACTATTATAATACTTTTGGGCCAGAAAAAATTCCTGTGACCGCCTTCTCTTATTGGAACCTCATTAGAGATTTAATAGATAAGAAGGAGGCCGATCCACAAGTCATGGCTGCGGTCGCTCAGACAGAGCATATTTTAAAGGTTAGTTCCCGCTCTAACCTCACAAAGCCTCCGCAAGATACGGAGGAGGATCTCATTTCCCTCGAAAGTGATCATGAGGAAATCAAGTCTCCTTCTGTAACAGACAAAGAAATGCCACATGAAAACAAACCAAAAAAATGCCCAATTTTGCAGATGCTTCAAAAAGAGGAGGAAATTAATAAGCCTAATCAATCAGACATAAATTGGGATGATTTAGAGGAAGAGGCAGCTAAATATCACAACCCTGATTTGCCTCCCTTTACTTCATACCCGCCCCCATATAATAAGACACATAATGAGGCTTCTGCGCCCATTGTTATGGCAGCAATAGATCCCAAAGAAGAATTAAAACAAAAAATTGTTCAACTAGAAGAGCAAATTAAACTTGAAGAGTTACATCAATCATTGATAATTAGGCTCCAAAAGCTAAAAACAGGAAATGAAAAAATACCCAACTCAGACGCTATGGAGGGTTCCTTGCGCCCACCTCAGCGGCCTGGACAACATGTTCCAAGAGGGGGGTTAGTTGCTAGCCGACAGAGAGAAGACTCCTCCCCCAAAGACGTTTTTCCAGTCACTGAAACCATAGATGAACAGGGACAGGCTTGGAGACATCATACTGGGTTTGACTTTACTATTATAAAAGAGTTAAAGACTGCTGCCTCTCAGTATGGGGCTACTGCTCCATATACTCTTGCTATAGTAGAATCTGTAGCCGATAATTGGCTCACTCCTACAGACTGGAATACCTTAGTTAGGGCAGTCCTTTCTGGGGGAGACCACTTAATTTGGAAGTCAGAGTTCTTTGAAAATTGTAGAGATACAGCCAAAAGAAATCAACAGGCAGGAAACGGTTGGGATTTTGATATGTTAACTGGTTCAGGTAATTATGCAGACACCCAGACCCAAATGCAATATGATCCTGGATTGTTCTCACAAATCCAGGCTGCCGCTACAAAGGCCTGGAGAAAACTTCCCGTTAAAGGAGATCCAGGGGCCTCGCTCACAGCGGTTAAACAAGGACCCGATGAGCCATTTTCAGACTTTGTGCATAGACTTATGACCACGGCAGGTAGAATCTTTGGAAATGCAGAAACGGGTGTAGATTATGTTAAACAGTTAGCTTATGAAAACGCTAACCCCGCCTGCCAAGCGGCAATCAGACCTTATCGAAAGAAAACAGATTTAACAGGATACATTCGCCTTTGTTCAGATATTGGGCCCTCATATCAACAAGGCCTAGCAATGGCCGCCACTTTTGGCGGCCAAACAGTAAGAGACTTCCTCATTAACAAAGGTAAAGATAAAGGGGGATGTTTTAGATGCGGTAAAAAGGGACACTTTGCAAAAGATTGCCATGAAAACCAAAATAAGAATCCAGAAGCAAAAATTCCAGGCCTTTGCCCAAGGTGTAAAAGAGGAAGGCACTGGGCAAACGAATGTAAATCTAAAACTGACAGTCAAGGAAATCCTTTATCCCCCAGGCAGGGAAACGGGATGAGGGGCCAGCCCCAGGCCCCGAAACAAGCATATGGGGCAGTCAGCTTTGTTCCAGCCAGCAACAGCAATCCATTTCAAAGCTTAGTAGAGCAACCCCAGGAAGTGCAGGACTGGACCTCAGTTCCACCTCCCACACAGTACTAACACCTGAAATGGGACCACAAACCTTAAATACCAGAATATATGGACCTTTACCACCTAACACTTTTGGGCTACTTTTAGGAAGAAGTAGTGTCACCATGAGAGGCTTACAAGTCCTCCCTGGAGTTATCGATAATGATTATGAAGGGAAAATTAAAATCATGGCCAGAGCTATTAACAACATTATTACTGTCCCTCAAGGAGTTAGAATAGCTCAGTTAATCCTGCTACCTTTGGTTAAAACAGATAATAATATCCAACACTCTAATAGAAATATAAAAGGTTTCGGATCATCAGAGATATATTGGGTGCAACCAATTACAAATCAAAAACCCTCTCTAACCTTATGGTTAGACGGGAAGGCATTCACTGGGCTAATAGACACAGGGGCTGATGTAACTATCATTAAACAGGAAGATTGGCCCTCTCATTGGCCTACTACAGAGACTTTAACTCACTTGAGAGGAATTGGACAAAGCAGTAATCCTAAACAAAGTTCTAAATACCTAACATGGACAGATAAAGAAAACAATTCAGGCCTTATTAAGCCATTTGTCATCCCTTACCTACCTGTTAACCTTTGGGGGCGAGATCTGCTCTCTCAAATGAAAATTATAATGTGTAGTCCAAATGATATAGTTACTGCACAAATGTCAACTCAAGGATACACCCCTGGTAAAGGTCTTGGAAAAGGAGAAAACGGTATTCCACAGCCTATACTGGTTTCAGGACAACTTGATAAAAAGGGGTTTGGAAATTTTTAGCTCAGGCCACTGACATACCTGCACCCCAAAGGTACGCTGACCCCATTACTTGGAAGTCAGATGAGCCCGTTTGGGTTGATCAGTGGCCTTTACTCAATGATAAACTAAGTGCTGCCCAACAGTTAGTGCAGGAACAACTGGTAGCAGGACATGTTGTGGAAAGTAACTCTCCTTGGAACACACCTATTTTTGTTATTAAAAAGAAGTCTGGCAAATGGAGACTCTTACAAGATTTAAGAGCACTAAATATCACTATGATCCTTATGGGTGCCTTACAACCAGGATTGCCTTCACCAGTTGCGATTCCTCAAAAATATTTTAAAATCATTATTGACCTTAAAGACTGCTTTTTTACAATTCCCCTTCACCCTGCTGACCAAAAAAGATTTGCCTTTAGTCTTCCATCTACAAATTTTAGACAACCAATGAAGCGCTATCAATGGAAAGTCTTACCTCAGGGTATGGCCAATAGTCCTACCTTGTGTCAAAAATATGTAGCTGCTGCTATAGAGCCAGTCAGAAAAACATGGACACAAATGTATATTATACATTATATGGATGATATTTTAATAGCAGGAGAAATTGGCGAACAAGTCTTACAGTGCTTTGCCCAACTCAAACAAAAGTTAACAGCAGCCGGACTACAAATAGCCCCAGAAAAAGTACAATTATAAGATCCATACACCTATCTTGGTTTTCAAATTAATGGACCCAAAATCATTAATCAAAAGGCCGTTATACGTCGTGATCATTTAAAAACTTTAAATGATTTCCAAAAATTACTGGGAGACATAAATTGGCTTCGGCCGTACTTAAAACTCACTACAGGAGAGTTAAAACCTCTTTTCGATATATTAAAAGGAGACTCTAATCCAAAATCCCCCAGGTCCATTACTAAAGAAGCATTAATAGCACTCCAACAGGTGGAATATGCCATTGCAACACAATTTGTTACCAGTATTGATTATTCTCAGCCATTAATATTCATTATTTTTAACACAACAATAACCCCTACTGGCTTATTCTGGCAGAACAATCCCATTATGTGGGTACACCTGCCCTCCTCCCCTAAAAAGGTTTTGTTGCCTTATTATGATGCCATAGCTGATCTAATTATCTTAGGAAGAGAAAACAGTAGAAAGTACTTTGGAATAGAACCCTCTACCATTATACAGCCCTACACTCAATCACACATCCATTGGCTGTTACAAAATACGGAAGCCTGGCCAATTGCTTGCGCTTCTTACACTGGCATAATTGACAACCATTACCCACCTAACAAACTCATTCAATTTTGCAAACTTCATGCGTTTGTGTTTCCCCATATTACCAGTAAAGAACCTCTCAATGACGCATTACTAATTTTCACTGATGGATCTTCTACAGGACTCGCCGCATACACTTACAATAATGTAATCGTTAAATTCCAGACCACTTATACATCAGCTCAGCTGGTCGAATTGCAAGCTATAATTGCAGCATTATCAGCTTTTCCTTGTCAGCCACTTAACATTTACACAGACAGCGCCTACCTGGCTCATTCAATACCCCTCTTAGAGACCGTGCCTCAAATTAAACATATTTCAGACACAGCTAACTTATTTTTACAATGTCAACAACTTATTCAAAAAAAGGACTACTCCCTTTTTTCTTGGGCATATCAGAGCACATTCAGGATTACCGGGACCTTTAACACAAGGTAACGCAACAGCCGACACGGCAACAAAAACCATAGCCACAGTCACTACAGACAATTTGCAACAAGCACAAAAAGCACATGCCTTACATCATTTAAACGCCCAAACCTTAAGACTTATGTTTAAACTTACTAGAGAACAAGCTCGACAAATAGTTAAACAATGCGCCAACTGCATAACGTATTTACCTGTTCCTCATTTAAGAGTTAACCCCCGAGGACTCATCCCCAACGAAATTTGGCAAATGGACGTTACTCACCACTTAGAATTCGGTCAACTAAAATATATCCACGTATGCATAGACACCTATAGTGGATTCATTATTGCAACTCTCCAAACAGGAGAGGCCACTAAACATGTCATAGCTCATTTATTACATTGCTTTTCTATTTTAGGAATACCCAAACAAATCAAAACAGATAATGGCCCTGGTTATATAGCCAAAACCTTTTTACAATTCTGCAATACCCTACAAATTAAACATACCACAGGCATTCCCTACAATCCCCAAGGACAAGGTATAGTAGAAAGAGCTCATCTGTCATTAAAAACTGTTATCACAAAATTAAAAGGGGGGAGCTGGTACCCCGTGAAGGGTACCCCCAGAAACATACTCAATCATGCCCTGTTTATCCTTAATTTTTAAAATTTGGACAGTCATGGAAAGTCTGCTGCCAACCGTTTCTGGCATCCTGAATCTCAAAAACAGTTTGCAATGGTAAAATGGAAAGATCCACTTGATAATTCATGGCATGGCCCCAATCCAGTTTTAATTTGGGGAAGAGGCTCAGTATGCATCTTCTCACAAAAAAATGATGCAGCCAGATGGCTGCCTGAAAGATTGGTAAGACAAATAAATCATAACCATTGTCAGTCCAGGGAAAATAAATCTCCCTGAGAAGTTTCTTCCTTTTTGTTTTTCAGAAAATGAAGCCTAAAATGAGATTCCTTTGGAAAATAATCGCTCTATATAGCATAGTGACAGTCTATGCAGGTTTTGGTGACCCTCGTAAAGCAAGAGGATTACTACGAAAACAATACGGCCAGCCTTGTGACTGCAGAGGGGGACAAATATCTGAATCTCCGTCAGACAGAATCACCCAGGTGACTTGCGCGGGCAAGACAGCTTACCTAATGCCAAACCAGTTATGGAAATGTAAGTCTACCCCAAGAGACACCTCGCCTAGCGGGCCGCTCCTAGAATGCCCTTGTAGCTCTTTCCAATCTTCTATACATAGTTCCTGTTATACCTCCTATCAACAATGCAAATCAGGCAATAAGACATACTATACGGCCACGTTACTAAAAACACAAACTGGAGGTACCAATGATGTACAAGTATTAGGATCCACTAATAAACTTGTACAATCTTCTTGTAATGGCCAAAAAGGAAAGCCTGTTTGTTGGAGCACTACCGCTCCCATTCACATTTCTGATGGAGGAGGCCCATTAGATATTGCAAGAATTAAAACCGTCCAGAAAAAATTAGAAGAGATTCATAAAGCTCTATATCCTGAACTTCAATATCACCCCTTAGCCCTGCCTGAGATTAGAGATAATTTTAGGCTCGATGCTCAAACTTTTGATATCCTCAATGCTACTTACAATTTACTTCAAATGTCCAATACAAGCCTAGCCCACGATTGTTGGCTTTGTCTTAAAATGGGCCCCCCCTATTCCTCTAGCTATACCTAACCTTTTGTTGTCCTATGTCAATTACTCAAATGAATCCTTGGTAAATAATTCCTGTCCTATTATTTCTCCCCTCTTAGTTCAACCGATGACGTTTTCTAATTCCTCTTGCCTCTTTTCACCGTCATATAATAGCACTAAAGAAATTGATCTAGGCTATGTTGTGTTTGACAACTGTACCTCCATAATCAATGCCACTAACCCTTTGTGTGCTGTAAATGGCTCGGTTTTCGTCTGTGGAAACAACATGGCATATACTTATCTACCTACAAATTGGACAGGGCTTTGTGTTCTGGCCACTCTTCTCCCCGACATTGATATCATCCCTGGAGATGAACCTATCCCCATCCCTGCCATCGAACATTTTATTTATAGACCGAAACGAGCCATACAATTTATTCCCTTATTGGCTGGACTAGGAATCACCACTGCATTTACTACAGGAGCCACAGGCCTAGGGGTCTCACTAACCCAATATACTAAACTATCCAACCAATTAATTTCAGATATACAGACCTTATCCAGTACTATACAAGATTTACAAGACCAAGTAGACTCATTAGCTGAAGTAGTTCTCCAGAATAGAAGAGGTCTAGATTTATTAACAGCAGAACAGGGAGGGATCTGTTTGGCTTTACAGGAAAAGTGCTGTTTTTACGCCAACAAATCCGGAATCGTCAGAGATAAGATAAAGACTTTACAAGAAGAACTAGAAAAGCGCAGAAAGGGCCTGGCTGCCAATCCATTGTGGACGGGACTCGATGGACTCCTCCCCTATCTCCTGCCATTTCTTGGTCCTTTACTTACTCTTCTACTTTTCCTCACTCTCGGGCCTATAATCCTTAATAAGCTTATGGCATTCGTCAGACAACAAATCGAGGCCTTCCAGGCCAAACCTATACAGGTCCATTATCATCGCCTTGAGATGACTGAAAATGGTGAGTCTTGTTTGCCTCAATAAGACCACCTCCCCTGTGTGCTGAACTGGACAGTCAATGACGGGTAAGAGGACACTATCTCCACCGGAGCCTAAGACAGGAGGGCCGCCCTTGCTGCTGCCTTATCCCATGACGGGCCTAGAAGGTGGGGATGAGTTGACCCAACCTAAGACAGGCGCAGTTCCTGAGGGGTTGTTTTCTTGTCATAAAACAATAAAAAGGGGGACCTGTCCGGAGCTGCGTGCCCCGGCCATAGCGAATAATAATTAACGATTAAAACGCCTGAGCTCTATTCATTTCCACCTCTCACCTCCTTCCTAGATTTGTCCTTTTCCCTGTATTAAATACCTCACACAAGATGGCGCTCTTCCTGCTGCTTCTTCACCCATCTTTCCCGTGCGTGGGAAAATTGTTACTTTGTAGCGCAGGCGCCATCCCGCGCCCGGGAAAGTTTCCAACTGACAGCGCAGGCGCAACATGACATCTGACCCGAGAAACCAATACCTACCTGGCCACGCCCTCCGCGATGAGATCATCTCCGCCTCTGGCCCAACCCCTTCCCCTCCAAGTGTATATAAGGCGTTGCATTACCGCCATTAAACGAGACTTGATCAGAGCACTGTCTTGTCTCCATTTCTCGTGTCTCTTGTTCCCCAAATTCCCACTCCCTCCTCCAGGGCCTGCTTCGACGATCCCGCGGGCCGGGATAAGTTATAAACCTTAGCACTTATCACATAGCCTGACAAATAGTAGGTACTCACTAAATCCATAACGAATGGATGACTTTTAGTGCTGTCTGCTCACTATCCTTCAAGTCATACATTTGGACTCCAGGAAAGTTCTTGCTCAAAGGTGTCGGCAAGTCATTCTAACTCCTGCAAACAACAGCTTTTACAATAGGATGGTGGGGAAACCACTAACCAGTCCAACAAGGCACAAGAATACAATTGATCCCACCAATCCTCTCAGACACAACTATTAATACTCTTTATTGCCTATTTCACACCCCTCCTTGTAAGAATGAAACAGGAGGGAAATGCACTGGGCTCTCAGAGCCCTAAGACTCAACAAGCTGCCAAGTTGGATTAGACACCCAGGTTGGAGAAGGAGTAAAGCAGCTAGCCTATGGAACCTTGGCAAGATAACTGCTCAGATGCCACTGACATGCATAGATCGATGACTGGCTTCCCAGGGGAATGTCAACAACTGACACCCACACTGTGGTCTCCCACATGTGGATACATCAGTGTTTACTTAACCATTCCCTTATTTCAACACGTGTTGAATGAAAGTCTACTATATGTCTGTTACTGTGTGCCACAAAGGTAACAAAGTCACTGCTCCTGCTGCTTTTAAAAGACATTTAAAAGGAGGTACTTGAGAGACAGTTATGAAAACAAACTATTATGCAGGATAAAAATACAGTCTACACAAAGGAGCAGAGAGGACAAAAAGGATAAGGGGTATCTAATCCTGTGGAAGGTTTCACTGAGAAGGCAGCAACAGAACTGACTTGATGCGTAAGGTAGGCGCCTTCTGGACCAACAAGGCACGGAGTGCATTCCAGGTGAAAGAAACATGTACATGCGCATTGGAGGGGGATTTGGGTTTTTAAGTTCTTGGAATGTGGAGTACAAGTGGGAAGTGGTGGAAGTACAACACGTACAGAAAAGCCAACCTGACTTAGATCACATAAGACCTTGCAAAGGAGCTTAGCAAATAACTACTGGCAATGGTCAGCCACTGAAGCATTTACAGGCCCAAGAGCAGCATTAGGTTTGCCTTAATTCATTGGGTTGGCACTGAGAAGATAGAGTGGAGTCAGACTAGACACAGGTAAGGAACCATCTCCCCATCTCTCGTCTCTCCCACTCCCTCCCGCTGGCAGTAAAGAGGCTACGCAGTGGTTGAAGAAAAGTACCAGAACCAGGGCAGAGGCGGTGCAAATGTGTGATCTAATACAGATACGTAGGAGCTACAACGTATACCAGGATCTTAGGGTGGAGGTAAGTGTGAGGGATGACTGCGGATAGAGCTCCTCTCTTTGCCTTGGACAACTGGCCAGTCTTACCAAGCTGGGACAGAGATGGTGGTAGGAGAGGGGTCCTAAAGGAAAACATGAATGTGCTTTTCATAAGCGGATTGTGAGGAGTCCGCAAGACTTACAGGTGAATGTGTCCCCTAGGGAGCTGATTTGATAGGGGTCTGGGGGTTTTGAGCTGGATCCAGGTTAGAGACACGGATTTATGGCGTCATTAGCGTGGAAGAAACTGTGCAAAGTTGAATGGGAAAATGGCAAACCTAGAAAACAGCAAATATCACAGTGCGATACCAGTGTCAGCTTTACGGCTTTTCTCCGTCCTCAGCTTGGACTGAGGAACATCTTTCATTTCACAAGAGGCTCAGGAACTACCAGTGTGAAAAGAGGCTGCGTTCAAGTTGCTGGAGGGCCAGTTCCAACTAGGCGCAGTCAAGAAGGAGGCCTGGCTTTGCGGCTTCACGTCTCTGGAAGCTCTGCACTCCAACGGTTCTGGATCTGAGGCCACTGGCTGCCTTCCCGACCTCCCCCGCGGGCTGGGCGCCGCCCTTAACGCCACGATCACGCCCCCGCCAGCGCTCCTACCGCAACCCGCGAGAGCCACTGCGTTTGACGTCATCATGGCGCGCCATCCCTCCCCTTAGGTGTTTAATCTCTGCGCGCAGGCCGCGCTGAAACCTGACGGCCAGATCCCTCGCCGTCCAAGTCGCTGCTCCTTCGAGTCATGTTCCCAGCCGCCCCTTCTCCGCGGACCCCGGGTCCGGGGTCCCGAAGGGGCCCCCTGGCCGGACTGGGGCCCGGCTCCACGCCCCGTACGGCCAGCAGGAAGGGTCTGCCCCTGGGGTCTGCAGTCAGCTCTCCAGTGCTCTTCTCACCGGTGGGCCGGCGTAGCTCGCTAAGCTCACGGTAAGTGATCTCCTTGGTTGGGTCTGGCAACCAGCAGGCTCACCGGCCGCAGTGGGCCGGATCGGTTTGTGTCTTCAGAAGCCTTCGGAACCGGGGGCGGCGGAAGAGAATGCCAGAGTATTGGAAAATAGACGTTTTCCACTCTTGCAGGTCATACCTGCTTCACTTTTTGAGTTGATTCCCCACTTTGCATTTTTCATGGATACCTTTGTGCAGAAGTGAAGTACAAACCGGATTCGCATCAGTGGTACTACCGCTGTGCTCTGGCGTAAGTCACTCGTGATTTTTTTCATTTGTGAAATGGCGATAATATATGTCACCTGAGCCAGAGGAGCTAGTATGAATTGCCACGATGCAGATGTAAGGTGATGGTGATAATGAGGACCTGCAACCCTGAAAGATCATTGTTTAATGTCTAACATACCAACTGACATTAATATCTGATGATTGGTAATTAAAGGGTTTCTAGCTACGGAATTTAACTTTCTAGGTAAATTATAGGGAAAAGGCTTTACATAAGTGAGATAAGTACTGTGGTAATTTAGTTACTAAAACTGCTGCTTTGGAGCACCAGTAAAATCACACACACCCTTCCCCCCACCCCCAACACACACAACATGTTCATAATTAACCTAAAACTTTAGAAGGTAACGTGTTTCTGCATAGTTTTCTCTGAATTCATCTATAAGAAATGAATTTTTCCCTGCAGGAAAACACCGAGTATTGTGTCTTGAAATTGTGGTTAAAATTTATCTGTAAAATTTTGCAGTACTTTAAAGGAGAAGTGGTTTTTAAAGAATACACTGTATCTTTGACTTTTTTTTGGCATATTTTGAAAAGTACTTTACAAAGTGCTGATCTTGGCATTGTTTTCTATTCCTTTTACGAAAAGTTGGAGAATAAAAGCGTACTTTATTTACTGTGTGTGTTGTTTTATTTAAATCTCTTCATTTGAAGAAAAACTTCTGTTATCCTCTGTCAGGAAACAAAGCCCTCAGCCATTCTGTATGTGCATCTCCTCATTAATTCTCATAAGACATAGAATAACTTATTCTGGTGGCTTTACAGTATTCTAAATGTTAAGAGGGTGAGCAGGAAATAAAGTTTTTACTCTGATATCTGCTGTTGAAGACCATGTAACAGCTGATACTTGTAACCTGTTTGATTTCTTGCTTGGTTGTACAGATCTGATAGATTTTTTTTTCTTTTTTAAAGAGACAGGGTCTCACTCTCTGTCACCCAGGCTACAAGCTGGTGCCACAATGCCTGGCTAATTTAAAATTTTTTTTGTAGAGACAAGGTCTTGCCATGTTGCCCAGGCTGGTCTTGAACTCTTGGTCTCAAGCAGTCCTCCCACTTCAGCCACCCAAAGTGCTGAGATTATAGGCATGAGCCACTGCCCCGGCCAGATCTGGTAGATTCTTAAAACCCTAAAGCCAAATGAGAGCTTAAATCTCATCTAAGCCAATATTTGTAAAATATATTTGACCACAACATATGGTAAAAGCTGATTTTGTATTCTGTCTTTCAAAAATATTGATTGAGATCTGCAAAACGACCCACTGTTTGAAAAAAACACTGGTCTAGTTAAGCCTTATTTCACAGCTAAAGAGGCAGAATTATAAGGAGTTTAGGTGGATACAGGCATGCATTTTATTACTAGAGCATATGGAATTGAAGCCAAGTTTTCCTAAATCCTGTCTTTTTTTTTTTTTTTACATGAAAAATATTACATTTAATTACATGGTAAATATAAGCCAGTGTTAATTTTTTTCAAAGAACTCCTTACTGGGAAAATACATACATAAATAATTAGGATAATGGAAAATTTTAAGTTATAAGTAAGGTAATTAGACTTTTTTCTTTAGAGGAACACCAACACGAATGTTCCCACACCACTCCATAACTGAGTCTGTGAACTATGATGTGAAAACGTTTGGATCTTCTCTTCCTGTTAAAGTCATGGAAGCGCTAACATTGGCTGAAGGTAGGTGTCATCTTTCCATTTACCTATATTAGCAATTTAGGATGGAGCCTAGATGCGGCATAGAGATTAAATTTGTGTTTTCTCACGTATACCTTGACTTAAATGGAGAGAGATGGTAGCCTCTCTAGGTTTTGTTTTGTTTTGTTTTGTTTTTTGAGAGAGAGTCTCACTCTGTCCCCCAGGCTGGAGTCCAGTGGCACAATCTCAGCTCACTGCAACCACCACCTCCCAGGTTCAAGCGAGTTTCCTGCCTCAGCCTCCCAAGTGGCTGGGATTATAGGTGTGAGCCACCATGCCGGGCTAATTTTTTGTATTTTTAGTAGAGACAGGGTTTCACCATGTTGGCCAGGCTCATCTCGAGCTCCTGACCTCCGGTGATCTGCCCACCTTGGCCTCCCGAAGTGCTGGGATTACAGGCATGAGCCACCACACCCAGCCACCTGTCTAGTTTCTTATTTTATTTTACTTTTTTTTTTTGAGATGGAGTCTCGCTCTGTTGCCTAGGCTGGAGTGCAGTGGCGTGATCTCAGCTTACTGCAAGCTCCTCCTCCTGGGTTCACGCCATTCTCCTGCCTCAGCCTCCCGAGAAGTTGGGACTACAGGCGCCTGCCACCATGCCTGACTAATATTTTGAATTTTTAGTAGAGACTGCGTTTCACTGTGTTAGGATGATCTTGATCTCCTGACCTCGTGATCCGCCTGCCTCAGCCTCCCAAAGTGCTGGGATTACAGACGTGAGCCACCGTGCCCAGCCCTAGTGTTTTACTATAATTGAGATATATAATAAATTTGAGAAGGAGAATGAGTTCATTTGAACACAATCAAATTAATGGTTTTAGGTACTGTACAGTAGTCCCCCATTATCTTTGAGGGATATCTTCCAAGATTCCCCAGTGGATACCTGAAACCTCGTATAGTACCAAACCCTATATATACTGTGTTTTTTTCATACGTACACACCTATGATAAAGTTTAGTTTATAAATTAGGCACAGTAAGAGATGGACAGCAATAACTAATAATAAAGTGGAACAGTTACAACAATATACCAGCACTACTCTTGTATTTTGGGATCATTAAATAAGAATACAAGCATTGCATTACTGCAACAGTTGATCTGGTAACTGAGACAGCTACTAAGTGACAAACAGCTGGATAGTCTCGGGGTGTCCAATCTTTTGGCTTCCCTGGGCCACACATAAAATACACTTACCCTAACAATAGCTGATGAGCTAAAAATAAATAAATAAATACATAGATCTGTGTGTAAATCTCATAATGTTTTAAAAAGTTTACAAACTTGTGTTGGGCAGCATTCAAAGCTGTCCTGGGCCACACGTGTCCCTGGGCTGTGGGTTGGACAAGCTTGGTGTATACAGTATGGAAATGCTGCACAAAGGGTTGATTCACAACCTTTAGACAGGACAGTATGAGATTTTTATCACTTTACCCAGAACAACATGCAATTTACAACTTAGGAATTGTTGATTTGAATTTTCCATTTAATAGTTTCAGACTACAATTGACCACAGGTATTTGAAACTGCAGATAAAAGGGGAAAATACTGTATATGCAAAATTCAGTCCTGTTTGAAGAGTTGATCAGGTTTATCAAGTTTACCATTAAAAAAAACCCCCAAAACTGGCACTTTATGTTATTGGGTTTAACAATACAGTAAAATCAAGTCCTACCTCTATTTCTGGATCCTATGTAGCATCCTAGAGGCTGTGTGCACAAATTTATGATGTTACCATTGTGGTGGTGTACCTTTAGAAGAGTCTGTTGGCAGAGAATTAGTGTGGAATTTTGACAGATACAATCAACACAAGCTTAGAAAGGCAACTTTAAAGATGAGCAATTGGATGACACTGAAAGAGCAAAGTTGAGAGCATCCTTAATATCTGTTGAAGTCATTTTTATTAAGGATTGAATTCTAGATCTTTGTGATTTTTCTGGAACAGTGTTTTTCAAATTGTAGGAGTGACCAAAATTTAGCGGTTCTTGACCAGCATTTAAAAAAAGAAGAAATAGAATGCATCTCATATAATGTTTAGTAAATTTTGTTTTACTTAAATTGTATATGGGTGTATCGTGATGTAAAGTGTATTATACTGTGAATAACTCTGTATTCTGTATTTACTGTATATATTACTGTTAACAGTAAAAAAAAAAAAAAAAGGCTGAAAGTACTCTGTTTTACAAGAAGGAATATATCTCATCAACTGGAACTTGCACATCTTGCCTATAGGTCCTTGGGAGCTTTAGGGATAGTTGTTTTCAGACAACTAAACTACCAACCTCTGTATACATTGTTCTGTTTTAAATAAATAAATATACATATTGTGTATATATATGTATATTTTTCTCCTCTAAAAATTTCAGTTTAAATTACATTTAAACCTTTTAACGTACTCCTGGTATTTTAACAGACTAGATTAAATAACACAGCCCCACATCTAGAAATTCAGAGAGTCCCTAGGAGTCAGGATATATAAAACAAAGAGATGTGTCAACTTGAAGAACTCTTCCACGCTTAGAATCCTGCCAACTACTGTTAAGTCAGCCCTTAAGGGCACACCAGTCGAAGATCTGGAGTAGTTGTAGTGCTTTCAAGAAAAAGGAAATTACTGAGCAGATAGTTCAGTTGAGCAAAAAGTCCTCACTTTAGCCTGGGCTTGGTTTGATATTTTCGCTTGTACATTATGCCTTTTACTTAGCCCTTCTACCTTTCTTTAAAGAGCAAAGTTCGACTTAATAAAATTTCCAGGGCTGTTAACACGTTTGTGGAGGTTTACCACCAATACTAAGACATATGCTAATTTAGTTTTGTCACTTAATAGAGAATGTAACTCTTTGTCTCCATATAATAAATAGTTTATCATTTCTTTAAGGAGCTCTTATTTGAAAATTATGTGCTTTTGAAGGAGCATTATTTTCCTTGAAATGTTTTATATAGTTAATGAGTTTATTATTTGTGTTACTTTATCGATATAAATGTTGCTAAATATTTCTTTTTTGTTTGTTTGTTTGTTTTGAGATAGAGTCTCGCTCTGTCGCCCAGGCTGGAGTGCAGTGGCGCGATCTCGGCTCATTGCAATCTCTGCCTCCCAGGTTCAAACCATTCTCCTACCTCAGCCTCCCGAGTAGCTGGGATTACAGGTGCACGCCACCACACCTGGCTAATTTTTTTTTCTGTTTTTGGTAGAGACGGGTTTTCATCGTGTTGGCCAGGCTGGTCTCAAACTCCTGACCTCATGATCTGCCCACCTCGGCTTCCCAAAGTGCTGGGATTACAGGCATGAGCCACCTCACCCAACCTTTTTTTGTTTTTGTTTCTGCTTTATTTTTTGATATGGAGTCTTGCTCTCTTGACCAGGTGGGAGTGATGTGATCATGGTTTACTGCGGCTTCAGTCTCCTGGGCTCAAGTGGTCCTCCTGTGCCTCAGTCACTCTAGTAGCTGGGAAGTGCACCACCAAGCCTGGCTGTTTTTTTTTTTTTTTTTTTTTAAAGAGATAGGGTCTCACTTTGTTGCCCAGGCTGGCCTCAAGCAGTCCTCCCACATTGGCCTCCCAAAGTATTGGGATTTATAAGCATGAGCCACCATGCCTGGCCTAAATATGTCTTATAGAAAATAAGCTATCTGTTTATAACAAAAAATTAAGGAATATTAAATGTCCCAAATACAACTGTTGCCTTTAGATACATTTCTTTTTTTTTGAGATGGAGTCTGACTCTGTTGCCCAGGCTGGAGTGCAGTGGTGCGATCTTGGCTCACTGGAACCTCCACCTCCCGGATTCAAGCAATTCTCCTTCTCAGCCTCCTGAGTAGCTGGGACTACAGGCACGTGCCACCACACCCAGCTAATTTTTTGTAGTTTTAGTAGAGATGGAGTTTCACCATTTTAGCCAGGATGGTCTCGATCTCCTGACCTTGTGATCCACCCACCCTGACTTCCCAAAGTGCTGGGATTACAGGCATTAGATATATTTCTAAAGCTGGTTATCAGAGTTAAATAGATCTCTTGTTTTTGGTGTTGATAATTTTGGAACATTCAAACGTATTTGTTGTGAATTAGTCCTTTCTGAGTATGCCAATTACTTTTTTTTTCTTTTTTTTGATAAAGCGTGTGGTAATAAAGATTTATACTATATGATTAGTCACTCACTCATTTTTTCCTTTAGTCGATGATCAGCTGACCGTTAACATAGATGAAGGTGGATGGGCTTGTCTGGTGTGCAAAGAGAAGCTCATTATTTGGAAGATTGCTCTGTCACCTATTACTAAGGTAATGGCTCTTCAGAGAGCTGGAAGGAGATAGAGGAGAGGAATGCCAATTGACTTTTTATTTTTACCCTTATTTTTTTACAGTTGGAGGATAGTTAATATGAAACTACTTAGGCATTAAGGGTTTGCATTTTCATAGTAATGTGAAATAATGAGCATGCATACACATTTGTATATTGGGAAAAAAGTCTCCCCCTTTTAAAGATCTGTATTTACATTTAATAAAATTAGAGACATTGAAATTTTCAGTGAATATTGTGCTAATCCGTCTGCCTAATGAAGTATCAGACTAAATGCTACCTATATAAGCAAATGAACTTTGAGTTTGCATATTTCCGAGAAGATAGAACTATGTTTTGTTGAACCTACTGAATGATGCTGAATAAAATAAGAAAATATGATACCAATTGCTAGTTAAACTTTTCCCTTGTCCACTTCCAACAGTGGGTTATCATTTGCATGTCTAGTAACTTATCCTCAGCAACCTTTTTCTATTCGTTACAGCTTAGATGCACTACTCTTTTCCACCACTTATTACTCACTTGGCCATGTTCCATTGGAACTCAGGGCTCCTGGTTACCTCAACTCTTCACTTCTGCTGAACTGTGTTGCTGCTGCCTAGAAAAGGGTATATGTGGTTAGGAGTAATAGGTGAGGGAGAAGTCCTGGGGGACATACTGAGTTAGCTGAGGGATCCTGATATTTGGCTGAGAGTCTAAGAAATATTTCCTGGGTAACTTGGTATAATTACTCTTTGTTCATGCTAATTTTAAATGTCAAATAAACAAATCAATAGTAGATTGGGAAAGTTCCATAGGAAGCCTAAGCACTTCTCTTAACCTCATTTAGCCTTCTCTTAAGTGGACTTTTCTAGCCCAGGAAGAGGTTAGGATAGTCGTTCTTCAGAGTTTGGTCTAGCTTTAAGTTTTCATGATTCAATATCTCTTAAGATACTTTGTTTTAAAATTACTGAAAGCCTGATTAAAAGGAGATGTGAGAAGAAAGAATATTTGTAGAATGGTGTTTCCAGCAATGAGTCAGAATCTAAAGTATGCAGAGAAGGGAAATCAGATGCATCTTCAAAATATTGGATTTGATGTGAAAGATTTTCTGTTTGGGTTTGTTCTACAGTTATCTGTTTGCAAAGAACTTCAGCTGCCATCTAGTGATTTCCACTGGAGTGCTGACTTAGTGGCTCTTTCTTACTCTGCTCCCTCAGGTGAAGCACATTCTACTCAGGTAGGTGACTTAAAAGCTTATTGAAATAAACTTTTTACAGTAAGGACATCCAAAGTTGAAGGAATCATCCTATTTGATTTTGAGACATAACTATAAAGCTATAGAAATCAAGATATTGCGATATTGGCAAAGAGAGCCACACACATGGGGCAGTGTAACAGAATAGAGAATACAGTTACAGATCCACATAAAGGCGCCAGTTTGATCTTTGACGAAGGTGCAAAAGCAATTCAGAAAGGATGGTCTTTTACGATGATTTTTCTCTGTATCAATGCATAGTGTAGGAACATTTGTGATTTTAAAATTACAGATGACCAATTTGTATTGTATTGAATTTTCCCTTAAACCTCATACCTTGTTATAAAGATTAATTTGAAATGGGTCATAGATCTAAATGTAAAACAGTAAAACTTTTAGAAGAAAACAGGAGAAAATCATTATGACCTGAGATTAGACAGAGTTCTTGGAAATCACCAAAAGCATGATCCATAAAAGAAAAGTTTGATAAAATTAGTATTAAAATTAAAGTAAAATAAAAATTTAAAGCATTGCTTTGCCAAAGACAAGAAAATGAGGAGACAAGCTACAGAGTGGAAGAAGACATTTGTAAATCATGTATCCAGTAAACGACTTGTATCCAGAATATTTTTTAAAATTCTAAAACCTTGATAAGAAGACAATGCAGTTTGAAAATAGGGACTAGGACTTGAACGGACACTTTGTGAGGACATAAGGATGGCAAATAAGCACATAAAGAGATGTTCAGCATCATTAGCCATTAGAGAAATGCAAACCAAAACCCTAGTGAGTTCTTATTTCTGATTTTTCTTGATCAAATAGTAGATTGTCCTGTTTTTTATATCAAATAGTAGATTGTCCTGTTTTTTATATCAGTGTCATCAGACTCCTGGGTTTGGGGTTCTTCTTGTATTGTGATTGCTGATTGTTGTGATCTTATTTTGAGGCTGTTGCTGTCATGGTTGCCACCAGAGAAGGATCCATCCGCTATTGGCCAAGCCTTGCTAGTGAAGATACCTACACAGAGACTTTTGTTGATTCGGGAGGTGATAAGACTTACAGTTTCCTAACAGCAGTGCAGGTATACCATGGATATTCCTTTATATTTATTGGAAAGCTGTGATTTGGCTTGGAAATGAGATTTTTATTTATTTTTTAAAATAGAGACTAGATCTCCTTATGTTGCCCAGGCAATTCTCAAACTCCTGGGCTCAAGCAATAACTCCTGCTTTGGCCTCCCAAAATACTGGGATTACAAGCATGAGCCACTGCACCCAGCCGTGGAAATGAGATTTGATGACTAAAAATGTGGAGTTTTGCCGGGCGCAGTGGCTCACGCCTGTAATCCCAGCACTTTGGGAGGCCGAGGCGGGTGGATCACCTGAGGTCAGGAGTTCGAGACCAGCCTGACCAACATGGAGAAACCTCGTCTCTACTAAAAATACAAAATTAGCTGGGCGTGGTGGCGCATGCCTATAATCCCAGCTACTAGGGAGGCTGAGGCAAGAGAATTGCTTGAGCCTGGGAGGCAGAGGTTGTGGTGAGCCGAGATCGTGCCATTGCACTCCAGCCTGGGCAACAAGAGTGAAACTCCGCCTCAAAAAAAAAAAAAAAAAAAAGTAGAGTTTTGAAGAGACTGTAGAGACCAGGGAGGAATCAAAAAGAGACAAGGAAGAGAAGAATGTAAGGATCTATGATCTGAACAGTTAGACGAGGGAGGCTCTTCTCACAGGGCTCTAAAATACCAATTTCAGATAGTAGTTTGTGATATGCATTTCTTTTAGAAACATTTTATGAGAGTGGCTTGTTTTTAAGCCACCATCAGACACTGTAAAGAATAGTTTGCATTATCTTCTTTGTAGGTTCACAAAGAAAATCTGGCTGAGCATAGTGGCTCATGCCTGTAATCTCACCACGTTGGGTAGCTGAAGTGGAAGGATTATTTGAGGCCAGGAGTTCAAGACTAGCCTGTGCCACGTAACGAAACTTTGTCTCTACAAAAAAATTTGAAAATTATCTGGACGTGGTGGTGTGTGCCTGTAGTCCCAGCTGCTCAGGAGGCTGAGGCAAGAGGATCTCTTGAGCCCAGGAGATTGAGGCTGCAGTGAACTATGATCTCACCAATGCACTTCAGCCTGGGTGACAGAGCGAGACCCTGTCTCTGATAAAATAGCAGACAAAAAATATAAATAAAAATAAAATCTGATAACCTAATTTGTTGAATCTGAAATATGAGCTTGTAGTTTAAAAATCAGAATTTAAAAAACATGGACTTTTTTTCTGCTACAGAAGTTTTGTGGTTTTTTTTTTCTTTTTTTTTTCTTTTTTCAAGACACAGTTTTACTCTGTCACCCAGACTGGAGTGCAACGGTGTGCAATCTCAGCTCACTGCAACCTCTACCTCGTGGGTTCAAGCAATTCTTGTGCCTCAGCCTCCCAAGTGGCTGGGATTACAGGTGCGTGCCGCCATACCCAGCTAATTTTTGTATTTTTAACAGAGACAGGGTTTCACCCTGTTGGCCAGGATGGTCTCAATCTCCTGACCTCAAGTGATCCACCCACCTTGGGCTCCCAAAGTGCTGGGATAACAGGTGTGAGCCACCATGCCCGGCCAGTTTTTCTTTTTTCTTATGAGAGTTTTTCTATGTAGGATTAATGATATCAACTGAATGGATTCTGAAATGTATTACTTTAATAAAATAACAACATTCTATTTTGTATTCTTTCAGATTTATTTCAATTACAATGATTTTTCTCTGTATCAAAGAATTTTTTGTTAGCTTTCTTTATCTTAGCGTTAGATGCTAAACTGAACTAATCTCATATTTTTTCACAGGGAGGAAGTTTTATTTTGTCCTCGTCAGGAAGCCAACTAATTCGGTTGATACCTGAGAGCTCAGGAAAGATTCATCAGCATATCCTGCCTCAGGGGCAAGGCATGCTTTCAGGAATTGGTCGAAAGGTTTCTTCTCTTTTTGGAATTTTATCTCCTAGTAGTGATCTCACAGTAAGTTTATAAAATAACTATTTTACAAGCTTATTTCTTAGTTAAATCAATAAGTTGAAAGTATGCTCTGAAGTTAGTGTTGCCTCCATATGGACAATAGTTTATGCAAAATAGAACCTTTGATCTTTTTAGTGAACTATTTTTATTATGATGAAATGAGTTCATACTAACCTTCTCCCATAACTTGTAACACTAATATCTTTAAATCAGATTATCTCACAAGAACATTTTTGGAACTAAAACTATTATGTAAAATTTAAAATGTGTTTCTTAAAGATTAATTTGACTTTTTCGATTTAACCGGAAGCGTGTCTCTACTGCCATGCCTCCAGCTGTCTGTGTGGATGACTGAAATCTAGATCTGTTGGTTGGATTTGTCTGCCCCATGTACTCTAGTATAGTGAAGGGAGGATGATAGGAACTAATATTTATGGACCATCTACTCACTGCTCGGTGCTCCATAGTTGTTATATTCATATTGTGTAATCATTGTGACAACCTGTAAGATAGTGCGCTTTCCCTCCAGTTTACAGATGAGGAAGCACCCTCAGCGGGAAGGTGTGTAACTGCTGAGTGGCAGAGCTGGGGATCATACCCAGGCCTGCTCTTTTTACTGTGCTGTTTCCCTCTTGTTTCAGATAATTATCATCACCTGCTTCCTTGAATGTTCTTTAAACCTAAACTTAACATGTTTAAAAACAAATTTATTGTATTCTTTCATCTCTCCTATTGACTACTCACCCCTATAAAACTCATTTCTCTTTTGATCTGTTTTTGTTAAGAGCACCATCACTTTTTCTCAGTGACCCAGGTATAAAACCTTGTTATTTTTTGTGTCTCGCTCTCCTTCTATAGCAAACTAGTTATTTACCAGGTGCTGTAGATTTAACTTCTGTCCAGTCTGGTTTCCATCCCCATCTTTCTGCTTTTGATGTTATGCCCTAACCTATATTCTTGATAAATTTCACCTAAGTTCCTGGTACCTGCTCAGTTTGCTTGCTGTTGACCTTTCTGCCCCATCACTGATGGGTTTTAACACAAAGCAATCATGTATATCCAGCTTTAAAAAGCCAAATACCTATACTTCATGATTAAGCATATTGTGAACAATTCTGTGTTCAGAAGCTATTGATAATATCTCCCTTGCTTGCTACACTTACAAATTCACATTCAACACTCTCTGCTGTATGTCCCTGATTTTTCATTTTTTATTTTTATTTATTTTTAAAAATAGACACATGGTCTCACTATGTTGCCCAGGCTGGTCTCAAGCTCCTGAGCTCAAGTGAGCCTCCCTCCTTGGTATCCCAAACTGTTGGAATTATAAGCATGAGCCACCACACCTGGCCTCATTTTCCAAAAAATCCTTATTTTTGCTTCTTTTTGACTTGTCATCTACATTCCAATGTTAGAGGATGACTTTTTATTCTCTAAAGACGCTGTAACTTTCCCACCTTTCAGCTCTGCTCCTCCTGGGCCTTCCACCTGTATCCTTCTTCCTCTAGAGTCCAACGTCGCCCTCAAACTCTATTTCAGGATCACTTCTGCTGCTGCTGTTGTTGAGATGGAGTCTCACTCTGTCAGCAGGCTGAAGTACAATGGTGCGATCTCGGCACCTCTGCAACCTCTGCCTCCCGGATTCAAGTGATTCTCCTGCCTCAGTCTCCCAAGTAGCTGGGACTATAGGCGTGTGCCACCACACCCGGCTACTTTTTTGTATTTTAGTGGAGATGAGGTTTCACCATGTTGCCCAGGGTGGTCTTGAACTCCTGAGCTCAGGCAATCCACCTGCCTCGGCCTCTCAAAGTACTAGGATTGCAGGGGTAAGACAGCACACCTGGCCCAGGATTACTGCTTTCTTTAAATCCCAAAGGAAGAATTCTGCTAGGATTACTAATCACATATGTGAAATTTGAGTTTTAAAACACTATTTCCTTAACATTAGAACTTAATCTATGAATTTGACTTCTTTTTCTTTTTTGAATAGCTTTCAAGTGTTCTTTGGGATAGTGAGAGATCAAGCTTTTATAGCTTGACAAGTTCAAACATCAGTAAATGGGAATTAGATGATTCTTCAGAAAAACATGCATACAGTTGGGATATAAATAGAGCCCTGAAGGAAAACATTACCGATGCTATTTGGGTAAGAAAAAATAATATTCATCTCTAATTCATGCTCTGGTTGTATGATAATGCTGGTTCCGTTAATTATTTATTTCAACACATTTCAGTGTAATAAACAACATAATGTATAGTTATCAGATTAAGTGGAAATGGGGTAGTCAATCTCTAGAAATATTGGAATGTACTGGTTTACTTGCTTAGCAATTTTTTTAAATGTATACATTATTTATTCATCAACTGAGTTACGGGTGAAGCACTTCACTAGGTGCTAGGGGTATAAAGGTGAAAATAAATCATTCCTACACTCAAGCTTACATTATTGATATTTTCATGTAGGGATCTGAAAGTAACTATGAAGCTATTAAAGAAGGAGTCAACATTCGATATTTGGACTTGAAACAAAACTGGTAAGCAATTAATTTGTCATAAAGAACATAGATAAGAGTTTGCAAAAAATAAGTTGATGTGTATTATAAAATGATGAGCAATCTCACTGTCTGCTCTTTTTTTGGAGACAGGGTCTCACTCTGTAACCCAGGCTGGAATACAGTGGCGCCATGATAGCTCACTGCAGCCAGGACTTGCTGGGCTGAAGTGATCCTTCTGCCTCAGCCTCCCAGTAGCTTATACTGCAGGCGTGTGCCGTCGCACCTGTCGGATTTTTAAAATTTTTCGTAGAGATAGGGTCTCACCACGTCACCTAGGTTGGTCTTGAACTCCTGGGCTCAAGCAACCCTCCTGCCTCAGCATCCCAAGGTATTGGGATTACAGGTGTGAGCTGCTGTGCCCAGCCTGTTCTTTTAATGCTGATCTTCTCGTGCTATCTATTAAGCTTTACTGAATGGTCTTGCTGTTGTTTATTGAGTGATGCTAGTTCATTTGGGAAATTGAGACATTTGTCAGCCTTAAATGGTATAATCTTACATTGGTATCTCATTCATTAGAGACAAAGCTTTTCTGCTCTTACAAGTAGAGCTTCTCTTCTTCACTGCCAAGAGATACCTGAGACCCTGTCATTGCCCACTGCTGTGGGTGCCCCATGGTGTGATCTTTCTCTTATTGGATGTATCAGGCACATGTTTCCCACCCTCTGTTGCTCAAGGAGCTTTCAGCCTACGTTTGTGGCTATGCTGAGTTAAGAATGGGATAAGGCTTTGTCTTGTTAGTACAAATTAGAACTTTATCATAGTTCATACTCAGAGTAAATTTCCTCATACAAGCAGTGCTCTAAGTGGTGCATAGGATCCCGGGTTAGTCTGATAAAGCTAATTATCCCATGTTACTATTTAACTTGAATGCTCAAGGTCACATGGAACTTAAAAACAATTTGTAACATTGCTCATAATGAATCCAAATATATAATTAGTAATCCTTCAGAAGACAACTTCTCAGAAGTTGAAGACTATTTTTTACGAGTTTTAGAGTAATTTTTACTGTTCTTGTTACACATTTTGGGTTAGTAGAACGAATTCTACTTGTTCCTTGGAGAGAGATTGCAGTTGTACTGCTTTGTGTAATTTTTCTCTCCGTTGGGCTGTTTAGACTATTAGTAGGCTCCTTTACAGTCTGGAAACCTTATAAAAGCTATCAAAGAGGTAAAAGTAATAGTACTGTTTAATTTCTGTAAGCATTTTAATTAAATACAGTTTACCTGTTTTTATTTGTCTTTACCAGACTTTTGGAAATGTAGGACTACTGCTAGGACAGCCCGCTGTGGGCATATAATGCAGACATTTTTCTTTTTAATTTTTTTTTGAGACTGAGTCTCACTCTGTCACCCAGGCTGGAGTGCAGTGGTGTGGTGTGAACTTACTACAACCTCCGCCTCCTGGTTCAAGCAATTCTCCCGCCTCAGCCTCCCAAGTAGCTGGGACTACAGGTGGGTGCCACCACTCCTGGTTAATTTTTGTATTTTTAGTAGAGACGGGTTTTCACTGTGTTGGCCAGGCTGGTCTCGAACTCCTGACCTTGTGATCTGCCCGCGTCGGCCTCCCAAAGTGCTGGGATTACAGGTGTGAGCCACCGCGCCTGGCCATGCAGACATTTTTCACATAATTTTCTGAACTGGAGACATGGGGTTGAGAATGAGAAGCATGCTTAGGAATTGCTATGCAGGGTCCACCCAGGGCTTCTCTCCCTCAGTGTCATGCTGACCAGCGGGGTCCCTGTGAGGTGCAGCCCTCATCCTCCTTGACCTTCCTCTCCACTTTTACTCAAAATGATCCAGTTAGTACTCTATTATGTCCTTGAGGCTTCGTGATCAGAACTGTACAGAGAATTTCTCATATGGGTCCGTTTTCTTTATTTTAAGAATAGTGTCTGTCTTCCTCATAGTCACTCATACCTGCTGATTTGTTGTCCATTTGGGCAGAGCTACAATCTGAGCTTATAATTTCGGTGAGTAGCTGGGCTGGGTGGCTCAGCAATTTGGGAAACCAAGACAGGAGGATTGCTTGAAGCTAGTAGTTCAAGATCACCTGGTCAACAAAACGAGACCCTATCTCCACGCAAATAAAAATAAAAAATTAGCCAGGCATGATGGCGTGTACTGTAGTCCCAGCTATTCAGGAGGCTGAGGCGAGAGGATCACTTGAGCCCAGGAGATTGAGGCTGCAGTGAGCTGTGATCCCACCACTGCACTCTACCATGGGCAACAGAGAAAGACCTTTTTTCTGAGACAAATAAAACAAAAATAAATAAATTATTTTACTAGATGATTGCTAATACAAAGTTTAGATATCTTCATTTTAGATATAAAGTTTGGAATTTTTTTAACCTTAACTTCATTACTTTGGATATACTTACATAAAAACTTAACTGGTCAAGCAGGAGGATCACTTGAGGCCAGGAATTCTAGGCCAGCCTGGCATTGTAGAGAGAGAGAGACACTGCCAACATGTTACAAGTTTGGGCCAATATTCTTTTTTTAAAAATTGATTTAAAAAATTTTTTTTATTTCAGTAGTTTTTGGGGTGGTTTTTGGTTACATGGGTAAGTTCTTTAGTGGTGATTTCTGAAATTTTAGTGCACCTGTCACCTGAGTAGGGTACACTGTACCCAGTATGTAGTCTTTTATCCCTCACCCTCCTTCCCACCCTTCCCCTTCAAGTCCCCAAAGTCCATTATCATTCTTATGTCTTTGTGTCCTCATAGCTTAAACTCCCACTTATAAGTGAGAACATATGATATTTGGTTTTCCATTCCTGAGTTACTTCACTTAGAATAATGTGGACCAATATTCTTGAATTCCTTTCAAGAGTCCAAGCAGAAGTGATAAAGTTTGGGGAGCTGGGGGAAGAGAACCGTGAAGAAGGAAAATGAGAGCTGTGCTAGGATTGCTTGCTTTGAAGTGTCATGTCATTTAGTTACTTGCTTGGTTTCTTGTTTTTAATTGTCAGTAGAGGGTGCTTTGCCACCCTTTTAATATTTCTGAGACTTGAATGAAAGTTGCTAGTAATAGGGGCTGGGCGCGGTGGCTCACGCCTATAATCCCAGCACTTTGGGAGGCTGAGGTGGGTGGATCACCTGAGGTTGGGAGTTTGAGACCAGCCTGACCAACATGGAGAAACCCTGTGTCTACTAAAAATACAAAAATTAGCCGGGCATGGTGGTGCATGCCTATAGTCCCAGCTACTCGGGAGGCTGAGGCAGGAAAATTGCTTGAACCCGGTAGGCGGAGGTTGCAGTGAGCCGAGATGGCGCCACTGCGCTCCAGCCTGGGCAGCAAGAGCGAAACTCTGCAAAAAAAAAAAAAAAAAGTTGCTAGTAATAGTATTAGATGTTTTAGAAGAGCTAAAATAGGAACCATTTAATTTATTGGGGGCAGCAAGTTTGCTAGACTTAAGGGACAAATAAGCTTTAAGATGCAAAATGGTTTGTTTTTACATATACAGCAGTTTGAAATTTCTATAACCGATTGTTAAAAATCATTTACATATATATGTATATTTTTAAACATTAGAGACAGGGTTGCCCTGTTTGGTCTTGAACTACTGGGCTCAAGCGATCCTCCTGCTTCAGCCTCTCCCAAAGTGCTTGGATTAAACACATAAGCCACTGTGCCTGGCCTAAAATTATTATTATTTTTTTTTTTTAGTTAGAGTCTCACACTGTTGCCCAGGCTGGAGTGCAGTGGTATGATCTTGGCTCACTGTAACCTCTGCATCCCAGGTTCAAGTGATTCTCATGCCTCAGCCTCCCGAGTAGCTGAGATTACAGGCACATGCCACCATGCTGGGTGTTTTGTATTTTAGTTGAGATGGGATTTTGCCATGTTGGCCAGGGTGGTCTCGAACTCCTGGCCTCAAGTGATATGCCCACCTCGGCCTCCCAAAGTGCTGGAGTTACAGGTGTGAACCACCACACCTGGCCTTTTAAATTTATTTTAGAGATACATGGTCTCATAGTGTTGCCCAGGCTGGTCTTGAACTCTTGGGCTCAAATGATCCTCCTATCTCAGCCTCCCAAAGTGTTGGGATTACAGGTGTGAGCCATCGCACCTGGTGGTAAAAATTTTTTTTTTTTAATGTTTTTCCTCTGGACAAAAGCGAGTAACCTTTAAATAACTGGGTACATCAGGGATTGGCAAACCTTTTCTGTAAAGGGCCAAAAGTAACTGTTTTAGGCTTTGGTGGCCATATAGTCTTTACTGCAGCTACTCTATTTCACCAATAGTATCATGAAACATCCCTAGAAAATGCATAAATGAATGTGTATGGTTGCCTTCCAACAAAACTTCGTTTATAAAAACTGGTTTGAGATCAGTTTCACTGGAGGGCTGTACTTTGCTAATCCCTGGATCAGATAGTTGTTTTGATCTTTTTTTTAAAGTCCGGTTTATTGAGCTATAATTTGTATAGAGTAAAAAATTTACCCTCTTTAGTGTATAATTCTACAAATTTTTTTTCTTCTTTTTTTTTTTAAGGTGGAGTGTTACTCTATCACCTAGACTGGAGTGCAGTGGTGCGATCTCAGCTCACTGCAACCTCCGCCTCCCGGGTTCAAGCAGTTCTCCTGCCTCAGCCTCCCAAATAGCTGGGACGACAGGCATGTGCCACCATGCCTGGCTAATTTTTGTAGAGATGGCTTTGCCACATTGGCCAGGCTGGTCTTAAACTCCTGATCTCAGGTTATCTGTCCACTTTGGCCTCCCAAAGTGCTGGGATTATAGACGTGAGCCACTGCACCCAGCCCTAATTCTGCAAATTTTGACAGATACGTAGTTTAGTCATTTAATCATAACAATCAATACAGAACAGTTGTATAACCCCCCAGATTCCCTTGTGCCATTCTGTAATCGACCCCTCCATCCACCCTTAGCCCCTGGAGACCACTGATGTGGTTTCTGTCTCTATAGTTTTGCCTTTTGCTTAATGCCATAGAAATGGAACATACAGTGTAAAGCCTTTTGAGTCTGGCTTCTGTCACTTAGCATAATACATTTCAAATTCATTTGTTTTTTTTTTTTTTAACTACTGAATAGTATTCTTTTGTATGGAGATACCATCGTTTGTTTGGCTGTTCAGCAGTTGGAAGACATTGGGTTGTTTTCAGTTTTAGGCAATTATGAATAAAGCCACTACAGTCATTGGTACACAGGTTTTCGTGTGAACATAGTTATTGGTTTTTTGTTTTTGTTTTTTAATTTTCTCTTGTATAGGTATCCACGGATGGGATTGCTAGGTTATTGGAAGCATATGTTTAATTTTATAGGAAACTCCTAAGTTGTTTTTTAGGGAGGCTTTACATCTTTATTTTTTATTGATTAGTGATGGGCTGGTGATTTTGGCAGCAGCATGGCACTCAGCAGACAATCCGTGTCTCATCTATTACTCTCTGATAACAATAGAAGATAATGGTTGCCAAATGTCAGATGCAGTTACTGTAGAAGTCACTCAATATAATCCACCTTTTCAGGTAAGATTTATGTTGGTTAAATTACAAAGTAATAATATGTTGAATAGTTTTCTAACTATTTCAGGGTCTTATTTATTTATTTACAGGGTTTTGCTCTGTCACCCAGGCTGGAGTGCAGTGCCTTGATCTCAGCTCACTGCAACCTCTGCCTCCCCTTCCAGGTTCAAGTGGTTCTCCTGCCTCAGCCTCCCGAGTAGCTGGGACTGTAGGCGTGTGCCACTATGCCCAGCTAATTTTTATAGTTTTAGTAGAGACAAGGTTTCACCATGTTGGCCAGACTGGTCTCGAACTCCTGATCTCAAGTGATTCCCTCAACTTGGCCTCCCAAAGTGTTGGGATTACAGGCGTGAGCCATGATGCCCGGCCCATTTCAGGGTCAGATTTCTTGACAGATTTCATCTGCAGGGCTTGGCAATATTTTAAAATAGCTTGTTTCTAGACATTGTTGCATTTTCTTTGCCATCTCAGGCTTGTTCTTTTGCTTAGTTTTGGCTAAAGGAAAATTAGAATGGAAGCAACTAGCAGAAAGCAGTTTGTTTATTCTGCTCTAGGTCTTTGGAGGTATTGTCATCTCTGTATTTAAGTAGAAAGAAGGTATTGATTAATTTCAGGGTGAAAGTAAGGAAGAAACCACGCTGGGCATGATGAGTACATGCCTGTAGTCCCAGCTACTCAAAAGGCTGAGGCAGGCAGATCACTTGAGCCCAGGAGTTTGAGGCTGTTGTGTGCCATGTTCACACCTGTGAATAACCACTGCATTCCAGCTTAGGCAATATAGTGAGACCCCATCCTAAAAAAAGAAGAAAAAGAAAAGAAAGCTGGTAGGAATTAGGGTTTGGTTTAGAGCTTTGCATATTATAGAAAAATCCCCCTTTTTACCCAAAGCAAGATTATATTTGTATTCAGCAGTGTTACATAGTCATCAAAGTTCTTGTAAACAACTGAAAGGCAGGCTTTCTAATTTTAAGTTCATTAATAGCAATTAAACATGTTTAATAACAGATATTCATGAAGAAAACGCTGAACATCTATAAATTTATTTTATTTACTCTTACATGGTATCTAATTCTGTTAAATCCTTGTTTGTTTATTTTTGAAGAGGGAAAGTCTTGATATGTTGCTTGGACTGGAGTGCAGTGATATTCACAGGTCCGTCAATAGTGCATGGTAGCCTCCAACTCCTGGGCTCAAGCAATCCTCTCAGGTAGCTGGGATTACAGGTGTGCACCACCGTTCCTGGCTTAAATCCTCACTTTTTTTTTTTTTTTAAATCCTTACTCTTAACATGACTTGTTTAATTGAATTCTGTAAGAAAATCTTTTGATTTGTTCTTTTATGTCAAACAGAAATAAACTTTATCGTGTGTTCTGATTATGCAGTGTGGAAAACATGCTCAGTGTTAGAAAAAAATTCAGCCAGGGCAGAAGACTATAAAGATAATTTGAAGATTAAAAAACAATTCTAGGACCTCGCATTTAATGTTTCTATAAAATTACTTCTTTAATAACAGCTTATTTTTAGCATATTCTAATTTTATTTAATGAGATTTATTTTTATTTCTGCCTCTGATTTTATATGTAAACAAATCAACTAAGTTTTCTTGTCATTAGTATCTTGCCAGTAAGGTAAGAACCAAAATGTTTGTTTTTCAGGGATCATTTATAAAAAATTGCCAGTTCTTAATACAATGAATTAGTGCTTTCATTTTCTCCCTTGAATTTGTCATAGGCTTCTAGTTATAGTCATCATCATGGAAATGTTTTCAAAATTTGTTAATTTTGGACATTAACAAATTAGGCCAGGTGTGGTGTCTCATGCCTGTAATCCCATCACTTTGGGAGGCTGAGGTGGGTGGATCACCTGAGGTCAGGGGTCTCTACTAAAAATACAAAAAAAATAGCTGAGTGTGGTGGCATGCGCCTGTAATCCCAGCTACTCAGGAGGCTGAGGCAGGAGAATCGTTTGAACCTGGGAGGCGGAGGTTGCAGTGAGCCAAGATTGCACCACTGCACTCCAGCCTGGGCAACAGAGTGGGACTCTGTCTCAAATAAATAAAGAAATAAATAAATTTTTTTAAAATAAGCAAATTATAAGCAAGTTAACAAAATATATGTCTAATTGATGTTTATAAACTTTGTAACGTTTTGCTAATCATCTCATGGGTAGTGTTTAGATTTTTACAAAGAAAATAGGTGAATTATTTTATCATTTTTATGAAATGTACAAAAATGAATTTTAAAAATCATACAAATATTTTTGTTTTACTTCTTGTTAAATGTAATCTTAAATTTAACTTTCAGTCTGAAGACCTGATTTTGTGTCGGTTGACGGTCCCAAACTTTTCAAACCAGACTGCCTATCTGTATAACGAAAGTGCTGTCTATGTGTGCTCCACAGGAACTGGGAAATTTTCTCTTCCCCAGGAGAAAATTGTCTTTAATGCACAAGGTATGGTAGCAGTTTTAGAAAGCATGATTGGTGAGCTCATTAGTCATTCTGAGTGCTTTTTTTCTCTTTCCCTGAGTGTCACTTCAAGCATGCTGCCCTCAAATGTTACTGAGACATTTCATACCACAACTACAGCAGCTGAAGTGACAACCCTACTAAGAAACCAAAAGGGTACTAGAATTTCCAAACTATTATATTTACAGGCAAAAATAGTAACATTTGTTCCAGGAGAAGATGCCAAGAAGCAAAGAACTAATGCCAAGAGAAGTAATTGCTCATTCCTAGTTAGTAAAAGTGACTTATTCTGAGTCGATGCTCTTTAACTTTTCCACACCCCTGGATAAGAGCCTCAGGTGCTGGACTCATGCAGGGGGGCCGGTCAGGATTGAAGAGAAACCAAGCAGATACTTAGCTGAAGGGGTTGAGCAGAGGACAGAGTCCAGGTAGGCAACAGCATGGAACCCAGGTTTAACAGCATGGAACCCAGGTTTTCTAGTCCCAGCACAAGAACCTTGATGGAGGGTGGGTAGGCTGTTACTAAGGTGCAAGGTAGGCTTAGACTTTTTTATTTTTTTTTCAGTCCCCGTTGACTGATGTGGTAAGTTAAAGTCAGAATTAAGCAAGAGAACTCCACAGGATTGAAAAAGCTCTTCTGAGTTTTGCAGAATGAATATTTTTTTTTGGCTTACTAGATTGCTCTCTGGCAAAGCTAGTTTTTATTGTCTTTAAAGCTGAAAGACACAGAGCCTGCTTCTTCAAATAGCAGCTGGTTCTTAACATTTGATTCTGGGATTTAAAGGATGAGTTTGAAGTAGGAATAATACTGTAAAGGAAAAAATGTGCTTAATATATCATCAAGATGATTTTCTGCCCAGGGTGGTAGATTTTACAAAGCATTTTGTTGTTCTTGTTAAATGTATTTGACTCTATGTTTTTCTTTCTTTTAGGAGATAGTGTTTTAGGTGCTGGTGCCTGTGGTGGTGTTCCTATCATTTTTTCTAGAAACAGTGGACTGGTGTCCATTACTTCACGGGAAAATGTGTCCATATTGGCAGAAGACCTGGAAGAGTCCTTAGCATCTTCATTTGCTGGACCAAACAATGAGGTAATGTGATTCTATAAGATTTTGAAGTTTTTATGTTATTTATTTTTTAGAGATAGGGTCTCACGCTGTCACCCAGGCTAGAGTGCAGTGGCACAATTATAGTTCACTGCAGCCTCTAACTCCTGGCCTCAAGCAATCGTCCTGCCTCAGACTTCCCAGTAGGTGCCTGGCTAATTTTGGTTTGGTTTGGTTTGGTTTGGTTTGGTTTTTGAGACAGAGTCTCACTCTGTTGCCCAGGCTAGAGTGCAGTGGCATAATCATAGCTTACTGCAGCCTCACCTCAACCTCCCGGGATCAAGCAGTCCTCCCCTCTTAGCCTCCCAAATAGCTGGAACTACAGACATGTGCCATCTCACCTGACTAATTTTTTATTTGTTGTAGAGACAGGATCTCCCTATGCTGCCTAACCTGGTCTCAAACTCCTGGGCTCAAGCATCCTCCTGCCTCAGCCTCCTAAAGTGCTGGGATTACTGGCATGGAGCCACCATGCCCAGCCTAATTTTTATTTTTATCAGAGTATTTTATACAAATGGTCTCAACACTGAGACAGTTTTCAAAGACTTAACGATGCAGACATTAGTTCTTTTTGTCTTCCTCATCCCCTCTGTCCTCTTTGCCTGAAGCAACTACGTTTAAGCCTTTTAGTGATTTATTCTGGTATTTTTCTCCATATATCTAAGTAATGTACATATATTCCTGTCTCCTGATTCATCTGTTGATTTTCTACTATAGAAAATGAGGTTTTGGGTTACCTTATACTCCTTCCTCTGCCTTTATCATTCTAACATAAATTTTTTCCATTGTAATGACAATGTGAATATTGTTTATGGTTTGCTGAGCCAAATACTGATTACATTTCCTTTATTATACAACTTTGTGCGACTCTTGGAGTGTATCATGACCTCATTTTATATTTTCTCACTTTCCTTTCATATGTGACTTAATCTTTTTACACACTCCGGGAGTTCTGTAGAGTGCCCCTCAGTGTGGTTTTTCCCAAAGTCAAGTCTCCACAAACCTTCCATCTGCACAGCTCTCATCCCGGAACTTCTCTCCTCCACGGTCCTCAAATCCTCGGGAGCTGTCCCTGCACCATGCATAGGTGGCCTCATTTCCTGTCGGTGCTGCCATTTCCTGTTCCTTCTGCTTTCTGTCTTCCTTTGTTGTAGTTAGAATCACAGATATTTCCATGGAACTTGTATTTCTGTTTCTTTTTATTCTGGGATGATTTTTTTGAGAGGAATAGCCAGGTAAAAATTACCAATTTTTTTTCCTGTTGTCTTGAAACCTGAAATATCCCATCCATGAGGTTTTTATCATTCTTTTACAGAAGACTAAGAATAATTAATACTGTTTGGGGTAATTTCCATTTGAATAGTGTATGAAATATACAGACTACCTCTATAATTCAAAATTAAAATGATTGAGTCTAGTTTTAAAGGAAAGTAACAATTTTTTACTTTTTTTTCTTTTCACAAAAAGGATTAATACTTTGCTTATTTTGTAATTGTATGGTTATTGTAATACTGTTACACATTCTGAAGCAATTTTAGTGTTCCATTTCTTTAAAATTTTTCTAAATCCTTGTTTAAATTTGTAATCAACCATTATGCTTAGGTGGTATACACGGTGGTGAGTCGTGTAAGAGCAAACCTATAAAAAGATTCTGTTAATTGTGATGAAATCTCCAAATTGTTTTACTTACAGCATAATCCCCGAATTACCTGTACCTTTTCTGTATGACTGGTTGATCATTTGGTGCTATTTATAGTGTTTCAATAAGTATACGAATGACTGGTATAGACCAAGCTTGTTCAACCCACGACCCATGGGCTGCATGTGGCCCAGGATGGCTTTGAATGCAGCCCAGCACAAATTCGTAAACTTTCTTGAAACATGACTTTTTTTTTAAACTCATCAGCTATCATTAATGTTAGTGTATTTTATGTGTGGGCCAAGACAATTCTTCCAATGTGGCCCAGGGAAGCCGAAAGATTGCATACCCCTGGTACGGACAATATGGCAAACCGCTTGTGTATATGCAGAGTTGCTGTCATAGGATGGGTACAGTTTTTAGTCCAATAATTAAGAATATTCAGATACCTTTACCTCTAAACTATACTTTGTTATTTTGCAGAGTATGATTTTTGAGACCACTACAAAGAATGAAACTATAGCCCAGGAAGATAAAATCAAGTTGCTGAAAGCTGCCTTTCTGCAATACTGCAGGTATAACATGTTTTTTAAGTTATGGATTATTTTATGTGTGAGGATGTGTTTTACTGACATGTGCTACTTATTGACTGGTGGGAGCAAGTTGGAGGAATGATGCTATCAAGAGGATAATTTTTTTTGAGCTTTAGCACTTTAATAGACTGTTCTTCTGAAGTTAGTAGCCATGGGAGGTTTCCAGCTAGCTAGGCTAGGGAAAAAAACATGGGATCTAACATACTCTCTCCACTTCATGAAAAACAACGCACCATTAAAAATGGTGATCATGAAGACATCTTGCAAGCGTCTTTTATGAATAATGTTAAGGTGCAAATAAGTTGCTTACAAAGTTTTCTTTTTTTTTTCTTTTTTTTTTTTTGAGACACAATCTCACTCTGTCACCCAGGCTAGAGTGCAGTGGCATGATCTCAGCTCACTGCAACCTCTGCCTCCTGGGTTCAAGTGATTCTCCTGCCTCAGCCTCCCAAGTATGCGGGACTGCATGCGTGTGCCACTATGCCTGGCTACTTTTTTTATTTTTAGTAGAAACGGGGTTTCACCATGTTGGCCAGGCTGGTCTCAAACTCCTGACTTTAGGCTGACTCCTAAAGTGCTGGGATTACAGGCGTGAGCCACCACTTCCAGCTGCATACAAAGTTTTATTGGTAATATGAAAGAATTATGGCCTGGTGTAGTGGCTCACACCTGTAATTCCAGCACTTTGGGAGGCTGAGGCAGAAGGATCTCTTGAGCATGGGAGTTCAAGACCAGTCTGGACAACATAGAAAGACCTCATCTCTACGAAGAAAAAGTTTAAAGATAATTAGTGGGGATGGTGATGCATGCCTCTAGTCCCAGCTACTCAGAGAGGCTGAGTTGGGAGGATCATATGAACCCAGGAGGCCAAGTCTACTGTGAGCCATAATCACACCGCTGTACTCTAGCCTGAGTGACAGATAAAGACCCTGTCTCAAAAAAAGCAAAAGAATTAGACCTGGCCTATTAGTTGAGTTTTGCTTTATGCAAAATCACCACAAACCTTAGTGACTCATTTAACATAGCTGATGATTCTACAGTTTGACTCTTGGGGCTGGGCTTGGGGGGTAGTTTTACTGTTCTGAGTAGACTCATTCATTTTGGTCTGCTACTGGGCTGGCTGCTCTTTACCGTACTCACATTTTTGGGCCATTGGCTGGCCAGCTCGCTCTCTACTTTCTGTGACATCTCCTCAACTAGCAGGCTGCCCTGGGCTTATTCACGTATCACAGGGTTCTAGAGTGGCAAGAGAGCAAGTGTCACTGCACAAGCACTCTAAGTCTTTGCTTAGATGGCGTTTGCTAGTGTCCTGTTGGCCAGAGCAAGTCCAGTTGTGTGAAAGCGTGCCTAAGCAGATGCGTGTATGGGGTGGGGAGTGATTGTCCTCACTTGGTCACACTTGCTGCTCTAATTCTCTTCTGGGTTTAAGGCGAATGCAGATTTCAGTTTATCTTAGACATGTATTCTGCTCATGTATTCTGGTACTTTCCTTAAAAGGTATGGCAAATTCACATTTGAATAAATACTCAGGAAAATGGTGATCCAGCCCCCATGCGCTGCCTGTTGTTAGCTGTGGGAAACTTTGGACGGATTGCTGAACATTTCTGCCATTCTGTTTGTATTTCTTCCTTTTTGAAGTATTGAGTGGGGAGCGAGTTAGAATGGCTAAAGGATCATTAGTTTATCGTCAGATCTTTGTTTTGAAGGAATATGCTGAGTTTACTACCTTCATTTCCCCCAGTTCTCAGCCCATGATTCCATAATCCCACTCATACTGGTATCTGAGGCATAAAGGCTCACTCACAGAGACAACAGATTCCGAAGTGCTTTTACAGTTCTAACATTCTGTGTCTCATGATCTACTGAGCTTAGTTTGTCGCCAGAAGGGGGCATCATTAGGCAAGTTTTTTGTTTCCGTTTAAAGTTGTGTTCTTTTAATCTTGTTCTTTTACATGATTCAGTCTTCAAAAATCTTGGTTGAAATGAAGAGTTTTTATCTTTCACAAGTTTATCCTGTAATGAAAATTCTGTCAGATTTGTGGCATCTCAAAATGTAAATGATAATGCAGCAAGTGACTAGTCATTAGATTTGTTTCCTGTGGCTGCCGTAACAAATCACCACAAACCAGGAGCTTCAAACATCAGAAGTGTCTTCTCTCACAGTTCTGGAGGCCGAAAGTCTGAGAGCGAGGCATGAACAGAGCCCTCTCTCTGAAGGCTTTGGGAAAGGATCTGTCCTCACCTCTCAGCTCCTGGTGGTTGCTGGCAATCCTTGGCTTGTAGATATGTCACTCCAGTTTCTGCCTCCATTGTCACGTAGCTGTCCTCACATTCACGTGGCCTTCTTTTTTTTTTTGAGACAGTTTCACTCCGTCACCCAGACTGTAGTGCAGTGGTGCGATCTCTGCTCACTGCAACCTCCGCCTCCCTGGTTCAAGCAATTCTGCCTCAGCCTCCCAAGCAGCAGGTACACACTGCCATGCCTGGCTAATTTTTTGTATTTTTAGTAGAGACGAGGTTTCACCACATTGGCCAGACTGGTCTCAAACTCCTCGACTCAAGATCCGCCCACCTCAGCCTTCCAGAGTGCTGGGATTACAGGCATGAGCCACCATGCCCGGCCCACATGGCCTTCTTAGAAGGACAACAGTCATTGGATTTAGACTCATCGTAATTTAACACATTGTATCTGCAAAAACCTTATTTCTAAATAAAGTTGCATTTTGAGGCACTGGGTAGATATGAATTTGTGGGAGACACTGTTCAACCTGGTGTAGTCATCTTAAGATGTTTTACAGGGGAAAATTAATTAGGCACAAGAAGGGACCCCTGATCTAAGTCCTGAGCAAGCAGTAGCCTCAGGAACAGTGTCATGGGCCCTGTAACACAGCTGTGCTGAACTCATCCTGCCCAGCATGGGTGAAGTACTGTGGACTTAACAAGGGATGATTTCTGGGGGAGTGTCAGCTAGCTCTCTTAAAGATGTAGACTCCTTACAAACAGAACTGTGGTGCCTTTAAAGCAGAATTTCTCAACCCCATTAACATTGACATTTGAGGCCAGACTTGGTGGTTCACACCTGTAATCCCAGTACTTTGGGAGGCCAAGGCAGGCAGATCATTTGAGGTCAGGACTTCGAGACCAGCCTGACCAACGTGGTGAAACCTTGTCTCTACTAACCAAAAAAAAAAAAAAAAAAAAAAAATTAGCTGGGTGTGGTGGCACATGCCTGTAATCTCAGCTACTTGGGAGGCTGAGGCAGTAGAATCACTTAAACCCAAGAGGCGGAGGTTGCAGTGAGCCCAGATCCCGCCACTGCACTCCAGCGGTGCAATGTAGGCTGTTTAGCAGCATCACCAGCTGTTTCCTTGATGTCATTAGCACCCTTTCCCCCAACTTGTGATGACCAAAGTTATCGTCAGACATTGCCAGATGGTCCCTGGGGTCACAATTGGTAGATAACACTTTTAAGTGTTATTATCTGTTTAATTTTTTGCTAAGATAGTATTACTGTTTTTATAGCATTATTTCTTTGAAATTAATTTTTATGTTATTTCGGTTTTCATTTTACTTAGCCCAAAAAATACAAAATCTTTTGTTCATGAGAGTTTTGGGGAACTTTTTCTGTAATTTTTTATTAAATCTTGCCATAGTCACCTTTGTATTTCCATAATCTGTAGCATGACTGGGTCTCCAGTTTTACCCTGGCCTTTCATGTTTTCAAGAGTTTTTCTGCGTTTCTCCAGTCAGCTGTGTCTCCTGTTCTACCAAGGGACCATGACAGCCCTTTTCCAATCTCCTCCCACTTCCCATTTCTCTCCCACTTCCCTCAGACTTAGCAGAGGACTTAACTTCATACTTCACAGAAATCACAGAAGCCCTTGATAAGAGCTCCCTGTACCTCCTAGCTTACTAGCTATGAATGTATCTGGATCCCAAATCCTCTTCCTCTTTCCCTCCCAATAAAGTAGGAAGGTGTGCTCTTCTTCCTATCAGAGACTGTTCTTTGTTTTGAAGGCCACTCTCTCCTGCTTCACTTAAGACTACATCCTTTCAGTTCTCCCTTTCCTCTGTCTTTTGACCTTTCTCGTGCTGGCTCCTTCTCATCAGCAATTAATCATATGTAGTCTGCCGTTTGTAAAAAGAACAGTCTTTGACTTTGCATCCTTTGAGCTACCACGTTATCTATTTGTTCCCGTTAATGGCTAAACCACCTGAAAGGTTGTCTACATTCGCTATTGTCGACCATATTCCCCGTTTCTCTACTCCCTTAGTGATCTTTTCTCCTCCATGGCTTCATTTGCTGAAGAAACAGATGTACCATGAGCTGGGCCATTATATGAAAATGGAGTGTCCAGCAGCAGTATATATTTCACAGGCACCTGCATTTCAACGTATCCAAAACCGAGCTTATCTTCTCCAAAGCTTATTCTTCCATCCCTACCTCCTGCTCCAGTGACAGGCACTACTATCTCTTCAGTTCAAAGCAACAACAGAGGAGTCATCCTTATATAGACATTCCCCCTTACCCACAGGGCGATATGTCTTAAGACCCCCAGTGGAAACCTGAAACTGCATATAGTACTGAATCATATATATATACACTATGTTTTTCCTATACATACCTATAATGCTTAATAGGCACCCTAAGAGATTAAGAACAATAGTAATAAAACAACGATAACAATATACAATTGACCTTTGAACAACATGGCTTTGAACTGCGTGGGTCTACATAATATGCAGGCTGTTTTCAATCAAATGCAGATCAAAAAAATCACAGCATGTTTTCAACCAAAAGCAGATCAGAAATTCACTTACCTATACAGAGGGCCACCTTTTTGTACACTGGAGCTCCACACAGCCAGCTGCAGGACTTGAATATGGGTGGATTTTGGTGTATGTTGGGGGTCCTGTAACCATTCCCCTACGTATACTGAGAGATGACTGTACTGTAATAAAAATATGTGAACGTGGTCGGTCTCTCCTTCTCTCTTTCTGTCTCTGTCATCTGTTTTCAGACTGCAGTTGACTTCAGGTAACTGTGACTGTGGGAAGTGAAACCATGGATAAGAGGGGGCTACTGTACCTCCGATCCAGCAGTAACCTTCTAACTGGATTTTTCTCTTTCCTATGTTTTCCTTTCTGCAGTAACCTCCTAACTGGATTTTTCTCTTGTCTGATCCGACATCCGATCCCGTCTCCATATGATAGAGCAATCTTTTGGGACACTGGAACAGACTGTGACACTCCTTTACAGTGCCTGTCCATCGTCCTTGGTGTTAGGTTCAAACCCCATAACATGGTTTACAAGACTGTATCCTCTAATTTTGTGATTCATCCCTTCTCAGTATCCCTCAGTTCTTCATATGTGCCATGGTTAATCCCCTGGTGGATTCATGGACACACTGGTTGTCCCCTAATCTCTCTAAGTTAGAAGAGTCTGCTGCTTTTTATGGGCTCACCCTTCCTTTAACTGGTTATCCTGCAAGCTTTTTTCCAAACTCTTGCTTCCTGGGTGATCTCAGCCTCTCCCGTAGGCTCAGTTCTCTCCTGAAATAGAGGCTTACTTGGTGACGAATGTGGATGTATGTTCTGTGTGTAGCTATATACCCCTCTCCCAATTCTCCCCAGCCTTCCATGACCTCCTCTTTACCAGTTAGGAAGTTTTCCCCATCTCTGTCAGTTTTTATCCCCTGTGTCATTGCTTGCTTAATTGCCTGGACTGTTTCTTAAGTCTTTCTATCTTTCTGTGTCCAGAGCCTAGCACGTTGTAAGTATTCCATGTGTATTTATTGAATTAATGAATGGATAATAGTTTTGTCCCTTTTAATTAAATAAATTTTATTAAAAGTGACTTTGAGCCAAAACCTATAAATGTTTTTTAGGTTACATTTAACTTGACAATTAACTTAAAAAAAATTTTTTTTTAAATTTTTATGGGTACATAGTAGATATATACGTTTGTGGGGTACCTGAGATATTTTCATACGGGCATACAATGTGTAAATAATCACATCAGGGTAAATGGGATATCCATCACCTCAAGCATTCATCTTTTTTGTGTGTTATGAACATTCTAATTATGCTCTTAGTTACAGTACAATAAATTGTTGACTGTAGTCAGCCTGTTGTGCTGTCAGATACTAGCTCTTCTTCATTCTGTCTATATTGTTTTACCCATTAGCCATTTCCACTCCCCGCCACTGCCACTACTCTTCCTACCCTTCCTACCTTCTGGTAACCATCACTCTGTTGTCTATCTCCATGAGTTCAGTTGTTTTAGTTTTTAGCTCCCACGAGTGAGAACATGTAAAGTTGGTTACATGCCTTTCTGTGCCTGACTTATTTCACTTAACATGTCCTCCAGTTCCATCCATACTGTTGCAAATGACAGGATCTCATTCTTTTTTTTGGCTGAATAGTACTCCACAATTAATTTTTTTCCTTGGTGACTTTTGAAAATATTTTGCCTTCCTTAATACTTGTGGTTTCTGATTTTATTTCAGAAAAGATTTAGGTCATGCTCAAATGGTGGTTGATGAGCTCTTTTCCTCTCACTCTGATTTGGATTCTGATTCTGAACTAGACAGGGCAGTTACCCAAATCAGTGTTGACCTGATGGATGACTACCCAGCATCTGACCCACGGTGGGCTGAGTCTGTCCCTGAGGGTAAGAACGTTTCAATTATGGAATGGTGTGTTTTGAACATACTCTGGTTTCTTTATTAGAGGCATCTCTTAAAGCGTGTTTTTGAGCTTCTCAAACAATTTAATACTAATTCAATATTTTTAAAAATATTGTAACCTTCCTTACAGTATGTTTTGAAAAAGGCTCAGAACAGGTCTAAATAACAGAATAAGAAACTAAAGGAACATTGGGGCAAATCCTAATTATTCTATCTGAGGCAGATTAATTAGCTTTACTTAGCTTTCCTGGCTTTTGTTTCGAAAACAAAATTGGTAACATAGGTAGATAGTTGGCACTTACCTGCCCCCCAGTTTGCTTTTGTTTTTGTTTTTGTTTTGTTTTGTTTTTTTTGAGACAGAGTCTCCATTACTCTGTCACCGAGACTGCAGCCTCCACCTCCTGGGTTCAAGTGATCCTCCCACCTCAGCCTTCCGAGTAACTGAGATTACAGGTGTGTACCACCACACCTGGCTGATTTTTGTATTTTTAGTAGAGATGTGATTTCACCATGTTGCCTGGGCTGGTCTCGAAGTCCTGACCTCAGATGGTCCACCCACTTTGACCTCCCAAAGTGCTGGGATTATAGGTGTGAGCCACCATGCCCAGCTTACTTACCCCCAAATTAAATAATTTTGGCATAATCAGTATATTTGACTAATAGAAATGGTCCATTCCCCTAAGAGCAGCAGTGATCAAATGTCAATATGTAGAAGTAGGCGAGACATGTCTTGCTGCCTATCCCAGGTGACTGCCCCTCTTACGCTTACTTCCACTTCAGCAACTTGAGGGGAATTCTGGGGTCCCCAGGTGCCAGGGAACTGTCTCAAACATGTTTCTCTCCCTAATTATCCTACTTCTTAGCAAGTTCACTAAGCTACATTAGAGATTTAGGAAGAAAACATCAGAGTTCATCTCCTTTCTTTGACTGTTTTTGTTAGTGCTGTCGAGCTTAAATTGTTATAAATGATTAAACTAAAAATAACATATTTTGCCTTTTGAATAAATACAGTATGAATTATGTCAAACCTCCAGAATTTTCTCCTAAATTTTAAAAACTCCTGAGTAATGTTATAAATAATTGTATTATAAGGTCGATATTTTTCTTTTGTATAGACTTTCTTAACTTCTTTTTTTTTCCTTTTCTTTTTTGAGACAGAGTGTTGCTGTGTCGCCAGGCTGGAGTGCAGTGGCGCAATCTCGGCTCACTGCAACTTCTGCCTCCTGGGTTCAAGCGATTCTCCTGTCTCAGTCTCCTGAGTAGCTGGGACTACAGGTGCATGCCACCATGCTCAGCTAATTTTTGCATTTTTAGTAGAGACGGGGTTTCACCATGTTTGCCAGGATGGTCTTGATCTCTTGACTTCGTGATCTGCCCGCCTCAGCCTTCCAAAGTGCTGGGATTACAGGCGTGAGCCACCACGCCTAACCTTAGCTTTTTATTTTAATAGCAGTTGGCCACTAATATTAAAATAGCATAGTTGTAAAACCACTATGTTCTATGTTTAAGTTTTATCACTATGTTTTAACAGAAGCACCTGGGTTCAGCAATACGTCACTGATTATCCTTCACCAGCTGGAAGACAAAATGAAAGCTCACTCTTTCCTTATGGACTTCATTCATCAAGTAAGAGCCCGCGGTGTCTGTCTGCTCTGCCTTTGTCAGTCTCTCCAACACAGTGGGAAGTCCCTTCTCTCTATTTTGAGGTGTTTCATTGGTTGGGGCATGACTAGTGTTTTCCATTTTCTGTACTAATTTAAAAGTCCATAATTCCTGGGCTGGGTACAAGCCTGTTAATCCAGGTATAAGAAGCAGGACTTCATTCGGATTTCCTGTGTGCATTTGTGGAAAAAGTTTTCATGAGTCGATTTTGTATTTGACAGATTTTTACATATGACTTTTAGTTTTGAGGTGCCGTTAGAATCAAATCCTCATTTAAAGTATTCCTTTTATTTTTTGTGTAAAGGTTATCCTCATATATATTGTGCCTTAATTAGAAAATGTTTTTGCTACTGGACAGAATTGTTACATAAATTCACCCATTCTTGTCTCATCATTAAAAGTGACTTGCAGACATATTACATAGCCAAATGAATGAATTTCAACCTGTTTTGGGTTTTGTTTATTTTTTGAGACAGGGCACTCTGTCGCCCAGTCTGGAGTGTAGTGGCACAGTCTTGGCTCACTGCAGCCTTGACCTCCTAGGCTCGAGCAATCCTTTCAGAGCCTCCTGGGTAGCTGGGACTGCAGGTTTGTGCCACCATGCCCATATAGGTTTTGTTTTTTTTTTTTTAATTTTTGTAGAGACAGAGTCTTACTACGTTGCCCAGGCTGGTCTGGAACTCTTGGGCTCAAGCAATCCCTGCACTTTCAGCCTCCCAAGGTGCTGAGGTTTACAGGCATGAGCTACCAGTCTCTTCCCTGATTGTTTTTCAAACTCAGTAGTGCCTACTCACTACTACACCTGGCTAATTTTTTATGTTAAGGAGATTCTAGTGAGTGCTGTCCAATCCAGTGCTTTCTGTGATCATAGGAATGTTCTCCTAGTGTGACGTCTAGTGGGACAGCTGCTGGCCACGTGTAACCTGAACAGTTGAAATGTGACTAGCAACTAAACTGAATTTTAACTTATTTAAACAGCCACCGTGGGCAGTGGCTACCTTAATGGACAGTGCAGCACTAGATAATTTCAGGAATAACTGATTGTTCCTAATCCCACATTCTTTTTTTTTTTTTTTTGAGACGGAGTCTCGCTCTGTAGCCCGGGCTGGAGTGCAGTGGCCGGATCTCAGCTCACTGCAAGCTCCGCCTCCCAGGTTTACGCCATTCTCCTGCCTCAGCCTCCCGAGTAGCTGGGACTACAGGCACCCGCCACCTCGCCCGGCTAGTTTTTTTGTATTTTTTAGTAGAGACGGGGTTTCACGGTGTTCGCCAGGATGGTCTCGATCTCCTGACCTCGTGATCCGCCCGTCTCGGCCTCCCAAAGTGCTGGGATTACAGGCTTGAGCCACCGCGCCCGGCCCATTCTTTTTCAATTTTGTGCATGGTTTGTCTCCTGTCTACTCTTGTATCGTCTTGGCAAGGAAACTAATCATTCATTTAGTCTCTTTTTTTGTTGGTATTTTAGGTGGGATATGGATTAATGAGGAAAAAACACATTTTCTCCCGATATGGTCGTTTAATTAGCCAGATGTATCAGTTAACTATTACTGCCTTATAAACCACCCCAAAACACGGTGGCTTAACACAATTCTGTGGGTTAGTCAGGCAGTTCTTCTGTTGGTTTCACCTGGAATCACTCGAACTCCATTTAGGATGCACTGAGCTGGAGAGTCTGCCTGCCTCTTCCCGCTTTCTGACAGTTGGTTCTGTCAGCAAAGGCTATGTAGTTCTCCTCCATTTAGTTGCTCATCCTGCTCCGACCTGGACTGGCTTCCTGTAGTGGACGAACATAGAAGCTGTGAGCTTCTTAAGGGCTCATCTCAGATGTCACATAATGTTACTTACAGTAAAGTGACATTGGTCAAAGCAAGTCACAAGCTCAGCTGGGATGAAAGATTAAATAATTGATTATACCTCTTTTTTTGTATGTGTGTGACAGGGTTTCACTCCCACCGACCAGGCTGGAGCGCAGTGGCGCAATCTCAGCTCACTGCAACCTTTGCCTCCTGGGCTCAAGTGATTCTCCTGCCTCAGCCTCCCCAGTAGCTGGGACTACAGGCACATGGTGCTGAACCTGGCTAAATTTTTGTATTTTTTGTAGAGAAGGGGTTTTGCCATGTTGCTCAGGCTGGTCTCGAACTCCTAAGCTCAAGTGATCCGCCTGTCTCTGCCTTCCAAAGTGTGAGATTACAGGTGTGAGCCACTGTGCCCAGTGTGATTGTACCTCTTGATGGGAAGAGTGGCAAAGTCATTCTCCTTGGAAGAGGATGTGCATATTGGGCCGGGAGGAACTTGCCCTGACCTGATTTGGCACACTGAAAGCATGGATGTATCAGAGGCCCGAAAGCCATGAGGGCATGAGCACTCATGGCTCAGCCTTCCTGGGTTCCAGAGAACCCTGACAAAGTCCCACGGCTGCTGGTAGCAGTATCTGTCCCAAGGCAATCTGTAGCTAGTTCTGAAAACCCCATTCCAGCCATGCCTTTTATGTTTCTATTTCCTTTACTATTTAGAGCTCATTTTACTAATCGGGAAGAATTTATATTAATAATCAGGAAAGCCGGGTGCTGTGGCTCACACCTGTAATCCCAGCACTTTGGGAGGCTGAGGCGAGCAGATCACAAGGTCAGACCATCCTGGCTAACATGGTGAAACTCCGTCTCTACTAAAAACATAAAAAAAAAAAGCCAGGCGTGATGGCAGGCGCCTGTATTCCCAGCTACTTGGGAGGCTGAGGCGGGAGAATGGCGTGAACGCAGGAGGCAGAGGTTGCAGTGAGCTGAGATTGCACCACCGCACTCCAGCCTGGGCGACAGAACGAGACTCCATCTCAAAAAAAAAATATTAAATAGTAATAATAATAATCAGGAAAAAGCATAACTAGATACTTCTAAGGAAAGTTTTTTTGGATACAGGGTCTCTATTGCCCAAGGTGGAGTGCAGTGGCATGATCACAGCTCATTGCAGACTCAACCACCTGAAGCAATCTTCCCACTTCTGCCTCCCCAATAGCTGGGACCACAGACACTCACTACCACGCCCGGCTAATTTTTTTATTTTCTGTAGAAACAGGGTCTCATAATGTTGCCCAGGCTTGTCTCAAATTCCTGGCCTCAAGTGATCCTCTTGCCTAGGCTTCCTAAAGTGCTGGGATTATAAGCCTGAGCCGCTGCACCCAGCCCCAGGGAATACTTCTGAATATAGAGAAGTATTCCTTTTCTCCTTGAGCCAAACTTGGCATCTGTGGGGCCATATCCTCATTCTGAAGGAAGTGGAGTAACACCAGTGCGTCAGAACAGTACCCTTGCCTCTAGTTTTCTGATGTTGAGGGAAGCCTCTGTGTTCATACATTGTATCTCCATACAATACAGAAGCAGGGATTTGGTAATCTGATCATATTCACTGTGTGACTAGAATGATTTTTTTTTTTTTTTTTAGTTTTTTAATTTTTTTGAGACAGGGTCTCACTCTTGTCACCCAGGCTAGAGTGCAGTGGCATGATCATAGCTCACTGTAGCTACAGCCTGCCTGGGCTTAGCTGATCTTCCCATCTCAGCCTCCCAAGTAGCTGTGACTACAGGCATGTGCCACGAAGTCAGCTAATTTTTGTATTTTCTGTAGAGACAGGGTTTTACCACATTAAAACCCTGCTTCTGGTTTTAATGGTGATGGCCTGCTTCTGCCTCCCACCAAGTGCTGGTATTACAGGTGTGAGCCACCGTGCCTGGCCTAGAGTAGTTTTAATCTAGAACTGTTGCTTCCCTGTCAGTGCCACAATCAAAGCAAAGTAGAGCAGGCAATTGGGATAACCTTGCGTGAAAACTACACCTAAAATTTTTTTTTTTTTTTGAGACGGAGTCTTCTCTGTCACCCAGGTTGGAGTGCGGTGGCGCAGTCTCTGCTCACTGCAAGCTCCGTCTCCTGGGTTCATGCCATTCTCCTGCGTCAGCTTCCAGAGTAGCTGGGACAACAGGTACCCACCACCACGCCCGGCTAATTTTTTTTTTTTTTTTAGTAGAGCCTCCTACCTCAGCCTCCCGAGTATTTTTATTTTCACTGTGTCAGCCAGGACGGTCTCGATGTCCTGAACTCATGATCCACCTGCCTTGGCCTCCCAAAGTACTGGGATTACAGTTGTGAGCCACCACGCCTGGCCAACTACACATAAAATATTTTTGAGGGAACCAGGAAGTAAATTCAAGTCAGGAAACACCATGTAACTTTTATTTTAAAATAATAAAGTGAACAGGTTGAATACATTAGGATTCAGTGAAGTATTCCACAGTCATTAAAAATAAAGAAGAATATCTAAATGTGTTATAAAAAATACGATACTATCAAATAAAACAAGGTACAGAACAATATATATAGTGTGACCCCTTTTGTATTATAAAAAAGATATCTCCTAGCATGTAAATACTACAAGAGCATGCAGAAAATGAAGGATAAGAAAATCAGATCACTTATTAACGAAAGAGAATTATACTTAAAATGTGAAAAAGTATTCATTATTTATGCCTGTCTTTTGGCTTCTTCCGAGTTCAGGTTATTGTAATGTCGTATGCAATGAGAAAGCTTAGGAAAACCCCTAGAAGATCATAACACAGCACAGATGGGCACCACGCAACTCAGTAGGAGATGCAAAGGGTTGAAGACGTCTTCACCCTCCCGGCAGCGTTAGGGGTATGGAATCAATCCTTGAAGGTGGAGGTTGCTGAGTTTCTGATTCCCGAAAGTCTGGAATCTAGGGGAGTTAACTGATATAGCTAGCAAAGGGCAGTGTGAGGCTAGGTGCAGTGGTTCACACCTGTAATTCCAGTGCTTTGAGAGGCCGAGTCAGGAGGCTCACTTGTGGCCAGGAGTTCAAGATCAGCCTTGTAGAGACGCCCATCTCTACAAAAATAAAATGTAAAAATTATCCTGTTGTGGGGGTGTGCTGCTTGGGAGGCTGAGGTGGAAGACGGCTTGAGTTGAGGGTTCAAGGTTAGGGTGACCTGTGATTGTGATTGTACCATTGCACTCCAGCCTGGGCAACAGAGCAAAACCCTGTCTCAAAAAAGGCGAAAAGAGCAGTGTGACTGTTTTGATAACCGTAAACAATAATTTGGGAAACATGATATGTAGAGACAATAGTAGTGGACAGAAGCCCTGGAGTGACCCTGCTCTTAGAACAGGAATGTCTGCACTTCCTTGTGGGTGTTACTGGCCTGGCTGAAGTGTGTCTGTGTGTTAGAAACAGCTAAAACAAGAGAGAGCTGGAGGGACTTGCTGGGGGAGAGCTGGGGCCAGTGACTGCCCAGGGTGCTTCTGGGGAAAATACAGCTATGGTATTTTGCATGTTACCATATTGCTTTCTAAGAATATATGTTTGCCTTTTTGCAAGGTTGGCTTATTTGGACGTCTAGGCAGTTTTCCAGTTAGAGGGACACCGATGGCCACTCGACTGTTGCTCTGTGAGCATGCCGAAAAGCTGTCAGCCACCATTGTTCTCAAGAACCACCACTCCCGGCTTTCTGATCTCGTCAACACGGCCATATTGATTGCTTTGAACAAGAGGGAGTATGAAATCCCATCCAACCTGACTCCTGCAGATGTCTTTTTCAGGGAGGTAAGATGAGTCCTCTTTCATGTGGCTTTGTAGAACTATGCCATTTAGTGATCATGCTCTAGGCAGGAAAGTGGGTGAGGACAAGTTAAATCACAAAAGATCTCACTGAAATGTTAAATTGGACCCCAGATTTTCTGGCTAAAGTATCACTCAGAAGTAAAAGAAGAGCTTGCAAAGTTGACTGAGAAGTGCTCCCTGTTGACTTTTTTTTCCCCTTGGTAACTATCTCCAAGTACCTATTTGCTTTGCGTGCTGATGATCTTCTTTTTTTTTTTTTTTTTTTGAGATGGAGTCTCACTCGGTTGCCCAGGTACCTCCGGCTCCCGGGTTCCGGCGATTCTCCTATCTCAGCCTCCCGAGTAGCTGGGATTACAGGTGCCAGCCACCACGCCTGGCTAATTTTCATATTTTTAGTAGAGGTGGGGTTTCGCCATGTTGGTCAGGCTGATATTGAACTCTGACCTCAGGTGATCCACCCCTTCAGCCTCCCAAAGTAATGGGATTACAGGCGTGAGCCACTGCATCCATCCTGATCTTCTCCTTACTTTGTCTCTCGATCTACTGTTTTTTTTTGAGACCGAGTCTTGCTCTGTGGCCAGGCTGGAGTGCAATGGTGCAATGTCGGCTCACTGCAACCTGTGCCTCCCAGCTTCAAGCAGTTCTCCTGCCTCAGCCTCTCAAGTAGCTGGGACTACAGGCCTGTGCCACCACACCCAGCTAATTTTTGTGTTTTTAGTAGAGACCCTGTTTCACCCTGTTGACCAGGCAGATCTACCCTTGACTCTGCCACGGCCAAGTGGCCTTCCTGAGTGAGCTCCCTTGCCCTCCCGCTTCTGCCAGGTCAGATGAATGGGAGGCCCTGCCAGAAGGCCGGAAGTTGGAGTAGTTATTCCCCCAGCTTTCTTCCTTGCCTGTGCCCACTTTACATTGGCTGTGCCCCTCTGTCAGAGACCATGCCTCCTGTCCAACTGCTTTCTCTTGTTTCCAGTAGCTGCCCCCTCCTCTTGCCTCTTCAGGCCCAAGGTTGATAATGACTCATCCTAGGGTGCTGCCCCATCCCCTTTTGGACCCCTTAATATTGTCCACACCTTTGCAAACAGTCCCTTCACTGAACTCCTCAGCTACCTCCTAGGATCCTGTTGCTACACCTTACTTGTAAAATCAGATTTATTTTCAGAGAAAAAGTAAAGTCTGCTACAAACTTCAAAGACAGAAATGGTTAAGATGCTGGTCAGCCAGTGACAGCTGGACATCGTGGAAATAGTGGCACAGTCCTCACGCTTTTGTGAAGCTTCACAGCCTGTTGAGGCAGCAGGGTAGACTTCGCTGTCTCCCTTTAAAGGTGTGACATTAGAACTTAGACCTATTGTCTTAACTGAGACTGCAGAATGATCTAGTTTTAGAAACAGTGCCAACTCTTCCCTCAGCTCAGTGAAATTTGGAATTCCTTATGCATCTGAGGAACTTCAAACTCTATTTGGTATCTCAGATTTTGCTTCCTTCCTCCTATAGCCTAACTGTATTCTAGCATGTAACACATTATGCCAACAGGTCTCTTTTTCTTAATGCTTGATATACTGTAACCTAAGTTTGATGTACTATAACCTAAGTTCAGTCTTCTGTTGATTCCATAAATGTGTTTAGTGTGAATTCTTTGTTTTTATACGTTTGGGTTAGTTCCTAGGGAATGGAAGGAAAAGGGCTTTGTTGTGTTTTGTTTTTAATCTAGAGAGTATGCCAGAAATCTGAAAGAAAAACAAATCACCTCAAGTTTCATGATCTAACAAATCAAATTGTTGTCTTTTTTGTGTCCTTTTTGGTCTTTATTCATACGTAGTTTTATATGGTAAGACAATGAATTTTAAAAAATTAATGACAGACTACTTGTAAGAACTGAGCAAGAGCCTGGTTTATTATTCTGCATTTGTATCAAAGGGCAAAGTGTAATTGTCAATGCAGTGTATGTACATGTTTCAGTTAGCTGAATTGTTAGAGAAGGGTCTGGAAATTATCAGTTGGATACATAATATAGAATAGTATTTTAGGACTATGATACAGCAAAACTAAAAATGTGATTGGCTCCTCAAAAGAATGTTCCATATGAAAAATGGTAATGTTTAGGACTGTTCACGTCACTATTTATCTTCATTTCTCATGATGTTCATTGGTCTTCACCTTCTCTGGGGTGTAGTTCTAAAGGTTTTCCCCCCTGTCATAATCATCATGAAAAGAGAATATAATAGCTATGTACATATAGTAGTTTTTCTTTTTACCTGTCCTTCCCCTTGGGGGTGACAAAGTACCTTTCTAAGGAGTATTTGTGTTTTGGGACGAGCTGGTTAACCAAAATCAATCTCTGATTGGTGGGCCATATAGAAAAATATTTTGACTTGGCAGCCCTGATAGAAAGTAAAACAATACAGAGCCTGCCTGAGGGTGCACTCTCCACTTTGCCTCTGTCTCCAGTTTGGGAAGGCCTTGTACCTCCCAGGGCTCTGGAAAAGCAGAGCTCACTGCTTAAGAAACAGACTATGTTGACACGGCATATGAGCAATATTTGAAATCACTGAATATATACATGATAAGATAATTTAACAAGTGTTTTGGCATTTTATGCGCTTTTATGTTATTTTCTGTCTTTTATGCTCTCCTTTTTTTTTTTTTTTCCTTTGGAGACAGAGTCTCGTTCTGTCACCAGGCTGGAGTGCAGTGGCACAATCTCTGCTCACTGCAACCTCCGCCTTGCTTCAAGCAATTCTCCTGCCTCAGCCTCCCAAGTAGCTGGGACTCCAGGTGTGTGCCACCACGCCCAGCTAATTTTTGCATTTTTAGTGGAGATGGGGTTTCACCGTGTTTGCCAGGATGGTCTTGATCTCCTGACCTCGTTATCTGCCCACCTCCAAAGTGCTGGGATTGCGGGCGTGAGCCACCGCGCCGGTCCATTATATAGGCTTTCATTGTGTTTTTCACGTTAACAATGTAAAATATTCTTGTGCTTAATCTTACAAATTAAACGTGCTAAAGATTTCTTGCCTGGGCTGTTAGGATGCCTTTGGCTCACATCAGAAATGCAAAAGGAAGAACAAGGTTTGCAAAAGGGAGGGATTTTGTTTGGGTCTTGTTTTATCTGTGACTGTGTATCTTGTTCCTTCAGCCAGTTTGTGAGGTCCTTGAGGGCAGCTGATCTGATTTTTCTTTCCTCTTATCTCTGTCCATTGCTATGCAAACTGTAATAACAGGGGCAAGCTCAAATGCAGACTTGAACTTGAAACAGGAGTTTCAGTGCCTGATGGTATTTTTGCATTGTTACCTCCATGTATTAATTAATGACAAAGGAAGAGTCAGAAGTTATGTATTTAGTTCATTATTCTCTTATGTTGCTTACTTCTATTCTGCAAACATTTCTTTTATGTCTGAAGAAGGGGAATTCCTCAAAGAAAGAAATTAGCAAGTTCATGTTTTGAGGTCATTATTTTAGTCTAGTAGTGCATTAGTTTGGGGTATGACATTGTAAAGTGACGTCATCTGTAACGTAGTGCCATTTAAAGGTGCCCGGAGCAGAGTAGCTATAATAAATAATGTTGTTTAAAGAAAAAAATCTACTTGGTAACAATCCAGAATTTGCCTGTTTATAAGGCTTACTTGGGCACTCTTAAAAGTTAGGAGATCTGACTTTTCTTGATTTTTGAATTTATTTTTACCATCAACTGTCAATAAATTTTCTTCCATCTATAGGTCTGAGGATATGGCTTAATGAGTAAAACTCACTGGATAGTTGTTATCCATCACCATAATTTTTGTTGAAGTCATTGACTTCTGTGTATTCTCTCAGGTGTCCCAAGTAGATACCATCTGTGAGTGCTTACTGGAGCATGAGGAGCAAGTCTTGAGGGATACACCTATGGATGCCATTGAATGGGCTGAAGTGGTGATCAATGTGAACAATATTCTCAAGGTACAAAAATATAGTAAAGGTTTCAGTATTTCAAAGCCCAGAGCATGGATAGACAAGGAAGTGGTTTCCATATTCCTACTCTGTATTGCCAATAATTTATAAGGTTGTAGACATTTGTTAATCCCAAAAAAGTTAGAAAAATGTCAGTCATCTTGTTATTAATCAGCTAATGAATATTTTGAATGTTAACCTGGTGCCTATTAATAAATTCCTATAATCCTGAGTTTCTATTTGGTAGAATAGTAAACCTTTCATTTGGGAAGATGTGTTTGTATCTTTGCAGTTTTTTTAGTTGGTTTTTTTTCGGAGAGAAGGTCTCACTGTCACCCAAGCTGGAGTGCAGTGGCACCATCGTAGCTCACTGTAATCTTGAACTCTTGGGCTCACAAGTTCCTCCTGCCTCAGCCCCCAAGAGTGTTGGGATTACATACCTGAGACACCATGCCTGATTGCAAACGTATTGTTAATGTAACTGTCTAAATATTTCTCATTTCTATTTTTTTAATTACTCAAAACCTTGCTACTTTTACTGTTGACTAAAGTGTTGCATTTAATTTTAGCTAGTGGACTTATAGTAATGATTTTCCTACTTTGGTAACCATTGTTTGCCAAAACTTGAAGCTAAATTACGGAGTAAAACAAACTTCAGAAGCAGAAAGAACCAAAAAGTAATCATGCAGATCTGTGCTGACTTTTTTCTCTTATTTTCTTTTCTTTTTTATTTTTATTTTTTTTCATTTTTTAATTTTTTTTTGAGACATGGTCTCACTCCATTGCCCAGGCTGGGTTTGCAGTGGCTTGATTATAGCTCACTGTAGCCTCCACATCCTGGGCTCCAGCAATCCTTCTGCCTCAGTCTCCCAAGTAGCTGGGACTGCAGGTGCACACCACAATGCCCAGGTAATTTTTTAAATTTTTTTGTAGAGAGGGGCTCTCACTATGTTGTCAGGCTAGGAGCAATCCTCCTACCTCAGCCTCCGAAAGCACTGGGATTACAGGTGTGAGCCAACATTTCTGGCCCCTGAGTATTTTTTCTTACTAATTTACTTTGATGTCTTAAGTTATCTTCAGAAATACTGTGATCCATCACCTTTTGCATGTGATAACACATTAATTTTTTTTCCAGGATATGCTGCAGGCTGCTAGTCATTATCGCCAAAATAGAAACTCTTTGTATAGAAGAGAAGAATCACTAGAAAAAGAACCTGAATATGTTCCATGGACGGGTAATATACTGATTTATTAACGGTTGTTCAAAATATATTTCTAATGACCCATCATTTTTAGAAGTTGTGTTATTCCCCTAGTGTAGGTTTGTAACTGAAATGAAAAAGTGCCGTCTCCAAAATGAGCAGCTCTTGTCAAAATCACTTTATTCTTCCCTTGCTCTTATTTATTGATCTCTCTATAATGTATGTATTTAACTGGTACTTTTGCATTTACTAGGTTTTAGTTCAAATAGTTATTCATAGAAGCAGGTCCTGGCCTTGGAGGTATGAACTATATTTTCTGTCGATTTAATACAAGAAAGTAAGTGGAGTAGTGGAGTTGCATTAAAGGAATTTAGATGGAAGAAGAATCATGTTTACCTGGCTTTGCTGAAGAAATCTCTTTAGAGAAGATGGGGTTCAAGCAGGGCATTGACAGGTATCACCTGAATCCCTGTTTGATTTAATTTTCCAGCAGTGATGAAAAGGCATAATTTTTATGCAATTAGTCTTTCCTTTAGCCGTCACTAGAACCCTTACTTAACCATATTATTTTGTGTAATTTCACAGCAACGAGTGGTCCTGGGGGCATCCGAACGGTGATAATACGCCAGCATGAGATTGTCCTGAAGGTGGTTTATCCACAGGCAGACAGCAATCTCCGAAACATCGTGACCGAGCAACTGGTAGCCCTGATCGATTGCTTCCTGGATGGTTATGTTTCTCAGCTTAAGTCGGTGGATAAATCCAGTAATCGGGAAAGATATGACAATCTGGAGATGGAATACCTACAGAAAAGATCAGATCTCTTATCTCCTCTTCGTAAGTTCATGATACTTGGCAAGCGTTTTAAATTTGCTGAATGGATGAAAGGGTCGAATAGTTAATGCAATATATTCAGTGTAGTCATGTTAATCCAACTGTAATAAAGAACTTAAAGCAAATATGCACAGCTTTCTGTTCTCATTTATTCAACTTTTTTTCCAGTACTATCTAGGTATAAGTACCATAGATGATACTGAAGGTGATTAATGAATACATAAATAAACAGTATGTAGAGACTACCCTTAAAGAGCTTAGCATCACAGACCTTTACATGAGTAACTAGATTGCAAAGTAGAGCCTAATGAGGGCTGCTTGAGGGGGACAGATAAATAGTATGGCTCTTCAGCCAAGGACACATTATACTCCAGGCTAGGATTGGGAAGAGTTTGCTTTACTCTTACACGAAGGAAGGGAATAGCGTTTTGGGGAGGCAGTGATGAAACAAGGGTCTGAATTTGCATCTTTTTTTTGTTGAGGCAGAGTATCACTCTCTCGCCCAGGCTGTAGTGCAGTGGTATAATCTCAGCTCACTACAGCCTCTGCCTCCTGGGTTCAAGCAATTCTCCTGCCTCAGCCTCCCAAGTAGCTGGGATTACAGGCGTGTGCCACCACACCTGGCTAATTTTGTATTTTTGGTAGGGACGGGGTTTCACTATGTTGGCCTGGCAGGACTTGAACTCCTGGCCTCAGGTGATCTATCCACCTCAGCCTCCCAAAGTGCTGGGATTGCAGGTGTGAGCCACCACACCTGGCCTGAATTTGCAGCTTTAAGGAATTGATGTGAATTGTGAAACTAAGTGCCAGTAAGTGGGAAGGTTTCCATTCCATTAATGATTCTTGATTTATAATAGGAATAAAGATAACATTTCAAGTCATATTTTTTATTACAGATTTTAAGTTTTGTTAACAGGATTTTTTCCCATCTGTTCTCATTCCCACAGTTACACTAGGCCAGTACCTGTGGGCTGCTTCTCTAGCAGAGAAATACTGTGACTTTGATATCTTGGTACAAATGTGTGAGCAGACTGACAACCAGAGCCGACTCCAGCGCTACATGACCCAGTTTGCTGATCAGGTGATGAGTGTTGGGTGTGTGGCCACTGAGTCCTTTAGTAATCAGGGCTTTTGGAATATGATACGATCTTTTTGTAGTTAACTTTGATGAGAAAATACTAATTCGTATGTTGTGTTTCTTTGTAAATTTTGTGCAGTAGCGAGATCACAGCTCACGACAGCCTCAACCTCCTGGGTCCAATCACTTCTCCCACCTCACCCTGTCCCACACCTCCCACCTTCCAGTTGATGGGACCACAGGAGCTCGCTACCACGCCTGGCTAATTTTGTTTATTTTTCAGTAGAGACAAAGTCTCACTATGTTGCCCAGGCTGGTCTCAAACTCCTGGGCTCAAGTGATCCTCCTGCTTCAGCCTCCCGAAATGCTGGGATAACAGGCTTGAACCATCGCCTGGCCACACAATTCTTTATATATAAATATTACTGAAAGATTCTTTGACCTTTGGAAAATATGTTATAACTTTCATTTCTGTTTATATATTTTCTAGTTATTATAAAAGTACTTAGGTATATGAATGTTGATAAAGTTCTTAAAAATTGGATAGAAGATATTCAGGAGCGTAGAACACTACTTTAAGAGAGCTTAGCTTTACATACACCTAACATTCTCATTTTTCTTGAGGGATATTATGCTTCCTGTTTAAAAAACAAAGTTCCCAGCCAGCCTCAGTGGCTTATGCTGTAATCCCAGCACTTTGAAAGGCCAAGGCGGTAGGATCACTTGAGGCCAGGAGTTTGAGGCCAGCCTGGGCAACATAGTGAGACTCTGCCTTTACCAAAAAAAAAAAATTTTTTTTTAAAACATGCCAGCACACGCCCATGGCCACACCTATTCAGGAGGCTAAGGTGGGAGGATCATGTGAGCCCAGGAGGTCAAGGCAGTGAGCCAAGATTGTGCCACTACACTATAGCTAGGTGACAGAGCAAGACCCTATCTTTAAAAAAAAAAAAAAAGTTTCCATTGTGACACTATCTTAAGTGAATTTAAAGTTGTTTCTTAAAGCCAGTCTAGTCAGTTGATTGCTATGAAAAGCTTATTTTTTTATTACTGTAAAAGTGATACTGTATAAAATTTAGAAAACTACTATAAACAGGAAAGATAAAAATCACTCAAAACGCCACCACCCAGAGAGAACCTTTTAAACATTTGCTTTTTATTTTCAGTCTTTCCACTCTATGTATTATAGACAAACATGTTTTGTCAATTGCTTTTTTCACTTGATACATTGCAAACATTTGTTCATGTTATTAAATATTCTATAGCAGCATTTTTAATAGCATTATAGAATTTCATTGGGTATGACTTACTTGATTAACGATCAGTTGTTGGGCTGGGTGCGGTGGCTCATGCCTGTAATCCCAGCACTTTGGGAGGCCGAGGTGGGTGGATCACCTAAGGTCAGGATTTCGTGGCTGGAGGTTGAGGCAGGAGAATCACTTGAACCCAGGAGGAGGAGGTTGCAGTGAGCCGAGATTGTGTCACTGCACTCCAGGCTGGGCAACAGAGCAAAGACTCCGTCTCAAAAAAAAAAAAAAGTCGTTGTACATGAACTTATTTAGTATTTCAAAACATTGCTAAATAAATATTTTTTGCACTGATCATGATTTTAAAATTATTTTTATGGATTTTCTTTCTCTTTTGACATTTTGATGCATTTTTGCATTTTTTCTTATATTTTCTTTAACATGTTTAAATGTTATTTTAAAGTCCTTTTGTGCTTACTCTGATCATCTTTGAGTCTGTTTCTGTTGCCTGCTTTTATGTTGCTTGAATCATATTTTTCTGCTTCTTATATCTGGCAATTTTTAAATTGTATTTTAGACATTGTATATTTTTAAAACTCCATAGTATGGAAATCGATGTTATTTGTTCCCTAGTGGATTTTTCTTTTTCTGTGTTAGGCAATTTAGAGGAGAGGAAGATTACTCAGTCCATTAAGGATAGAGGTGGCCCAGGACTCAGTCTCAGCTTTTGTAATATTCATTTCATTTCTGGTTTCAGAAGTCTTTCATGGCAGGATCCCTGCTTTAGGGGAAGTATCTCTTAAACACTGTGAGACTGTAGGACGTCTTGGTCTTCCTCTCCAGCTCAGCCTCCACACCACCCCAGCACTCCACAAACAGCCAGTGAGGAAAACTGGCTGGGCATTTGGGCCTTTCTAGATTCTAATGTATCGTGCCAGCCCATGTGGCCAGCTGGCACATAATTCTGGAATGTTACAGTCTCAATGCTGTTCCACAGAGCTTTCTGTGATAATGGAGCTGTTGATATTTGCTGTCCAAATGGGAGCCACTGGCCAAATGGGGCTACTGAGCACTTGAAATGTGACTAATGTACCTGAGGAACTGAATTTTAAATTTCAATCTAATTTTTTATTTAAGTTGCTACCATATTGGCCAATGCAATCTAGATTCTGCCATTAATCTTGTCAGTGATCTTGAGCGAGGTGCCCTTTCTGAATCTGAATGTACACATTTGTCAAATGAGATGATTGAATTAAGTGATCCTACAATATAGGAAATCATTGTTTAGAACAGGTTTTCTGTTTTGGAGGCCTTTAGAACAAAGTTATGTTTTGTTATCAGAAATGTATTTTTTAAAACTATTACGAATAGATTATATGTTCTGTTATTTGTAGAATTTTTCAGACTTTCTCTTCCGTTGGTATCTGGAGAAAGGAAAGCGAGGCAAATTATTATCTCAGCCCGTTTCTCAGCATGGACAGTTGGCGAATTTTTTGCAAGCTCATGAACATCTCAGCTGGTTACATGAAATTAATAGCCAAGAATTAGAAAAGGTAAGAAGGATTTTTATATGGAGCAGATGTGTGCAATTTAGGTAGTTTTAATTAGTTTTGTTTTTAGTAATTAAAATACTGTTTACTGTCATACACCTGAGAAGGGGTTACTATCCAAAATATATATAGGAGCTGGGCATGGTGGCTTATACCTGTAATCCCAGTACTTTGGGAGGCTGAGGCAGGTGGATCTCTTGAGTGCAGGAGTTCAAGACCGGCCTAGGAAATATAAATACAAAAACATTAGCCAGGTGTGGTGATGCACACCTATAGTGTCAGCTACTTGGGAGGCTGAGGCAGGAGGATCACTTGAGCTCTGGAGGTCGAGGCTGCAGTGAGCTGAGATTGCACCATTGCACTCCAGCCTGGGCAACAGAGTGAGGCCTTGTCTCGAATGAATGAATGGCAAAAGACCTGAATAGACATTTCTCAAAAGAAGACATGCAGATGACCAGCAGATGTGTGAAAAAAATGTTCTGCATCACTTATCATTAGGGAAATGCAAATTTATACCACAATGAGACATCACCTTACATTTGTTCAAATGGCTATTATCAAAAAGGTGAAGGTAACAAGTGCTGGAGAAGACACGGAGAAAAGGGAACCCTGATGCACTCTTGGTGGGAATGTAAGTTAGTACAACCATTATGGGAAACTGTATGAGGGTTCCTGAAAAAGTTAAACTTAGAAATACCATATGATCTGGCAATCCCACTTGTGAGTATATATCCAGAGGAGTTGAAGTCAGTATGTTGAAGAGATACCTGCACTCCCATGTTCATTGCAGCATTTTCACAATAGCCAAGTTACGGAATCTACCTAAGTGTCCATCAATCAGTGTAAATGATAAAGAAGATGTATGTAGAATACACAAAGCAGTAATAGACTTAAGAAAGAAGGACATTCTCTCATTTGCAACAACATTGATGAAGCTGGAGGACATTACACTAAACCAAATAAGCCAGACACAGAAAGGCAAATACCACATGATCTCACTCATATCTGGAATCCAAAACAGTTGAACTCATGGAAGCAGAAGAATGGTGGTTGTCGAAGGGTGAAGGGATTTTATACCCACACATATACACACACATACACATATCCATATATACATATATAAGGAACTCAGCTCAATTGCAAGGAAACAAATAACCCAATTTAAAAATGGGCAAAAGGGCCAGAGAAGTTGGTCAAAGGGTACAAGTTTCAGTTAGGAGGAAGATTATTTTTATTTTTGTTTTTGTTTTTTAGAGACAGGGTCTCACTGTGTTGCCCAGGCTGGTCTCGAATTCCTGGGCTCAGGCGATCCACCCACCTCAGCCTCCCAAAGTGCTGGGATGATAGGCATGGGCCACTGCACCCAGCCAGGAAGATTTTTTAAATACATTGCACAGTATGGTGGCTAAAGTTAATAATAGTGTATTGAACATTTTAGAATTTCCAAGAGAACAAATTTGAAATGTTCTCACCATAGTAATAGGTATTTGAGGTGATGGGCATGTTAATTCACTTGATTTAATCATTCCACATCACATACATATAACATTACTTTGTATCCATAAATATATACAATTATAATTCGTCAGTATACAATAATTTTTTTAAATTTTAAAGCATTTATTATGGATTATTTAGAATGTGTACTCCTATTCTCTCACATAATTTGCATAAAACGTTCTTAATTTGTGATGATATTGCCATTACGTCTAATATCTCAATGAAAATATGCAGTCCAGGCTGGGCGCGGTGGCTCATGCCTGTAATCCCAGCACTTTGAGGGGCCAAGGTGGGTGGATCGCTTGAGCTCAGGAGTTTGAGACCAGCCTGGCCAACATGGTGAAACCGCGTCTCTACTAAAAAAAACAAAAATCAGCCAGGCATGGAGGCACATGCCTGTAATCCCAGCTACTCAGGAGCCTGAGGCAGGAGAATCACTTGAACCGGGAGGCGGAGGTTGAGTGAGCTGAGACTACACCACTGCACTCCAGCCTGGGTGACAGAGTGAGGCTCTCTCTCAAAAAAAAAAAAAGTAGTCCATCATGGTTTGACATCACATTAAAATCACAAAAATTTTAATGATGTGTCTGTAACAATCATTGGCCTTTTTGCAATGAGTATATTGTTGTAATAAATATGCAAATTATGAGTAAAAACACACACATTAATTTTAAAATTTGTTCTTGACAGGATGTTCAGGTGAATATGTAATTGTTTTAGAGCAAATGTTTTGTACATGTCTCTTTTCCCAATGCTTAATGAGGATGGTTGATATTTTGCTGTGTGATTACTCTCAATGTTATGGTACTGCTCAGTTTTTAGGTTTGCTAACTGTTGACTTTTCATTCATTGATATGGCTTGGGGAGAAAAACAAGTTTGGGGTTTACTTACCTTTGTTTCAACTTGAATTGGTACTCAGTATCTTACAATGGTTTGCATATTTTATTGTAGGCTCATGCAACACTTCTGGGTTTGGCAAATATGGAAACTCGTTACTTTGCAAAGAAGAAAACCCTTCTTGGCTTGAGTAAATTGGCTGCATTAGCTTCAGACTTTCCAGAGGATATACTGCAAGAAAAAATTGAAGGTGAAAGAATTTAAACAAAAAGATTTACAAATTGGTCATGCCATCAATTAACTCATGATGTATTCCTGTCATCAGTTAGCAGGATCTGTCTGTTAGAAACAGGACCTGTCTCTAAGAGGAATGCATTTAGTTAATGTCCAGGTGTAGTTACTCAATTATATACTTGGAATTTTTTTTAGAGAAAAGTTATTTGTATTTTAAATAAGAATTCCTAAAGAATAGATTCAAATGGTTTTGAATGGAGAGGTCTGATTATGTACCCTTAGTGATACATATTCCAAGGTCAAAAAGAACTACAAAGCAATCTTGACCTTTACACAGTGGGTTTGTTGTAGGTAGTGTGGTATAGGTGCAATAATTCTGAACAATTTTGTGTATATTATAGATGAAAACTATTACATGTAGTACAGTTGACCCTCCATATTCTTGGATTCCACATCTGCAGATTTGACCAAACATCAAACATATTTGAGGAAAAAAAGAATTAAAAATAATTCAACAGCAGTTAAAATTACAACAATAAAAAATTAAAACAAAAATAATGCAAAATTGAAACAAAATAGTGTAAATTTTAAAAAACCAGTACAGTATAACAGCTATTTACATCGCATTGACTTTGTATTAGGTATTATAATCTAGAGGTGATTTAAAGTATATGGGAGGATGTATGTGGGTTATGTGCAAGTAACTACCATTTTTATATAAGGGACTTGAGCTTTTTGGTATTCCCAGGGGTCCTAGAACCAGTTGTCAGCGGATATTGAGGCATGAGGGTATTATTTTCTGAACCAAGGAGAAAGGAGATACAAAGAGAAAGACAGTGAAGAAGAACTCTGTATTACTGAATTTGCATTGGAAATACCAGATAGAATCTGATTTTTAAAAACAATATATTTTCTTGTTTGAGGTGATGGATATTCTAATTACCCTGTGATCATTACACAATGTATACATGTACTGAAGCATCACATTGTACCCCATAAATATGTATAATTATTATGCATTAATTAAAAAAATACATTGGCTGGGTGTGGTGGCTCACGCCTGTAATCCCAGCACTTTGGGAGGCTGATGTGGGAGGATTGCTTGAGCCCGGAGATTGAGACCAGCCTAGGCAACTTAGAACTTGTCTCTACAAAAAATTTAAAACTTAGCCAGGTGTGGTGGTGTGCGCCTGTAGTCCCAGCTGCGGGGAGGCTGAGGTGAGAGAATCACTTGGGCCTAGGAGGTCGAGGTGGCAGTGAGATGTGATTGTGCCACTGCCCTCCAACTGGGGCAACAGAGTAAAAACCCTGCCTCAGGAAAAAAAAGTCAGTCTCTCTCTCTCTCTCTCTCTCTCTATATATATATATATATATATATATACATAAAATATTATATATATAATGTAGATATAGATATAGATAGCAAAATGTGTGTATATATAATAAAATTGTGTGTATATATACGTAATACACATATATATGCATTTTATTATATATACACACACACATCTTGTCTCTTGCAGTGACACACCAGTAGCATGAGTATACCTAGTTCCGTATTTTGGTTTCTGAGTACCATTTTCCAGTAAAAGAAATGAGGGCTAATTGAAGAAATCTTGGAGAGTCTTATTGGGCCAGAAAGCAAGGTTAATGTACAGATACTAAAAGAGTACAAGAGCCTTCAACAGCTCCCACTGTTCAAGTTTGGGGACAATTTTAATATCGAAAGAAAGGTAGTAAAGGGTATATTCCACAGTCTATAAAAGAAGAAAATTCATGAATCTATAGTGATTTTCAAAAAGGGAAAGGGTCAGTGAAATGCTTCTTTACAGGAGAATGCCAACTAATAATTGTGGAAAGAATGGCAGAAGTCACTATTACAACCACAGTGAATAACTGTCACCAAAGGATACTGAGACCATTGAGTTTAGGGGCTAGGGGAACAAGATATTCCCGTGTTTTTGGAGTATCAGTAGACAGATCTAATAGACCCTGTCATCAACCACAAAACAAACCCACATTGTGTACTTCTGAAGCAGTGTACTACCATCACCTGTGTCCTGTTCTTGCCAAAATGTTCACCATGATTCTAATCACACGAGAACAATCAGACATAACCTGCTGGTGGGACATTGTATAATACAGTTGCCCTAGACTCTTCAAAAATTTTACCAATATGAAATGAAAGACAAAGATAGAGGCTCTTTTAGATGAAAGGAACCTAAGAGCCATGACACATAAGCAAATGCAGGGTGAGATTCTCAATCCTGAATCACCCTCAGAATAACCATAACAGTTATGGTGAATGTTGTGGAAACAAGTGGGAAAGTTTGAACATACTTTTAATATTAGGTGATATAACTGAGTTGATGTTAAATTCTATAAGTCTGATAATCATATTGTAGTTGAATGTCCTTGTTTTTAGGAGACGATGCTGAGTATTTAGAAAGGAAATGTCATGATGTCTGCAACCTTCATATGCTAAAAAAAAAAATTACCTATATACATAATTCGCAAAAGGGACAGAGTGTTAGCAACAGATAACTCTAGCTGGAGGATATAAAGTGCACATTGGCATTTAAAATTTTTTTTCTGTAGATTTGGCCTTTTTCTGTTTTATATATATATATATATATATATTTATTTATTTATTTATTTATTTATTTATTTATTTATTTTCTTTGAGACAGGGTCTCACTCTGTTGCCCAGGCTGGAGCACAGTGGCACAATCATGGCTCACTGCAGCCTCGAACTCCTGGGCTCAGGTGATGCTCTTGCTTCAGCTTCCCCAGTAGCTGGGACTACAGGTGCATACTCCATGCCCAGCTAATTTTTGTATTTTTTTTGTAGAGATGGGGTTTCGCCATGTGTACCCAGGCTGGTCTCAAACTTCTGAGCTCAAGCAGTGTGTCCACCTTGCCCTCCCAAAGTGCTGGGATTATAGATGTGAGCCACCACACCCAGCCTGGAATTTTTCAAAATAAAAATTGGAGTGGGGAATCTCAGCTATGTGGTTTGGATCAAGTATATGCAGATATGGATATCTGGTTATGTGACTTATCCACAGAGTCCAGCCTAAGATCTGGGTTTAAATTTTACTGCTGTCATTTTTTTCCTTTTGAGGGAGTGGATATAGTAGAAAGAATTGGGATTTCAAATATTTTCTCCAGAACTTACTAGCTTTGTGACCTTGGATAGTTGATTTATGCTCCTTCATCTGAGTTTGTTCATCTATAACAAGGGTAGTTGTAAGGATTGAGGACACTGTCTTGAGAAAAATGGCTTACATACATTAAGTACTCAGTAAATTCTAGATATTAGCCCCTTTTATTATTAAAATTATTTTTCACTGGGATAATCTTCCTTCAATCTTTTTATTTTTTGCACTAGTAGTGTCTCTTCTAAAAAACGTGTGTTTATATTCTATAGGACTGGCTGATAGTCTGAGAGGGGAAGCCATATTTTAGCCTGGCCACCAGAGATAGATCATGTTAATCAAAGTATTTTACCACAGGGCTTTCCTGTTTCTTCTTTCTCCCTGCTTTGCATTTGATCACTTCTTAGCTTTTACTTCTTAACACAATGGGAACATTTGCAGGTCTCAGTGATTCTACGGACTGTTAGCACAGTGTATCTAATCGGAGGGGATAGGCTTTTTAAAAATAACTCTTGTAATTAAATAATTCCTCATGGAAAATGTGTAAATTATAGAAAAAATACAACAGAAAAAATAAGTCGTGTATAGTCCCACCTCCGCAGAGATAACCACTGGTACTGTTTTGTAGGTATCCTCCCAGTCTGTTTTTCTAGGTATAGAAATGGACAAAAATGTTCCATTTAATTTTTCCAAAACCAGGATCATGGGAAATGCTGCCAGTATTTGAACGAAAGTATCTGTGCTTTGGTCACTGTTTTGCTGTGAATGCTACCTATTATGAGGCTACCTAGCAGTTCTCACCCTTTCCTGCAACTCGGCACATTCCCTGGGGTAGAGCCAGGTCATGGGCTGCAACCTGGGGAGTTTATGACAAACAGAAGCCCCTGTTACCTCTTCCAGTGGAGATAACCCTTGCTACCTAGGATATGTGCTGTATATTCTTCCAGGTCTTGTTTTTCTTGATAGACTCATGGTAGCTTTTATATCATTTCCATTTGTGAATGAAACTGCAGTTAACCCTTGAACAACATGGGTTTGAACTGCATGGGTCCACTTACATGCAGATTATTTTCAATCAATATATTTCGGAGATTTTCAACAACATGAAAACACTCATAGATATACACCATGTATAACCGTGTAGCCTAGAAATACCAAAAACAAACAAACAAACAAAAAAACAGAAAAAGACAGGTTATGAATACATAAAATATGTAGTCTATTTTATCATTTACTACCATAGAACATGCACAGATCTGTTATAAAAAGTTAAAATTTATCAACACACAAACACAGACCTCACATAGCACCATTCACAGTGGAGGCAAATGTAAACAATGTAAATACACAGCGTTAAATCACAACTGCCTGAAATTAACTGTAATACTGTCCTTACCATAATAATTTCATAGCCATGTCCTGTTGCTATTGTGGGCAAGTGTCCGCTTGTTCAAGTGTTACCAGTATTCAATTAAAACCCCAATTAAAGTGATGATCCAGTTAAAATGATTCTGATCATCTCTGTGTGAGAATTTTGTTTACACTCCAGTAAACTGCCTATTGCAGCAAGAAGTAAATTTCCTATTGCAGTAAGAAGTGATTTCTCATAGTTCTCAAGTATTTTTTCCTGTGTTTAGTGCAATACCATAAACCTTTAATAACATCTTGGGACTCATATGAAGTGCCACTAAGTGATGCTTGGCATGCTCCCAAGAAGCATAGGAGAGTCATGACATTACAAGAAGTGGAATTGCTTGATAGGCACCTCAGATTGAGGTCTGCAGTTTTGGTTGCCCCCATTTCAATATAAATGAGTCTTCCTTAATGACCATTGTTTAAGAAAAAAAAAAAAGAAAATTTATGAAGCTGGCAGCAGCAGTTAAGTTTTTGGGAAGTCAAAAGTTACCCTCCCAGCACTTTGGGAGGCTAGAACAGGAGGATCACTCAAGCCCAAGAGTTTGAGACCAGCCTGGGCAGCATAGCAAGACTCCATCTCTTTAAAAAGTTTTGCTGGGATTTTTGACAGCACAGGAGCTTAGTGGCCCATCCTCCTTGTTATTTAAGGGCCAACTATATATTAAAAATTCCAGTGGGAAAAATTTTACTGAATTATAAAATATGATTGAGAGATCTCCACATTTAGGAAGTTTATACCTCATGAAATAGCTATCTGCTGTCCAACTTCTTCAAGCAGTAGAACGTATTTCCTTACCTGTTCTCTCCCCTCCTATTTCTCGTTGCTGCGATAATTTATAAGACTTTGATCAAACCATGGATATGTTGTAAACATAACCAGCAATCAAGAATAAGAATTAAAAGCATTCTAAGATCATTGAATAACGATGGGATTACCTCTGGAGCTATTTTTTTCTTTTAAAATTCAGATTTGTTTTATGACAGCAAAAATGAGAGCAAAAATAAAAGTTCCATCATTTTCTCTTTCCCTCTCTCTCATCTTGAATACTAGAAATGGCTGAGCAGGAACGCTTTCTACTGCATCAGGAGACCCTACCTGAACAGCTGCTAGCGGAGAAACAGCTACATCTCAGTGCGATGCCAGTATTGACTGCACCACAACTCATTGGTGTATGTGCTTTTCAAATCCTTAACACTGTTTCTTAAACTCAAAACATTGTTGGTGTTTATTGGGCCATGTAGTATAGTTCCTAAGGGGAGTTACCGTTCTACTTCCTACCTTCCAGAAAACTCTCCTAGAAAAATATTTTTGGAAGCTGTTTGGGAACAGAAAGTTCATTACAGAACAATTCATCAGCATCTGCCTCCCCATACATTCCACCTAAAGGTGCTGTATCTAGGCGACCAGGAGAAATTACTGATATTTTGCTTTTCTAGTGTAGGACAAATAAGTACCATGAGATAACTTTTATTTCCCCCACAGAATTACTTTTCAAGCTCTTCTATAAGAAAAAATAAATTAAGGAACTCAGTTTACATGGTCTGGCAGCGCTGTCCTTACCCCTTTCCTCTGCAACCCAACACATCCCCGAGGGCAGAACCAGAGTACGGGCTGCAGCCTAGAGAAAAAGCATCTGTTTGCCAGAATGATGTTGTAGGATCACCTTAAATTTGTCCTGTCTGTATGAAAAAGAAAGCAAACAATTAAAAGATGTTAGCATTTTAGCCATTATTAGTAGCAGATTTCCTGTTGTAACTGAATTTACAACAGCCCTTCCTGATAGAATATATATTTAATTTAGAAATGTAAGATACTATCTATTGTAACTCACCATTATATATCACTAAGAAAAAAGTAGTGCCAATTTTACTCTGATACATCAATTTAAATACCACAGTCCAATTTCAGAGATGGTGGGGTAAAAAGGATGTTTAAGAACAACAAAATAGTATTTTTTGACTGCTGTAAGACAATGAAAATAAGCAGATAGTTTTTTTTCTGAAATGATCTGAGTATTGTTGCTATTAAAGGATTATATATACAATTTTTTAAAAATGGAATTATAAATAGTTTTTGGAAAAGGAAGACGGGAAAAATTCAAATTGATATTTTTAATAAGGCAAGTATTTTTCTGACCATAAAAATTACAGGAAATTTGAATACAGAAATGAATACGCGATCAGCTGTAATCTAACCAGGGATGAGTGTTGGTAACATGTTGATGTGTTTTTTTACATTTTAAGTAAATATAGATCAACTGTACACTTTATTGTACGTCTCAATTTTTTTTCTTTTTTTTTTTTTTTTTAGAGACAAAGTCTTGATGTTGCTCAGGCTGTCAGGCTGGAGTGCAGTGGCACTATCACAGCTCACTGTAGTCTTGACCTCCCAAGCTCAGGTGACCCTCCCACCTCAGCCTCTGGAGTAGTTGGGACCACAGATGTGCACCACCATATCCAGCTAATTTTTATACTTTTTGTAGAGACAGTGTTTCGCCGTGTTGCCCACGCTGGTCTCAAACTCCTGTTCTCAGGGAATCTGCCTGCCTCGGCCTCCCAAAGAGCTGGAATTATAGACATGAGCCACTGTGCCGTGCCTAAAATACGTGTTTTTTAAAAAGACAGTTTAAGGTAGATGCAATTCAGTTTCCAAATATGAGACTGTTTTTACTATAAAAATACAACTGGCCAGGCGCAGTGCCTCACACCTAAAATCCCAGCTTTTTGGGCCAAGGCAGGCAGATCACTTGAAGTCAGGAGTTTGAGACCAGCCTGGCCAACAGGGTAAAACCTCTTCTCTACAAAAAATACAAAAATTAGCCAGGTGTGGTGATGGATTCCTGTAATCCCAGCTACTCAGGAGGCTGAAGCAGGAGAATCTCTTGTACCTGGGAGGCAGGAGTTTCAGTGAGCCGAGATTGTGCCACTGCAATCTAGCCTGGGTGACACAGCAAGAGTCTGTCTCAAAAAACAAAACAAACTGAAAAACTACAACTTCCTTACAAGACATAATGACTTCTTTTCTCCATAAATGTCTCTAGTATTAGTTATATGATTGTATACAGTAATCTTCTACCTTATTTTAAGACATAATGACTTCTTTTCTCCATAAATGTCTCTAGTATTAGTTATATGATTGTATACAGTAATCTTCTACCTTATTTTAACTTGTCATAGCTATATATCTGTGAAGAAAATAGAAGAGCTAATGAATATGATTTCAAGAAAGCTTTGGACTTGCTGGAATATATTGATGAGGTAAGTAAAACCACTTGAGATGATCTCAGGCAACTGAATACATTTGTAAAAAGAGGGAGATGCCTCTTCTAGTCAATCATGAAAACGAATTAAGCAAAAAAGACTGTATCTGGTTCAACTACCTTTAATCCTTAGAATGTATATAACTCTTGAGAAAAGCTGTCAAAGTCAAGAGACTCCTTTCGTGATAATTCTCACACGTTCCTGGATTTTTTTTTTTTATGCACAAATACTGCTTTTAAAAGTCCTGAGATTTTTTTTCTGTTTCATTTATTAAGTCATTAGTTTCTGAATCTAATATATGACTCTATCAGTTTATTCTGGCTGGGTGCAGTGGCTCGTGCCTGTAATCCCAGCATTTTGGGAGGCTGAGCCAGATGGATCACCTGAGGTCAGGAGTTCGAGACCAGCCTGGCACACATGGTGAAACGCCACCTCTACTAAAAATACAAAAAAAAAAAAAAAATTAGATGGGTGTGGTGGCACACACCTGTAACCCCAGCTACTTGGGAGGCTGAGGCATGAGAATTGCTTGAATCCAGGAGGCAGAGGTTGCAGTGAGCCGAGATTGTGCCACTTGTACTCCAACCTGGGTGACTGTCTCAAAAAAAATAAATAAATAAATAAATAAATAAAGATATATATATATATATAAAATCTTCATAGTATTAATCCTAAGAGTAGCTGTTTCTTGTGTTTCAATAGGTTATAGTGAAAATTCTGTAGGATGAGTAGTTCTATTACCTGTCCATGCAATTGAAAGTAATTTGGTAGCTTCTATAAAACATAATATGTTGACTTTTACATTACCTTATTTTAAAATGTTACCCCTCTCAGGCCGGGCGAGGTGGGTCACACCTGTAATTCTAGTACTTTGGGAGGCCAAGGTGAGCGGATTGCCTGAGGTCAGGAGTTCGAGACCAGTCTGGCCAACATGGTGAAACCCTGTCTCTACTAAAAATTAAAAAAAAACTAGCCGGGCATGGTGGCGTGCACCTATAGTCCCAGCTACTCGGGAGGCTGAGTTAGGGGAATTGCTTGAATCAGGGAGGCAGAGGTTGCAGTGAGATGAGATCGCGCCACTGCACTCCAGCCTGGGCGACAGAGTGAGACTGCGTCTCAAAAAAAAAAAACACAACTCTTACCCCTCTCAAGGTTGCTAATAAAATCATCACAGAGTAACCTGAAAATAATTCATAGATATTAATTGGCTTCTATGTATGTAGTATTAGCATAATGAAAATTTAAGCACGTATTTCTTTCAAAGCCAGGATTTAATCAGGATTTTTTGTTTTGCTGTGAAGGAAGAAGATGTAAATATAAATGATCTCAAACTGGAAATCCTTTGCAAAGCTCTTCAGAGAGATAAGTAAGTGCTCATGACATCGCTTCTTTGGAAAGTGTAGAAACTGCTTTTCCTCTGCTGTCACCACACGACAGTCAATACAGAAGACTTCTGTGACCAAACGTGTTGGGATTTCCCGCCTCCCACACTGGGCAACCAGTGAGTTCTGTTGGTGGACACCTGCTGAATGTCCTTTAATTAAGTTCCGTCCTGACACTGTCTACAACCACAGGTTGAGGGCTCAGACTGCCCCCGACTCCAATGCCACTCTAAGCCCCAGATGGTTTTGCCTGTGCTTCTCACCGACCAGCTATAAATTGGGGTTCCCACAACCCCCTCTTTGGGTTTGATTAATTTGCTAGAGCAGCTCATAGAACTCAGGAAAACGTGCCCACCAATTTATTATAAAGGGTATTGTTACCAGAAAGGGGTCCTGATCCAGACCCCAAGAGAGGCTTCTTGGATCTCGTGCAAGAAAGAATTTGGCGCAAGTCCACAGAGTAAAGTGAAAGCAAATTTATTAGAGAAGAAAATAAAAGAATGGCTACTTCTTACACAGAGCAGTGGCATGGGCTGCTTGACTTGAGTATACTTATGGTTATTTGTTGATTATATGCTAAACAAGGGGTGCATTATTCATGAGTTTTTCTGGAAAAATGTGAGACGTTCCCAGAACTGAGGGTTCCTCCCCTTTTTTAAAAAATTTTTATTTATTTATTTTGAGACAGAGTTTAGCTCTTGTTGCCCAGGCTGGAGTGCAGTGGTGTGATCTTGACTCACTGCAGCCGCTCCCGCGTTCAAGTAGTTCTCCCGCCTCAGCCTCCCAAGTAAATGGGATTACAGGCATGTACCACCACGCCTGGCTAATTTTGTATTTTTAGGAGAGATGGGATTTCACCATGTTGGTCAGGCTGATCTCGAACTCCTGACCTCAGGTGATCCACCCACCTCAGCCTCCCAAAGTGCTGAGATTATAGGCATGAGCCACCTCGCCTGGCTCCTCCCCTGGCTCCTCCCCTTTTTAGACCATATAGGGTAACTTCCCAACGTTGCCACGGTATTTGTAAACTGTTATGGCGCTGATGGGAGTGTCTTTTAGCATGCTAATGCGTTACAATTAGTGTATAATGACCAGTGAGGATGACTAGAGACCACTGTCTTGGTTTTGGTGGGTTTTGGCTGGCTTCTTTACCACAGCCTGTCTTATCAGTGGGGTCTTTGTGACCTGTGTCTTGTGATACCAGTCCTGCTGACCTCCTGTCTCATCCTGTGACTAAGAATTCCTAACCTTCTGGGAATGCTGATTCTAACACATCTGAAAGCCTCACATAGAATACAAATGAAGAATTCATAGGGTGAGGTATGGGGGAAAGGGCTTGGAGCTTCCAAGACCCTCTCTGGCCCTCCACCTTCCAGGAACCTCCACCTGTTCAGCTATCAGGAAGCCCTTCTAACCCTGTCCTTTTGCGTTTTTATGGAAGCTTCGTTATGTAGACATGATTGATTAAAGTTGGTGACCAACTTAACCGTCAGCCCCTCTTCCCTCCCTGGATATTGAGGAATAGGACTGAAAGTCCCAACTCTAATTATGCTCTTTCTGGTGACCAGCCCCTATCCTGAAGCTAGCTGGGGGCTGCCGGCTATCAGTCAACTCATTAGTATTAAAAAAAAAAAAAAAAAAAGACATCTCTGGAGATCCTAAGGATTTTAGGAGTTGCAAAGCAGGAAGTAGGGTGACGAAGAAGACTAAATACATATTTCACAGTATCACAGGAAGATTATGATATTATATGTCAAATGGTTTTATAACCTAACCATATTGTAACATATATTATGACAATTTTAATGGTTATATTAGTAATATTTATTTAGCCTTGGTCTTCTCTATTTTAATAATTAAGAATAACCTAAAGACTTAGGACCACTGATATAATAAATCACTACTTTTGATTTTAAAATTTAGATTGTCAGTTTGCATAGAAATACACATCCCTTATTTTCTTTATTTTTTGTGGTGGGGTTTCACTCTTGTTGCCCAGGCTGGAGTGCAGTGGCACAATCTCAGCTCACCGCAACCTCCGCCTCCTAGGTTCAAGTGATTCTCCTGCTTCAACCTCCCAAGTAGCTGGGATTACAGGCGTGCACGACCACGCCTGGCTAATTTTGTATTTTTAGTAGAGACAGGGTTTCTCCATGTTAGTCTGGTCTCGAACTCCTGACTTTGTGATCTGCCCGCCTCAGCCTCCCAAAGTGCTGGGATTATAGGCGTGAGCCACCATGCCTGGCCACATCCCTTATTTTCACAGAAGCAAGGTTTATCATGCGAAACGAGACTTGAAGCTATGATTTTGTTTGTATTTATTTTTATTTTAATTTATTTATTTTTATTTTTTATTTTTTTGAGACAGAGTCTGGCTCTGTCGCCCAGGCTGGAGTTCAGTGGCACAATCTTGGCTCACTGCAAGCTCCACCTCTCAGGTTCACACCATTGCCTCAGTCTCCCGAGTAGCTGGGACTACAGGCACCTGCCACCACGCCTGGCTAACTTTTTAATGTATTTTTAGTAGAGACTGGGTTTCACCATGTTAGCCAGGATGTTCTCAATCTCCTGACCTCGTTATCCACCCGCCCTGGCCTCCCAAAGTGCTGGGATTACAGGCTTGAGCCACCATGCCCGGTCTATTTTGTTTCTTATGTTACTACAATTTGAGGGTCAGTGCCCTTTTCTAAGGCATTAAGTACTACTCTCTCTTTTTTTGTTGTTGTTTTGCTTTTTTTTTTGTTTTTGAGACAGTGTCTCGCTCTGTCACTTAGGCTGGAGTGCAGTGGCTCAATCTCGGCTTGCCACAACCTCCGCCTCCCAGGTTCAAGCGATTCTCCTACGTCAGCCTCCCGAGTAGCTGGGAATACAGGCATGCGCCACCACACCCAGCTAATTTTTTGTATTTTTAGTAGAGACTGGATTTCTCCATGTTGGTCAGGCTGGTCTCTAATTCCTGACCTCAAGCGATACGTCTGCCTTGGCCTCTCAAAGTGCTGGGATTACAGGCCACCTCTCCCGGCAAGTACTACTTTCTCACTATCATATCCTTTCTGCAGAGGAGGACTTCCACCTATGGAAATGGTGTTTATGTTACGATTCAATGGCAAAGACTAAGAATAATCAGTTGAAGGAACGAATTCTTTCCAGGAAAAGAATTTTAAGCAAAGCATGACTTGAATGCTAAAAGCCTTCTTCTACTCACAATTTTCCTTTTTCCTGTGGTAAAATATTATAGAAGAGCTGTTTTTACTAAACCATTTCTTCCCTCCTCTCATCACTCCAAAATAGTTAAAATTGCTGTTAAGTTTAGTCTTAGAGGTCAGTCCCTGAAGCTTCTAGCTTTATGCCTACTTGATTGTTTTGTCCCTTCCCAGTCGTACAAAAGGATGCTATCATTTTGATTAGAATTCCTTGTCTTAGTTTCTTGTTTAAAAATTTTAAAAGTATCTCGTCCATTGATTACAGAGCAGTGGTTTGGTATTTTTAATTTAGTAGTAGATAGTCACAACTACATAAAGAAAGCTTCTGGTTGGGTCCAGTGGCTCATGGCTGCAATCCCAGCACTTTGGGAGGCCAAGATAGGAGGATTGCTGGAGCCCAGGAGTTCAAGACCAGCCTAGGAACATAGCAAGACTTTGTCTGTACACAAAAGTAAAAAATTAGCCAGGCACAAAGTGGTGCATGCCTATGGTCCTAGCTACTTAGAATGCTGAGGTGGGAGGAACGCTTGAGCAGAGGAGTTCGAAGCTACAGTGAGTCATGCTTTGGGGTCCATACTGAATATGTTACTTACTAATTGAATTTTCTTCAGAAAGATACCTCACTACTTGGTTTTTGAAATCAAATACATAAGAGTTATACTGAGTCAGTAGCTACCTTGAGTGTAATGTCTTTTTTTAAATGTATTTTCCTTGGCTTCTCTTGCATGTTTCCTAGAGTGTAACATCTTATATCTAATGTAGAAGCTGTCAGTGTATTCAACATGTAAAGTGCCTTTATTTAAATGATTTGAAACAGTATCACAAAACTCAGATTCTCCATACCCCACACCCATCAAAATAAAACCATGATAGCAAGCAAATCATTTATTTCAGCTATATCAGTGATTTCATTTTTCCCTCATAATGATTTTGTTTTCTAGCTGGTCCAGTTCTGATGGCAAAGATGATCCAATTGAAGTATCTAAAGACAGTATATTTGTGAAGATCTTACAGAAACTTTTAAAAGATGGTAAGTGGTTTGACTATACTGTTGGAAATTACAGTGTCACTCTTCAGTTTTTTGGGTTTTTTGTTTGTTTGTTTTTGAGATGGAGTACTGCTCTGTCGCCTAGGCTGGAGTGCAGTGGTGTGATCTCGGCTCACTGCAAGCTCCACCTCCTGAGTTCAGGCGAATCTTCTGCCTCAGCCCCCGGAGTAGCTGGGACTACAGGCCTGCGCCACCAAGACTGGCTAATTTTTATGTTTTTAGTAAAAGCAGGGTTTCACCATATTGGCCAGGCTGGTGTCAAACTCCTGACCTCGTGATCCACCTGCCTCAGCCTCTGTCTAAAGAATAAAAAAAACAAGAAGCTTTCATTTGGCGTCTATCCACACTGATCTCCATGCGTTAGTTTTCAGATTTGTAGCTTCCATTTGTAGCTGTAAAAACGCCACAGACTGAATTGTGTCTAAGTATCTAGCGCTAATATTTAAGGGCAGCTTTGCAGTTTTTGTTATTCTTAGTGGATTATAAAACAGGTGAAAAACAGGAATGGAAAGTCATAATTTCGTAAAGGACAAGAATAGTAGAAACTTTTTTTTTTTTTTTTGAGATGGAGTCTCATTGTGTTGCCCAGGCTGGAGTGTAGTGGCTCAGTCTCGGCTTACTACAACCTCCGCCTCCCAGGCTCAAGTGATTCTCCTGCCTCAGCGTTCTGAGTAGCTGGGATTACAGGCACGCACCACCATGCCTGGCTAATTTTTGTATTTTCAGTAGAGACAGGGTTTCACCATGTTGGTCAGGCTGGCCTCGAACTCCTGACCTTGTGATCTGCCTGCCTTGGCCTCCCAGAGTGCTGGGATTACAGGCATGAGCCACCGTGCCCAGCTGAAACTTTTATTTAAATAAAAATATAGGCAGGTGCAGTGGCTCACACATTGGGAGGCCAAAGTGAGAGAATCACTTGAGTCCAGTAGTTCAAGACCAGCCGGAGCAACGTAGGGAGATCCTGTCGCTATATTAAAAAAAAAAAGAAAAAAAGAATTAGTTGGACACAGGGGTGCATGCCTGTGGTTCCAGCTACTGGGGAAGCTGAGGTAGGAGGATTGCTTGAGCCCAGGAGATGGAGGCTGCAGTGAGCTGTCATGGTGCCACTGCACTTCAGCCTGGGTGATAGAGTGATACCTTGTCTCAAAAAAAAAAAAAAAAATTTTATATGTGTGTGTGTATTATATATGTATATTTTACCTATATAAGGCGTGTGGTTTTTTTTTTTTTTAAGAACAGGACAAATGTATTTTTAGAACCTTCTTAATAATATGGCTTTCATGCACAGTAGTGTTTTTAAAGGACAGATTCTGAAGGTAGGGAGATACAGATAACCTTGCGTTATATTTCATAGGCATTGACAGTGCAACAGCTACTTCAGCCTGTGCATTCGTCCTGCAGACATATTTCAGTTACCCACAAGGTTTGTTTTTACATGTTACCTGAAATACATTATACATATAGAACAAAATGCCTGTCTCATTAAATGAAGTTTACATTTTTTTCTAGTTAGTCACCAACATTTAATAGTTGAGAATAGTGTTATGAAAGTCTTATTTTGCCAGGTGCGGTGGTTCATGCCTGTAATCCCAACAGTTTGGGAGGCTGAGGCAGGCAGATCATGAGGTCAGGAGATCGAGACCATCCTAGCTAACATGGTGAAACCTTGTCTCTACTAATACTACAAGATAATTAGCCGGGTGTGGTGGAGGGCGCCTGTAGTCCCAGATACTCGGGAGGCTGAGGCAGGAGAATGGTGTGAACCCAGGAGGCGGAGCTTGCAGTGAGCCGAGATTGCACCAATGTACTCCAGCCTGGGCGACAGAGCGAGACTCCGTCTCAAAAAAAAAAAAAAAAAAAAAGTCAAATAAAATGTTACTTTTTAAAGAGAATTTATCTTTTACAAATTAATGTGGTATCTTTACAAGTATATCATTTTACAGAGAAATAACTTTTATTGAAAGTGTGTTTGTTAATCATAATAAATGATATACAAATATTTTGTTTGGATTTAGTCTCATAACACTTATCAACTCAGATTTTTCTTGTATAACAATTAAGTACCAGGTGTGGTAGCTCAAACCTGTAATCCCAGGACTTTAGGAGGCAGAGGCAAGAGAATCCCTTGAGCTCAGGAGTTCAAGACCAGCCTGGGCCACATAGCAAGACCCTACCTCTACAGAAAAAAAAAATTAGCCAGGCTTGGTGGTGCATGCCTATAGTCCCTGCTACTCAGGAGGCTGAGGTGGGAGATCACTTGAGCTGGGAAGGTCAAAGGGTTGAAGTTACAGTGAGCTATGATCGTACCACTCCACTCCAGCCTGGGTGAGAGTGGAAACCTTATCTCAATAAAAAATAAAAACTACAATTAAGAACCAAAAAATAGGCTGGGCACAGTGGCTCACGCCTGTAATCCCAACACTTTAGGAGACTGAGGTGGGTGGATCGCTTGAAGTCAGGAGTTCAAGACCAGCCTAGCCAACATGGTGAAACACCGTTTCTACTAAAAATACAAAAAATTAGCTGGGCGTAGTGATGGGCACCTGTAATCCCAGTTACTGGGGTGGCTGAGGCAAGAGAATCATTTTAACCCAGAAGGCAGAGGTTGCTCTGAGTTGAGATAGCACCATCGCACTACAGCCTGGCCAGCAGAGTGAGACTTGGTCTGAAAAAAAAAAACAAAAAACAAAAAATGATGCAAGACCCTTTGAGGATTTTTTTTTTAAACCAGTATTTGATTTTGAGAATCTTATGGTAATGTAGCAAATTATAAAATACTATTGGCTTATTATTTTGAAAATTTTCATCCAGTTTTCTCTATCAAATGAAAAAATTGTATATGCTTGTTTGTAACTACACAGATGTCAGATAATCCATTTAGTTCATGTTCATTGGCTTTTCAGCTCTATGGATGACTTGTCAGGAAATGATTCTTTTGCCCATCTAATTTTAGATTTATACTGTAAATACATTTTGAGATACTATAGCTAGCATTCATAACAGTGTTTCTACTAAATTATTCCCTAAATAGGGGATCCTATAAGTGTTTGAAATACTTGTTTTCAAGCTTGGGAATACATGAAAACGTTTCAGATCTTACTAAACACTTTAAATAGAATGGCTCTTTTGACCACTGGAGGGAAAAACACTCAGGCAGCCCCTATGAAGAGTAAGTATCACATTGTTAGACTTGAAAGTATGTTTGACAGATGGAAGGAATTTAGAAGAGAGTATTTCCCAACAGCGAAGTGACATTATATTTAAATAGAAGCACAGGTGTTTTTGTCATCAATCATCTGAATTCATTTGAGAGTTTTATAATAATTGAAAAATGACTTCTTGTGTTTGTGTTTATAGGCATTCAGCTCAGTGAGTACTTACCGGAGGTGAAAGACCTGCTGCAAGCAGATCAGCTTGGAAGCTTAAAGTCCAATCCTTACTTCGAGTTTGTTTTGAAAGCAAATTATGAATATTATGTTCAGGGACAAATATAACTTTTTCTAAAAATGGCCATTGTTCATGAAATTTGTATAAGTGTGTCCTTATAAAAATTTTAGGCCATAAACAAGTATAAGTTTGTACAATTTCAGAACATGTATAGCTGAGTTTTTACACTTTATATGTAGGAAGCTAATATAAAATAGTTATGTAACTGTGATTTTGGTTTTCAGTTACGTGACTTGTTTTTTCCACCTGAAATGTGTCGGTTGTTGTTCCTGTACTCGGTGCCCTTTCTTCTTCCTCTGACGTGGCCCCAGGTTCTGGAGTTCTGGTCCTGGTTCTAGCTACTCACAGGCACAAATCACTTGTAGGCCTCAGTTTCTGTGACCATGAAAATTACTAGATTGCACTAGCTTGTCTCTAAAATTCTGTGATTCCAGATACTTTGCACCAAAGAGAATCTAGGGTGTTTGGTATCTGTTTCAGTTAGGGCTAATGGGAAATGTCCAGTAAGATAAATGTCAACTTTGCTGACTTATTATGAGATGAAAAACAAAAGCAGAGCAGGCCTAACTCATGTGAGCTTGATAATTATGAACTCACTGGGAGCATTTTAAACTTTTCTACATAAATAATAAATGAGCACTAGTGAAAGTATTTTAGTGAATGAAACATTTATGTGGTTTTCTAACCTGTCTATAAATTACTGTTGATGTTTAGTTCTTTCAGTATGGGGATTCAGTCAGCCTCATGTATTTTCAGAATGACTTTCATGAATCTTGACCACAGTCGGCCTAGTTAGTCAAAAGCGTGAATGATACTAGAAACCATTATAGGCTGTCCTAATATGGCAATCGATGTGACTAAAAGGTACTGTTCTCTCAGAGCTTTGTCCTGACCAGTGTCATCACTCACTCGGTGTTTATCTGAGTTTTAAATAAAGGCCAGAGGTTGGACAGGGAGTTGCTGGCATGTCCGCGCCTTGGCCCAGTCGAATGCCCACTAACCAGCTTGCTCCAGCATCTGAAAAGGTCAGAAGTTAAACATGGTGAAGAGTCCAGTTCCTGGATTCACAGAGCCCAGCATCAGGCCTTCTCCCCCGCAGACTGCAAGGCCAGCCCTTGAGTATATTTGGAAGATCAGATTAATGGAACTGTTTGTAAATCAAAGAGAAGAAACTAGCAGCCTGGTCTTTTTCTCTTTGCAGCTCGTGTGTCAGGACAGCATTAGGGTCTGGGTTGGGAACATGTTGGAAGGTACTAGGAGAAGTTGGGAAGAGCAGCTTGTCAGATGGCTGGTAAGAAACCGCTGAGTACTTGTATTGTAAGATAAGGCTTTGTTTTTACATGGAGGTCAGCTGTCAGTGTTCACTTCTCACCTGCAGGACTCTGTCAGGTGATAATGTGCTCTGGGACACACAGGCTCCCACCACCCTCCTTTGCAGCTGCAAACCTAGTGATCCCTGGTGGATGGGACGGTACCACAGGAAAGCCGATCTGATCATGCCCCAGAACCCACTGATTGTGTGGATGTAAAACGACTGCTCTTATGGTGTGAAGTGGAGCATCCTGTCAAGGGAGGAAAAAGCTCACTCTTCTAATCCTCTTTCTCTCTATCTCATAGTGGCTATTACACTCAAATGGTTGAGTTTTTAAAAATTATTTTAACAGTGAAAATGAAATTAAGACCTAGGATTTTGAATAATTTTTTCTCTAGAATTTTAAAAAGTGGTTTCACAGCAGAGTCTTCATCAAAGAATTATTAATGGTTTTTGTATAAAGTAGCTGATAATTATACAGCTGCTGTGTGACATTTCTATGGAAAGAGACACTTTACTGACTTGGAAAAGGTTTGTGATCATGCCTGTCTTTAAGTGCTGCCCTGAGAGTCCCAGCTTGGGACCTTGACAGAATACAAGAGGAAAGTGTTGTGTGTGGTCGTGAGCAGAGGGGAGTGTGCGCAGGCGTGGGGACTGGCATGTCTTGAGAATTTGTGAACAGAATGGTGTCAAGGATTGCGGCAGACCTGGAGACAGTAAAAACTTGCTGAACTCCTGAGTGAGGTTAAGGCTACTGACACCTCTCTTTGAGGGCTTTCATTGTTTGTTTGTTGTTTTTTGTTTTTTTTTTTTTTGAGACGGAGTCTCTCTCTGTCGCCCAGGCTGGAGTGCAGTGGCGCGATCTCCACTCACTGCAAGCTCCACCTCCTGGGTTCACACCATTCTCCTGCCTCAGCCTCCAGAGTAGCCGGGACTACAGGCGCCCGCCACCGCGCCTGGCTAATTTTTGTGTTTTTAGTAGAGCGGGGTTTCACCGTGTTAGCCAGGGTGGTCTCGATCTCCCGACCTCGTGATCCGCCCGTCTCGGCCTCCCAAAGTGCTGGGATTACAGGTGTGAGCCACCGCGCCCGGCTGAGGGCTTTCGTTTTTAATGATTGAACTGTGTTTCTTTTTTTACTTCAGGGGCTGAATTGTAGTTTTCCTAACATCACCCACCTACATCCTACACACCTGGACATTTTGAGGCTAACTTTAAAAACAGTGTAGCCTGTTCCTGACATGTTATCCTGAGGATGCCTGAAAAAAAAAAAATATATATATATATATATATATATATACACACACACACACACACACCCGTGTAAACAAATCCACTGATTAAAAGCCAACATACATTTAAAAAAAATAATACTGGGTCAGGCATGATGGCTCACATCTGTAATCCTAGCACTTTGGGAGACCAAGATGGGAGAATCGCTTGAGCTCAGGAGTTCACAAGCAGCCTGGGCAACATAGCAAGACCCTGTCTGTACAAAAAAAAATTACAAAAATTAGCCAGGCATGGTGATGTGTGCCTGTGGTCCCAGCTACTTGGAAGGCTAAGTTGGGAGGATTGCTTGAGCCCAGGAGTTTGTGACTACAGTGAGCCATGATCATACGACTGCACTCCAGCCTGGGTGACAGATTAAGACCCTGTCTCAAATAATATGTAATTCTAAATTTTAAGAAAAACACTGTAGAAAATGAATTAATCACCCCTCCTGAGGAGCCTTTTTAGACAGTTTTTCCTAATCACCTCCCACTCCAAAGAAAGTGTAATACCACAAACCTACTATATATCATTCATTCGTTCATTCATTCATTTATTTATTTGGAAATGGAGTTCTTGCTCTGTCATCCAGGCTGGAGTCCAGTAGCATGGACTCAGCTCACTGCAACCTCTGCCTCCTGGGTTCAAGCAATTCTCCTGCCTCAGCCTCCCCAGTAGCTGGGATTACAGGCACTCGCCACCACGCCTGGCTAATTTTTGTATTTTTAGTAGAGATGGGATTTCACCATGTTAGCCAGGCTGGTCTCGAACTCCTGACCTCAGGTGATCTGCCTGCCTCGGCCTCCCAAAGTGCTGGGATTATAGGCGTGAGCCACCACACTTGGCCGACTATCTTTTAAATATACTGTGGCCTTTGGAAGCCACAAACCATTGTACTAGCTGAATTTTTTTCACTCCCTAAGAACCAAGTTTTCCCCCTTTGAGAATGCCCATCTTAATTATTCTTTAGAATACAATTTTTTAAAATATGTGATACTTTACCATATGGCAGAACCATAATTAACATAACAGCCCTTACCCTCTTGCTGTATCTCTCTCTCTCTCTCAAAAATTAAGACACATGGGGTTTTGTTTTTTGTTTTGTTTTGTTTTGACCATTTTAAATACTAGAATAAATCTTTGTACAAAAATCTTTATGCCCGGCCGGGCGCGGTGGCTCAAGCCTGTAATCCCAGCACTTTGGGAGGCCGAGACGGGCGGATCACGAGGTCAGGAGATCGAGACCATCCTGGCTAACAGGGTGAAACCCCGTCTCTATTAAGAAATACAAAAAACTAGCCGAGCGAGGTGGCGGGCGCCTGTAGTCCCAGCTACTTGGGAGGCTGAGGCCGGAGAATGGCGTGAACCCGGGAGGCGGAGCTTGCAGTGAGCTGAGATCCGGCCACTGCACTCCAGCCTGGGCGACAGAGCGAGACTCCGTCTCAAAAAAAAAAAAAAAAAAAAAAAAAATCTTTATGCCCTCCAAATACGGTGAACATGACATTGACTCTCGCTGCTCAGTTGTGACATTGATGTGTGTATACTGAGCAGGCCAATTTCTAATATTCTTTTCTCGCCTTTCCTGCCACTGCACTGTGTGCATCTGCCCCAAGCCCTTAGTTATTGGAAGCAAGACATGGCATCATGTGCTGAATGTTTCATGTCTCAGGTACTCACCTAGTTTGTTGTTTTGTTTGTTTTTGGTTTTGTTTTTGTTTTTGTTTTTGTTTTTTTGAGACGGAGTCTTGCTCTGTCCCTAGGCTGGAGTGTACTGGCATGATCTCAGCTCACTGCAACCTGTCTCTTGGGTTCAAGATTCTTCTGCCTCAGCCTCCCTAGTAGCTGGGATTACAGGCACCCGCCACCATGCACAGCTAATTTTTTTGTATTTTTAGTAGAGACCAGGTTTCACCGTGTTGGCCAGGCTGGTCTCGAACTCCTGACCTCAGGTGATCTGTCCACCTGGGCCTCCCAAAGTGCTGGGATTTCAGGCGTGAGTCACCGCACTCAGCTCTCCCCTACTTTTAATCCTCAAATCAGTCTTAGGGAGTATCGTGAGTTGAGAATGCTTTCTGGAAAGTCGCTTGTCCAAGATCACATAGCCAGTCAGAGGGGAAGGTAAATGTGGCTCTGCTTGACTCCAGAATGCAAGCTCCTAACCAGTTCTTGATATTCTGGGTATAAAGGAGGTTGAAGAGTAGGCACTGCTCCAATGAATCAACAACAGGCTCTTGGAGGTGGCCATGAGTGCACACACCACCAGCTTCAGGAGGAGGAAAAAGGAGAAAATCCAAGCCCTTTTTTTGCGACTGCCAGGAGTTGACCCAACCTTTTTTTTGTTTTTGTTTTTGTTTTTTTTTTGAGATAGGGTCTCTGCTGCCCAGGCTGGAGTGCAGTGGTAGGATCTCGGCTCACTGCAACCTCCACTTCCCAGGTTCAAGTGCTTCTCGTCCCTCAGCCTCCCGAGTAGCCAGGATTACAGGCGTGCACCGCCACACCTGGCTAATTTTTGTATTTTTAGTAGAGATGGGGTTTCACCATGTTGGCCAGGCTGGTCTTGAACTCCTGACCTCAAGTGATCCACCCGCCTCAGCCTCCCTGAGTACTGGGATTATAGGCGTGGGCCACCACACCTGGCCGACCCGACATTTTTAAGTAGCTTGTAAGGAGAATGAGTTTGTCTTTGTCTACCCAGTCCCTGGAATGTCTCTAACTTGGAGTGCTCAGCCAGCCCCTCAAAGCTGAGTTTCTGGGGAAGCCATGACTTTTCATATTAGGATGGCTTTGGCTCATTACTGGGAAAGATCCCTCAAGGGCCTGTTCTGTTTTGAACTGTACTCAGTGTTGGGGAAGATTAGAGAGAAGCCGCAGTCCTTGCCCTCCCTGGCCACTGGCAGTAGAAGGAAGGACAGCCCAAGCCTGTCTCCTCCACTGGCTGCTGTGGAACCTGGGGTGTGTTTTAACTCATTAAGCCTCAGTTTTCTTTAAAAAAAAAAAAAAAAAACTGGAATGAGTAATACCTATCTTATTTACCTTAGGATAGTTAAAAGGTTAATGGAAACATAAAAGCATATTATGAAGTGTTTTACCAATTCCTGTTTAAATTGATAGGAAACACAGTAGGGAAGACTGGGACTGAGCGAGATTGGGGTACGGTTGAGTGGCACGATTGGAGAGAAGGGAAGTGCGAACACACTGGCGTAGTGGTAGCAGAAGGGCCCCACCAGGGTATGAAGAGCTGAGACTGCACCTGAAAACTTAGAAGCAGGAACTCCCTGTCAAGCACACCCTACATGGCTGACCTTTACTTAGTGACAGTTCTCAAAATGCTGTGCAGGGCGCTGCTGTGCTCCCCCAAAACGTACATGTATGGAGACGTGGCTCTGCCACCCACCATTCAGTCTATTCTCTAAGCCAATGAGAATGCAACAAGACCAGAATGGGACTGAGGGTGGCCTGTGGTGACCTGTCAGGGACTATTTAAACCAGCTGCAAATCATGTGGGCAGGGAACAGATGCCTGAACTGGCCACTTCAGGGGCCATCTCCCACAGTTTGCTGTACTAGCAGGTCTCTGTTCGCTTGTGAGTGTTTTTAATCACGGTCAGCATTTAGTGTGGGTTTGAATGTAACAGACTGAGCTTAGAAAAGCTTTCTGTAAGGAAAGGTAAGAGTTGGACTGAGCAAGAGTTTTGAAAAATAGTGACAGTCCCATTCTCCTTTGGAATGCGAACAGATATTGAGGTATCCAGTGAACGGCAGCAAATTTCCTACTTTCAAGGCCTAAATGTAAGCTAGTCCCCTTATGTTACATGCAACTCATTTGCCAGGTGGTTTTTTTCAAGTACCTCCACTACTCGCTGACACAGGAGGACACAGGATATTAAAAATGAAATACAGTTCTGTCAGTTATTCACTTATTCTCCAAAATACTTGGAAGAACTAAATATGATACCATAGGAGCCTTTATATTCACCACGTAGTCCCTATACTAGCCAAACTCCTTATTTTTTAATTGATTGTTTTTAGGAGGGTAGTATTTTATTCACTAAAACATTTTTGTTAATACTTCTTTATTTTTAGGATGAGCTGCCATGATGTGGGCTACAGAGGAGGGTCACATATGCTTCTATCCCCCTTTTAGAGAATCCGCACCTGTCCCAGTTGCTGATTTCCACTACCAAATGTGAATTGCAACTATTTTAGGAGCACTTAAGCACACCAGAAAAATGAGTGATTCTGTTCTGGCCCACACCGTATCACTGATGTACCCCCTTAAAGCATGTCACTGAGTTCATCACAAAAGACTGCTCCTCCTGTGCCCTCCACAAGGTTGGAACTGTCCTTGTCTTGGGGAAAAGAGAGAGAGAGAGAGAGACAGGCACCAGCTGGGTAACCTCTGCTGACCCCCACTGTACTTTACCATAAGTAGCTCCAAATCCTTCTAGAAAATCTGAAAGGCATAGCCCCATATATCAGTGATATAAATAGAACCTGCAGCAGGCTCTGGTAGGTGATGACTCTAAGGTGGACTGGGAGGCAGCCCGGCCTTGGCAGGCATCATCCTCTAAATATAAAGATGAGTTTGTTCAGCCTTTGCAGAAGGAAAAACTGCCACCCATCCTAGAGTGCTGCGTCCTTGCCCCCCCCCCCCCCCCCCCCTTTATTGGCAGGAAGGACCAGCAAAGCCTCATCTAGGAAGAGCCCCTCACCCATCTCCACCTCCATTCCAGGTCTAGCCAGTCCCGGGTTATGACCCTCGTCTTTCAGCCCCAGGAGAGGGACACACATAGTGCCACCGAAGAGGTTGGGGGAGGGCCTCAGCCCACCAAAACCTGGGGCCAGTGCGTCCTAGAGGAGGGGAACCCTCACCCCTTCAATCCCTTTAGGAGACCCAAGTACTCTGCGCGTCCCTGAGGCGGACAGCTCCGTGTGCCCAGGCTTTGCGTCTGACGGGCCTATCCCCGGGAGCCCCCGCGCCTCTTCCCCGGCGCTCCGCCCTCGCCTACCCCCCCCCCCCACCCCGCCAGTTGTCTGTCCTGCGACAGCTGCGCGCCCTCCGGCCGCCAGTGGCCCTCTGTGCGGTGGGGGAAGGGGTCGACGTGGCTCAGCTTTTTGGATTCAAGGAGCTCAGGGGTGGGAAGAGAGAAATGGAGTTCCAGGGGCGTAAGGGGGAGGGAGTTCGCCTTCCTTCCCTGCCTGAGGCTCAGGAGTGACTGCTTCTCCAATCCGCCCAAGCCCACCACTCCACACGTCTCCCTCCTCCCGGTAGTCGCAAGTGGGAGTTTGGGAATCTGAGCAAAGAACCTGAAGAGGAGTTGAAATACTGGAAGTTAGCAGTCAGGCACCTTCCCGAGCTCCCAGGGCGCTCAGAGTGGGCATGGGTGGGGAGGCCTTTGGAACAGGTGTGGTTCCCGGAGCGCAGGCGCACACATGCACCCACTGGCGCACGCGGTGACCCTCGCCCCACCCCATCCCCTCCAGCGGGCAACTGGGTCGGGTCAGGAGGGGCAAACCCGCTAGGGAGACACTCCATATACGGCCCGGCCCGCGTTACCTGGGACCGGGCCAACCCGCTCCTTCTTTGGTCAACGCAGGGGACCCGGGCGGGGGCCCAGGCCGCGAACCGGCCGAGGGAGGGGGCTCTAGTGCCCAACACCCAAATATGGCAGGAGAAGGGCAGCGACATTCCTGCGGGGTGGCGCGGAGGGAGTGCCCGCGGGCTATATAAAACCTGAGCAGAGGGACAAGCGGCCACCGCAGCGGACAGCGCCAAGTGAAGCCTCGCTTCCCTCCCGCGGCGACCAGGGCCCGAGCCGAGAGTAGCAGTTGTAGCTACCCGCCCAGGTAGGGCGGGAGTTGGGAGGGGACAGGGGGACAGGGCAATACCGAGGGGAACCTGAAGGACTCCGGGGCAGAACCCAGTCGGTTCACCTGGTCAGCCCCAAGCCTGCGCCCCGAGCGCTGTGCCTCGTCTCCGGAGCTACATGCGCTTTAAAAAGGAGACAAGACAGACTCTGGAAATTAGACGTCTCCAGATTTTTCTCTAGCCCCTCTGGGCTGCATGTAGGATGTGCCTAGGGAGATAAACGGTTTTGCTTTAGTTGTCGCCAAGGCAGTTCCCTTCCGAACTAGCGCTAGAGCTAATGAGCGAGCAGCCAGGACCACCCATGCTCCGTTTCCAACAGGCAAAAAGGCTCTTTCTGAGTCTGAAATGTCATAGGGTTCCTAACAGGTCACTCTTCCCTGGATGGGGTGCCAACGCCTTTCCCATGGGCATCTCCTTCCACCCTCACGCTGGCCCAGCGAGCAGGCAGTGCCCAGGCCTTATCTTCCTAGGTGACAGATGTGGTGAGGGAGGTGCAGAGAGCATGGGCACCAGCGTCCAGCTCCTGGAGCAGGTGTCAGGCAGGGAGGGCAGACAGGTCTTGGGGGACATGTTCCCCTGGCTGTGTGGACAGAGGACTTCTCTGTGTGGTCTCACGACCCTGTGCCCCTTTTCCTGGTGCAGGGCAGCCCTTAGCCAGGGGCAAAGCTCAAGAAGAGAACCCCTGGTCGCCGCCCTGGCAGAATTTGAGTGGTTCTGGCAGGGGATATCCCTAGGTTCCTGGGGAGGGAGGACGTCTGGGCTGGCCAGGCCTCCCCCGCTGCCGCTGAGACGTCTGCGCTGATGCACCGCGCCTCTTCGCGGTCTCCCTGTCCTTGCAGAAACTAGACACAATGTGCGACGAAGACGAGACCACCGCCCTCGTGTGCGACAATGGCTCCGGCCTGGTGAAAGCCGGCTTCGCCGGGGATGACGCCCCTAGGGCCGTGTTCCCGTCCATCGTGGGCCGCCCCCGACACCAGGTCAGGCTGCCGCTCCGCGGAAGGAGCCGGGTCGGGGCCCCCGCGTAACCCAGTCTGGTGCCACCCGGAGCGGCGTTAATGGGTGCGTGGTGTCTCGGATCCGCAGGGCGTCATGGTCGGTATGGGTCAGAAAGATTCCTACGTGGGTGACGAGGCTCAGAGCAAGAGAGGTATCCTGACCCTGAAGTACCCTATCGAGCATGGCATCATCACCAACTGGGACGACATGGAGAAGATCTGGCACCACACCTTCTACAACGAGCTCCGCGTGGCTCCCGAGGAGCACCCCACCCTGCTCACCGAGGCCCCCCTCAATCCCAAGGCCAACCGCGAGAAGATGACCCAGATCATGTTTGAGACCTTCAACGTGCCCGCCATGTACGTGGCTATCCAGGCCGTGCTGTCCCTCTACGCCTCCGGCAGGACCACCGGTGAGTGCCCGCTGCGCCCAGGCCCCTCTCCCGCCCCCGCCCCCGCCCCCGCCCCTAGCGCTGAGCGCCCAGCCTTGGCCTCGCCCCCAGCGACTCACTCTCTCCCGCGCGCACAGGCATCGTGCTGGACTCCGGCGACGGCGTCACCCACAACGTGCCCATCTATGAGGGCTACGCGCTGCCGCACGCCATCATGCGCTTGGACCTGGCGGGCCGCGATCTCACCGACTACCTGATGAAGATCCTCACTGAGCGCGGCTACTCCTTCGTGACCACAGGTGCGCGGAGCCCCGGCACCCCGGGAGGGGAGGGCCGGCGGCGGGCCCTGAGTGAGGGCTCCTCTCCTGCTTCTACCCTACGCAGCTGAGCGCGAGATCGTGCGCGACATCAAGGAAAAGCTGTGCTACGTGGCCCTGGACTTCGAGAACGAGATGGCCACGGCCGCTTCCTCCTCCTCTCTGGAAAAGAGCTACGAGCTGCCAGACGGGCAGGTCATCACCATCGGCAACGAGCGCTTCCGCTGCCCGGAGACGCTCTTCCAGCCCTCCTTCATCGGTGAGCCCCGCGCGCCCGCGCCCCCGCCCCCAGGCCCCGCCGGCCCCCGGCGCCCGGAGCTCCCGCTCACGCTCCCCTCCGCGGTCCCCAGGTATGGAGTCGGCGGGCATTCACGAGACCACCTACAACAGCATCATGAAGTGCGACATCGACATCAGGAAGGACCTGTATGCGAACAATGTCATGTCGGGGGGCACCACGATGTACCCCGGGATCGCTGACCGCATGCAGAAAGAGATCACCGCGCTGGCCCCCAGCACCATGAAGATCAAGGTGGGCGGCGGCCTGCGCGGGCTGTCGGTGGGGTGGGCTCTGGGGTGAGGTCTCCCCACCTCACGCTCTGTCTTGCAGATCATCGCCCCGCCAGAGCGCAAGTACTCGGTGTGGATCGGCGGCTCCATCCTGGCCTCGCTGTCCACCTTCCAGCAGATGTGGATCACCAAGCAGGAGTACGACGAGGCCGGCCCTTCCATCGTCCACCGCAAATGCTTCTAGACACACTCCACCTCCAGCGCGCGACTTCTCAGGACGACAAATTTGCTCAATCGGCTGGCGACTGACCTCCAGCCACCCCGCATTCACTTGCTTTGTAACAACTTCCTTTGTTGCCATCGTAAACTGACACAGTGTTTATAACGTGTACATACATTAACTTATTACCTCATTTTGTTATTTTTCGAAACAAAGCCCTGTGGAAGGAAATGGAAAACTTGAAGAAGCATTAAAGTCATTCTGTTAAGCTGCGTAAAGTGGTCGTGTTTATTTGCTTGGGGTGGGAGTGGAGCCAGAAGAGGGATTCCCATCCCCCCACATCCTCCTTAATCACTTTTCACAATACCCCAAAGGAATGGGCTCCCTGGAAGACAAAAGTTACAACTTCCCATGCTCCCCTGCCGGTTTCCCCAGTGGATCAGATCCATCCCAGATCACTGGCAGCTGTTGGTGGCCTGACCTGACCCTCTGGGGCGTGGTGAGGCAGCTTTCTTCCTCTGCGCAGCGCTCCCAAGAGTTGCAGCCCTGCGGCGGCGGCCTCGGCTGGTGGCCCTGGGCCCCTCTGGCAGCGGGCGCTGACCATGGTGCTGGGGCCGGAGAGCTGTTTCTCAGAGGGCATCTCAGCTCCGCCTACGGTGTTCCCTTACTGAATCTCCAGATCTGAGAGGGGACTGTGTTCTGTATTTAACAAGTCATTTTGTTTTTGTTTTTGTTTTTGTTTTTGTTTTTAATAGAGACAGGGTCTTGCCCCTGTCGCCCAGGGCGGAGGGCAGTGGTGCACTCAGAGCCCAACTGTATCCTCTAACTGAGCTCAAGGGGTCCTCCCACCTTAGCCTCCCCAGTTGCTAATATTTTCGTATGTGCCACCGCGTCCAGCTAATTTTTTATATTTATTGTAGAGACAGGGTCTCAGGATCTTGTTATGCTGCCCAGGCTGGTCTCGAACTCCTGGCCACAACCAATGCTTCTGCCTCAGCCCCCCAAGGTTCTGGGATTACAGTTCTGTGCCACTATGTCCAGGCTTAATAAATGAGTTTTAATTTGCAAGTGAAGACCGTCACTGTCTGTCTCCAATTGGAAGGCCTTTGCTTCACACCAGGTGCTGCTGGTAGAAAGAAGCACCCCCTCCTGCAGGGCCTGGGAAGGAAGCAAGGAAGGGCCAAGTGAGAGCTCCAGAAAGAAGGGCAGCAAAGAAGCGTCGCAGGGTGGGAAGCTGAGGCTGGCACTGGAAGATGGAGAGGTAAGCAAGGGAAGGAGGTACACCCTCCCCCTCCGAAAAAAGTTTTAAAGGCACCAAATTTATCAACAGTTTGAATTTCTGTGGGAGAGTGCAATACCTATTCCTTAAAATGAACTTAAAGTTTCCTAGTCAATGTTCTCAAGAGCAGTGGCCCCTAAATACAACGAATTCAGACTCAAAGTAATAAACTCGTTTGTAAATAAGTTTATAGCTGCAATTGACAAAATAGCTATGTTATATGCCACATAGTCATATGTTTAATCCCTCATTTTCTGGCTTATTGAAAAACTTCAGAAATCTTTGAGGCCTCCAAGGGTGTGGTACTGTCAAATCCAGATATTAAGAGAATTGACAATAATCCTAAAATTTAAGATTTTAATAAAACAATTATATAATACCATGTTCATTGAAAACCTTGTATTGTCCCACTCGGGGTGGATGAAGGTTAAAAATGGGCTAAATACTAGTCTTTCAGAGAGATACCGCTTTTGCTGATAATACTAACCACTATAGACATATCTGATATAATAATACACCAGCATATTGGTAATATTGAATATGGAAAGGCATATCTGAGCAAACACAACCTATACACACATAGCTTAAATATTTCATTTGTGGCCAGGTGCAGTGGCTCACACCTGTAATCTCAGCACTTTGGGAGGCTGAGGTAGGAGGATCACTTGAGGCCAGGAGTTCGAGACCAGCCTGGCCAACATGGTGAAACCCTGTCTCTACTAAAAATACAAAAATTAGCTGGGCATGGTGGTGTGCACCTGTAGTCCCAGCTACTGGGGACGCTGAGGTGGGAGAATCACTTGAGCCCCAAGAGGCAGAGGTTGCAGTGAGCCAAGATTATGCCACTGAACTCCAGCCTGGGGGCAGTGAGACCCTGTTTCATAAATAAATAAATAAATAAATTCATGCAGCCATCAGCCTGGTAAAATATCACTATTACATGTGTTAGCTGATTGTCATGCTAATGATGTTTGAACTAGAAACCTAAATCAACTGGGATTTAAGTAAGATATATAAGGCCTATTTCTCCTATGATCATAATCTGTAAATGACTCATAATAGTTTAGAACTGACAGAAGTTTTCAATATACTGTGATAGTATTTTGTCAAGCACCAATTTTTAAAACCCATTACTGACATTACTGTTTTACCAAAATAAGTGCAAAAATTATAAATTACATGTTTTCACTGGAAATGCACAAAATCTAAAAAATGTCATTTATTATTTATTTATTTTGAGATGGAGTCTCGCTTTGTCTCCCAGACTGGAGTGCAGTGGCTCGATCTCGGCTCACTGCAACTTCCGCCGCCTGGGCTCAAACAATTCTCCTGCCTCAGCCTCCCGAGTAGCTGGGATTACAGGTGCGCACCACGCCTGGCTAATTTTTGTATTTTTAGTAGAGACAGGGTTTCACCATGTTGGCCAGGCTGGTCTCGAACTCCTGACCTCAAGACATCTGCCCGCCTTGGCCTCCCAAAGTGCTGGGATTACGGGCAAGAGCCACCATGCCTGGCCAAAATGCCATTTCTCTTCCGACACTTCTCCAAAAGGAAACAAGCATCTTGCATTTTGTTAGTATTCCATATCTTTTCTGCTCTCATATTGGGTTGTGGCTATAGATATTTTGTAAATTGTGTTACCAGTATTAGGCCCGAAAGAGGATTTTTTCTGTGGTATGGTGTGGTCAGGAATGAATCTTTAAAAACAATCCAGAACATATACAAATATTTGTACTATATGAGGACAGAAATAACTATTTTCTGCAGCTACACGGTGTTTGTGGTAACAAGAACCAAGACCCTGTGTGGCAACACTGTACTGGGCCCTGCAGAGGGGACTATACCACAGCAGACTTCCCACTGAAAAGCCCTTTCGGAGAAGCCATTTAGAGCTATGACAGAAGTGAAGAGATTCCCCCCACCTATTGCTTATCGTGTTTCCTTAGACGTGGCAAAAGGACTCATCAAGGATCTAACTGGACTTATTTCCTTCTCATAAAAGCTCATTAAGTTGCCACTAACATTTTTCCCCACTAAATCTATATTACTAGTGCACAGGAGGAGAAAGATAGGGGAAAGAAGAAAATGGAAAGAGAAAAGGTGTCAGGATTAAAGCGTGGGACTAGGATTGAGAAAAAAGACTGAAAGGTCTCAGGACTGGGGCGCACCCTGGGCTCTCTCATTTAAACCTTTGAAGATTAGAATTTGGGGGTATCAAGGTCCTTCCTGCTGCATCTGTCCCAAGGCCTATCACATTCACCTCAGATGTGGCCGAATGTACAAAGGGTTAGTGAACTATTGTATTGCTCAGCTTCTTGGTTTTTTGTTTTATTTTTCTGCAGACAGAGTCTAGCTCTGTTGCCCAGGTAGGAGTACAGTTACGTGATCATAGCTCACTGCAGCCTTGAACTCCTGGGATCAAATGATGCTCCTGCCTCAGCCTCCCAAGTAGCTAGGACTACAAGCATGTACCACCACACCGGCTAATTTTTATTTTATTTTATTTTTGTAGAGATGGGGTCTTGCTATGTTGCCCAGGCCAATCTGAACTCCTGGGCTCAACTGATCCTCCTACCTTGGCCTCCCAAAGTGTTGGGATTGCAGGCGTGAGCCACCATGCCTGGACATATTGCCCAGTCTCTATGTGCAAGGGGTACAGAGAAGGCCAAGATATGTCCCATCCTTAGGAGTCTGCTGCCATGATCCTTACCACGACTAGCCTCTCATGCCTTGGCTCTTCCTGTTAAAATTCATTTTTATTTTTTATATTTTAGAGACAGGGTCTCAATCTCTCACTCAAGCTAGAGTGCAGTGGTCCAGTCATAACTCACTGCAGCCTTGATCTCCTGGGCTCAAGCGATCCTCCTGCCTCAGCCTTCCAAAGCACTGAGACTGCAGGTGTGAGCCACTGTGCTTGTCCCTTTGTTAAGACAGGGTTTCACTATGTTTCCCAGCTGGTCTAGTAGCTGGGATTATAGGCATGGGCCATGGCACTAGGCTCTTCTTGGGTCTCTTTTTGGCACAGAGCACACTGGGGGCTACTGGTGGAGAGGAGGTGGGGGCACACCCTGACTGTGAACTGTGTGGATTCTGTGGGTTCTGTGCTGTTTCTCACTCTGTTTAGTTAGCTGTGGCTGTGAGGCCGCTCCACTGCACAGTATTGCTTTCTCACAAGATGGGCTGAGTTCCAGATCCTGGTTCTTGTGGAGGAAACACATCCCTTATTGTGCTCAAGAAGGCCTGCTTCTCTCCCTGGCTCCAGGGACACAGAAAGTGGCATGGCCTCATCCAGCAGCGCCTCAGCCAGAAGGACTGGAGGGAAATGGGCTCTGCCCATGGGGTCAGCCTGCCTGCCTGCCTCTGCTCTTTGTCTCCCTTTCTGTCATTTCCATTTCCTTTCTGCCCTGCTGTGTCCTCTGGAAAGCATTTGTTTTACCACTGTTGCTATGTCCTAGGTCTTTTGAGGAGCTACCACGAACTTTTGAGCTTCAATGTGGCTCTCAAAAAGAAGCTGAGGAAGCCTGCTCTGTTGTTTAGACAGGTGGCACGGTGGGAACACGGGGGTCCCATGTCCACCTGCACCCTTGTCACTCCCAGCCAGAGCCCTGTTCAGGCAGGCCATGAGCTGCAACTTCCAAAAGGGGTGTGAGGTGGCAGAAGCAACTTCAGGGTAGCTCATGGGAGACAGGAACATGGGTGGCTCCCCCAAGGCCATTCATATCACATAGGAAGCTGGAGGGCCTATCACTGGGTGAAGGAGCCCCAAGCCCTTGACTGGCCCTGCCTTCCTTGTCAGTTTCTTAATGGCTTATTCTGATATTGAACCATTTCTGGGGATGGTGAGTGAGGGAAAGGGAAATTTTGAAGGGTGCAAAGATGATATTGGTGGTTCTCATGGGTGTGAATAGAATCAGGGTTGCCTTTTACCACCCCATTTTCTCCAGTTTCCTACATGATGCCTGTGTTCTGTTTTGGGTGCTGTAACAAAGTACCACAAAATGGGTGGCTTCAAACAACAGGAGTGTATTCTCACAGTTCTGGGGGCCAGGAGCCTAGAATCCCAGTGCTGGCAGGATAGGTTCCGTCTGAAGGCTCTGAGGGAGAAACTTTCCATCCTCTCCCAGCTTCTGGTTGTTGCCAGCAATTCTTGGCATTCCTTGGCTTGTAGATGCATCACTCCAACCTCTACTTTCATCTCCACATGGTCTTCTTCCCCATGTGTTTCAATGTATCTCTGTGTGTTCACCTGGCTGCCGCCTTCCTCCTCGCCCTCCTCCTCCTCTCCTCCCCTCCTCTTCCTCCTCCTCTCCTTCCCTCCTCCTCTTCCTCCTCCTCCTCCTTCTTTTCTCTTCTTCTTCCTCCTCCTCCTCCTCTTCTCACCCTCCCTGCCTCCTCCTCCTCTTCCTCCTCCTTCCCTCCTCCTCCTCTTCTTCTTCAATCAGAAATCTTAATTTTTTTACACCTATTATGCCACAATTTCATAGAGAATAGGTTCCAGCAGCTCAGGCTTCTTCGGTTCTCATGAAGTGTGCTGTTCCAGATGAGGTAGGCTGGTGTTTCAGTTGAACCTAGGTAACTTTCTCTTTGGCTTCTTTCTTTTACTGATTTTTTTTTTTTCTTTTTTCTGTCTTTCTTTTTTTTTTCTGAAACGAAGTCTCACTCTGTCGCCCAGGCTGGAGTGCAGCGATGCCATCTCGGCTCACTGCAAGCTCCGCCTCCCAGGTTCAGGCCATTCTACTGCCTCAACCTCCCGAGTAGCTGGGGCTACATGTGCCTGCAACCATGCCCGGCTGATGTTTTGTATTTTTAGTAGAGACGGGTTTTCACCGTGTTAAACAGGATGGTCTCTATCTTCTGACCTCGTGACCCGCCCACCTCGGCCTCCCAAAGTGCTGGGATTACAGGTGTGAGCCACCGCACCCAGCCATGATCTTTTTTTTTTCAATGTGTTTTAGGAATTTATCTTGTGTGCCTAATATTCTCAATAACCACATTTATTATCTCCGCAAGAATCTTGTCCTTAACTTGTTTGTTTGTAACAATGTCAACAGCATGCTAGGTAATGTTGTATTTGTGGGACATTCCCCCCACCCCTTTTTTTGAGGCGGAGTCTCTCTCACTCTGTCATATAGGCTGGAGTACAGTGGCATGATCTTGGCTCACTGCATCCTCCGTCTCCTGGGTTCAAGTGATTCTCATGCCTCAGCCTCCTGAGTAGCTGGGATTACAAGTTCCTGCCACCACGCCCAGCTAATTTTTGTATTTTTAGTAGAGACGGAGTTTTGCCATGTTGGCCAGGCTGGTCTCAAACTCCTGACCTCAAGTGATCCACCCACCTCAGCCTCCCAAAGTGCTGGGATTACAGGCATGAGCCACTGCTCCTGGCTGACATTCCCTTTTGAACAGTGCCCATTCCCTTGATGTCATCAGAAAGATTCAAAATAAAAGATATATCAGACATTCCTATAAATCCATGATTATGGCTAAAATTAAAAAGACTGGTAACACCAAATATTGGCAAGCATGTGGAGTAACTGAAATTCTCATACTCTGTTAAGTGGTAATATAAAATGGTACAACAACTTTGGAAAGGCATTTGGCAGTTTCTTATAAAACTAAATATACAACTATTCTAATACCTGAGAATTTCACCCCTACGAATTTACCCATGAAGCATGAAAACATATGTTCAAACAGAGACTTGAGCAAGAATGCTAATAGCAGCTTTATTCATAAAAGTAGAAACTGGTAACAGCTTGGGTATCCATCAACAAGAAAAAGAAGAAACAAACTGTGTGTAGGATTATAATGAATACTACACAGCAATAAAAAGGAACAAACCGGCCGGGCGCGGTGGCTCAAGCCTGTAATCCCAGCACTTTGGGAGGCCGAGACGGGCGGATCACGAGATCAGGAAATCGAGACCATCCTGGCTGACACGGTGAAACCCCGTCTCTACTAAAAAATACAGAAAACTAGCCAGGCGAGGTGGTGGGCGCCTGTAGTCCCAGCTGCTCGGGAGGCTGAGGCAGGAGAATGGCGTGAACCCGGGAGGCGGAGCTTGCAGTGAGCTGAGATCCGGCCACTGCACTCCAGCCTGGGCGGCAGAGCGAGACTCTGTCTCAAAAAAAAAAAAAAGAAAAAAACAAAACAAAAAAAAGGAACAAACCATGGATACACAAAACAACATGATGGATCCCTAGAATATGCTGAGTAAAAGAAAATTTACACAGAGAAGTATATACTGTAATATTCCATGTATATGAAATTTGAGAATAGGCAAAACTAGGAAAAAAAAATTAGAACTGTGGTTGCCTCTGGAAAGTAGAGAAGGAAATTAAGAACCGGCATTATGAAACTTTTGGTGGTGATGAAAATGTTCTGTATCTTGATAAAGGATTGGGATATACAGGTTAAATTCAGGACTATACTCTTAAGATGTGCATTTTACTTTACATGCCTTTTAATAGAAGCAAATTTTTTTGTAAGCAAAAACTAGGATGTCAGAACTTCTTGATATTCTTTACATTTTATTTAATTTTTATTTTTTATAATTTTTTTTTTTTGAGGCAGGGTCTTGCTCCATAATTTTTTTTGAGACTGGAGTGCAGTAGCATGATCACAGCTCACTGCAGCCTCAAACTTGGCACAAATTATCCTCCCACTTCAGCCTTCCAAGTAGCTGGGACTACCGTTATGCGCCACCACACCCAGCTAAAAAAAAAAAAAAAAAAAATGTAGAGACAAAGTCTTACTATGTTTCCCAGGCTGCTTACATTTTACAACGTTACAACTTCTTTTCTGTATTTTTACTGGGGGGTTTGGCTGAATGGCATTGTAGGTAATTTCCTCCAGCTGATCTTCCAGTTCACTAACTCTTCCTTTAACTTGCTTAATAGCCTGTTAACCAATATCATTGGGTTTTAAATTTCTAGTATTAAATTTTTTTGTTTTATAAATTGTTTTGTTATTTTCCAAATCAACTGGGTCACATTCTTATAGTTTTCTGTTCCCTGAAAAAATTTATTACTTTATCTTTTACTTCTTTAACAGAGCAAGCATAGTTTCTTAATAATACAGATATGAGGCCAGGCACAGTGGCTCATGCCTGTAACCCCAGCACTTTGGGAGGCCAAGGCAGGTGGATCACCTGAGGTCAGGAGTTCGAGACCAGCCTGGTCAATATGGTGAAACCCCATCTCTACTACAATACAAAAATTAGCCGGGTGTGGTGGCACGTGCCCATAATCCCAGCTACTCAGGGGGCTGAGGCAAGAGAATCACTTGAACCCGGGAGGCAGAAGTTGCTATGAGCTGAGATCACACCACTGCACTTTACCCTGGGCAACAGAGTGAGATTCAATCTAAAAATAATAATAATAATAATAATAATACAAATATGATAATCCCAGTGGCTGAAATCATTGTGTTTGTTTCTGTCATTTCTGCTTTAGTTCTTACTTATGCTTCCTTATTTTCATGTGCACTTAAATGTGCCACGTTCATTGTCCTTGAAGAATTACTTGTGGGACACTTAGAATAAAGGTGACTCTCCCCAGAGAGGGTTTGAGTTTGCTTCTCCCAGAAAAACGCTTCTAATCCAAGACCATGTTAAAGTAAATTCAAAGCTTTAGGACTCTTGGTCCCCCAGGTGATATGAATTATCAATCTGTCCTGCAACTACACATGAGAACTGAGTTTGTATTTACCGTTTCCTAGAAGTTTGCATTCCATCCCATACCACGACCATCAGCATCCCATACCATGAGCATGCACTCACTGCCAAGACAAGTTGCAAATTCCCTGAGTGTAGCTCTAAGGTAGGGTTAGCTTATAGTTCACTCCTATAAGCTTACCCAATGGTGTAGACTTTCAGGGTCTTAGTTTCCTGTAAGGAGATCCCAGGCTTTGCAAAGCTGTTAAACTCCAGTGCGAGGTAGTTGGAATAAGCAAACACTCTCTGAACAACAGCTATTTCTAGGATCCTTGCACTTATAGCTTTTCTTAAATTTTGGCTAATTCTTTTTTTGGTCTGAATTTTTAAAAAATATTTATTTATTTATTATTTTTTAGAGACAGGGTCTCATGTTGCCCAGGCTGATCTTGAACTCCTGGGATCAAATGATCCTCCTGCCTCAGCCTCCTGAGTAGCTGCCACTACAGGCACATGCCGTAATGCCCCCTCTGGCTTAGTAATTCTTTACCATCCATCAATTCTTCAGTGTTTATAAGAAGATTAAAAAAAATCTTAGGCCAGGCATGGTGGCTTATGCCTATAATCCCAGCACTTTGACTTTGGGAGGCTGAGGCAGGAGGATTATGAGCCCAGGAGTTCAAGACCAGCCTGGGCAACATAGTGAGATCTTGTCTCTACAAATATATATATATATACATATATATATATATATGTATATATATATATAATTTTTTATTTTTTTACTGTAAGTTCTGGGATACACGTGCAGAACATGCAGGTTTGTTATATAGGCATACATGTGCCATGATGGTTTGCTGCACCTATCAACCTGTCATCTAGGTTTTAAGCACCGCATGCATTAGCTATTTGTCCTAATGCTCTCCCTCACCTTGGCCCCCACCCTCTGAAAAGAAATTTTTTTTTTTTTTAAATTAGCAGGGGTAGTGGCGTGCACCTGAAGTCCCAGCTACTCAGGAAGCTAAGGAGAGAGGGAGAGTCATTTGAGCGTGGGAGGTGGAGGCTGCAGTGAGCTGAGATTGTGCCACTTCACTCCAGCCTGGGCAGCAGAATAAGACCCTGTCTCAAGAAAAAAAAAAAAAAAGTTGTATCAAGCATTTTTAGTTGGTTTCAATAGAAGTGTTAGTCCCACGAATTTAACCCACCATATCCCTAAAAATAGACCTCAACGTACCCTACTTTGTCTTTAGCCACTCCTGAAAAACATCTCAAATGTCACATGTAGGCTTCGGAAAGTGTGCCCCAAATTCTGATGCCTTATTTTAAAGCTGTTGCCTTTTTCCCGGGCGTAAAAATGCACTGAATCTGAAAATTTTCCCAGGATGACAGGCCACCAGCTGGGAGGCCGAGATGCCTGGAGTCCTTGCAGCCCAAAGCTAATGTGCCATGTGTCAACAGGGATCAGTTGAACCATGAACATAAAAATAAATAAATAAATAAAAGAACGAAGGGCGAAAGGGACGAAGAAAGTAGGTCAAAGTGATAAATCACCATGACAGCTTCCGTGGGTGGAAGAGTGGGGGATTTTTTTCCTGACCTTTTTGTACCTCAATGTTTCCACCAATGTCATATTTTCAACAAATACGTGTTATGTTAACATTAAAAATATTAAATCAAAAGGCACAAATGAATAATTAAACAGAAAAGAAAGGCTCTACTAGTCCAGCAGCCCAGAATTCTCTTTCCAGTAGCAGAGACAAGTTTGGGTGGATCCATTCACAATCCTGCTGATGACCAGAGGCCAGGCTTCTGCGACAGATGGAGGAGCTTAGGGGCTTGGGCTGGGCAGGGGATCAGAGGATCATACACAGTCATACACGTGTATGACACACGGGATCATAGGTGATGCAAGGCAGCACCTGCTGGAAGGAGCTCAAGTTGCTGCTTTCATTGACCTGCCCTGTGCACCAGAGCAATTCTGGATGTACTCAGCAGACATCCGTGGAAAGAGAACACTTGGAGTTCCGGAGACTGAGTTCTAGTCCCAGCTCTGCCTAGCCCATTGGGTTTCCCCCTCCAATACCATTCTGCCATGGGAGAGGGAGGAGCAGCTTTTCTGCCGGATGAGGGAGCAAGCTAGGAGAAGTGGGAGAGTCACATTTTTCCAAGGGCACGTTCCTTGAAAGCTTCGGAAAAGGCTCCACTGTACTCTTTCTCCTTCCAATGCTACAGAGCTCAAGATTCTCCCCCACTTTCCTCCCTCTCTTTCGTTTTGTCCATTCATCAACACATACTTATGGAGTATCTCTACCATTGCAGGCACGGAGAGGCACAATATGGAATATAGTTATATGGAATAACTTAGCCCTACTTGAACTTCTTCTCAAGTAAATGCTTCAAAAGGATGCCTGTCATCCCTGGGCACATGTCAGGGCGCATGTCATCTGTTTCTAGAATCTGGATTTTCCACTAATGTTAGTTTCAGCCTCTAGGGCTCAGTGCAAGGCAGGCAGGTGGAAGCAAGTCCATGCAGGTACAGCGAGGCCCCAGGAAGACGCATGCTCAGATCTCCAGGTGCCCTGGGGCGGAACCTACCAGGGTCATTCTCCCCGGGTTGGGGGATGGGGGAGCTGCATGTGTTTTCCCACACCATGCTGGAACTGGAGACCAGGAATTTGAAAACCAGGAAACTCAGCATCTCTGAAATTATCATGGGATCTCTTCCCGACATGGGCAAAGCAAACACTGGTTCAGGCTGGGATGAGGATGAGACGAGAGGCCCCAGAATCCGCACGTGCACTTGTACCACCAGCACAGAGGATGCGCCTCCCTCCCCATACCTAGCCCCAGCCCTGCACTGGATGGCTGTAGTTTTTCCAAGGGGCAGCCCCGGGCACCATGAGGCAAAGCAAATTGTTCCAGGCTACAGGAGAGCACAGGCACCGTGGCCCCCAGCCAGGGAAGTGTCTGTGTCCTTTTTCCTCCACGTACTTTCCTGGTTATGGGACTACATGGGAGGGAGCTGTGCTGCTCCTCAGCCTGAGAAATTATGCTTCAGCTTATTTTCCAAACGGATCCAGAACCCCCTCCCTTGCTATTGCCCTTCTTATTGGCACCCACTCCAATCCTCCATTAATTCACCAATTTATTCAACCGACACTTGCTTAGCGCCTACAAATCAGTGCCTCGGCTCTCAGGGAGCCGGCAGTCTAGCTGAGAGGTGGATATTGATCAAACAGCAACATGGGCTGAGCGCAGTGGCTCAGGCCTGTAATCCCAGCATTTTTGGAGGCCAAGGCAGGTGGATCACCTGAGGTCAGGAGTTCGAGACCAGCCTGGCCAACGTGGTAAAACCCCATCTCTCTCTCTCTCTCTCTCTTCTCTTTTTTGAGACAAAGTCTCACTCTGTCATCCAGACTGGAGTGCAGTCACGCAATCTCGGCTCACTGCAACCTCCGCCTCCCAGGTTCAAGCGATTCTCCCGCCTCAGCCTCCTGAGCAGCTGGGATTACAGGCATGAGCCACCACGCCCGGCTAATGTTTATAGTTTTAGTAGAGATGGGGTTTCACTATGTTGGCCAGGTTGGTCTCTGTCTCATATGTCCATGTGAAGAGACCACCAAACAGGCTTTGTGTGAGCAACAAGGCTGTTTATTTCACCTGGGTGCAGGTGGGCTGAGTCCGAAAAGAGTCAGCAAAGGGTGATGGATTATCATTAGTACTTATAGGTTTTGGGATAAGCGGTGGAGTTAAGGCACATGTTTTGCGGGCAGGGGGTAGATCTCACAAAGTACATTCTCAAGGGTGGGGAGAATTACAAAGAACCTTTTTAAGGGTGGGGGAGATTACAAAGTACATTGATCAGTTAGGGTGGCGGCAGAAACAAAGTACAATGGTGGAATGTCATCAGTTAAGGCTATTTTCACTTTTTTTGTGGATCTTCAGTTGCTTCAGGCCATCTGGATGTATATGCACAGGTCACAAGGGATATGATGGCTTAGCTTGGGCTTCAGAGGCCTGACAGTCTTGAACTCCTGACCTTGTGATCTGCCTACCTTGGCCTCCCAAAGAGAAAGGATTACAGGCATAAGCGACCGTGCCCGGCCCATCTCTCTTAAAAACACAAAAATTAGCCAAGTGTGGTGGTGGGTGCCTGTAATCCCAATTACTCGGGAGGCTGAGGTGGGAGAATCCGTCTAACCCAGGAGGCTGAGGTTGCAGTGAGCCGAGATTGCGCCACTGCCCTCTAGCCTGGGCAATAGAGTGAGACTCTGTCTCAGACAAACAAACAAGCAATAGCAACTTGGACCTCTGTGCACATTTCACACATGCTACAAAAGAGGGGTGTGGCATGAGACAGCATTGACCGAGCCTCAGGTCAGGGAGGGCTTTCAGAGCAAGTGCAGCTCTGAAAGGCAGGTTGAACGGCTCTAGCAAGGTCCTGAAGGGAGGTCTGTGTAGCTGTGAGAGAGGGTAAGGGTGGCGTGGGGTTGTGGAGGAGGGACAGGTGGCAACTCAGCCCGTGCAGACCCTCCACTGCTGAATGTACATATAATTTTTATTTGAAGAGCAATGGAAATCCATTGAACTGTTTTAAGGAGAGAGAGGGAGAGACACACACGCACATACACACACACACACACAGAACCGGGCCTCGGTGGGTGTAGGAGGGAGAACTGAATGACAGCTCTCAGGCCTCTGATTCACATATTTGGATGCTCGCCGAGGGCACCTTCCTTTGGGAGCTTTGACCGGTGTGGGGAACCAGTCAGGATGGAAGCCCTGGAGATGGCGTGCCTAGTGGGGAGACAGGGGCAGGCTGGGCCTGAGATTGCGGGATGACTGGGTCCCAGGCTTTTTACTTCCTCTCAGTCTGTTGGAGCCTTGGGGCTGGCAGGGAGGGTCATTAGAATATTCTCTGCAGAAAACTCAAAAAGCCCACAGGAGAATGAGAGTCTGTGCTATTTCAGCATTCCCTCCCATTTGACTCACTGCCTCAAGGGAATGTAAATGATAAATGAGAAACCTGCTCAAATAGCCTGGCTGGACCCAGGGTCTGTTCGAAGGTCTGTGCTCTGGTGCTGGAAAGGGAAGGGGGGAGGGGAGAGGGAGGAAGGAGAGATGAAGGGGAGGGACAGGAGAAGAGAGAGAAAGGGGAGGAAATGGAAGGAAGGGAAGGAAGGGAGAGGGAACTAGGAGGGGAGGAGAGTGGAGGAGAGGGAGGGGCGGGAGAGGGGAGGAGGGGACAGGGAGAGATAGGTGAGGGGAGGAGGAGGCCGAGGGGGAAGGCAGAAGGCCTGCAGCTGTCTGCAGAGCCCCACGCCTGCCACACGGTGAGTCACGGTGCCAGCTCCCACTGCCTGCCTCTATTTTTATATCAGCGCCTGCTCATATCTGACTCGTTAACTAAGCCTTCCAACTGGTGGAGGGGAATCTGGTGGCAGAGGATGAGGGCTGAGGGAATAATTTAGAAGTCTACATAGGAATTATAAAGCGATCCCTCTCTCTTATCAGGAGCTCTTCGCCTTTTTAATAAACAGGCGCTTTCAGCTGCTGCTCTAGAGGGCTGTGGGGAGTTGCCAGCCCTCCCAGCAGTAATCAGGGTTCTGGGAAGGAGAACAGAGTGTCAACCAGAGCAACCGCCTGGGCTTTGGCACCAAAGGGTGGTAGCAGCTGCAGGAGGGGCTCAGGGAAGCTGTGCTAATAGGCACTTACATGTGACACCCACATAATAAGGATCCTAAACAGATGGTGGGGGGCTGCTGCTATCGTGTGGTGCACATAATAGATGATCAGAGCGAATGACAGGCACGAGGCCTGGGGCTACCATTCTGCAGAGGGTTGATTCAAATGGGTTGACACCTGCTGGCTTAGGCAGGCATCTCTTTCCTCCCTCACTGCTCCATGTGAATCTCTCCTGAAGCTGCGTGCTGGCTGGAAGAGGAGGATCTTCTCTGATAGAGGACAACTGTGGTCAAGTGTATACCATTCCCTGCTAGAACCGCGGATGAGCTCAAACCAGAAGGTGAATGGTGAACATGGACATCCTGCTGCCTTCAAAGTACTCAGAAGAGGGGAATTCAGAAGAGGGGAATTCAGGTTTTCTTTTGCTAAGAGAAACTTGGGGTGAGCTGGGAGCTCTGTGGCACCCCCCTTTCTGCAATGCTCAGAGAGAGATGGGCAGCCAGAGCTGATGTGTGCTCCTGTGTGCCTGGGATGGATGCCGGCCCTGCTGTTCTCTCCCAGCTCCTGGGTTTGGTGGAGAAGAGGCATGGGCACATGTCTACTCTGTCCTCAGGAAGAATCCCCGTGTTCAGAGCAAGATGCTGGAGACGCAGGTTCCCAGGGCCTGCCTGCATGCAGAAGCAGAGTCCTGGCCCCAGCATAGCTCCAAGGGCCCGAGGACCATGCCTAGAGTGGGGACATCTGGCCGTGTCACAGACTTCTCCTTTCTGGAGGCTCCTGGGTGTCAGCTGTCCTCTCCTTCCCACACTCTGCCTGAACGTAGAAGGAAGAAGAGGGCCTCTGACAAAGGGCTTGTTCTTTCCCCCAGCCGCTTTGACAATAAGCACAGCTTTAAATCCAAATGTAAGAGCCAGGAGAGCGGCTCTGGTGGGCATCTCCCCAGGGTTCTCATGCTCTGGGGGAAAGACAAGAGCATCCAGACCCTGCCTGGGAGCTCCCCGGGCCCACGGCCCCAGTGCATACCCTGTGCTCTCCTGTGCCACCCTCCCCCATCCCCTGCACCACCCCATCCTTCTCTGCACTTTGGCCCCTTCTCAGGGACATTGTCTCTCAGTGCCTCAGGTGCCTGGCTCCAGGGAGGCCTGGGAGCTCACTTCACACTGTGCTCCCCACCCTTCTGATCAGGAATTCAAACTGCTTTGCCTTTCCTCCACAAGCACACGGAGCTGTGTACGTGGGGTCCGCGACTCTGGGCAGAAGGTAGCCTTGAACTGCTTGGACACCCTCAGCACCAGCTTTCTGACTTACGTCTTGTTAATCTCAGGTACTCCTTGAGAGCAGTGACCAAGTGTCCTTTATAATGTGCCCCTGAGGAGCCCATGTAGGTCCTTACACCCAGGGCTGGCTCAGGGAGGGCCTGGTGACTGATCAGCGAGTCTCCTGGCATCTCTGTCCACCCTGAACTGGGTGAAAGGATCTTTCCTCCGGGGCCAAGAACTTAATGAGCCACCTGCTTGGGAGGAAAGCTAGACGTATTCCCATTGAGTAGATTTGAAAAACAAGGCTGATGGCTGATCATAAAGTCATGGAGCTTCTGTCTCCAGTGTCACGGAATGTTCGGAGGGGACGTGGTGGTGGGGATGGTGGGCAAGTCTGGGGCATGGAAGCTCTCAGACTCCTTCCTGGGTGGGAGATAAAAGGGAGTGTTTCCCTCTAGATCCCGTCAGTCAGAGCCAGTGTTGAGAACAGTACCCTCCGCCTTCCATAAGCAGGTTTTTACCTTTGCTCGCCTCTAAGCGACCTCGACCTCCTCATGTTTCATTTCACAGGCTCCCCATTATCAGGCTGCATTTATTCCCCTTCCCCTCCCTACAGCTGCCTGGTCCTCCTAACTAGGCTGAAAGTGCCTGAGCCGGTCTGACCGCAGCTCCTCTGCTGGCTGCAGAGCCTGGGACAGGAAGGAGGCTGTGGAGTGGGAGAAGCCTGAAGCAGGCAGCCCGGGCGGGCCCACGGGGCTGTGCTCACTGTGACAGCTGGGCCACATGCCTGCCATTCCCTGCAGCATGCTCATCCTCTTGATATAGGGCGCTATTGGCTGCCCAGCCAGTGAGTCCTTGGGCTCTGGGACCAGACGCCCTGCTGCTTTTAGGGCAAGCCAGTGGGGACAGGCTAGGACAGGCGTCAGCTTTCTTTCTCTCCTTGCATGGCCAGGGCCTGCGGCCCGCTTTCTGATTTGTGTGTATAATTAGGTCCCAGGGATTCCTGCAGCCTGGGTGAGCCTCAGTGGGTGGGGCCCACCTGGATTCCCACCCGGATTCCCACCCCATTCTGTGGAGGAACTGTATCGGGAACCTGAGCTCTGTCCAGGGTCCTCAGCCCGGCTGAGAGAGACCTGGCCCACCGCCTGCTTCCAGGCAGAATGAAGAAGGTGCCACTTCTCATCCCCACTGTCCCTGAGGCCACATGCGGCCTGCCTTGCTCGGATGTCCCTCCGGCACCCTGCGCGTAATGGATCCTTTCTGTTCTCTAGATTATCCTAGCTCACGGCTGACAAGGGTCTAACAGCTTTCTCCTCTTGGTAACATACGGGCAAGTTTACCAGGGTGGATAATGTCGGGACCTACTGCTCCTGGAGGGGTGGGTGGGGTCCCATCCAGGGCAGAGCCCACCTTGCCCCACAGGCAGGGCCCTGTTAGGCTGAGCTTCGGGCTGGGAGGAAAGCGAACTCTCCCACCCTTTCCGAAGCCTCAGGACCATTGACTGGAGGGAGAGGGGCCCTGCGTCTTTGCACGGGGGATACGGGCAGGGCCCGGCGTATTTAGGCAAGTGAACCCCCTTCATTGACTGCGTTTAGCCAGGGGAAGCGAGCCCCTGCCCAGGCCCATCCCAGGGTCGTAGAGGTAACGCTAAACAGGGCGCCTTGGAGCTGAGCCGGTGGGGCGGGTTCGCGCTGCCTCGGCCTCGCCCGCCTCTGAGCGGGAGGGTGGGGGCTTAGGGCCCTGGCCAGGCCTACGAAGCAGATCTGGTTGGATCTGATCGCTCCTCACCTTGGTTCGAAGGTTTGTGTGAAGAGCTGATTGCCCTGGAGGCGAATTTCCGAGAAGCCGCTGGAGAGCCGCGTGAGTGCGCCCAGCTGGGGCATCCAAGGGCGAATCCGGCTAGGGTGCCTTTCCTGCGGCGCGGAGCTGCAGCACCACAACCCGCGTGGGGCCGCGATCGCCTGCCCTCCCTCCACAGACTGCTTTCCCCAAAGCAGGCACCCGTCAGGCCAGGCTCATCTGCGTGCCCTCTCCACCCTAGGGTGTCACCTCCCCGCGGTAACCCCTCCGCCGCGCACGCCAGATGCTCAGTCCGCGGGGCGCTCCGGGCAGGGCCTGCTCCCCCTCCCCACCTCGCTCCCTCCCGGGACAGCCCCTCAGGAACCAGGGCTCCCTCTCGGGCTTTATCTGCCACATTTGTAAAGCAAGGGGCACGTTAATCACTTCCAGGGTCTCTCTTTCCCCCCAGCTCTGAGCTCCTGCCTCAGCTGCCGCTCCACAGCTCCGGGACGCTCAGGTCCCCGAATGCCAGTTTTTATGGGGGCGGCCTTCAGATCCCAGAGGACGCGCTCGCTCTGCGTCCCCGACTGGCGGCGCGGTGCCCCCCTCGCCTATGCAGCAGAGTTAACTCGGGGCCTTTTTTGTGTGCAGGAGTTGTTCACGTCGTATTTTGCCTGTTGAACTCCAGACTCAGGGCACGTCTCTTCACTGTGGGGAAGAAAGGACACTTGTGAAAAACTTTTCCCCCATGGCACGGACTGCGTAGGAGACAGTGGATGAAAGAAGCGACCAACCTCAGCATGAACTAAACCTAGAGACCAGGGCGGGAGGGGAGGAGAGAGGGGGGGAGGGGTCAGAGGCCAGGCTCTGTCTGGTGGAGAAGCCCAACCACTGCTTCTGAAACAGCAGAGACATCTGATACACACAGAGGTCTTTTGTGAGTGGCCTTTGTTTGGTTTTGGGGAGGTGTGTGGAGGACGCGACACTTTTTTTGATGGCAATCGAAGCAGGGGCTGAGACCAACCTTGGCTGATATGGTGCCGACCACAGGCTATAAACAGGAGCTGAGAGGTAGGATAGTAAGTGGAGGAGAATGTCCGGCTGAGCCAGACAGCAGCAGAGGGGTTACATGTGAGAACAATACCACAATGAGGAATTCACATTTGTGCTGCACTTGGAACAGTGCCTTGAGCAGGTGAAGTTCTATATGTGAGTTCATTGAATGCATTTTTAAAAGGATACGTTTTTTAAAACCTCAATTAGAGCTCAAGCTTTTATTCAAGTAAACTTTTATTTTGGGCAAATTTGAGATTTGCAGAAAAATTTGAACTTGCCCTGGTAGAACATAGGTTTCCACATATCCTGCACCCAGTTCCCCTTGTTGTTAACACCATATGTTACCTTGCTATAGCCATCACACTGAAGAATCAGTTGTGGTGAATTCTATTTGTTTGTTTGTTTGTTGTTTGTTTTTGAGATGGAGTCTTGCTCTGTCGCCCAGGGTGGAGTCGGTGGCACAATCTAGGCTCACTGCAACCTCCACCTCCCAGATTCAAGAGATTCTCCTGCCTCTGCCTCCCCTCCTATAGCGGGGACTATAGGCATACACCATCACGCCCGGCTAATTTTTGTATTTTTTAGTAGAGACAGGTCTTCACGTTATTGGCCAGGCTGGTCTCGAACTCCTGATCTCAAGTGATCCACCTGTCTCGGCCTCCCAAAGTGCTGGGATTACAGGCATGAGCCACCCTGCCTGGCCTATTTTTTTAATTATAAAAAAATTATTTGTAGAGAGAGGGATCTTGCTTTGTTGTCCAGGTTGGTCTATGGACTCCTGGCTTCAGGGGATCCTCCCACCTTGGCCTCTGAAAGTGCTTTGATCATAGGTGTGAGCCGCCATGCCCTGGCACATTCATATTACTTAAACTCCAGGTTTTACTTGGATTTTTCCTGTTTTCCCATAGAATGCCCTCTTTCTCTTCCAGGATCCCGTTGGGAATGCCACGTTATACACAGCCATCATGTTTTCTTATTCTCCCTGGTCTGTAATAGATTCTCAGTCTTTCCTTGTTTTTTGTGACCTTGACCATTTTGAGAAGTCCCGGTAAGACTCCTTTGTAGATGGAGATTTGCGGAATGTCCTCAATGTGGATTTTCTCTGATGTTTCTCTCAATGATTAGTCTGGGGTTATGGGCGTTTGGAAAGAACACTAAAGAGGTGGAGTGCCAGCCAGGCACGGTGGCTCACGCCTGCAATCTCATCACTTTGAGAGGCTGAGGCTGGTGGATCACAAGGTCAGGAGTTTGAGACCAGCCTGGCCCACATAGTGAAACCCTGTCTCTACTAAAAATACAAAAAATTAGCTGGGTGTGGTGTGGTGGCAGGCACCTGTAATCCCAGCTACTTGGGAGGCTGAGGCAGGACAATTGCTAGAACCCGAGAGGCAGAGGTTGCAGTCATCTGAGATCGCACCACTGTACTCCAGCCCAGGCGACAGTACAAAACTCCATCTCAAAGAAAAAAAAAAAAATGAGGTAGAATGCCCTTCTCCCGGCATCCTAGCAGTGGGTACGTGGCATGCCATCCCTGATAATGTTCACACTAATCATTTGGTTAAGGTGGTATCTGCCAGATCTCTCTACTCTTAAGTCACTATTTTTTTCACTTTTTCTACCACATTCTTTGGAATCCAGGCTTGTTGGGGGTGGGGAGATTAAACTCCACCTCCTGGATCGGGATGCATCTAATATACTGTTTGGAATCCTTTGTAGGGAGAAGCCACCCCTTCTCACTATTCAGTCATAATTTATATCAGTATAAACGTATATATATTTATTTTGTACCTTGGGTTATAATTCAATTATTTGTTCTTTATTTTGTTGCTTAAATGGTTCCAGCTTTGCCCAACTGAAGCTCTTTTGGACTGGCCCCTCTGTTCTTTTGACATGCCCTAATACTTCTGCTTATCCAGCACTTCCTTACTAAGGGTGTTGATCTGTCTCTCGGGCTGCAGTGCCATGGTGTGATCCTGGCTCACGGCAGCCTCAACTGTTCAAGCTCAAGCCATCCTCCCACCCCAGCCTCCCGAGTATCTGGGACCAGCCTCCCGAGTATCTGGGACCACAGGCATGCACCACCACACCCAGCTAACATTTTAAAAACTATTATTTGTAGAGATGAGCTCTCCCTATGTTGCCCAGGCTGGTCCTGAACTCCTGGACTCAAGCAATCATCCCATCTCGGCTTCCCAAAGTGCCGGGATTACAGGCATGAGCCACCACCACACCTGGCTGCTTATCTTATTTCTATCTCAAGAGGACATATGACCCCAGAGGACAACTAGATTACAGAGAGGACATCTGATTACTCTGTATTTTTACTTTTCACCCAGTTGCCTGCCAACATATAGCTACCAATGGAGTCAGACTGAAATGGCACATCCCCACAAAATAGCCCTCATGCCAGAGCCAGCACTGGTAAGGATGGGAAGGCGTCCTTTCCTCATGCTCTGGCCTTTGTCTTCTAGGCATCCTTTCTCTGGTCTCTGGGTGCCACCCTTCCCCCTTACTATGCTGGTAGCTGCTTGGCCACTTTAGAGCTGATGCTGGCACCTCCTGCTGGATGGGGTGTCCTTGCTCAGGAACCTCTAGGTGCCCTGGCTGGATCATTAGAGTCCAAGGGTTCCCCTTTCCTGAGGGGGAGGCATGCCCACAGGTGCTGCTTTGGCCACATGGACCATGAGAAACCTGGTCTTCGCTCCTGCAGGAAAAGGTCATTCTAGTCTTCCTCCTTCGCAGCACAATCTCCTCCCACTGCCAGGTGCTATTGGCTTCCTGGTCCTGCAGTCCGAAAGTAGCCCTGAATTTAGTGTCATTGCCTGAGCTCTGCCTCCACCTTTGGGGCCAATGGCAGTGACTGGCCACTGCCCCCACAGCCTGTTTTAGAGGAGTTTGTGGTCAGGGTGGGAGCGGGCCCCGGCTCCCTTCCACCTGTCCCTGCTCTGCACCAGGGCAAAAGGGCCGTGTCACTGGAGCTTTGGGTCTCGCTCACTCGGTAAGTCAAAGACACAGAAGACATATCCAGGGGACATACAGGGCTCATAGATCCCAGATGCTTCTGGATTAAAGGAGAAGGAATCTTGGCTGAAAGAACCCTGGAGGATGAAGCATGAAAGGTTTTATGAGGACAGGCTGTGTGGAGAAGACGTCCTCACTCTTCCTTCTGCTCAAGACCTTACTGGGTGGGGCCGTGCTGAGGGCATGTGGGGTGTGGTGCTTAATATGTACTCCATCCTGGTATGTAAATCTAAGGCAGGTAAGTCAAGGAGATAGGCTTTAATTGTGCACCCACTGTGTACCCAGCACTCTTGCTGGCCACTGGGGGAAATAACAGGGCAAGGGGAGACCTTGCTCCTGTCCCGAAGAGTTCATGGTCTTCAGGAGAAGGTAGGATGTTCAGGGACCACCCTGGGAGCATGGGTCCTGGTCATGCAGTTCAGACGTTCAGGGCCCATGTGACCTCTGTGGGCTGGCACTGCTTGACAAAGGCTTCCCATAGGCTGGGGATTGGGAGGGTGGAGAGCGGGTCGTGTGTGGTGTTTAGGAGCAGATCCTGAGTCTGATGGTTATTGAATCTGTGTGATCACTCCCCAGATGTGTGATCTTGGGAGCGCCACCTTGCTCCTCCAAGCCTCTACTTCCTTGTCTATAAAACAAGAGAAATATTTGCAAAATTGTTGTGAGGATAAAGGTGATGTTGTCTACATAATGCTCAACTGGGTGTGTGGCACACAGTAGCCGTTCAGTTACTGGTAGTAGCTGTCATTGTTATTTAGAAAGAAAGGGCCTTTCTAAAAGGGTGTCGAGGCTCACACCTGTATTCTTAGCACTTTGGGAGGACAAGGTGAGAGGACTGCTTGAGCCTAGGAGTTCGAAACCAGCCTGGGCAACATAGCGAGACCTCTCCATCGCTACAAAAAATTACAAAATTGGTGGAGCATGGTGGCATGTGCCTTTAGTCCCAGCTACCTGGGAGGCTGAAGTGGGAGGATCACTTGAGCCCAGGAGTTCAAGGCTGCAGTGAGCTATGATTGTACCACTGCACTCCAGTCTGGGCAATAGAATGAGACCCTGTACCAAAAAAAAAAAAAAAAAACCCTAAATAAATAAAAAGGAAGGCCAAGTCCAAGGCCACCTGCTCCAGCTACTCTCATCCCCCACACTCTCGATGCTGCATCTTCCATGACGCTCCTGGAAGAACAGGACCACAGCCTTCTGCGCTTGCCTCAGATTGGAGCAGGCACAGCGGTCTCCTTACCTGTTTTCTTGGAAGCAGAAAAGGCTACAGTTGAATGGTAGACACAATAATGGCCCCCAAAGATGTCCATGTCCTAATCCCTGGAATCTGTGAACTTGTTATCTTAATATGGCAAAAAGGACTGGTAAGGACCTCTGTAGGTGGGAGACCATCCTGTATTTTCTGAATAGGCTCAGTTTAATCACAAGGGTCCTTATGAGAGGGAGGCAGGAGGGTCAGTCAGAGAAGGAGGTGAGACAATAGACACAGGGTTGGAGGGGCAATGGCAGGAGGAGACCATGAGCCCAGGGGTGCAGGTGGCCTTGTCAACACCTTGATTTGAGACCTATTTCAAACTTGCGACCTCTAAAAGTATAATACATTTGTATTGTGGAAGCCACTAAATGTGTGGTAATTTGTTACTGCAGCAATAGAAAACGAATACACGTGTGTTATGAAAAATGACCCTTTCCTGGGCTGATTTTCCTCTTCTTGGGATGGGCCAAACCTTCTGCAGAGGCTAAATAGAGACCATGTTGCAAAGGGACATGTTTTTCTTTGGGATCCATGTTACAAACTTGTTACCCTGGGGTAATTAACACTGACACTTTCATTTCCATCACTTCCACATCAAAAGCAAATTTGTTATATGCATCAGTCCTACTTGGATGGAGGCAAACTCGGTTTCCCTTCTTTGGAGTTCTTGCCAATTCTCCTTGGAAGGCAGTAACGATCTGCCTTTGCTATTTAGAGCATCTTCATTTCCTGAATATCAGGATGACAACAATATCCTATAGATAGATCCTCTGCAACCTGAAGATTTATTTTCACACGTTGCTTTTTCTTTCCAAATAACAAAGCGTCTCCAAGGGAAAGGTAGCTTCTTGGAGCTGGGCATGCGGGACGGTGGAGTTGGTGTGTGTGTGTGCACGTGCCTGTGAGTGTGGGGGCTCCATGTGTTCTCAGCCCTTCCAGAAATAGATGGGCTGAGCTTTCAGTGAGTTTGAGGAAGCCTTGAAAAAAAAAAAAAAAAACCTGCTCTATTCTTTGGCATTGTAGCTGGTTTAAGATTAAACCAGAAATATGTCCCTTGATGTAAGGTTCCTCCGCCAGCCAGCAGGACTCTCCACAAATAGGAGTCCTCGGTTATCTCACAGACGTGGCCAGTAAAAAAACTGGCAGAACCTCGGTCCTTCATCTGGAGCTCACGAAGCCACGTTGAAATGGCACTAGGGAGTTTATGTAGCAGCACTTGCACATGTATAATCTCAAACCTATGAGGTAGATGTTATTATTCCCTTTCACGAAGAATAGTTCCTCTTTTTTTCCTTGTTTTTTTTTTTGAGACAGGGTCTCACTCTGTCTCCCAGGCTAGAGTGCAGTGGTGTGATCCTAGCTCACTGCAGCCTCAAATCCCTGGGCTTAAGCGATCCTCTCATCTCAGCCTCCTGAGTAGCTAAGACTACAGGAACACACCACCATGCCCACCTAGTTTAAAAATTATTATTTTTAGTAGACGCAAGCTCTTGCTATGTTGCCCAGGCTGGTCTCAAATTCCTGGGCTCAAGCAATCCTCCCACCTCAGCCTCTCGAAGTGCTGAGATTACAGGCATGAGCCACCGTGTGGCTTTTTTCCTTTTTCTTTTTTGAGAGCTTGAGATTTGGCAGGGCCTGTGTTAGGCTCCTTGCTTAGTTACTTAGTACGAGTACCTTATTTAATTAGTACAAGTTGAGCATCCTTAATCTGAAAATCCAATACCCAAATGCTCCTGAATCCAAAACTTTTTAAGCACTGACATAATGCCACAAGTAGAAAATTCCACGCCTGATCTGGCACAGTGGTTCATGCCTATAATCCCAGCACTTTGGAAGGCTGAGGCGGGCGAATTGCCTGAAGTCAGGAGTTCAAAACCAGCCTGGCCAACATGACGAAACCCCGTCTCTACTAAAAATACAAAAAAATAGCTGGATGTGGTGGCGCACACTTGTAATACCAGCTGCTTCTCAGGAAGCTGAGGCAGGAAAATTCCTTGAACCTGGGAGGTGGAGGTTGCAATGATTGTGCCACTGTACTCCAACCTGAGTGACAGTGAGACTCCATCTCAAAAACAAGAAAAAAAAGAAAATTCCACACCTGACCTCTGACCTCATGTGATGGGTCACAGTCAAAATGCAGTTGCACTACACAGAGTTTATTCAGTGTCCCCGAGGGGGAAAAGGCCCTCCCAGTCCCCTTTGGCTGCAATATATCTTTTCCACACATGCCCAGATCCCCCCATGCAAGCATGCTCACAAAGAGTAATGAAATAAAAACTTTGTTTCATGCACAAAATTTTCTAAAACATTGTATACAATTGCCTTGAGCCTATGTGTATAAGATGTATATGAAACAAAAATGAATTTCGTGTTTAGAGATGGGTCCCATCCTCAAGAGATCTCGTTATATAATATATGCAAATATTTCAAAATTCAAAAAAATCTGGCTGCGCACAGTGGCTCACACCTGCAATCCCAGTGCTTTGGGAGGTTGAGCTGGGCAGATTGCTCAAGCCCAAGTTCAAGGTTGCAGTAATGTATGGTGGCATCACTATACTTCAGCCTGGGCAACAGAGCTAGACCCTGTTTCAAAAGGAAAAAAAAAAAAAATCCCACATCCAAAACACCTCTGGTCCCAAGTATTTCAGGTGAGGAATACCCAGCCTGTATAATGTTTGGGAGCCCAGACGTGGGAGCCAAACTGCCTGGGTTGGAGTCCTGGCTCCCCCTCTTAGCAGCTGCATGGCTTTGCTCTCAAACTTCGTCACCTCTTAGTTCCTTCGTTCCCTCCTCTGTTAGGTATCCTGGAGATGGCTGTGAGGATGACGTGAGATGATATTTGTAGGGTGCTCAGAATGGTGCCAGGCATGTAAGAGATGCTCACTGTATCCTTTCAAGGCGGGTATTTGTAGCTGGCGCTTAGGTTCCTGTTGGACTGAACTCACTTCGGTGTCTTGCTGGCCTCTCCAAGAAAGACTTCTTTCTCCCCATCAGAGAGAGAATTTCCTCCTATGTCAGGTTGTTTGGCTGTGAGGCAGTAACTCTAACAGGATTAGTCTGAGTCTTGTATAATCTGTGATGACCAGTTGATTTTCAACAGAGGCGCCAAGACAGTTCAATGGGAGAAAAGAATGGTGCGGCTCCTTTGGAAAACAGTTTGCAGTTCCCCCCAGATTAAACATAAACTCATCATAGGACCCAGAAATTGCACTCTTAGGGATATGCCCCAAAGAACGGAAAGCAGGGACTCGAACAAATATTTGCACACCCGTGTTCATACCAGCACTCTTCACAATAGCCACAAGGTGGAAACAACTCAATTGTCCCCACCAGATGAATGGATGGACAAAATGCGGTCTGTGCATACAAAGGAATATTATTTAGCCATAAAAGGATTGAAGAGCTGATACACACTGTACCGTGGATGAATCTCGAAAACATCAGGCTAAGTGAAAAGCCAGACACAAAAGGCCACATATTGTATGAGTCCATTTGTATGGGATATCCAAAACAGGTACATCCCCGCAGACAGAGAGCAGACAGGCAGCTGTTCAGAGCCCATGGGAGAAGAGGAATGGGGAAGAACTGTCTAGTGGAGGTGGGGTTCATTTGGGGTGGATGAAAATGTTTTGGAACCAGGGGTAGATGGTGGCTGCCCAACACACAACACTGTGAATGTACTAAATGCCACTGAGTAGATTGTTCACTCTAAAATGGTAAATCTTATCTTAATTTCATCTCAATAAAAAATTAAGGAGGGAAAATCGCTTGAACCTGGGAGGCAGAGGTTGCAGTGAGCTGAGATTGCACCATTGCACTCCAGCCTGGGCAATAGAGCGAGACTCCATCTTAAAAAATAAATAAATAAGACAATGATTACTCATGGGAGGATATGATGATGGAAAGAGGACAGCGAAGAACTTCTGGGTTGCCAGTTACGTTCTGTTTCCTAATTAGGGCATGGAATATACCAGTGCCTTCACCGTGTGTGAAAATTCATCAAGCTATGCACATGATCTGATGCTTTGCTGAATGTATATTATACATCTATAAAAAAGTTAAAATGGAAAAGAAGTGCCCAAGACAGTGCCTGGAGCATATGAGGGCTCCACAACTCTTCATCTCCACCCCCGCCCCCCAGCTCCCTCACCAGTCCTCCTCCCTCACCTGTCGGTCTTCCCGATTTCTTTCAGAAGTGCAGTTTAGAGAGGAAAGAAGCCTGTCTCAGTCCTCTCACCAATAGCTGATGTGATCTCAAGAGAGTTGCATTGCCCACCGTGGAGACTTCACACATCACAGCTAAATCCTCCAAGAGGACCCGGTTGTGGAATCCTAATGAAGAATGCAATAGGTAATCTACCGAGGGAAGAGTTTACTAGACTCCAGATGGCAAGAAAAATGGGCATGAATGTTTAATATTTGAAAGGTTCTTTCTGCTTCAATTATTAAACACCACGCTAACTGGTACAAAATATTCTCTTAAATCATTTTCATGAAAGTTTCAAAAGAATTTTCTCCTATGTCAGGTTGCTTATGAGCAGGAGCTCATGCAGTTCCTCTCCAGAGGTGGAAGGCCGAGAGCCCTGCTCGGGCAGTGGTGGGTGGCGTGAGGAGCTCCCAGTGGAGCCTTAGGAGGGCATTCTGTGTGGATTTGTATCACCGCTCTTTTCATCAATGACTCCAAGAAGGAGCTGCAAGTACCACAGGCTTCCAGATCTTCAGGTGTGGCCTGGGACAGTGTTGCGTGCCTGTAGTCTCAGCTACTCCGGAGGCTGAGGAGGGAGGATCACCTGAGGCCAGGAGTTTGAGGCTGCAGTGAGCTAGTGTCACACCACTGCATTCTAGCCTGCGTGACAGAGACCTCACCTCTAGAACAAACAAGCAAATAAAACACTTGTGGAGGATGCGCCTGCTGGTAGCTCCCTGTCCACCATATTCTGCCCACTGGGGTCTCTTTCAGACCCCCAAACAAGCAATCTCTTTCCTGACCTGAGGCCTTTGCACAGCTGCTCCCTCTGCCTGTGAGTCTCAACCTTCCCCCTTTCTGGGCATCCTTCCCACCCTTCAGAGATCAGCTGAAGCATCTCCTTGCAAAGAAGCTGTTTTAAGCAGACCCAGGATTTGTTTCCTCAGGTCTGGTGAGACACATGAGCACAGGAATGACTGTCACGAAGGAGGAAGTTTATATGCGCAGGTCCCTAGAAACAGGAGGCCCGGCACGCCACTCAGAGCCGCACGGGGAGGTTCCAGGTAGGTCAGGAGGCAGAGGGGGAGTGAGGGAGCAGTGGGCAAGAGTCTTTGCTGTGATTTCCATGGGAAGGAAGGAGGGGGCAGGATAAGCGGGCTGAGGATGGGCTGGTTTGGATCATCTGAGGGCTGTGGGGCATAGGGACTATACCTAATTGTCTGGCTGGGGTGATTAGGGCAGGAGAGAGTGGCCCAGAGTGTGACAGCCCCATACAGGAGGTGGTTGGGGTGTTGGCTCTGGATGGGTTGGTTTGCATTTGAGAGGCTTGTTCACTTGCAGCCGAGTTGTTTACTCTCTCTAGGAATTGACTCACCCTGGGAGGGCAGTCCCTCCAGGATCAGCAAGACCCCAGAGAAAATGCATCAGAAGGATCACAAATAAAAGGCATGCGTAGTCCAGAGACCTTCCCATAAGCACTCCATATCTCTATAATGTTTATCGTATTTCCTCTGTCTCCTATAGTTTTGTCAGTTTCCTTCACTGGAACACAAGGTCTGGGGAAAGGGGCCGCATGTTGTTTTCTAGTGCATCCCGTGTCTAGCTAATGCCTGGAACTTAGTAGATGCCTAATAAATAGTAGGGAATTAATGAATAAATAAATTAAATTATATGTTTGCTTTGGCAAATTCTGCATTTTTTTTTTTTGAAACGGAGTCTTACTCTGTTGCCCAGGCTGGAGTGCAGTGGTGAGATCTCAGCTCACTGCAGCCTCTACCTCCCAGGTTCAAGCGATTCTCCTGCCTCAGCTTCCCGAGAAGCTGGGATTACAGGCGTCCGCCACTAAGCTCGACTAATTTTTATTTTTTATTTTTATTTTTGTATTTTTAATAGAGACAGGGTTTCACCATGTTGGCCTGGCTGGTCTCGAACTCCTGATCTCAGGTGATCCGCCCACCTCGGTCTCCCAAAGTGCTGGGATTACAGGCGTGAGCCACTGTGCCCAGCCAATTCTACAATTTTAAAGGCTATTCTACTAAACCCCTAATTGTGTGTGCGGTATATTTTTTAAGTTGGATATGCCAGTCTCAGCTGCTGACAGCTCTGAAATGAAGCATATTCTTTCCCTGTTGTTGCTCTGCCCTGAGTGCTGTCAAATTTCCCAAGTGTTTTGACAAATCTTCCCACCCATGACTTCAGCAATGAAGTGCTGCCTGGAGGGGAAAGTGAGGGAGGAAGTAGACTGGCGCACCTGTAGCCCATGTCTTATTTTCTTTCTTTATTTGTTTTTAATTTGCATTTTGTATTTATTTCTTTGAAACAGAGTCTCGTTCTTTTGCCCAGGCGGGAGTGCAGTGGCGCGATCGTAGCTCATTGCAGCCTTGACCTCCCAGGCTCAAGTGATCTTCCTGCCTCAGTACCCCTGAAGCAGCTAGGACCACAGGTGCGCACCACCATACCAATGGCCAGGTTAATTTTGTAATTTTTTTGTAGAGACAGGATCCACTCTGTTGTCCAGGCTTACTATTTAAGAACTTTTTTTAGGGCCAGGCACGGTGGCTCATGCCTGTTATCCCAGCACTTTAGGAGGCTGAGGCAGGCAGATCACGAGGTCAAGAGATCAAGACTATCCTGGCCAACATGGTGAAACCCCGTTTCTGCTAAAAATACAAAAATTAGCTGGGCATGGTGGCATGTGCCTCTAGTCCCAGCTACTTGGGAGGCTGAGGCAAGAGAATTGCTTGAACCCGGGAGGCAAAGATTGCAGTGAGCTGAGATCACGCCACTGCACTCCAGCCTGGTGACAGAGTGAGACACCATCTTAAAAAAAAATTTCTTTTTTTCTTTTAGAGACAAGGTCTCGTTGTATTGCCCAACTTAGTAGACGAGGCTGGAGTACAGTGGCTATTCACAGATATGAAAATTGCACACCACAGCCTCAAACTCCTGGTCGCAAGTGATCTTCCCACCTCAGCCTCCGAGAAGCTGGGACTACAGGCATGCACCATGGCACCCAGCTCTCCTCTTTTCTTTTTGAATTGACTTGTTTTGGGAGTGGGACCCTGAAAATGGCAACAGAGAGTGGGAATGTGACACTATTACTAAAAAGGTGTGTGAGGTGCACTGTCTCCAGCTACATTTTTTTCTAAACCAAGTCTATACTGGGAAATAATATTTGTTCTAATTCCTGTAGAATTAACTCTCTGACCACACAATTCTCCAACGTAGCCTAATGTGTGGCTGGCATTTTCCAAACATAGATGAATTCCCTTTGGCTGTGGAGCCAAACAAGTGACTTCCTGGACCAGAAGAAAGTGAAGACTCAGGGGAGGTGGGCTGCCAGCCCCTAGCTGCACAAAAAGTGTAGAAAAGAGTCAATCAGTAAAACAAAAAGGGGGGCGGACATGGGAGTGGTGTGAAGGGGCCAACCCATCCCAACACTGGTTATTATCATTGTTTGGACCTTGAGAAATCCAATGTGTGAAAAAAATGTAATTGTTGACTTCACTTGTATTTCTTTGTTTACTAGTGAAGTTGAACTTTACTTTTCTTTTACTTTTTTCTTTATTTTATTTATTTTTTTGAGACAGTGTCTCCCTCTTGTTGCCCGGGCTAGAGTGCAATGGTGAGATCCCAGCTCTCTGCAACCTCTGCCTCCCGGGTTCAAATGATTCTCCTGCTTCAACCTCCTGAGTAGCTGAGATTACAGGCTCCCGCCATCACGCCCGGCTAATTTTTGTACTTTTTAGTAGAGATGGGGTTTCGCCTTGTTGGCCAGGCTGATCTCGAATTCCTGACCTCAGGTGATTCACCTGCCTCGGCCTCCCAAAGCACTGGGATTACAGGTGTGAGCCATCACGCCCAGATTATTTTATTTTATTTTTTAAGTTCTGGGATACATGTGCAGAACATGCAGGTTTGTTACATAGGTATATATGTGCCATGGTGGTTTGCTGGACCTATCAACCTGTCATTTAGGTTTTAAGTGCCACATGCATTAGGTTTTTGTCTTAATGCTCTCCCTCCCTTTGCCTCCCACCCCCCGACAGGCCCCGTTATGATGTTTCCCTCCCTGTGTCCATGTGTTCTCATTGTTCACCTCCCACTTATGAGTGAAAACATGAAGTGTTTGACTTTCTGTTCCAGTGTTAGTTTGCTGAGGATGATGGTTTCCAGCTTCATGCATGTCCCTGCAAAGGACATGGTCTCATCCTTTTTTATGGCTGCATAGTATTCTGTGGTGTATATGTGCCACCTTTTCTTTATCCAGTCTATCATTGATGGGCATTTGGGTTGGTTCCAAGTCTTTGATATTGTAAATAGTATCACAATAAACATATGTGTGCATGTGTCTTTATAGTAGAATGATTTATAATCCTTTGGCTATATACCCAAGAATGGGATGGCTGCGTCAGAACTTTATTTTTTGTGGAGTGTGTGTGGAAGATGCTTATTGGCCAGATTTTTTCTCTGGTGACTTGCCTGTTTGTATCCTTTCCGCATTTGTTGAAGGGCATGTCCATTTTCCTTATTAGTTTGTAAAGACTATTTACATTCTAATATCCAGGCCGGTCTGCATGTTGTACATTGTTTTTTCTGGTCCATCAGTGCCAGACAACTTCTTTCTGAATGGCCACGTTGAGGTGGATGTGCAGTTATTTACACACTATCAGTCAGCGTAGGTGTGCATTTCTATGGTTGGAGCCAATTTTTGGATTGCATGCTGGCAAGGAAAACTCTTGTCACTAGGGATGATAAATTTGCTTCCCTCAAGTGTCTTTGAATGAATGGGGCTGAGAGTACTTCATGGGCTTTACCAGCTGTTAAGACACTCTTGCTTGTTCAGTGTGAAAAGAAATATTGGGTGGTTCAAAGCCCTGGGTGACAGGGAGAATAATGATGAGGGCTTAGACTGGGAGATAGAAGCCTCGTAACTCGCAATGAGATCCTGGCAAGAAATGGAATTTCTCCAGGGCTCTTCTAAAAAGTAAGGCAGTGACGTTTAGGGGGTTCAGCTGGAAGTCTGCAGCAGTTGACTTGGGGAGACCAGCGAGTGTGGAGAGCAGATATGAAAGGGAACTTGTACTGTTTCCTTTCTATACTTCTGTTCCACTTGAGTTTTATTTTGTTTTTTTGAAATTGACTCTCACTCTGTCACTGCTCACTGCAACCTCTGCCTCCTGGGTTCAAACAATTCTCCTGCCTCTGTCTCCTGAATAGCTGGGACTACAGGTGTGGGCCACCACACCTGGCTAATTTTTTTTTTTTGTATTTTTAGTAGCAACGGGGTTTCATTGTGTTGACCAGGCTGGTCTCGAACTCCTGACCTCAGGAGATCCACTTATCTCGGCCTCCCAAAGTACTGGGATTACAGATGTGAGCCACCGTACCTGGCCCTTGAGATTTATTTATTTATTTATTTATTTTTGAGACAGTGTCTCACTCTGCCTCTCGGACTGGAATGAAGTAGTAAGATCATACCTCACTGCAACCTCAAACTCCTGGGCTCAAACGATCCTCCCACCTCAGCTTCCTGAGTAGCTGGGACTACAGGTGTGCATCACTGCGCCTGGCTAATTTTTAAAATTCTTGATTCTTGTGGAGATGAGGTCTAGCTATGTTACTCAGGCTGGTGGTCTCGAACTCTTGGCTTCAAGCTATCTTCCCATGGCCTCCCAAAGTGCTGGGATTATAAGTGTGAGCCACCACACCTGGCCCACTTGAGTTTTTATCACCTGCATGTATTTGTGAGTTTTCTCAATATTGTATTATGAAACATTTCAAGCAGACAGAAATGTTGCAAGGATTGTACACAAGCATCCTGCACTCAGCATCCAGAGTCAACTGCTGACATTGGCCACACTTGCTTTATCACCTATTTATCCACCTGTCAGCCCTCTACCCACTGATATTTACATGCATTTTAAGGTAAGTTGCAGGTGTATAACTTGTCCAGATATTTTTGAAATTAGTTCCTCAGTCTGTTCATAAAAAGAAGTGCTTAAATGAAATGATCCTTAAGGTTACATCTGACTTCAAAGATGGCAAATACGGCAATCTTTCAAGAAAAAGATTTCAGGCCCCCCCTCACTGAGGAAGGTATTTTTTCTTAATTTCTTTTTTATTACTTATAATTTTTTAAAAATGTCAGAAAAAGGCCAGGCTCAGTGGCTCACGCCTGTAACCTCAGTACTTTGGGAGGCCAAGGTGGGAGGATCAACTGAGGCCAGGAGTTTGACACCAGTCTGACCAAAATGGTGAAACCCCGTCTCTACTAAAAATACAAAAATTAGCCTGCTGTGGTGGTGCACGCCTGTAATCCCAGTTACTTGGGAGGCTGAGGCAGGAGAATTGCTTGAGTCTGGGAGGCAGAGGCTGCAGTGAGCCAAGATCATGCCATTGCACTCCAGCTTGGGCGACAAAAGCAAAACTCCAAACCAAAAAAAAAAAAAAAAAAAAAGACAGAAAAGAAAGAAGGGAAGCAGAGAAGGGAAGGAGGTAGAGAGAGACAGGTGAGGGGAAGGAAGGGAGAGAGAGAGAATCACAGAGATCACAGAGTAAGTCCTCCTAATTTATTTGATATAAGTAATGTGTGTTTTTGTTGAAAAATGAGAAAATAGAGGCAAAAAAAAGTGGCAATCACTCAGAGATCTGATTTTACTGTGTTTAAGCGTAGATTTTTTCTAGTGCAAGTAAATATGAGTAATTAAACGAATGGTATCATACTTCTGTAACCTTATCCAAAATAAATGATGAGATTGTGGATATCTTTCCACGTGGCTAGAGACATGCCTGCCACACTGTATGTGAACCTGATTTCTTATGGCAACCTATTGAGCTAAGTGCCTCTTATCATCATCCCTGTGTGAGACACGAAGAGGCTGAGGCTAGGAGAGGTTAAGAAACTTGTCCAACATCACCCAGCAAGTAAGTGGCAGAGCTGGGGCTTGGATTCAACTCTGACTTAATACAAAGCACATACGTTTAGCTATTATATTTATTTCCAACCAAAAAGAAATTGGCATTCCTGTACTTGTACTAAGAACTGGTTGGGTGCGGTGGCTCATACCTGTAATCCCAGCACTTTGGGAGGCAAAGGCAAGAGGATCACTTGAGCCCAGGAGTCCGAGACCAGCCTGGGAAGTAAGACCCCTTCTCTACAAAAGAAAAAAAAAAATAGCTGAGCATAGTGGCAGGCACCTGTGGTCCTAGGTACTTGGAAGGCTGAGGTGGGAGGATTGCTTGTGCCCAGGAGGTTGAGGCTGCAGTGAGCTATGATGGTGCCACTGCCCTCCAGCCTGGGGGACAGAGTGAGACCCTGTCTCACAAAACAAGAAAAAAGAGAAATGGATCAATGTTTTTGCATTATGCAGATTGCTTTCAGCTATTTAATTAGTATTTGGAGGTATTTAGCTACATGAAGAGAAGGAGGTATGTTAGAGATTTGGTAGCGAGAACAAAGAAAGTAGCCCAGCTGGCTTAAGCAAAGCAGGGTGGGTGGGATCCATGGTGAGGGTGCGGGAGGCCAGCCTCCAGGACTGGCCTGAGCACCGCTCCCCACTGCTGCTTTCTCTTGCCACATCTGCTCTGTTCCTCCCTTTGTGCAGGTGGTTTCCTGGGCTCCTCCGGCCTCCCTTAGGGAACGGGAACCCTTCAGTTCCAAATTCACTTCCAGGTCCAGTCAGACACAGAGCTCAGCTGTCTCTCAGTTCTAGTTGATGATTCCAGGGATAAGAAAATCTAGCTGGAATCAAGATTCTGTCCCTGGTCCAGTAAGCAATGGCTGGGGAAGGGGATTCCCTAGCATAATGTGGCCAACGGGAGTTTGCTCTCACAGATAGAAGGAGGAGAAGAGAAAAGCTCCCAAAGAAGAGGGTCACTGGCCTGTGGGTGGGCAGGCACTCCAACAGATAACCCTCAAAAGAATGGGTGGAACAGATAGTTCAGCAATCCAAAGCCAAGAGACACCACAACCTACCCACCCCACACACTGCTGGATTCCTCTTCACCTGTGCTGGGATGAGGGGGGGTCTGTGAAGTCTTTGGTGGATGCATAGACATTAAAACACAATGGGCTTCAGTCTGCTCAGGGCATCTGCATGTGTCATGAGACAAAGGGTTTGAAGGGCTGGAATTGGTGCCTGTATTCAATGGCTGAGGCTGCCGTAACAAAGCACCACAGACTGAGCGCTCTAACAACAGAAATGTATTGTCTCAGTTCTGGAGGCTGGAAGTCCGAGATGGAGGTGTCAGCAGAGTTGGTTTCTTTTGAGGCCTCTCTCCTTGACTTGCAGGTGGCCTTTTTCATCTTCACAGGACATTCTTCTTCTCTGGATGACTGTCTCGAAATTTCCCCTTTTTATAAGGACACAGGACATATTGGATTAAAGCCCACCCTAAATTAGACCAACTTCATTTTAACTCCACTACCCCTGTAAAAACCCTAACACCTGGCCGGGCGCGGTGGCTCAAGCCTGTAATCCCAGCACTTTGGGAGGCCGAGACGGGTGGATCACGAGGTCAGGAGATCGAGACCATCCTGGCTAACACGGTGAAACCCCGTCTCTACTAAAAAATAAAAAAAAATTAGCCGGGCGAGGTGGCGGGCGCCTGTAGTCCCAGCTACTCGGGAGGCTGAGGCAGAAGAATGGCGGGAACCCGGGAGGCGGAGCTTGCAGTGAGCTGAGATCCGGCCACTGCACTCCAGCCCGGGCGACAGAGCGAGACTCCGTCTCAAAAAAAAAAAAAAAAAAAAAAAAAAAAAAAAAAAAAAAAACAAACCCTAACACCTAATAAGGTCACACTCTGAGATACAGGAGATTGGGGTTTCAACATGTGAACTTGAAGGGAGCACAATTCAACCCATAACAGTTCCCCTCTGAGTCCCCCTCCAAATTAAGTGGAGGCAAGTGGACCAGATAACACAAAGCAAGGGTAGTATCCCCATTGGCATCACACTCAGAGTGAGCCCAAAATCTGTTCCTGAATGTTCCGTGAGTGTCAGGGAGCTAAAGTCAACCCAGCTCAATGTCTCTATTTTGGAAGGGGTGAAATAGATGCACCACAACTATGTGTTCAGTGAATGAGTGAAAAAGGCCAGCAACGTCTCAGAGGCTCCAGGAGCCATGGTGCAGAAACTAGGATCGAAGTTGGGTCTTCTTGGCAGAACAGGCCCTCAAGTCCCTACCTGGAAAATCTTTCTGTCCTCTGAAAGTGGTAGGAAAACAGGCTAAGTATGAGCCCTTCAAAAACTCTGTGTGTGTGTTCATGTATGCGTGTGCAGGTGCACGTGTGTGCTCCTTTTGCCTTGAGTCTTCTTGTGAGATTTCAATACCCTTATTATTCTCAGGTAAGGCAGGTGCTTGCAAACAAAGATGCTGATTTTTGAAACTCTCTCTGGTGTGGGTTTTAGGAGCCTGGTTTCGAAGTCAAAGTGAGCATACACACACTCTGCCATCTCTGAGTTCAGCCTCTTTAATATGAGAGTCATAGGGTGGAAAGGAAGTTCCAAGAATAGTGATAATTCCAGATATTCTTCTGCTTCGTTAAGATCAACAGATGTAATGACTCATACGTCTCAGACTGTGTTCAAGGAATAAGAAAAAATCTGAAAGAACCAGAATTAAGCAACCTTGGTATGACGGTCTCAACTTCTCTAATGCAAAATGACAGATGTCACTTTTGTTTCAGTCACTTTTCCGTATGGTCCCATGAACTTCCAATATGAGTAGAAGAAAAAGGTGTCCTCTTAGGAATGACACTGATTTTGATTATGTATTTGAAGGGGCTGAAATGATATTGCAATGAGAAAAGAAATGGGTAAAAATGTAAACAAATGATTCATCATGTTGGAAATGGGCACGTGGCTCAGCCCTTCTTACAATGTGTGAGCAGATCATTTTCCACAGACAGGGATTAAAAAACACTTTGTGCCTTTATAGAAAACAAAAGTAATACCGCCACTCTGTCCAGCTTGGGTTTCCAAAGAACAAAATCTTGAGCATTTCCTGTGAGCCTGGACTCCCGAGCAGAAACCACCTCATCTCCGACTTTTGCAGGGTTGATGTTGGAGGAAGTAACACAGCGTTGTGCATGATAATTATGAGAGGACTTGGTGTTTTTCCACCATGAAAAGGTGGGTATAAACATGGTGATCTTGCGGGCTTTAGACACAAAACATTAAGGGCAGGCGCGGTGGTTCACACCTTTAATCCCAGCACTTTGGGAGACTGAGGTAGGTGGAGCACAAGGTCAGGAGATCAAGACCATCCTGGCCAAGATGGTGAAACCCTGTCTCTACTGAAAATACAAAAACTAGCCGGGAGTGGCGGCACGTAGTCCCAGCTACTTGGGAGGTTGAGGCAGGAGAATTGCCTGAACCCAGGAGGCAAAAGCTGTAGTGAGCCGAGATCACGCCACTGCACTCCAGCCTGGGCAACAGAGTCAGACTCCGTCTCAAAACAAAACAAAACAAAACAAAACCCAAAAAACGTTAACTACTTGTTGGACTTTTTGTTGGATGAGCTAGTCTTAGTGAAGCCTAGTTACCTTCCCCTTTTTTGCCCACAAACTTTTCTCCTTTTGAAAGACTTTGTCTCTGAATATTCCCTTGACAGATAAAATAAATGTTATGATCTGAATAGTCATACTTCTTCCAAATTCATATGCTGAAGCCTGAATCCCTAAGGGGATGGTATGAGGAGGTGAGGCCTTTGGGAGGTAATTAGGTCGTGAAAGTAGAGCCTTCATGATGTGATTAGTGTCTTTCTAGAAGAAGAAGCAGGCCAGGTGCAGTGGTTTAACTTCTTGGTCTGCCTCTCCATCTGCTCAGACATCTCCAACCAGCTACCGTCACTGTCCTGGTTGAGCAGAAGAACATAAACTGGGGCCGGGTGTGGTGGCTCATGCCTGTAATCCCAGCACTTTGGGAGGCCTAGGCAGGAGTTATTGCTTGAGGTCAAGAATTCAAGACCAGTCTTGGCAACATAGTGAGACCCTGTCTCCCCAAATAGTTTTTTTTTTTTTTTGAGATGGAGTCTCGCTCTGTCGCCCAGGTTGGAGTGCAGTGGCGCAATCTCCACTCACTGCAAGCTCCGCCTCCCGGGTTCATGCCATTCTCCTGCCTCAGCCTCCCATGTAGCTGGGACTACAGGCACCCACCACCACGCCCGGCTAACTTTTGTATTTTTAGTAGAGACGGGGTTTCACCGTGTTAGCCAGGATGGTCTCGATCTCCTGACCTCGTGATCAGCCCGTCTCGGCCTCCCAAAGTGCTAGGATTACAGGCGTGAGCCACCACGACCGGCCCCAAATAGTTTTTTAAAAATAGTTGGGTGCGGTGGTATACACCTGTAGTTCCAGCTACTTGGGAAGCTGAGGTGGGAGGATCACTGTAACCCAGGTGTTTGAGGCTGCGGTGAGCTGTGTTTGTACCACCTCTCCCTGGGCCACAGAGTGAGACCCCAAATCGAAATAAATAAAAAAGAAGAAATGAGAGAGCTTGCTCTCTCTCTCTCTCTCTCCACCATGGAGGATACAATGAGAAGATGGCCATCTGCAAGCCAAGAATCGACCCTCACCAGACACCAGATCTGCCCGTGCCTTGATCTCGGCCTCCAGAACTGTGAGACACAAATTTCTGTTGTTTGGAGCTGCCCAATTTGTTGGTTTTGTTATGGAAGCCTGAATAGATGAAGACATCTACCATTCCCGTTTCTCCAGAGATCTCTTTAAAGAAGGAATTCCTCCTCACCCCTAAAACTTGCTGTTACATTCCAGGACAGAGCTATTTTCAACTAAATGTGTAACAAATACCCATTTATGACTGTACAATAGGAGGTCACGTTCATGACCTAGCTGCAATGCCTCTTTTTCTATTTTTGAGACGGAGTTTCACTCTTGTTGCCCAGGCTGGAGTGCAATGACGCCATCTCGACTCACCACAACCTCCGCCTCCCGGGTTCAAGCAATATTTCCTGCCTCAGCCTCCTGGGTAGCTGGGATTACAGGCATGCACCACCATGCCCAGTTAATTTTGTATTTTTCAGTAGAGACGGGGTTCCTCCATGTTAGTCAGGTTGGTGTCGAACTCCTGACCTCAGGTGATCTGCCCGCCCCGGCCTCCCAAAGTGTTGGGATTATAGGCAGGAGCCACTGCTCCTGGCCTGCAATGCCTTTTTTATGAGCTGCAGGATGTTGTACTGTGGGGTTCATGATTATTTCTTATAAAATTATCGTATGTCTTTTTTCATAAGGTGCAAATCCTCGCAAGAGGCTGCAATGTTTTTTTTTCTTTGTTTATTTATTTATACATTGTCTCATTCCAGGAAGGATTTATGATAGTTTATACAAGATTATAGAAGATAAAATAAGAATAACTAAGTGAAGAAACTGGGATATAGAGATTGGAAAGCTAAGATGCATCTAGGAGTGGATTAGTAGTACACAGGCAGGTGCAGAGTGAACCATAAATTTGGTTCTGAGATTATTAACAGCTATGCTGAGAGGGACATACAAGCAGGTTTATGACTGATTTATCTTTGTGTGTGTGTGTGTGTGTGTGTGTGTGTGTGTGTGTGTGTGTGTGTGTGTGATCGAGTTTCGCTCTTGTTGCCCAGGCTGGAGTGCAATGGCGCGATCTCAGCTCACCGCAACCTCCGCCTCCCGGATTCAAGCGACTCCCCTGCCTCAGCCTCCTGAGTAGCTGGGATTATAGGCACCCGCCACAGGCCTGGTTAATTTTTGTATTTTTAATAGAGACAGGGTTTCGCCATGTCAGCCGGGCTGGTCTTGAACCCCTGACTTCAGGTGATCCACCTACCTTGGCCTCCCAAAGTGCTAAGATTTCAGAGATGAGCCACTGCTCCCGGCCAATCATGACTTTCTATTCTGATGCTTAGACATTTTGGGAGCCTTACTGACCCTGGAAGACTGTCCTCCCAGGGTTGGCCAGTTTCCAAAGATAGTAAAGGGCTAGGACTCTCAGCATGCCCTTCAGAAGCAAACCAACTACTCCAGAGCCCACAGCCCCAGCCACCTTCTCTGTGGGGCTGTCATCCTCTGGACCACTCTCCCTTACCCAAGTCACCAGAGGGCTGGCTACCAGACAACCGGGGACAGTTTCTATGTCCCAGAGTCTGCTGAAATAATAGACACCAGCCAAGCCCAAGCTTGCATGTGTTGCCTTTCCTTCCCTAGATACCACAGTCAAGGCTCTTCCCCATCGTCCTCTCCTGCTCCTTCCTCCTGACCCACGCTGGTGCTTCCCCAGTGGCCCTACATCCTGTACCCTGCCTCCTGTTTCTAGGGACCTGTGCATACGAACTGCTTCCTTCCTGACAGTCATTTCTATTCCTGTTTTTCTTACCATCGCTGAGTAAGACAATCCAGGTACAGTTCACAATAATTCATGGTGTCCAGTGAGAAAAAGAAGCCAATTGCTCAGAAGTACAATGGTTCATAAAACTGAGGCCAGATGTCACTGCCTCCTGTGAGCCCTCTTAAAGAAAGTGTCATGAAGTAAGCAACGTCCTCAAAGCCACATCCATAGTGGAGCCCCCCGGGACCCATTAGAATGCTTCCTCAGCAAGGAATAGGAAACTGACTAAAAGGGACCTAAACGTGAAAGTTCAGAGGTAGAGTGGTTCCGGGGAATTTACAGCTCCAGCGGAGCTTGGCTTGTTTAGGATTTTTTGGTTTTTTATTTGTTTGTTTGTTTTTGCTTCACCCCTGAGCACTTTCTGATACCTAATAGATCTGTTTAACTTAATATTATGGGAAAATACTCCCTCTGTCCCCCAGACTGGAGGGCAGTGACGCCATAATAGCTCATTATAACCTCGAACCCCTGGGCTCAAGTGATCCTCCTGCCTCAGCCTCCAGAGTAGAAGGATTGGGCGGCAGGAGATGAAACCCCTGCAGAAGGGCAAGTCAGGCAGAGGTGGACTGAGGCCAGCACCTGCTCCCTAAACTTGCAGCATTGCCTGAGTCTCCCAGAGTCTCCACACATCCCCAGGGCACAGCAGGGTGAGGGTGGGGGAATAGCTCATTTAAATCCTGAAACAACTTCATCATTAATCATTTAATGGAGTTGGTATGGAAATAACACGATTATTTGCTCTTGGGAGAAAATAGGGGCTCAAAACAAAAGTAAAACTTGATTATAGAAAAATCCAGGGCCAGGCGTGGTGGCTCAAGCCTGTAATCCCAGCACTTTGGGAGGCCGAGACGGCCGGATCACGAGGTCGGGAGATCGAGACCATCCTGGCTTACACGGTGAAACCCCGTCTCTACTAAAAAATACAAATAAAATAAAATAAAGCCGGGCGAGGTGGCGGGCGCCTGTAGTCCCAGCTACTCGGGAGGCTGAGGCAGGAGAATGGCATGAACCTGGGAGGCAGAGCTTGCAGTGAGCTGAAATCCAGCCACTGCACTCCAGCCTGGGCGGCAGAGCGAGACTCCGTCTCAAAAAAAAAGAAAAAAAAAAAAAAAGAAAAATCTGGTTTTGTTTTTGCATGGTTGAGCTCTCAGGTTCCAGGGAAGCTCGGTGCACAGTATTTTGGCATTTGCTGTGCAAACAGTTGTTTCGTGCTCACTAATACCCAGTTCTGTAGCTGTAGGCAGGACTCAGGGTGAGCCTCAAATTTTCTCTTTCGTTCTATAGGAAAATAGTTTGTCTATATTTCTTCATTTTTTGACAATGGGCATTATTGCTGTGGCGTTTATTTGGTAAGTAAACACTCCTGAGGCACTGTTCTAGTCAGTGGGCACAGGTGAGTGAATAAAGCGGAAAGTGTGCACCCTCATTGAATCCTCACACGTGCATGAGAAAAGGTGTTTTAATCCCAGCTCAACCATTTACTAGCCGTAGAACCTTCGGCAAATTATCAAATCCCTCTGTGTCTTGGTTTCCTCATTTGCCAAATAGAAAATGGTAATAATCAAAATTTGTTGTTTAGAGTAAGTGAGTTACTATCATAACAGTGTCTGTTCTGTAGTAAGGAGGAATGAATGCTAGCTATTATAATGTGTAATCTTACGGCCAGGGGTAAATTTATTTGTGTTTTATTGGAAAAGTGTCAGATGATTAGGGATATTGTAATCCCTAATGGCACGGTACATCAGTTTGGATTAGATGCAGCTGTGAGTAAGAGACACTGTTAGTGACAAGATATAAATGTATTTCTCCTTCCTATAAAAGTCTGGCAGTAGGTAGTCCAGGGCCAGAATTGTGAGTCTGCTCCACAGAATCCTCAGACACCCAGGTTTCTTCTATGTTGCTGTCCATGATCTCAATTCATATGGTTGCCTCCTGGTCCAATATGGTTGCACAGGTCCAGTCATCACACAAACATTCCAGCCAGAAGGAAGGAGGAAGGGAAAGGACATGAGCGGCTGTCTTTACGGAAAACTTTTGGAAGCTGCCATGGGATACTGCCACTTACATCTCATTAGTCAGAACTTGGTCATATGACCATATGTTACTTCAAAGGCGATGAAGAAAAGTAATTTTTATTTTGGGGGTGCATATGCTCAAATAAAAATTGGGGGTTCAATGAAGATGGAAAAAAGGAGAATGCTTTTGGATGGCAACTAGCAATTTCTGATGAACACAGTAGTTTAGGTATATTTTATGTATGTCCATGTACTTAAAAAAACACTTGTTGAGACCAGCCCTGGGCAACATAGTGAAACCCCATCTCTATAGAAAATACAAAAATTAGCGGCCGGGTGCGGTGGCTCATGCCTGTAATCCCAGCACTTTGGGAGGCCAAAGCGGGTGGATCACCTGAGGTCAGAAGTTCGAGACCAGCCTGGCCAACACAGTGAAACCCTGTCTCTACTAAAAATACAAAAAAATTAGCCGGGCATGGTGGCAGGTGCCTATATTCCCAGCTTCTCAGGAGGCTGAGGCAGGAGAATCACTTGTACCCGGGAGGCAGAGGTTGCCGTGAGCGGAGAGTGCACCACTGCACTCCAGCCTGGGCAAGAAGAGCGAAACCCCGTCTCTAAAATAAAATAAAATAAAATAAAATAAAATAAAATAAAATAATTAGCCGGGCGTGGTGGAATGTGCCTGTAGTTCCAGCTACTCACGAAGCTGAGAAGTGGGAGGATCACTTGAGCCCAGGAGGTCAAGGCTGCAGTGAGCTGTGATGGTGCCACTGCACTCCAGCCGGGGCAACAGAATAAGACCCTGTCTCAAGAAACAAACTTATTGAGCATGTAGGCAAGGTGGGTCTTAGAGGTTCCCTTCTGGGCAGTCTTTCGTTCAGTCTCTCATGAATGATCGAGGCAACATTTCCCATCTGATTTGCTTTTGCAGACAAATTTATTTGTTTATTCTTTTTGGGGAGGTCATGCTAATCTTCTCCGTATCGTTGCAATTTTAGTATATGTGCTGCCGAAGTGAGCATTCCGAGACAGATTTCTTAAAAAAAATTTTCCACTAGCGATGTTGTCTGATGCTGAACTCTGAGGGTAAATCATTCCGTTTTACTTGCCTGATACTTTGATTTTTGCTGGGGAGTCACCCTTAGCCTATAATTACCCCTAGGCCTTGAGTGAAAATAATCGACCAATATTAAATTTCAGCCAGATGCAGTGACTCATGCCTATAATCCCAGCACTTTGGGAGGCCAAGGGGAGTGGATCACTTGAGCCCACGAGTTCAAGACCAGCCTGGGTAACATGGCGAAAGCCCACCTCTACAAAAAATACAAAAATTAGCTGGGTGTGGTGCTGCCTGCCTGTGGTCCCAGCTACTCGGGAAACTGAGTGGGGAGGATCACCTGAGCCTGGGAGGTCGAGGCTCCTGTGAGTTGTGATCACACCCCTGCACTTGAGCCTGGGTGAGAGTGAGACCCTGTCTCAAAAAATATATATATTATATTATTATATATAAATTAATAATTAATATATTAAAATAATAATTAATACATTAACATAATTAATAATATATATTATATATTACATATAAATTTAATATATATATATTAAATCTCTCTGACCCAGAATCACAGAACCTTAAAGCTGGAATGGCCTACGAGAGCATTCAGCCCCTACCCTTCCTTATTCACATGCTGAGAGGGGCGGTGGCTTCCCGGGGCTCCCCTTGCTAGTGCTAGGGGCGTGTGGCCCCATCAAAACCCCTCTGCCTCCTGACACCAGGGGAAGGGTCAGCATTCAGGCCGAGGCCAGCAGGCCTCAGTCACGAGGCACCAGGCTGCGCTCAGGGAGGTTGCAACTGACGCTTGATTCTCCCTTAATCCCCCAGTGACCTGTCCCAGTTCCACAAGTACACATTTCTGAGCCCTGCTTGAGACAAAACTCCGCTTTGAACTTGTATCCTTTTGCTCTCTGAGCATCTCCTCCTCCTCCCTTCAGCCGCCCGCTCCACTGTCTGCCCCACCGCACATGCCAACCTGTCATTGTACCCATCCCTGGGGGTGGGGAGGAATTCCATGCCCTCTGGCCAGGTCTAGGTGCCCCGAATAGCTGGATTGCATGTAGTCTGTTGCCCTAATAGTAAACAATCCAAAGTGATTAATAGTAATAATAAACCATCTGCTAATGATTGAGCCTGTGTCTGATGGGTTAAGATGGTCCCTCGATTGATGCCATTCTGACTCGCATTCTAACTTTTTCAGGGTGGGCCAGAAGGGCTGGAGTTAGCCTGGCACTGGCATCCCTGGGCAGGCTGTCACAGAGGGGCACTCCAGCCTGCCTGGGTGACAGAGTGAGACCCTCTTCTAAAAAAATTTTTAAAAAGCAAATGTATGACCTGTTCTTAGAAAAACAACAGTTTTATAGTTACCCATGCTCCCAGTTAAAATATAACTCTATATTTAGAGTAAAAATATAACTCTAATGTAATTCAAATAAAAATACTAACATTAATTCCTTTTTGGGGGAAAAAAAAAACCCACTCTGGTTTGAACCATCCTTTAATGCATGGGGCAGGGAGGGACCTGATAAATGTAGGGGGAGAGATGGTGTCTATTTTGATCCAGAATGCGGTGGTGAAAGTGCTGCTTGATATGCTGGAAGCTCTTTTCCTCCACCTGCTGCTTGCTGTGTGTGTCAGCCCAGTGAGGGTGGTGTTTCCTGATGACTGGGCCTCAGGCCGCCTCATCAGAGTCCCCTAGGGCAGATGGGAACATGCAGATTCCAGGGCTCCCATCCAGTCAGCAACTAGGGCAGGACACCTGGACCCTGCAGATTATCTAAGTCCTGGATGATCCTCAAGTGGATGAATGTTGGTGAATGTTTGCTCCAGGGAACAGAAGTGTCCCATCCCCAGCAGAGCCTAGGTTGCTAAGGTCCGTGGGCTTGTACTGCTGCTGTAGCCCCAGGTCTTGGCCCCTGACTCCTGGAACTGGGAGCTGTGCTTCCCGGGATGGCTCTGACAATTAGCACTTCAGATCTTGGGATAAGGAAGGCCTCCAGGCAATGCTGCCTTAAGGAAAAAACAACTCAGAAGGGCCTGATGCGGGGGCAAGATGGGGAGGGCCCTTCATGAACATCGCTTACAGCTCCAGTATTCGTCAAAGAGCAGTTACTCATGCGGGACACAGGCGGCAAGGCGGTGGCCCCTGCAGAGCTGGCAGGCAGGACCCTGGATGCTAACCCAGGATGCAGCATTGATGTCCTCTGAGGTGGCGGGTGGCAAAGTCTCCCAACAAATCCACCTTCAACACTGCAAAGAAATGCGTTTTAGCATGGCAGGCTCTGCTCCTGCCTAGCCCCTGGCAGGGCATTGTCTTGTGACACCCCTACGCCCCTAGGTGTACACACACTCTATCCTGTGCTTGTAAAATGTGGGTGACATGTCATATACAGATCTAATCACAGGCCCCCCAGAGAATCATCGAGCAGATGGTGTGGTCCCCTTGACATTCACACCTGGTGGCTGCTGAAACCCTAGAAAGAGAGTGCAATTAGCAAACAAACCACCTTGGCTTCATATATTCGTTTCTCTTGCCAAGTGAGAAATTTCACCCTTCAAGAAAGATTTTTCTTCCATGAAGGTTGTGTTTTTCTGCCTGCTCAGTGTGAGACTTTACAGATGGCTCCTACTTTAATTTTAAAGTAGATGATAGTAACAACCCTAATATGACCGCTGCCGCCAACAGCTACTGAGATGCCCTGCATGGGTAGAAGGACTCACACTTTGCAAAGCACTCTTCTGTTAACGCAAAATCTATAGAGACAGGGAGCAACCAGTTCTGCCCCCTCCCCTCATTCCTTCTGCAAATTTGCATTGCGTGCCTACTATGTGCAAGTGGGCTTTGCAAAGAGAAGAAATCCAGCTCCCGGTGCCAAGCCAGACACAGCATGTTGGCAGGACAGAAGCAAGCAAACAGTGCACGCCACTGTGATGAGGGCAAGGAGAGAGGTGCGTGTGGACAGAGAGAGACTTCCAGAAAGGGGCACTGCCTCCAGAGAGCCCTGGACATGGATCAGTAGATTCACAGGGAAACATACTAAGGATAGAAGGTTTCTCACCCAGAGATCTGTGGATGTTCAACACAGCATTGCTGGAGCTTAGGCTAAGCGTGGGCTGGAGGAGATGGGGATGGAAAGGCAGGCAGAGGCCAGAGCGGGAAAGGTTTTTTGTATCCTGCCAAGGGGTTTGGCTTTCCCTCCGCAGGAGCTGCCTAAGACCTTAAGCAATGGGGCACCTTAAGTAAGGTTGCTGAGGAAGATGCTGGAGGAGGCGTGTGCAAGCCTCATGCACAGCTGACAGCCAGAAAGAAAGACCTGGCAGATGAATTCGTTCTGCACTTGATCCAGTAGAGGGAAGTTTGCAGACTTAAGTGTCCGTTATGGATCAGTTTGCCCACTACCCTTCAGGCTGTGTTTCAAGAAAGATATCAGTGTCCTGGATAGATCTATTGCATGAAGACATCCCTCATGCCTGAGACAGAGGTGGCAGGACTGACAGAACCAGCCACCAAATTCATCTTCAAACAATCAATGGGGAAAACACTTGCCACAATCTGAGAGACAGTTAATATATTCCTACCTGAAGAAAACATAAAATTAACCTTAAAAAGACCCAAATAGAAAAGCAAACAACGGACATATGTAAACAAATAAGAGCTTAAGGTAAATAATATATAGAAGCACTGGGAACATAAAACAAGAAATCTCTAAATCAATACACATGAAGAATATTTAACACTGGGAGTGACCGAGGTAGTGATCATCTAAGCAGCTTAATCAGTCCTTTCACAAATCAGATTGACAGACTAAGAACCAAACACAGACCTCTGAGACGTGCCGGGGAGCTGCAGTGAGGTGGGCCCTCCCGCACACTGCTGGGGGTATGGAAATTGGAAATGTTTCTAGAAAGCAATTTGGAAAATGAAAGCCAAAAGCCATAAAAATGTCTTATTCTGTGTTCTTACTTTCAGAAATCTATCTGAAGGGAATAATAAAGGAAGCAGCAAAGATGTGAATCTGAAGACAATGAGCGTCGTGCTGTTTACGCTAATCCTGAACTGAGTAGGAAGTGATGGGTCATGTAAGGTTACAGCCTAGCATGACGGTTTATGGCCTGTGGTCTATGATGTACTGCTGTGTGGCCACTAGAGGCATATACTCAAAGGTTTTGAAGTGATATAGGAAAACGACTGTGACGCCATATTCTATAAAAAAGCAGCATATTACATCATAAAATCAGCATGCTCCCAATTTTATTTTTTAAAATGTGTATAAGCTGGGTGCAGTAGCTCATGCCTGTAATTCCAGCACTTTGGGAGGCTGAGAGCAGAGGATCTCTTGAGCCCAAGAGTTTCAGACCAGCTTGGGCAACATAGCAAGACCACATCTCTACAAAAACCAAAAATTAAAAAATTAGCCAGGTGTGGTGGTACAGGCCTGTAATCCTAGTTAGAGGCTGAAGCAGGAGGATTACTTGAGCCCAAGGTTTCGAGGCTGCAGTGAGCTATGGACAGAGCAAGACCCCTGTGTATCTTAAAATACATAAATTAAAATTTAAAAATAAAAAATAGGTCGGGCACAGTGGCTCATGCCTCTAATCCCAGCACTTTGGGAAACCAAGGAGGGCAGATCACCTGAGGTGAGGAGTTCAAAATCAGCCTGGCCAACATGGTGAAACCCCGTCTTTACTAAAGATACAAAAATTAGCCAACTGTGGTGGCGGGCACCTATAATCCCAGTTACTGAGGAGGCTGAGGCAGGAGAATTGCTTGAACCCAGGAGGCAGAGGTTGCAGTGAGCAGAGATCTCGCCGCTGCAGTCCAGCCTGGGCGATAGAGTGAGGCTCTGTCTCAAAAATAAATAAATGAATAGATAGATAAATAAATAAATAAAAATAAAAATAAATAAAATGTGTATGAAATAAACTTAAATAAATACTAGAAGCACATGTCTCCACGTGGGGAGGTTATGAGTGTTTTCTTTTAAAGGAATGTTTCTAATTCTCTAAATTTTGCCAGTTTTCTTTTTTCTTTTTCCTTTTTTTTGAGATGGAGTTTCGCTCTTGTTGCCCAGGCTGGAGTGCGGTGGTGCGATCTCAGCTCACCGCAAACTCCGCCTCCCGGGTTCAAGCGATTCTTTTGCCTCAGTCTCTTAAGTAGCTGGGATTACAGGCATGTGCCACCACACCCAGCTAATTGTGCATTTTTAGTAGAGATGGGGTTCCTCCATGTTGGTCAGGCTGGTCTCAAACTCCTAACCTCAGGTGATCCACCCGCCGTGGCCTACCAAAGTGCTGGGATTACAGCCATGAGCCACCGCGCCCGGCCTTTGCCAGTTTTCTACAATAAATATGACCTCTCTAATAATTATTTTAAAAAACTTAACCTAAAATGCATGTTTACCACATTCAAATGGCCTTGGTGAGTCCCTGAAGGCACAGCAAGTTGGTGCCGCCTTCAGCTGCGGTTGGGCCAGATGGAGTGTTGTGGGCTCTTTGGTCGGCCAGGCGGGGAGAGGGTTCTGTTCGGGCTGCCTCATCTGCCCCTGCAGAGGGCCTGCGCAGAGGTGGCCACTCAGTGCTCCCCCATGGGTGAGGGAGAGACTGCCCTTCTCCCTGCAGGGGAGGTGGGGGCTTGGGTGCAATTATACTGCATGGGGCAGGTTCTCTGGGCCCTCTTGCTTCCTTTTCTGTACCCGTCCCTTACTCCCTGCACCCTCTCCTACCCCACAGGCTGGCTTCCAGGGCCTTCATGATGCCACCTGGCTGAGAAGCACCCTCCTGCGTGTGCACCTGTGCCACCTGTGCCGCAGTGAGCCAGTCTTAATTTCCAATCACAGAGAAAAGGGAGCGGATTATACTCGCTCTGGAGAAGACATAAATGATAAATTGACTGACTTTACTAAGCCAGGGATTCCTTGTATTTTAGAGTGTTTCCCAAAAAACACAAAGGTCATGATCTTAGTCCCTATAGGTGACTATAACAAAATACCACAGACTAGGTTGTTTATAAACAACAGAAATGGATTGTTGACAGTTCTGGAAGCTGGGAAGTCCAAGGTCAAGGTACCAGCAGATCTGGTGTCTGGTGAGCGCTTCTCTGCTTTACAGATGGCGCCTCCTTGTTGAGTTCCCACACAGCAGAAGGGGTGGACAGGCTCCCCTGGGCCTCCTCATAAGGGCACTGATCCCATTCATGAGGGCAGAGCCTATTCATGAGGGCAGAGCCTACTTCCCAAAAACCCTGGCTCTCAATCCACCACATTGCGGATTCGATTTCAACAGATGAATTTTGCAGGGACACAAATGTTCAGACCAGAGAATCATCTTTATGGAAGTATTTTAGGCCATGGGACGGGCCGATGAGAGCTATTTTGGAGCTCGGGCTGTGGGACAGTAGCTCATCACTCACCGCAGAGGACTGGAGGAGGTTTCTCCTTACCTTTCTGCCCTGCAGCAGAGGCAGGGAGGCTGAGGTCAGAGTGGGCTCCTTACCTTTCTGAAGGGGTGAGGGAGTAGCTCTGAAAGCCTGATCCAGCAGGATAGTTTGAATGTTTGACCCTCCAAATCTCATGTTGAAATCTGATTTCCAGTGTTTGAGATGGGCCTGGTGGGAGGTGCTTTGGTCATGGGAGCGGATCCCTCAGGAGTGGCTTCTGCCTTTCTCACAGTAATGAGGAAGTCCTCACTCTTAGTAAAAGAGCCTGGCACCTCCTCTTTCTCTCTCTCTTTTTTTTTTTTTTTTTTTTAGACAGAGTCTCGCTCTGTCACACAGACTGGAGTGCAGTGGCACGATCTCAGCTCACTGCAACCTCCGCCTTCCAGGTTCAAGCTATTCTCCTGCCTCAGCCTCCCAAGTAGCTGGGATTACATGGGTGCGCCACCACACCCAGCTAATTTTTGTATTTTTAGTAGAGATGGCATTTCACCATGTTGATCAGGCTGGTCTCGAACTCCTGACCACAAGTGATCTGCCCGCCTCAGCCTCCCAAAGTGCTGGGATTACAGTCGTGAGCCACCGTGCCTGGCCTTTCTCTATCTTTTCCTTTCTCTCTTGATGTGTTATCTCTGCACATGCTGGCTCTCCTTCCCCTTCTACCATGAGTGGAGGCTCCCTGAAGCCCTCACCAGAAGCAGATAAATTGACTGACTTTACTAAGCCAGGGATTCCTTGCTTAGTACCATGCTTCTTGTACAGCTTGCAGAGCCGTGAGCCAAATAAGCTTCTTTTCTTTATAAACTACCCAGCATCAGGCATTCCTTTACATCAGCAGCACAAACAGGCTAAGATACCCAGTGACCCTGGGATGCTATTGGGATTAGCCCTGGACCGCCCTGAGAAGTTGACTCTTATAGGGTGCCATTGGGTTTACATTAACAGCCATGAGGTGTCTGCCGAGTGGCAGCATTGTCACAGGCATTAGTAGTACCTATGGGCAGCTGTCTTTTCTGTTTTGCTCACTAGCTGGAAGAATGTCTGCAGAGTGAACATACAGTGACAGTCATATCCAGCTTCCATAGGCTCACAGCACAGACAGTTATGGAGGGCTTCTTCTTCTTCGTTTTTTTTGATATGGAGTCTTGCTCTGTCACTCAGGCTGGAGTGCAGTGGCACAATCTCAGCTCACCGCAACCTCTGCCTCCTGGGTTCAAGTGATTCTCCTGCCTCAGCCTCCTGAGTAGCTGGGATTACAGTCACGCGCCACCATGCCCGGCCAAGTTTTGTGTTTTTGTGGAGATAGGATTTCACCATGTTGGCCAGGCTGGTCTTGAACTCGAGACCTCAGATGATTCGCCCACCTTGGCCCTCCCAAAGTGTTGGGATTACAGGCGTGAGCCACCGCACCTGGTCTGGAGGGCTTCTTTAAGAAAAGGAGACTGGGCGCAGTGACTCATGCCTGTAATCCCAGCACTTTGGGAGGCCGAGGTGGGTGGATCACAAGGTCAGGAGTTCGAGACCAGTGTGGCCAACATGATGAAAACCTGTCTCTACTAAAAAAATACAAAAATCACCCAGGCATAGTGGTGTGTGCCTGTAATCCCAGCTACTTGGGAGGCTGCAACAGGAGAATTGCTTGAACCGGGAGGCAGAGGTTGCAGTGAGCAGAGATCTGGCCACTGCACTGCAGCCTGGGCGAAGGAGCAAGACTTCGTCTCAAAAAAAAAAAAGGTTCAAAATAATTTATTTAGACTGAAAAATCATAACAATTGTAGGCTTTATAGAGAATGGTGTAAACCCAGGAGGCGGAGCTTGCAGTGAGCTGAGATCCGGCCACTGCACTCCAGCCTGGGCGGCAGAGCGAGACTCTGTCTCAAAAAAAAAAAAAAAAAAAAAAAAAGGCCTTGCAGGCCATGTTATCCTAAGATGTAGGACAATCACATATTTTTTGTGAATTAGCTCACTTGCCTGTCTCCGAAGTGCTTGTCTGCAGACTAGCTTCTGTCACCATTGATTTCCACTCTGTTGTGTCACCTTTGCTCACATGCCCAGTGCTGGGCTCAGTAGGGGACATTCAGGCCATGGCACAGCTCCTGTGCTGCACCATGGCCTCGGGGTGCCCAGTGAGTCAGCACAGTGGGCAGGAGGAGGTGTGGGAGCTGTACCCGAGATGGCTACGTGTGGAAGTGACTACCACTTCCTGCTCATCATCAGACAGCCCGCCAGACCCAAGTTAAAGGATCTCCATCCCAACACCCCTCTAGCTAGATCCTGAATCCCCTGTGGCTACCCCTTCCCATGTAGAGGGAAGTGTAATCAAGGGAAAGTTGTAGGAAAGATACCTTACTTTTGCAAACTTTACCAAAACCTGACCTTTTACATAAGCATTGAAAAGTTCCTCTCAGAGTCTTGATAGGTACCTGTGCAAATAAGGGTCCCTAAAACTGAAGCTTAATTAGCTTTACTATACAGTCACTTTGGTGAATATTTGCTGCAAATATTTGTTGAATTGAGTAAAAGACATGGGCCCAGGCTTTGAAAAGCTCACACCACAGTGCAGAGACCCAAACTTGCAGAACCCAGGACATCTTGTCCCAAGCTAGGTTCCTGAGTCTACCTGAGCACGGCCTGTGCAGCAGACCGCAGAGCCAGAGAAAGCCTGGATTTGGCCTGACCGCTTAGAGAGTCAAACACTATTCACCCTTCTAGAGCCTTCTTTCATAGTGTGTCTTCATACTCAGATATCAGGACCCAAAGACTTGAAGCTGAGGGCTGCCGTGGAGAACAACAGGACCACTTGTCCTAGTTTCGCAAACAGTGTGTTTTTAAGCAGTTTTAAGGAGTGGACCACAGAGGGGGCCAGCAGTTTTGTTCAGAGGACTTGGTAAAGTGGCTTGTGTTTTTCCAGATGTTCCCTAAAGTGGCTGAATAAACCTACGCCTCAGTCCCTCATTTTGGTTGTCAGGGAATGTGTGTCATGTTTCAAACCACAGCCCTCGGTGTTCTATGAGCTGTGGATGGAAGCCGTCTGCCCGGGTTTAGGTGGAATACCACCAGGTAAGGATGTTTGTTCTCTGAATCACTTCTGCCGGGCATTCTCCAAGTAGATTCCATTCCTGTTTCTCGGAGAAGCTGGATCTAGTCCTCTGTCAGTGGTTGTAAGAAGATGTTGTTGAGCTCTCCACTGATGTGTTGTGAGAGGACTGGGCTGAATGCAATAGCAAATCAGAAAGCTTAGAAAGGGGCCAGACACAGTGGCTCATGCCTGTAATCCCAGCACTTTGGGAGGCCGAGGTGTGTGGATCACTTGAGGTCAGGTGTTCGAGACCAGCCTGGCCAACATGGCAAAACCCTATCTTTACTAAAAAAAAAAAAAAAAAAAAAAAAATACAAAAATTAGCCAGGTGTGGTGGCACACACCTGTAATTCCAGCTACTTGGGAGACTGAGGCAGGACACTTGCTTGAACCCAGGAGGTGGAGGTTGCAGTGAGCCCAGACCACACCACTGCACTCCAGCCTGGGTGACAGAATGAGATTCCATATCCAGAAAAAAAAAAGAAAGAAAGAAAGAAAAGAAAAAGAAAAAAGAAAGAAAGAAAGCTTAGAAAGGGTTTCCAGCTTCCCAAACAAATTAGGTCATCAGTGTCTTTAGGAACTAAGTCATATATTAACATTCTATTTCACATCTCAATTCTTTACATCTTCCCCTCAAACTTAGTTCCCCAACCTCTAAGGAATTTTTCCATCATGTGCTGACTAAGCCATTATTGTCATAAAACCCAAAATCTGAATCCCAAAGAAATTAATCTGAAAATCCTTGATTCTGTAACGGGCTTGGTTTGCTACTTCCATTTCATGCAAACTGCCTGCCGAAAAAGAACTGTAAAATCTCTCTCCTTTCTTATGCAGCGAGTGCCCTTTTTCTGTGTGTGCAGGAAGCCTCCTAAGCTACTGCAGAGAAGTGGGGAGCTATTTATAAATGCAGCACACGATGGTGCTGGGCTCGGCAAGTGCATCACCCAGAACCGGACGTTTAGGGAGGAGGACATGGTATCATTTACCCTCTAATCTGCCCTGGCCTGCTGCCCAGGGAATGCCATCTGAGCCCTTGAGGGAGCCCCACGGGAAAGTTCAGTCCCTGAGGACCCCAGCTGGTTGGTTTGAAAATGTCTGCAGCTGTAACTTGCACTGGGCGTGGAGAACTCACTGGCACTCAGTTTTCTGTGTCAGTTCATACCCCTAGAGAAGTTCTCATGAGTTACAACGGAGATTGGAGTTTCCCACAGCCCCAGCATCCTGCGCTGTCCTCTGAGGTAACAGCAGCGTGCAGGGCAGAGCGAGATGTTTTAACGGAGCCGCAGACTCCAGGCCCAGATGATCCAGAACTGGGCTTTCCTATGGTGCTCCATGCTCCTGGATATAATTTGAAACTTTTTTTTTTTTTAATGATTTTTAATGCATCACAGGGAATGGTAGAAGTACCGAAAAGATTAGAATCAGGTAAGCATTTCTTCCTTTTTTTGAGAAGGAAAATAGAGTAGATCGTAAGAAACTGTCGGGTTGCTTGACGTAGCTTCCTGAGCACTCCTGGGGTTGATTGCTGAGCATATGATTTATGAACATTAGGAAGAAATACAGATTGCCAGGAATCTGTGCTAGTTCAGAAGAGCAGGCCATGCCAAACTCACACTATTCCTTGTTTAGAGGATAGTCCTTGGTTCATACCTCAGAAGAATCCCATAGAAAGCATATTTTAACATTTTATCAAGCATTTGACATAAAATCCCATGTATAAAATAAAGAAATATGGTCTTGGTGGTAGCACAGTTGGACAGGTGAAAGGTCAATTGATTGAACATCTACATTAAAAAACCTGCACTGTCCCAATTACCCTGATTTGCTCATTACACATTGTACACATGTATCGAAATATCACATGTATCCCCAAAATATATACATCTATGATATATCACTCTTAAAAATAAAAAATAAGATAAGAGAGGAAAAAACCCTTGAAGGTAAGAACATGGATCATGTTTAAGGATCTCTTGATGTGGTTGCATAAGAGATTTTAGTTTGGGGTAGGTTAAATTTTAATCACTAAATTCCCTTCCAACCATAGAACATCTATTCACAGTGTAAATTTAAAAGGAGAAAACCACCTTGGGACTTTCAAAAATACTGCGATGTGGTTAGAATCCTAGAGTTCTCAGATTTAAATATGTCTACCCCATATGTCATTTCCACGCTCCTTTTTGAAGATTTGCTGTATTTTTATTTCTCACTAAATTTGCATGGGGCTAAGTGTAATTATTTGTATATAATAAATTATATAATACAAGAAAAAAACTGGATCAGTATTATCCTGGAGAATGAAGTAGTCTATTTTTGAATTTCAATGTTCAGAAATATTAAACTTGCTGCCAAATCTGTCAATAATAAAATACTTATAGGGAAGGCTAGTATGTCAACAACACAATTCAACTTAGAAGCTTGACAGGCCTGGAAAGATGGGCTCAGACCAACAAGTCAAATGAGAGCCCGGATAAATGTCAAGTTTGGATTTAGATTTTTAACCATGGGGGAAACATCTTGGCAATTCATGTGAAAAAGAACTGGGGAGTCAAATATAAAGAATTTATTTTATTTTATTTTTTTTTGAGACAGGGTTTCACTCTGTCACTCGGGCTGGAGTGCAGTGGTGCCATCACGGCTCACTGCAGCCTTGACCTCCTGGCTCAAGGGATCCTTCCACCTCAGGCTCCTGAGTAGCTGGGACTACAGGCGTGCACCACCATGCCTAGTAAACTTTTAAACTATTTTTGGTAGAGATGAGGTTTTGCCGTGTTGCCCAGGCTGGTCTCAAACTCCTGGGCTCAAGTGATCTTCCTGCCTTCGCCTCTCGGAGTGCTGAGATTACAGGCATGAGCTACCACGCCAAGCCAGAAACATTTTAATGTTTAAAACATATGTATGTTTTTAGTTTTTTACTTTAAGAAAACCAACAAAATGCATATTATAAAAATCAGGAAAAAATAAAGAAGCAGCGGAGAAGAAAAATGCCCATATTCCCACCAAGGAGAAGCCATTTGTAAAGGAGCAAAGATGAGGCTGGGGAGGCGAGGAGTGAGCTTGGCCAGGGCTCAGGGGCACGGATTTGGCTTCTGAGGTTCCATTTCCTTATCGCTAAAGCGAAGGGATTGACTCGATGATCTGTTAGGACCCTTCTCATGTTAGGAATGAATGACTTACTGATAGGATATGGCTGTCTGCAACAGCTGAAAGGCTCTGAGGCTATCAAAGGAAGCAGATTGAGCAATGCTGTTCTGAATTTCAGAAGATGAAACCCCACAAGTGGGTGAGGTGATACTTAAATAAACCAAGAAAACTTTACTCTGTATTTCCAGAACTAGAGAGGGCTACTTGTGCTATGGTTTGAATATGGTTTGTTTGGCCTTGCCAAGGCTCAGGTTGAAATTTAATCCCAGTGTTGGAGGTGGGGCCTGGTGGGAGGTATTCATGATCAGGTTGGTGCATCTGACCTCACAGTAATGAGTGAACTTTCCCTCTACCCGTTCCCATGAGAGTTTGCCTGAGAGCAAATTGTTAAAAAGAGCCTGGCACCTCCCTTCTCTCTCTCTTGCTTCCCTCCTCTCACCTTATGACCCCTGTTTCCCCTTACCTCTCACCACGAGTAGAAGCAGCCTGAAAGCCCTCCCTAGAAGCAGATCCTGGCACCATGCTTATTGTACAGCATGCAGAACTGTGAGCCAAATAAACCTCTTTTCTTTATAAATTACCCAGTCTCAGGTCTTCCTTTATAACAACACAAACTGACTAAGACAAGTTGTCAAGTGTCAAGTACACTGATATGGGGTAAACCAATGATCACTTGTCACTTTCAGTTTGGTTAAGAGAAGATTTCTTTTTTAGACGGAGTTTTACTCTTGCTGTCCAGGCTGGAGTGCAATGGTGCGATCTTGGCTCACTGCAACCTCCAACTCCCAGGTTCAAGTGATTCTCCTGCCTCAGCCTCCCAAGTAGCTGGGATTACAGGCATGTGCCACCACGCCCAGCTAATTTTGTATTTTTAGTAGAAACGGGGTTTCACCATGTTGGTCAGGCTGGTCTCGAACTCCTGACCTCAGGTGATCCACCTGCCACGGCCTCCCAAAGTGCTGGGATTACAGGCGTGAGCCACCACATCCGGCTGGCTAAGAGATTTCTGAAATTCCTCTAAATTCCTGAATCTCAACCCCTATAAAAGCCTCATTTGGCAGGGCGTAGTGGCTCATGCCTGTAATCCCAGCACTTTTGAAGGCAGAAGCAGGTGGATTACCTGCAGTCAGGGGTTCGAGACCAGCCTGACCAATGTGGTGAAACCCTATCTCTACTAAAAACACAAAAATTAGCCAGGGTTGGTGGCGCATGCCTGTAATCCCAGCTACTTGAGAAGCTGAGGCAGGAGAGTTGCTAGAACCCGGGAGGCGGAGGTTGCAGTGAGATGAGATCATGCCATTGCACTGCAGCCTGGGCAACAAGTGCGAAACTCTGTCTTGGAAAAAAAAAAAAAGAAAAAAGAAAACCTCATTAATCCACACACCATTTATTAAGAAATTGCATTTGTTGAGAAAGGAAATTCCTTCCAGGCAGTGACTCACGCCTATAATCCCAATACTTTGAGAGGCCAAGTCAAGTGAATTGCTTGAGCCTAGGAGTTTGAAACCAGCCTGGGCAACATGGTGAAAATTTGTCTCTACAAAAAACACAAAAATTAGCCAGGTGGGTGGTGTGCACCATGGTTCCAGCTACTCTGGATGCTCAGGTGAGAGAATCAGCTGAACCCAGGGAGGCTGAGGCTGCAGTGAGCTGTGATTGTGCCACTGTACTCCACCTGGGTGAAAAGTGAGACCCTGTCTCATAAAAAAAAAGGAGAGAAATTCTTACTCAATGCTAAAGGTGTTGAAATAATTCTTCCTCTGCATTTTCAAAACACTCCGAGAGGCAAAGGCAGGAAGATCACTTGAGCCCAGGAGTTTGAGACCAGCCTGGGCAACACGGCAAAACCTCATCTCTACCAAAAATAGTTTAAAAGTTTACCAGGCATCCTGGCTACAACGGTGAAACCCCGTCTCTACTAAAAAAAATACAAAAAACTAGCCGGGCGACGTGGCGGGCGCCTGTAGTCCCAGCTACTCGGGAGGCTGAAGCAGGAGAATGGCGTAAACCCGGGAGGCGGAGCTTGCAGTGAGCTGAGATCCGGCCACTGCACTCCAGCCTGGGCAGCAGAGAGAGACTCCGTCTCAAAAAAAAAAAAAAAAAAGTTTACCAGGCATGGTGGTGCACGCTTGTAGTCCCAGCTACTCAGGAGCCCGAGGTGGAAGGATCCCTTGAGCCAGGAGGTCAAGGCTGCAGTGAGCCGTGAAACATAAAAACATAAAAAAGGAAAACATTATTAAATAGCAAGGCTTTTTCTTCTTTTGAGACAAGTCTCACTCTCATCCGGGCTGGAGTGCAGTGGTGTGATTATAGCTCACTGCAACCTCAAATTCCTGGGCTCAAGCCATCCTCCTCAGCCTCCTGAATAGTTGGGATGACAGGTGTGAACTGCCATGCCTGGCTAATTTTTTCTGTGCGTGTGTGTGTGTGTGTGGAGATGAGGGTCTCACTATGTTGCCCAGGCTGATCTCAAATTCCTGGCCTCAAGTGATTCTCCCACCTTGGCCTCCCAAACTGCTGGGATGACCGATAGGACCCACTGTGTGCCTGACAAGACTTTTTCAAAGAGAGCCCAATACATTGAAGATCATTGCTATACCTTTTCATGTTCCTGGTCTAACTACAAATGTATACATATGAAAGGTTTTTTGTTTTCACAGCATGCCATTACATAATGATGTCTAACTATGAAAGCCTGGTTATGCTCATTAATTAGTCCTACAATTAGCTGTACCATTGCAAAAGCATGTAACCAACCTAAATACTCATCAATTGATGTGTGGATAAAGAAAATATGGTGTGTAGATACACCATGGAATACTACTCAGCCATAAAAAAGAATGAAACAATGTTTTTTGCAGCAATTTGGATGGAACTGAAAGCCACTGTTCTAAGTGAGGTAACTTGGGAATGGAAAATCAAATACCATATGTTCTTACTTATAAGTGGGAGGGGAGCTAAGCTATGGGTACACAAAAACATACAGGGTGGTATAATAGACTTTGGAGACTCAGAAGGGGGAGGGTGGGAGGGGAGTGAGGGATAAAAAACTACACATTGCGTACAGTGTACACTATTCGGGTGATGGGTGCACCAAAATCTCAGACTTCACTGCTATATGTTTCATCCATGTAACCCAAACCCACTGGTATCCCAAAAGCTATTGAAATAAAAAAAGTATGTATTAGTCCCTTATCACATTGCTATAAAAACTACTCAAGACTGGGTAATTTATAGAGAAAGAGGGTTTAATTACTCACAGTTCCACAGGCTGTACAGGTAGCATGGCTGGGAATGCCTCAGGAAACTTACAATCATGATGGAAGGTGAAAGGGAAGCAAGGAAAGTCTTATGTGGCCAGAGAAGGAGGAAGAGAGAAAAGGGGGAGATGCTACACACTTTTAAACAACCAGATCTCGTGAGAACTCTCTCACTATGATGAGAACAGCAAGGAGGAAGTACGCCCCCATCATCCAATCTCCTCACCTCCTACCAGGTCCCTCCTCCAATGTTGGGGATTACAATTCAACATGAGATTTGGACGGGGACACAAATCCAAACCGTATCAATATATATAATAAAAAATAAAAAGGTGGATAATAAGGAGAAAAAAATAATTATCTGTACCCAGATGCATTTTAATTTGCATTATACATTGCACTGACGTCCAGAAAAATATAGCCCTTTAAATACTATAAATCAAAAATTTTCACAAATTTTCCTCTCCTACTGGCCTTCTTCCTGCTTTTTCCTTTCTGCTTTTAAGTTTTCAGTGATAAGGAATTCTCTGTAGATTTCAGTATCAGCCTTGATTTTAAGATGGTGATTTGCTTGGAAAATGCTGGTATTCCTGCAAGACTGGAAGTTAACAACTCTCGGATAAAGTTCAGGGAGGATAACTGCGTGGCTGACAGCTCTTGAATCCTGCTCTCTCACAAATGTCACACACGTCACAGGCTGGTGGGAATCGGGAAGACACGGGGGTCCCGTCGCGAGCTGTCTGACCACTCTCCTTCCTCCTCTCCCAGCCAGCGGAGGCATTTCTTCTCTCAGGCCTTTCATTTACTGTCACCTGTGCCTGGGACTCATTTCCTTGCCATGTTTGCACAGCTTCAGTGTCTGCTCAAATGTCCCCTCTTCAGAGAAGTCTTCCCCCGGTTTACATGTCCTTCAATTCCAGAAATTATCCTACTTGCTTTTTCACTTGTTTGTTCTGTGACCTCCTGGAGGGCAGGTCTTGTTCATGCTGTACCTTCTGTCCCTACACGGGTGCCAGGAACCCAGGAGGGGCTTCATCAGTATCTGTTGAGCAGATGTCAGGTCCCTGCCTCAAAGACCTTGCAGTCTGGTAGGGAGAGGCGAACAACAAGGATTCCACAAGGTAATTCCTGAAATGCAAGTACGTGCCAAAAATCGTCTGGGAGAAGAAGTGCTCCGTGTTTCCTGAGAGTTGGTGCTCGTCAAGGTATTGAGGTATAATATTCCTGAGTTGAGTTTAAGGACAAGTCAGAGTCCAGCCACCTGACACCAGGACAAGGGGGTTGCAGGGGGAACAGCGCATCCAGACAGAATCCCAGAAGTGTGGTGGCCCATCCCACATTGGAAGGCCCAGATGGCTGCCCTTGGCAGAGACAGAGCTCAGTGAGTAAACCCATGGGCTCCCTTGCACTTTCTATTTTTTCAGTTGAGGTCATGTGACCAGATCTAAAAATGATGCGTGATACTTCCTGGCCAAGGATGTTAAGAGCTGGTGTGTCTCCTCCCTCCCTTCCTTCCCTTTCTCCTCCCTTGGGACCACGGATGGCCATGTTGCGATGGCCGTGTGACAAGAAGGGGTCCTGGATCTCTGACTCACTGCCTGGCAGAGAGCCTGCTCTTTGTCTGGGTGAGTAATAAATCTGGAATTGGCTTCTGTAGATGCTGGCGGTGAATACACCCATCTGATACACTGACCGAGTACAGAATGCTCACAGGCATTGTCCTTATCCAGATGAGATGAACAAAAAGTAAAAATCTCATATAGCTTTCTCTACTTTTCTAGAGAGTGAGCATTCTCACCTCAGTTTCATCTAAAACAACACTTTTTCTATCTATCTTGCTTTGTCTTAGATCATTGGTGTTGCTTTAAAGAAATATCTGAGACTGGAGGATTTGTAAAGAAAAAAAGGGTTATTTGGCTCATGGTTCTGCTGATCAGAAGCCTGGGCATCCGGTGAGGGCTCACGCTGCTTCCACTCATGTGCAAGTCAAAGGTGAGCTGGCATGGGCGGAGATCACATAGCAAGAGAAGCCAGAGAGAGAGCGAGAGGGGAGGTGCCCGTGTCTTTCTACCAATCAACTTTCACAGCAATTAATAGAGAGAGAACTCGTTACTTCAAGGACTGTACCAAGCCATTCATGAGGGATCCATCCCCAGGACGCAGACGCTTCCCATTCAGCCCCACCTCCAACTTTGGGGACCACATTCCAATATGAGAGTTGGAGAGAACAAACATCCAAACTATAGCATGCTTGTTTAAGCGTTATTGATCAGATTTTCTTTTTCTTTTTCTTTTTCTTTTTCTTTTTTTTTGAGACCGGGTCTTGCTCTGTTGCTCATGCCAGAGTGCAGGACATCATCTCATTTTACTGCAACCTCCACCTCCCGGGTTCAAGTCATTCTCCTGCTTCAGCCTCCCGAGTAGCTGGGACTACAGGCACACACCACTATGCCCTGCTAATTTTTGTATTTTTAGTAGAGATGGGGTTTCACCATGTTGTCCAGGCCAGTCTCGAACTTCTGACCTCATGATCTGCTGGCCTCAACCTCCCAATGTGCTGGGATTACAGATGTGACCCACCGCGCCCGGCCAATCATATTTTCTTTAATAAAAGACTCATTTGCAGAACAAACAAACAAACAAACAAACAAAAAACCCACCAAGGCATAAAATAAATGAAATTAGCGTCAATGGAGGCTGGTTAACCACCTGCCCACAGTGAAGCCTTCAGTGTGTGTTATCTGGCTTATTCCTCATAACACCTCTGTGATGTAGATATTGTCACTATCTGCATTTTTCAGGTTTGGAAACTAAGTCTTACAGAAGCGAATGGCTAGTCTGGGTGACACTGGGAGTGGGTAGGGAAAGCCGGGGTTTCAGCCCAGCTCTGTCTGACGGCAAAGCACTTGCTCCTAACTCCTGAGTGACTCCACTGGTCTAATTCAGTCGTCCACTGAAGGCTCAAATCTTCAACAAGGATCTTTTACTTCCTACCTGGTAGAACAGCCAATCACAGCTCTGGTCTTTTTTAATTTGTAAGAAAGTTCTTCTTTACCCAAAGGGAAAATCTGCCTCCCGGGACTCTCGTAAATGCTTCTTGACTAGAGTCATTTATTTCTTCCTATACTGGGACTGCTACGTTATGTATGTATCTTTCCATTTTAAGAAAACAAAGGATTTGTCTAGGAAAAGGAAAGAGCTAATAAACTGTTTCCAGATATTATAGTTTTCCACTGCAGAGAGAGGAGTTATGCAACAGCAATGATTATTATAAAATAGTGCATTTCAACATCCTAGCAAGGAATGCATATGGCGTTGGCCGATGGTTCTAGGATCCATAGCCCCGCCGATGCTATAGTCTTGTTGGTCTTTTAACATCCTGCACATCTAAATCACGTATTTGAAACACCTTTATTGTGAATCATGGACAGCAGTGTTCCCCTTGAATCATCCTAGGGGCTTAAATCAGGTGCACACTCTCAAAATACAATGTATATTCTTCCTGTATGAATGACTAATATGATGTCATTCATAACAAATTCTAGTCTCAGCTCTGATTCCCTTTCACTAGGACCTTATACATGCATTCTTGACCGGGTGCAGTGGCTCACGCCTGTAATGCCAGCACTTTGGGAGGCCGAGGTGGGCAGATCACAAGGTCAGGAGATCGAGACCATCTTGGCTAACATGGTGAAACTCTGTCTGTACTAAAAACACAAAAAATTAGCCAGGCGTGGTGGTGGGCACCTGTAGTCCCAGCTACTCAGGAGGCTGAGGCAGGAGAATTGCTTGAACCCGGGAGGCGGAGGTTGCAGTGAGCCAAGATTGTGCCACTGCACTCCAGCCTGGGCGACAGAGTGAGATTCTGTCTCAAAATTAATTAATTAATTAATTAAAATGTGTTCTCAGCTCCAGACTAAGGGGATGTAGAGGAACCAATATCTCAGCAGCTTCTGAATTTCAGAAGGTCCACGAAAAAAGATTTGTTATATCCTACCTCTTCAACAGGGATTCTAACCTAACTTCGTCATATGATCAGAAGCCTCAGATACTGTTTTCTCAACCTCTGATTCCTACATCGACTGTGTGCTTTTGTTTAGTCTGTAGCAGTGTACAGTTAGGGGGCATGGTTCACAAGACCACTCTCACTTCAAACATCGATTGCAAATTTGAGGCTTCCCAAGACCACTGTCAAGGTTTGATAATTCTCTAGAAGGACTCATAGAACTCACTGAAAGCTGAAATACCCATAGTTACAGTTTACAGTTTTTTTTGTTTTGCTTTATTTTTGTTTTTGTTATAATTTTTTTTCGACAGGGTTTTGCTCTATCACCCAGGGTGGAGTGCAGTGGTGCATTCATAGCTCACTACAGCCTCAGTCTCCCAGGCTCAAGTGATCTTCCTGCCTTAGCCTCCAACATGGCTGGGACTACAGGCACATATGACCGCGCCCAGCTAATTTTTTTTTTTTTAATTTTGATATTTAGCAGAGACAGGGTCTTGTTTTGTTGCCCAGACTGATCTCAAACTCCTAGGCTTAAGTGATCCTCCTGTCTTGGTCTCCCAAAGTGTTAAGATTAGAGGTGTGAGCCACTGCACCTAGCTGGTTATAGTTTACTACAGTGAAAGGATACAGATTAAAGTCAGCCAAGCCAGGCGCCGTGGCTCACAACTGTAATCCCAGCACTTTGGGAGGTGGGGAGATCACCTGAGGTCACAAGTTCAAGACCAGCCTGGCCAACATGGTGAAACCCCCATCTCTACTAAAAATGCAAAAAAATTAGCCAAGCATGGTGGCGGGCACCTGTAGTCCCAGCTACTCGGGAGACTGAGGCATGAGACTCACTTGAACCGGGTGGTGGAGGTTGCAGTGAGCCAAGATCACGCCATTGCACTCCAGCCTGGGCGACAGAGTGAGAACCCATCTCAAAAGTTTATGTCTTAAGTAATAAGAAAAAGAAGAAAAAACCTAACCCACAGCTAACGAGCAGAAGGAAAAATAAAAATCACAGCAGGGACAAATAAAAAGAGAAGAAAAACAACAGGCCTATTGTAACCCCCGTCCCCTCCACCTCCACTGGAACAGGCGCTGGTATCCACAGCTGAGAGACCCATAGACAGTTCACATCATAGGACTCTGTGCAGACAACTCCCAGTATCAGCCCAGAGCCGGGTAGACTCGATGGGTGGTTAGACCCAGAAAAGAGACAACAATTACTGCAGTTCGGCTTGCAGGAAGCTGCATCCATAAGAAAAGGGGGAGAGTACTACATCAAGGGAACACCCCATGGGACGAAAGAATCTGAACAACAGCCTTCAGCCCTGGACCTTCTCTCCGACAGAGACTACCCAAATGAGAAGGAACCAGAAAACCAACCCTAGTAATGTGACAAAACAAGGCTCTTCGGTACCCCCGCAAAATCACACTAATTCACCAGCAATGGATTCAACAAACCAAGAAAAATCCCTGATTTACCTGAAAAATAATTTAGGAGGTTAGTTATTAAGCTAATCAGGGAGGGAGCAGAGGAAGGCAAAGCCCGATGCAAGGAAATCCAAAATATGATACAAGAAGCGAAGGGAGAAATGTTCAGGGAAATAGATAGCTTAAAGAAAAAGCAATAAAAAAATCAGGAAACTTTGTACACACATTTAGAAATGTGAAATGCTCTGGAAAGTCTCAGCAATAGAATTGAACAAGTAGAAGAAAGAAATTCAGAGCTTGAAGACAAGGTCTTCGAATTAACCCAATCCAATAATGACAAAGAAAAAAGAATAAGAAAATATGAACAAAGCCTCCAAGAAGTCTGGGATTATGTTAAACAACCAAAACAGAATAATTAGTGTTCCTGAGGAAGAAGAGAATGTTAAAAACTTTGAAAACATATTTGGGGGAATAATCAAGGAAAACTTCCCCGGCCTCACTAGAGACCTAGACAGCGAAATACAAGAAGCACAAAGAACACCCAGGAGATTCATTGCAAAAAGATCTTCACCTAGCCACATTGTCATCAGGTTATCCAAAGTTAAGACAAAGGAAAGAATCTTAAGAGCTGTGAGACAGAAGCGCCAGGTAACCTATAAAGGAAAACTTATCAAATTTACAGCAGATTTCTCAGCAGAAACCCTACAAGCTAGAAGGGATTGGGATCCTATCTTCAGCCTGCTCAAACAAAGCAATTATCAGCCAAGAATTTTTGTATCCAGTGAAATTAAGCATCATATATGAAGGAAAGATACAGTCTTTTTCAGACAAACAAATGCTGAGAGAATTCACCACTACCAATCCACCACTAAAAGAACTGCTAAAAGGAGTTCTAAATTTGGAAACAAATCCTGGAAACACATCAAAACAGAACCTCTTTAAAGCATAAATCACACAGGATCTGTAAAGCAAAAATACAAGTTAAAAAGCAAAAACAAAAAACAAAAGCCACAGGCAACAAAGAGCATGATGAATGCATGTTGAATTTAATACTGACATTGACTGTAAATGTCCTAAAGGGCTCCATTTAAAAGATACAGAACTGCAGAATGGATAAGAACTCATCAACCAACTATCTGCTGCCTTCAGGAGACTCACCTAGCACATAAGGACTCATATAAACTTAAAGTAACGGGGTAGAAAAAGGCATTTCATGTAAATGGACACCAAAAGTGAGCAGGGGTAGCTATTCTTATATCAGACAAAACAAACCTTAAAGCAACAGCTGTTAAAAGAGACAAAGAGAGACATTATATAATGGTAAAAAACCTTGTCCAACAGGAAAATATCACAATCCTAAACATATATGCACCTGACACTAGAGTTTCAAAATTTATAAAACAATTGCTAACAGACCTAAGAAGTGAGATAGACTGCAACATAATATTAGTGGGGGACTTCAGTCCTCCACTGGCAGCACTAGACAGGTCATCAAGACAGAAGGTCAACAAAGAAACAATGGATTTAAACTATACGTTGGAACAAATGGACTTAACAGATACATACAGAACAACATTTCATCCAACAATCGCAGAATACACATTCTACTCAACAGTGTGTGGAACTTTCTCTGAGATAGACCATATGGTAGGCCATAAAATGAGGCTAAATACATTTAAGAAAATTGAAATTATATCAAGCACTCTTTCAGATCACAATGGAATAAAACTGGAAATCAACTCCAAAAGGAACCTTCAAAACCATGCAAATACATGGAAATTAAATAACCTGCTCCTGAATGAGCATTGGATCAAAAATGAAATCAAGATAGAAATTAAAAAATTCTTTGAACTGACCAACAATAATGACACAACCTATCAAAACCTGTGGGATATGGCAAACATGGTGCTAAGTGGAAAGTTCACAGCCCTAAATGCCTACATCAAAAAGACGGAATGAGCACAAACTGACGCTCCAAGGTCACACCTCAAGGAACTAGAGAAACAAGAACAAACCAAACCCAAACCCAGCAGAAGAAAGGAAATAACCTAGATCAGAGCAGAACTAAATGAAATTGAAACAAATAAGAAAAAAAAATAAAAGACAAATGAAACAAAGCTGATTCTTTGAAAAGATAAATACAATTGATTGACTATTATATAATTGATTAACCAAGAAAAGAAGGGAGAAAATCCAAGTAACCTCACTAAGAAATGAAACAGGAGATATTATAACTGACACCACTGAAATACAGAAGATCATTCAAAGCTACTATGAACAACTTTATGCACATAAACTAGAAAACCTACAAGAGATGTGTAAATTCCTAGAAACATACAACCTTCCTAGCTTAAATTATGAAGAATTAGATACCCTGAACAGACAAATAATGAGCAGTGAGATTCAAATGGTAATTTAAAAATTACCCAAAAAACACAAAAAAGTCCAGGACCAGACAGATTCACAGCAGAATTCTAGAAGACATTCAAAGAAGAGTTGGTACTAATCCTTTTGACACTATTCCACAAGATAGAGAAAGAAGGAACCCTCCCTAATTCATTCTATGAAGCCAGCATCACCCTAATACCAAAACCAGGAAAGGACATAATCAAAAAAGAAAACTACAGACTGATATCCTTGATGAAGATAGATGCTAAAATCCTTAACAAAATACTAGCTAACCGAATCCAACAACATATCAAAAAGATAATCCACCATGATCAAGTGGGTTTCGTACTAGGGATGCAGGGATGGTTTAACATATGCAAATCAATTCATGTGATACACCACATAAACAGAATTAAAAACAAAAATCACATGATCATTTCAATAGATGCAGAAAAAGCATTTGACAAAATCCAGCATCCCTTTATGATTAAAGCTGTCAGCAAAATCTGCATACAAGGGACATACCTTAATGTAATAAAAACCATCTATGACAAACCGGCAGCTAACATGATACTGAATGGAGAAAAGTTGAAAGCATTCCCTCTGAGAACTGGAACAAGACAAGGATGCCCACTCTCACCGCTCCTCTTCAACACAGTACTGGAAGTCCTAGCCAGGGCAATCAGATAAGAGAAAGAAATGAAGGGCATCCAAATCGGTAAAGAGGAAGTCAAACTGTCCCTGTTTGCTGACAATATGATTGCTTACCTTGAAAACCCTAAGAACGCCTCCAGAAAGCTCCTAGAACTGATAAAAGAATTCAGCAAAGTTTCCAGATACAAGACTAATGTACACAAATCAGTAGCTCTTCTATACACCAATAGTGACCCAGTGTAGAATCAAATCAAGAACACAACCCCTTTTATAATAGCTGCAAAACAAAACAAAACAAAACAAAACAAAAAAAACACACACACACACAACAACTTAGGAATATACCTAACCAAGAAGTCAAAAGACTTTACAAGGAAAACTGCAAAACACTGTGGAAAGAAATCATAGACAACACAAACAAATGGAAACACATCCCATGCTCATGGATGGGTAGAATCAATATTGTGAAAATGACCACACTGCCAAAAGCAATCTACAAATTCAGTGCAATTCCCATCAAAATACCACCATCAGTCTTCACAGAATTAGAAAAAAAATTATAAAATTTGTATGGAACCAAAAAAGATCCCACATAGCCACAGCAAGACTAAACAAAAAGAACAAATCTGGACGCATTACACTACCTGATTTCAAAGTACACTATAAGGCCATAGTCACCAAAACAGTGTGGTACTGGTACAAACACAGGCCCATAGACCAACGGAACAGAATAGAGAACCCAGAAATAAACCCAAATATTTACAGCCAACTGATTTTCGACAAAGCAAACAAAAACACAAAATGGGGAAAGGACACTCCTTTCAACAAATGGTGCTGGGATAATTGGCTAGCCACATGTTGGAGAATGGAACTGGATCCTCGTCTCTCACCTTATATAAAAATCAACTCAAGATGGATTAAGGACTTAAACGTAAGACTTGAAACTGTAAAAATTATAGAATATAACATTGGAAAAACCCTTCTAGACATTGGCTTAGGCAAGGATTTCATGACCAAGAACCCCAAAGTGAATGCAATATAAACAAAGCTAAATAGCTGGAACCTAATTAAACTAAAAAGCTTTTGCACAGCAAAAGGAACAGTCGGCAGAGTAAACAGACAGCCCACAGAGTGGGAGAAAAATCTTCACAATTGATACATCTGACAAAGGACTAATATCCAGAATCGACAACAAACTCAAACAAATCAGTAAGAAAAAAACAAACAATTCCATCAAAAAGTGGGCTAAGGACATGAATAGACAGTTCTCAAAAGAAGATATGCAAATGGCCAACCAACATATGAAAAAATGCTCAACATCACTAATGATCAGGGAAATGGAAATCAAAACCACAATGTGATACCACCTCACTCCTGCAAGAATGGTCATAATTAAAAAAAAAAAAAAATCAAAAAACAGTAGATGTTGGTGTGGAAGTAGTGAACAGGGAACACTTCTACACTGCTGGTGGGAATGTAAACTAGTATAGCTGCTATGGAGAACAGTGTGGAGATTCCTAAGAAACTAAAAGTAGAACTACCATTTGATCCAGCAATCCCACTACTGGGTATTTACCCAGAGGAAAAGAAATCATTATTCAAAAAAGATAATTGCACATGCATGTTTATAACAGCACAATTCACAGTTGCAAAATCATGGAACCAAATCAAATGCCCATCAATCAGTGAGTGGATAAAGAAACTGTGATCAAATACCTATATGATTGAATACCACACAGCCATAAAAAGGAATGAATTAACAGCATTTGCAATGACCTGGATGAGATTGGAGACTATTACTCTAAGTAGCTCAGGAATGAAAAACCAAACATCATATGTTCTCACTGATATGTGGGAGCTAAGCTGTGAGTATATAAAGGGGTAAGAATGATGCAATGGACTTTGGTGACTTGGGGGGAAAAATGGGAGTGGGCAAGGGGATAGAAAACTACAAATATGGTTCAGTGTATACTGCTCAGGTGATGGGTGCACCATAATCTCACAAATCACCACTAAAGAACTTACTCGTGTAACCAAACACTATCTGTACCCCAATAACTTATGGAAAAATAAAATAAAAAAGAAAAACAACAGAGAAAGCCAATGAAAGGGGATTCTTGAAAAAGATCCACAAAATTTACAAATCTTTAGGTAGATTGACCATGAAAAAGAGAAGACTCAAGTTACTAAAGTGAGAAGTACAAGTGGGGACATATTGATTTTCCAGGAATGAAAAGAATTATAAGAGAGTAGTAGGAACAACTATATGCCAACAAATTATGTACACATAGATGAAATGCACAAATTCATAGAAACACACAATGTATCAAGAGTGAATCATGAAGAAACAGAAAATATGAATAGATATATAAGTAATAAGGAGACTGTATTGGTAATCAAAAACCTGTCAACAAAGAAAACCCTGGACAAGATTGCTTCATTGGTGCATTTTACCAAGTATTTAGAGAGGATTTAACACCAAATCCTTCTCACATTCTGCTGAAATGTTAGAGAGAACACTTGTTAACGTAACCTTTGAGGCCAGCATTACTCAAACACCAAAACCAAAGACAGCAAAAGAAAACCACAAATCTCTACTTACAAATATTGATGCAAATAAAAAGCTTCAACAAAACACTGAGAAACAAAATTAGCAGCATAGTAAAAGGATTATACCCCATGACCAAGTGAGATTTACTCTCAGAATGTAAGGATAGTTCAACTATGAAAACAAATCTGACCAGGTGCAGTGGCTCATGCCTATAATCCCAGAATTTTGGGAGGCCAAGGTGGCAGGATCACTTGAGCCCACGAATTCAAGACCAACCTGGGTGACACAGTGAGACCTCATCTCTACAAAAAAATTAAAAAATGAGGCAGGAGCATCACTTGAGCCGGGAGGTTGAGGCTGCAGTGAGCTGTGATAGTGTGCCACAGCATTCCCACCTGGGTGATGGAAGTGAGACCCTATCCCTGCCCCGCCCCCTCCAAAATCAATCAATCAATGTATACTCCATGATAACAGAATGAAGGAAACAAATCCTACGAACATTTTAATTGATTCAGAAAAATATCGTTTGACAAAATTCAACACTTGTTTGTGACCAAAACTCAGAAAAAACCTAGGACTGGAAATAAACTTCCTCAACATAATAAAGGCCATATATGAAACCCCACAGCTAGCATTGCCTTCAATGGTGAATAACTGAAAGCTTTCCCCCAAGATCAGATACAAGACAAGGTTGCCTTCTTTTGCTATTTCTGCTCAACATAGCATTGGAAGTCCTAGCCAGAGCAGTTAGGTAAGAAAAAGAAATAAAAACCATTCAAATTAGAAAGTAAGAAGTAAAATTACCTGTTTGCAGATAAATGATCTTATATATAGAAAACCCTAAAGACATATAACATACACACGAACTGTCAGGACTAATAAATGACTTCCACAAAGTTGCAGAATACAAAATTAACATAGAAAAATCAGTTGCATTTGCATAAACTGACAATCAACAATCCAACGAGAAATTTTTTAAAATTCTATTTACAATAGCAACAAAAAGAATAAAATACTTAGGAATAAATTTAATCAAGGATGCAAAATCTTGCGCATTTAAACTACAAATTGTTGCCAGGCATGGTGGTGTGTGCCTGCAGTCCCAGCTACTCAGGGGGCTGAGGTGAGAGGATCAGTTGAGCCCAGGAGTTTGAGACCAGCCTGGGCAACATAATGAGACCCTGTCTTTTAAAAAAACAGATTAAAATTATAAAAGATTGGTGAGATAAATTAAAGAAGATACTAGTAAATGGAAAGACATCTCATGTTAATGGATTGGAAGATTTAATACTAATAAGATGCTATTACTACCCAAAATAACCTACATATTTAATACAATCTCTATCAAAAGCCCAACAATTTTTTTTTGCAGAAATGGAAAAACCCATCTTAAAATACATATGGAATTTTAAGGCACCTCGAATAGCTAAAACAGTCTGGAAAAGAAGAACAATGTTGGAAGACTCACACTTCCCAATTTCAAAACATATTGCAAAGCTGTAGTAGTCAAAACAGTATGGTATGCACAAAAAGCCAGACATCTAGACCAATGGAATACAGAGCCCAGTAATCAGCCCTCAGACATATGGTCAAATGATTTTTGACAAGGATGCCAAGACCATTCAATGGGAAAAGTAAAGTCTTTTCAACAAATAGTGCTAGGAAAATTGGATATTTACTCATAAAAGAATGAAGCTGGACCCTTACCTAACACCATAAACAAAATTTAACTCAAAATGGGTCAAAGACCTAAATGTAAGACCTAAACCTTTAAAATTCTTAGAAGAAAAAGTTGGGCAAAAGCTACATAACATTGGCTTTGGCAGTGATTTATTGGATATAATACTGAAGGCACAGGCAAAAACATAAGAAATAGACAAATTGAGCTTTACAAATTTTTTTTTTTAAAATTGTGCATCAAAAGAAGCTATCACTAGAATAATAGGAAATCTACAGAATGGGAGAAAATATTTGCAAATCATATACCTGATAAGGGATTGGTATTCAAATGCATAGAAAACTCTTAAAATTCAATAACAGAAAAACAAACAGTTCAATTCAAAAATAGGCAAATAACATGAATAGACATTTTGCAAAGAAGATATACAAATGACCAAGAGCCCATGAAAAGATGCTGAACATCACTAACATTAGGAAAATGCAAATCAAAACGACAATGAGATACCACCTCACACATATCAGGATGGCTATTATTAAAAAAACAAACAATATATTAAGAGTGGACAAGGATATGGAGAAATTGGAATCCTTGTGCATTGCTGGCGGAGATAAAAATGGTGGCTCAGTGTGGTGTTTCATGCCTGTAATCCCAGCAATTTGAGAGGCTGAGGTGGGCAGATTGCTTGAGCTCAGGATGTCAAGACCAGCCTGAGCAACATGGTGAAACCCCATCTCTACAAAAAATACAAAAATTAGCCAGGTATGGTGGTGCGTGTCTATGGTCCCAGCTACTTGGGAGGCTGAGGTAGTAGGATCACTTGAACCCAGGAGGGAAAAGTTGCAGTGAGCCGAGATTGTACCACGGCACTCCAGCCTGGACACGAGATCCTGTCTCAAAAAAAAAAAAAAAGTACAGTTTCTGTCAAAAATAGTATGGCAGTTCCTCAAAAAAAATTAAAAATAGAATTACCATATGATACAGTGATTCCACTGCTGGGCATATACCAAAGAATTGAAAGCAGGGTCTGGAAGAGATATTTGTACATCCATGTTCATAGCAGCATTATTCACAATAGCTAAAATACAGAGGCAACCAAAGTATCTGTTGACAGACAAATGGATAAGCAAAGTGTGGTCTATCCAGACAATGCAATATTATTCAGCCTTGAAAAGAGGAAAACGCTGACACATTACTACATTGTGGTTGAACCTTAGAAGACATTATTTTAAGTGACATAAGCCAGACTGTATGATTCACTTACATGAGGTACCCTAGAGTAGGCAAATTCATAGAGGCAGAAAATGGAATAGTGATAACTAGGGACTTGGGGCAGAGGAGAATAGAGAAATATCGTTTAATAGGCACAGTTTTAGTTTGAGATGATGAAAAATTCTGGAGGCGGACATTGGTGATATTTGCACACAACATAAATGCACTTAGTGTTACTGAATTGTACACTTACAAATGGTTAAAATGGTAATTTTTTTCTTTTTTTATTTCTTAAAATGGTAAGTTTTATGTTACATATATTTTACTACAACAACAGAAAATCATTTGCATTTTATAAGTTACATCAATCCTTACAGAATTTAAAATTTCCTAAGCAATAGCCAAACAAAGGCACCTGCCTCTAGAACAGGGTTTCTCAAGCTCAGCACTACTGATATTTTGAACCAGATAATTCTTTGTTGTGGGCAGTGTCCTGTGTCTTGTGGGGTATGTAGTAGCATCCCTGCTGTCTTCCCACTCAATGTCAGTAGCAATCCCCTCCCCTTCTGTGACAACCAAAAATGTCTCTGGACATTGCCGAATGCTGCCCTCCCGGGGCACAAAATCACCACCAGTTGAGAACCACGAATAAGAGTTCTGAAATCCCCCACTCAGTCCCGAATACTGACAGTTGTCTAGGCAGCATCAGTTTGCAAGTCTACAGTCATAAATCCATTCCTTGAGATATCAGTAGTTAGAAGTATCTGATACAGTCCTTTCCAACCAACACTCTGAGACAGTCCTTTGTTGTAGATCTAAGTTTTAGAATCTATAGCTTAGAGTAGAGCCAGTCCATATCACAAAGAATCATTTTCCTTTCCAGTGTGCATGAAATATTTTCTTAATTCATTTGAACTCATAAATAAGACAGACAAATGAGCAAGGTTATTTACCCAATTCTTTGTCGTATCTCACATGGCAGAGAATAGGTTCACGTCATCCTGCTATATCACAAAATGGTTGGATCATAAAACCACATTCCTAATCATTGCTGCCACCATTGGGGAATAAATTCTTGGCCATGCGCAAATCTGAACTGGAAACAAACTTGTCTAAGGACAAGAAACAGAAACAAAAGTAATGAGATGGGGTGGCAGCAGGGACGGGGTGGTGAGATGCACAGAGAAACAGAGTCAAGGAAGATAAATTCTGTTTACATTTGAGATTCACTTCAGGAGCCAAAAAAAAAAAAGGTGCTCCTGGGCTTACCTGGCCAGGAAGTGCACTTTTTTGGTCATTTAAGTTTAATTGGTTCTAGAAGTTGAGTCCGCTTGGATATCTCAATGAGATATCCAAAACTGTCAAAGTATGTGCAATGAACTGAATTGTATATGTTGAAGTGCTAATCCAAAATTCTTATGTTGAAACCCTGACCTCCGATGTGACTATATTTGGAGATGAGGCCTGTGAGGAGGTGTTAAAGGTTGAATGGGGTCATAAGACTTAAGCCCTGATCTGATAGGGCTGATGCCCTCATAAGAAGAGGAAGAGACCCCAGAACTCTCAGCCATGTGAGGATACAGGGAGATAGGGGCCATCTACAAGCCAGGAAGAAAACCCTTTGCCAGAAACCAATGATGCGGCACTTTACTCTTGGATTTCACAGCCATAACTGTGAGAAATAAAGTTCTGTTGTTTAAGCCACCCAGTCTATGGAACTTTTTTTATGGCAGCTCTAGTAGACTAATGGAGTATAATTCCCCAAAAAGTTATCAACATGACTCTCTTACAAACACAAAGTTTTTCTTTCTTTTTTTTTTTTTTCAGATGGAGTTTCACTCTTGTTGCCCAGGTTGGAATGCAATGGCATGATATCGGCTCTCCACAACCTCTGCCTACCAGGTTGAAGTGATTCTCCTGCTTCAGCCTCCCAAGTAGCTGGGATTACAGGCATGCACCACCATGCCTGGCTAATTTTGTATTTTTAGTTGAGACAGGGTTTCTCCATGTTGGTCAGGCTGGTCTCGAACTCCCGACCTCAGGTGATCCGCCCGCCTCGGCCTCTCGAAGTGCTGGGATTACAGGCGTGAGCCACCGCGCCTGGCCTGATTTATTTTAATCCATCAATGATGGGATCAGCATGATAACAAGCCTGGCTCTGTATTAGACTTTTTAAATGAGAGACTTATACCAGCTACATTCATTTCCTCACTATTCACACATCCCTTAGCTTCCCAGATTTGACATTTACCCTCTCACTTTATTAAACCTCATTTTTTATTTTTTATTTTTATTTACTTTATTTGGAGACAGGGTCTCACTCTTGTCACCCAGGCTCGAGTGCAGTGGCATGATGTCAGCTCACTGCAACCTCCGCCTCCTGGGTTCAAGCCATTCTTGTGTCTCAGCCTCCCGAGAAGCTGGGACTACAGGCATGCATCAATCACGATTGAATAATTTTTGTATTTTTTGGTAGAGATGGGGTTTCACCATGTTGGCCAGGCTGGTCTTGAACTTCTGACCTCAGGTGATCCACTACCCTTGGCCTCCCAAAGTGCTGGGATTACAGGCATGAGCCACTGTGCCCAGTCAAAACCTCATTTTTTAAGCAGATGGGTCTTGCTCTGTCACCCCGGTTGGAGTGAAGTGGTATGATCATAGCTCACTGCAGCCTTGATATCCTGGGGTCAAACAATCCTCCCACCTCAACCTCCTGAGTAGCTGGGACTATAGGCATGCTCCACCATGCCTGGGTAATATTTTTTATTTTTTAAGAGACAGGGTCTTGTTACATTGCCCAGGCTGGTCTTGAACTCCTGGCCTCAAGTGGTCCTTCTGCCTTGGCCTCCTAAAGTACTGGGATTACAGGCATGAGCCACCATGGCTGGCAAAACCTCATTCTTGAAACTCACCATGAACTATTCTACTGCGAAACCCAAGTTTTCTTCATTCCTCACTATCCTAAATTACATAGTACTAGTGACAACTGTTCACCTGCAGTTTGAAGACCCTAACCCAGTTCTCTGCTTTTGTTTCTGGATACATCTGTTCTTTGTCATTCTTTCTTATGTGGAGCCATCCCCAAAGCACTGGGGTCATCCTGCTTAACAATAAAAAGAGTTACCACGTATTGATTGCTTATTCAATGCAGACACACTTCTCACTACTTCATAAATTGCAATTTTATCCACTCCTCACGAGAACTGTTATTATCTCTGTTTCATGCCTAGGGACACTGAAACATAGAGAAGTTACCTGACCAAAGTCACGTAGTTAGTGGCAAAACCAAGACTCAAACTCAGGCAGTCTGGTTCTGCCTTGAGGCAGACTACGCAGTCTCCACCTTCTCTATCTTTTGCCTTTGAGTGCCTGGCCAATTATCCCTTGGCCAATCTCAAATGGCTATTAACTCCAGAGTCAACCATCTCTGAGCTCCAATTCCACCACTGCTACTTATTAGCTGTGTAATCTTAGCTGAGTTCTTTATTAGATCTAGTCCTCAATTTCATCATCTGTAAAATGGGCACATAATAGATTCTATTTCTAATTCTCACAGAGTTGCTATGAGAATTAATCGAGCTAATATGAGTAAAATGCCTGACATTGAGAAGGCATTGGATGCTGGTACTATTAGTCATCTAATTATATGTTGTTTGTCTGTGGAACAGAGGACTTAGGTTCTTTTCCTGGGATCCATAAGCCAGCATGGGGAAGGGTTACAGGCAGGCAAATGTTTTGTGTGTACATTTATTTTTTCTGGGGAGAAAGTCCATAAGTTCGATCATATTCTCAAAGGAGTATATGACCCCCAAAAGTTGGGAACCGCCGAGCTTTGAATGAGTCTAAAAGGGCCCGGCATGGTGGCTCATGTCTGTAATCCCAGCACTTCGAGAGGCTGAGGCGGGTGGATCACCTGAGGTCAGGAGTTCAAGACCAACCTGGGCAACATGGCAAAACCTCGTCTCTATTAAAAATACAAAAATTAGCCCAGCATGTCGGCGTGTGCCTGTAATCCCAGCCACTTGGGAGGCTGAGGCAGGAGAATAGCTCGAACCAGGGAGGCAGAGGTTGCAGTGAGTCGAGATCATGCTACTGCTCTCCAGCCTGGGTGACACAGCAAGACTCCGTCTCAAAAATGAACAAATAAATAAATAAGCCTAAAGGTTGAGACCTGCGTCTTTTACATTTCCTGCCCTCAGCACAACCAGGGATACAGCAAGTTTTCACTAATGTGCATGGAATTGAATCCTCACTGGAACGCAGCAATGTCAAGGCCGTGGACAGTAGGGATCCTGACGTTGTCACCTGTCTTCATTCTACACAAAGATGCCCACTGTGAAAAGTTTTCTGAAATCGCTTCTTCAGTCCAATAACAACATTTCAAAGCTGAGTATTTCACATGCTGCATTGGGAAACGGTGCTGATTACATCCCTCAAACTGCACAACTGTGACCTTCACTGCTTGCTGAAGTGTGCAGGGGGCAGCTGTTGATGTGGCGGGTCTGTGTTAGCATTCTTTGCCTTACCTTCATTTGAGGACTTAAGATAATAGCAGCTACCACAGAAAGAATGCAAACAAAAACTCTTTTATTTTAATTTGTATCCATTCTTATGGTTTCTTTATACCCCTCCTCAATTCAAAATGAATCTAAGCACATTTGGATATTGATTTCAATTAAGATATTTAATATGTCTTATCTTCTGTGAACTAGTCCATTTTTGCGTTGATATAAAGGAATTCCAGAAATTGGGTAACTTATTTAAAAAAAAAAGGAGGTTTTTTTGGCTCATGGTTCTGCAGGCTGTATAAGAAGCACGGTGCTGGCATCTGCTTCTTGCAGGGGGGCAGGGGGTGGCAGGGGGCAGGAAGCTCACAGCCATAGCAGAAGGGGAAAAGGCAACAGGTATGTCACACGGAAAAAGAGGGAGCAAGAGAGATGCCAAGCACTTTTAAACAGCCAGCTCCCACATGAGCTAATAGAGCGAGAACTCACTCATTACTGCTGGGAGGGCACCAAACCATGCCTGAGGGATCCGCCCCCATGAGCCAAACACCTCCCACCAGACCTCACCTCCAGCAGCGGGGATCAATTTTAACATGAGATTTGGAACGTACAAGTACCCGAACTGTATCACCTTTCTATGTGGCATCTGTATAGTTTTATATGACATACTGCTGCCAGTCTCACTGAATTTTTTCTTTTGAGATGGAGTCTTGCTCTATTGCCCAGGCTGGAGTACAGTGGTGTGATCCGCAACCTCCGCCTCCCGGGTTCAAGCAATTCTCCTGCCTCAGCCTCCTGAGTAGCTGGGATTACAGGTGCCTGCCACCACGCCCGGCAAATTTTTGTATTTTTAGTAGAGATGGGGTTTCACCATGTTGGCCAGGCTGGTCTCAAACTCCTGACCTCAGGTGATCCATCTGCCTTAGCCTCCCAGAGTGCTGGGATTACAGGCATGAACCACTGTGAGTGCTGAAGCTCAGTTAGGCGGGCCCTGCCTGCAGACCCTTTGTGTGGATCTGGCCTTTCCTCTCTGCAGGGCAATGAAGGGGCTTGATGTGTGTATGACTGTGTACCACTTGGGACACTGTGGCTGGTCAGCCCCCGCCAAGGTGATAAGGGAGGGGATAGACAAGTGAGACATGGTCTGATAGACAAGACTCACCCTAGCAAGTTATTGCATGTAAGGCACCCAGTCTCAGAGGTGGGTCTGACATTCTGATTCTGTGACTGGGAGAAAGAAAGTGTCGCTAATAGAAATCAGGAATATAGAAAAAGGGACTGTTGGAGGATGGAGGTGGGGGGAGACAAGAAAAATGTAGATATGATCACAGCAGAAGGTGTTGGCAAGCTGTGCACAAGGAGACAATGATTAATAAGTTGAAAGGGTGGTCTGGACCTCCAGAGAGGCCAGACATTGAGATATTTATAATGACCCTCATGTGGTCACCTGTGCAGAGATGGTATGTTAAGAGAGATGAGGAAAGGATGGGGAATCCTTGGTTTAAAATGGAGGAGAGACTGGGCACAGTGGCTCATGCCTGTAATCCCAGCACTTTGGGAGGCCAAGGTGGGTAGATCACTTGAGGTCAGGATTTCGAGACCACCCTGGCCAACATGGTGAAACCCCATCTCTGCTAAAAATACAAAAATTAGCTGGGCGTCGTGTTGCACTCCTGTAATCCCAGCTACTTGGGAGGTTGAGGCAAGAGAATCACTTGAGCCCAGGAGGCAGAGGTTGCAGTGAGTGGAGACTGCACCACTGCACTCCAGCCTGGGAGACAGAGTGAGACTCATCTCAAAAAAAAAAAAAAAAAAAAGGAAGAGAAGGCATAGGAAGCTATCAAAGAAACTGAGAGGCCAAGTCAAGAGGAAGGAGGCAGGACAGTCCGATGTATTAAACAAAATACTTAATTGCACACTGTAGAAATCAACTCTGGGCTGGGCACAGTGGGAGGCAGGTGCCTGTAATCCTGGAACATTGGGAGGTGGGGTTGCTTAAGCCCAGGAGTTCAAGACCAGCCTTCAGCATGACATAACCCTATCTCTACAAAATATACAAAAAAAAAAAAAATTAGTTGGGCATGGTGGTGTATGCCTCTAGTCCCAGCTACTCAGCAGGCTGAGGTGGGAGCATCATGGGATCCCAGAGAAGGTGATTGCACCACTGCACTCCAGTCTAGGCGACAGAATGAGACCCCATAAAAAAAAAGACAAAGAAAAAGAAAAAAAAAACCACTCTGATTAATTTTAGGATAAACCACGCATATTTAAAAGATTCTCTGGAAGGGCTGAAACACCAGGTTTGGTGCTCTGGAAGGAAGAATACTAATAGAGACTGCCACTCTTTTGGGGTACTAGATATGCTGTATCCCACCCCTGACACCATTAGCTCTAGATGCTGACATTTTTCTCAGCACTGTGGCCACTGCTGCTCTAAGAGTTTGGTCTTTAAATTGGCATTTCAGTCAAAGAGAGATCCTCCTGGTCTTTGTTTCTATGCATCATAGACCCTGAATCGAAGTCTGGGGATGGGGTACCTGGAGAGCAGAGGTAGGTCTCACGACTGCACCCTATTTACAAGGAAGGCTTGCAAATATCTGACTTTTCTCGCTTCTACACCGGCACGAGAATTCATAAAAAGTGTCAAGTGGATAGGGGATGTCTCCTGAGTATGCTTGTATTTGGAAGGAGCGGTGGGGGGCTGAGAGAGAGAACAGCACCATCCAGAGACAAATGGGAAGGAGAGGGCAGTGGAGGGAGGGAGCACTTTGTGGGAGGAGTGGGTACAGAGCACGTGAATTGGGAAGGAGTCAGGAGGAGTGGGTTCAGAGCATGTGAGATGGAAGATCAGCTTTTTCTCAGAAGCAAGGAAGAGGGAAGTCAAGGAAGCCCTCGGAGGATGGCCTCCCCTGGCTCAGAAGAAAAAAGTTATTCAGACAGGATGGGCTGGCAAGCCGAGGGAGTGATAGTGCCAGAGGCTTAGGGTGGAAGGGCTCTGAGAGGTTCAGCCATGCCACCTGAGAGGTGGACAGCCTTCATGTCCCTGTGAGGCTGCCTGTTCTGCTCCTGGCCAGACTTGGTCGCTAGCAGGTTTTCTCATGTGGAATCTGTAGGACTACGTGGCAAATATCTATTGTTTATCTTTCAGATGTACAGCTCCAGACCTTCCTTTTTTCTTTTGGAGATGGAGTCTCACTCTGTCGCCCAGGCTGGAGCATGGTGGTGCGATCTTGGCTGACTGCAACCTCCCCTTCCTGGGTTCAAGCGATTTCCCTGCCTCAGCCTTCTAAGTAACTGGGACTACCAGTTACTTAGGCACCCATCACCATGCCCAGCTAAATTTTGTATTTTTAGTAGAGATGGAGTTTCACCATGTTGGCCAGCTTGGTCTTGAACTCCTGACCTCAGGTGATCTATCCATCTAGGCCTCTCAAAGTGCTGGGATTACAGGTGTGAGCCACTGTGCCCGGCCAGATCTTCCTTTCTATTGGCTCCCCAATCTCCACCAGGGGGAGATGCCCCTCCTCACCCAGGGCTGCCTCCCAGCCAGGGCTTCCTCTGCTGAAATTAAGGGCACAGATCTTCCCTCTCCTGCCTATGCCTGGATCTTGCAGCCTGGTTTCTGGAGTCCCCTTGGTGTTTCCTAAATTTTCACTCTTTCCATTTTTTTTTTTTTTTGCGAGCCTCTTAGGCTAGGGGTCCTGGTATCGTCAGTGACCTGTTAGGTTCTGGGCCGCATTGCAGGAGGTGAGCAGCGGGTGAACAATTACCACCTGAGCTCCGCCTCCTGTCCGATCAGCAGCAGCGTTATGTTCTCATAGGAGTGCGAACCCTCTTGTGAACTGTGCATGCGAGGGATCTAAGCTGCGCACTCCTTATGAGAATCTATCTAATGCCTGATGATCTGAGGTGGGACAGTTTCATCACTAAACCACGCCGCCTTGCCACCCCACATCCGTGGAAAAATTGTCTTCCACAAAACTGGTCCTTGGTGCTAAAAAGTTTGGGGACCACTGCCTTAGGCCATTCCTAAAAGTTCCCTCTTGCTTAAGAAACCAGTCCCAAGCCAGTAATGTTTGCCACAGTTCTATCTTTTATCTCTGCTCGTCAGTCCTCATCTCATCTGCAGAACAAATGGACACCCTCGTCCACTGTGTCTGTCCTTCAGTGTTGTATGATTGGGGGATTCTCTGGAGGAAGGCTTACCTCCTCTGATATAGAAATACAATCTTAGAGATTCTGCTTGTGACTATATTTGATTATTTAACAGCTGGACCTTACATATAGTCAATTATATCCCTTCCCACCCCATGAGTGCGGTCCAACTTGGTCTTTCTCATCATCTTCTTGTTATTTTAACACAAAGGCAAATGTATAGATGGCCACTTATTGCTTCATCTGCTCACTGCTCTTCCCTGTCCCCCTGTGGTTCTCGTGGGGCTGTCGACCCCAGCCTCTCACTCTGTCCCCATCTACAGTGATAGGGATGTGACCTGGGCTTGGGCAATCAGATCATCTCATGCCCCTGGAAACAGCTGCGCATATGACCGGAAGAATCTTTGTCTATAATTGGAATACCAAGAAGTTCTCTTTTGCTGGTGGTCTTTGGCTCAGACAATATAAGCTTGAGGTTATAAGTGGCACTTTCTCCAGCTATATGGAGGAAGTCCTTTTCCAGTGGGAGAAGAAGAGGCCAGCCTTCAGCAGGAAAACAGAGCTCAAAGATGAAGAGAAGGAAAGACAGTCCCAGTGACATTGGTTGAACCCCTGGCTCTAGTTCTGCCTGAGCCCACAAATATCCTTTCTGTTTAAGCTATTTTGAATTTTTTTTGTCACTTCCAAATGGATAAGTCCTGACATAATAATATGCTTAAATATTAAAATGAAGTAATACATTTTAATTATGAAAAATAGACAAGTAAAAAGAAAAACCCCAAATCATTCCTAACCTTATTTATTTTTATTTTAATTTTTTTCTGAGACAGAGTCTTGTTCTGTTGCTCAGGTTGGAGTGCAATGGTATGATCTCAGCTTATCTCTGCCTCCCAGGTTCAAGCAGTTCTCCTGTCAACCTCCAGAGTAGCTGGGACCACAGGCAGGCACCACCAAGTCCAGCTAAGTTTTGTATTTTTGGTAAAGATGAGATTTCGCCATGCTGGCCAGGCTGGTCTCAAACTCCTGACCTCAGGTGATCCGTCTGCCTTAGCCTCCCAGAGTACCCTTATATTCGTGTGTGTGTGTGCATGTGTGTTGTGTTGAAGATTGTAAAATATGCCCGCAAATTCCTTCATCCAGTATGCAATCTCTTTTGGAATGTGAATTTTCCTCTCCCCTTATGCAGAAGGGAAGTTTATTTCTCTCCCTTGACTCTTAGCCTTGTGATTTATTTAAACGTGAGAATGCAGCAGGAGATGTATATGACCTTGAGATGCCAGTACAACCTTCTGGAGGGTGTGACCAAGACAGCTCAACCCACAGCCCACCCCACTGCCAGGTATGTGAGGGAGGTGTACTAGTTCGTTTTGTGCTGTTATAAAGGAATACCGGAGGCTGGGTAATTTATAAAGAAAACAGGTTTATTTGGCTCATGGTTCTGCAGGCTATACAGGAAGCATAGTGTCAGCATCTGCTTCTGGTGAGGCCTCAGGGAGCTTCCAATCATGGTGGAAAGGGAAGGGAAGCTGTCATGTCACATGGAGAGAGAAAGGGAGCGAGAGAGAGAGGAGGACATGCCAGGATCTTTTTGAACAACCAACTCTCATGCAAACTAAAAGAGTGAGAACTCACTCATTACTGAAGAACGGCGCCAAGCCATGCATGAGGGATCTGCTCCCATGACCCACACACTTCCCACTAGGCCCCATCTCCAACATTGGGGACCAATTTCAACTTCAAATTTGGAGGAGAGAATTATCCCAACTATATTAGGAGGTCATCTTGAACCCTGCTGTCTCTCCATCAGAATCCAACGGTGGAGGAACTGCCCAGCTAACCCTCAGAATCATAAGAAATAATAAATCTTAGCTGTTTTAAACCACTAAGTTTTGGAGTGAATTATGCAGCAAAAGCTGAAACTGATGGTGTCCTGCATGTCCCATAGAACTGCATATAACCATTTCCCCACCTTATTCAATCTTTATTAAGGCTACTTTGGTTGCAAACATCATAAACCAACCCCAGCCAGCTTAAACAAAAGGAAAGTGCATTAGAATGTCCCTAATGTAAGTCAAGGAAGAGAAAATAAAGTTGGGAAGGGGAGAAATCACGGCGTCCGCGGACTCATTAGCAGCAGGGTATCATGGAGTTTCCGTCCAGAAGAGACTGCCATTAACACAATCCCGTGCTAATGACTGGACTAGTAACTTCAAGTTTTCAGAGCAGACGGTCTGAGCCTCCCCATTTTGGGCCAGTATCCGCCTCTGAATCATTTAGCTATGATGAGGTGGGGGGCGCTGGTGGGAGGCAGGATGCGGACACGTAGAAAGTAGGTGAATTCGTGGGAATCCTGACGTGGAAGCCGTGAGTGCTACTCACGGCCTGGGCCTGCTTTTTAACTGCTACATATATTTTGATTTTCCAAAAGTTTTTTTCCTTTCAAATCTTTTTGCGGCTACTGTATCAAGGCTCTTTTTTAAGAAACGGAAAATAGTGTAGGACCACTTTGGAAACTGTAACAAATGGGGCAACGTTGTACACTTCTGCACAACGTAACTGGATCTGTGAAGGTTTTAAGTGCAAAAAGGGAAAATAGTGCGGGGCCACTTTTGAAACTGTAACAAATGGGGCAATGTTGTACACTTCTGCACAACGTAACTGAATCTGTCAAGGTTTTATGTGCAAACGGGTCTCTGAGCAAGTGAAATGGTTTTGATGAAAATCTAAAAGAATTTGGGGGGTGTAGACATAAAAGGGAGCCAGAGTAACAGGTGTTGTGAACACAGAGAGGAAGAACGGGTAGGCTTCGAATGGGGACAGAGAGTGTCGCCCCCAGTCGCAGCCTGGGGGGCTACATTTCTGAAGGGAGCATCTCTTGCCCCTAACTGACGACTCCTGCAGAGTGACGCGTGCTGGGACCAGGGTGAGCGGGCACCTCGAATAAGTGGGCCAGGGACCTGGGCCTGGGCCCCTTGGACTGTCAGGCCCGCCCGCACCCCCACACCTCGCGCTCTGCACGGAAGCAGCCGCCCCCACGGAGCGGGCGGAGGCCCAGGGGCCAGGAGCGCGCGGGGAGGCTCCGGGACTGAGGCGGCGCCACCGCCTCCCGCCTGCTGCTGGAGCGCGGGCAGCCGCGGCGACATCTTGTTCAGGAGGAAAGCGCGCGGGAGAGCGAGGCGCGCTTTAGCTGCTGCGCCACGCGCACCTCGGGCCTGGGCGCAGAGGATCGGCCGGGCGTGGCGGGAAGGAGGTAAGGCAGCCCCGCGGGACCGCACGCCTAGCTCAGGGGGCGTCTCGGGAGACCCCAGGATCACCCGATTACGGGCCCCGCCGCTCCCCTGCCTCGCTCTTCCTCCCGCTCAGCCCCCGTTTCCCGCGGTCCCCTCGCCCCAGCCCGCAGCCTCCCTGCCTTCCACCCTCTGAGCAGCCCTCCTCGGCGTCGCGCCCCTCGACCCCAGCAGCCCGGGTCCCCGCCTCTGCTCTTGGTCCAGGCCGCCAAGTGAGGCCGCCCCCGCCCCGCCCCCGCCCCGCCCCCGCCGGGACCCGCCCCCTGCTCCCGTCCGGGCGGGGCTCCGGGTTTAAACGTCGCGGCGGGCAGGGCCGGCGGAGGGGCGGGGCGGCCTCTGTGTCGTGTACCGGGTCCCGTAGGCTGCGGGCAGCGCGGAGCGGCTGGCGCTTGAGACGGCGGACGGCACCATGTCCCCGGGGAGCGGGGTGAAGAGCGAGTACATGAAGCGCTACCAGGAGCCGCGCTGGGACGAGTACGGGCCGTGCTACCGCGAGCTGCTGCACTACCGCCTGGGCCGCCGGCTGCTGGAGCAGGCGCACGCGCCCTGGCTCTGGGACGACTGGGGCCCGGCCGGCTCCTCGGAGGACTCGGCGTCGTCAGAGTCGTCGGGCGCCGGGGGCCCAGCACCCCGGTGCGCCCCGCCCTCGCCCCCGCCGCCGGTAGAGCAGGCTGCCCAGGAGGAAGCGGAACGGCGGGCGCGCGGGGCCCCGGAGGAGCAGGGCGCGGAGGCCGGGGACGCGGAGGCCGAGGACGCGGAGGACGCGGCTCTGCCAGGTACTGGGCCTGGAGGGGAACGCGAGGGGCCTGCGCGCAGGGACAGTTTGCTCGAAGCTCGCAGCAGCTGATCTCTATTTCTTGCGCCGCTTGGAGTGGGCTCTTCCTTTTTTTTTTTTTCCGGTTGACAGAATCAGGTGGCAGCCTTTGCCACCCTTTATTTGCTTAATTAGGTGGCTTTCGATGGAGCCAGCGGTGAACTCAATTCAAGCGCCGCTGGCTCAGTCCGGGGTCTTTCCTTGTGGGCCTCTGCGGCTTGGCGAACCACTGAGTCCCATCTGCTTATTTCTAAGCGCCCATTTTTGATCAGAGGAGCCCCAGCTTTCATCACATTCTCAAAGGTGACCCAAAAGGTTAAGAACCGCAGGACTAAGCTTTCTGTCTGATGAATGGGGCCGTTGTTTTTCGTATTAACTCCCCGACCTCGCTGCGCTGTCCCTAAAGAATATTTTGCATTTGTTTACATGGAGTGTTGTATAACTTGGCTGTGAGAGCATCTTTGTAAGTGCTAGGTCCTCTCCCCTTCCGTCCCACCGCATCCTCCCTCGCCCCTCCAGATCCGAAAGCACCGGTGGCGCTGCGCGTGTTTTCAGCCATGGCCCTTCACCTTCTTTCCTGCCCAGAGGGTTGTAGACTGGGGACTGTCAGCATGTGAGGCTGGTGCCGAGGACCCAGTTCAACGCCTCAGTACAGCCTGGAGTAACCAATGGTTCCTTCCTGCTCCTCTTACGTTGGCCAGACACCACCAGATCACTGGATTTTAAAAAGGCTTGAGTGAGGAAAACATGGAAGATGTATTGGGAAAATGTATTCCTAGATCAATCACTGATCTAGGAATATGTATGTTGTCATTTAATGTTCAAAACAATCCCAAAAGAGACCCTGTTTTAATCTGTGTGTGTGTGTGTGTGTGTGTGTGTGTGTGTGTGTGTTTTCATTTGAGACGGAGTCTCGCTCTGTAGCCCAGGCTGGAGTGCAGTGGCGCGATCTCAGCTCACTGCAACCTCTGCCTCCCGGGTTCAAGCGATTCTCCTGCCTCAGCCTCCGGAGTAGCTGGGATTACGCGCACGCGCCACCACGCTCGGCTAATTTTTGTGTTTTTGGTGGAGACGGGGTTTCACCATGTTGGTCAGGCTGATCTCAAACTCCGGACCTCGTGATGCGCCCGCCTCGGCCTCCCGAAGTGTTGGGATTACAGGAGTGAGTCACCATGCTCGGCCCTAGTCTCAGTTTTATAGATGAAGAAACGGAAGCTCAGAATCAGTGACTTTATTCACTTATGTGTTTATTTTTGTTTACCCGATTGCAAGCCAATCAGACTCTTCCTGGCTTCTCTGTGAGAGGCTGAGGAGGAGATGAAATTTCGGCTGTGAGCCGGGTTGCTTTGCTCTTGGTTTTACCATCTTCAGCTATTTTCAGCACATCATGGGAGGCAGGGCTGCCTCCTGCCATCATCATGTTACTTGTGAATTCCCACAAATCCTGATGCTTCAGTGATCACTGCTAGAAATGCAAATAACAGAAGGTGGAGGGGGTAGGGAACATGCCTTCCAGATTATTCCTGTGGGTGCTGATCTGCTAGCTAAATTGAGATGTACTTTATCAGGCTAAATGGCTTTTCTCTCCCCCATCTTTTATGGTTTGTGATGGAGCTGTCAAATGTTTATATGCAATGTAAATACAATTTTTAGGTAGCATTGTGCTATGGATAGTGCCTGTGTTTACCAGCTCCGGTAAGCTCTGAGTTCATGATCCTTTTGGTTTCCTTAGAGAGAGCGTCCTCTCAGTTATTTCTTCCCTGCTAACATTTCTGGTTTAGGCATCAGGAAGAAGAAAGGATATTTTCTGCTTTCAGGACTCACAATCACAGCATCTTTTGTTTTGCTCCCACCTGTAAGAGGCCCTCTTGACTCCTGTGTTGCTTGCACAAGATTAAATATCCTGGTTTTTAAGTGGATGGTTTTAAATACTAGTGCAATGAGCACTCTTTTGAGTTTCTATGAAATATAAAAGTTCTTACTTTCCCTGAAGCCACAGATGCATATAGAATCACGTAGTTCCATCTGACTTACTACAAAAGCATATCAGCCTCCTGCCACACATAACACCCTGGTTTTTCCTTTGGTATTTATTTCTGTACCTCCAAGTTAACATGGCTTTTATTGATATTTGATTGCTTTTTTTTTTTTTTTTTCCAGTTTTTAACGTTATCTGTTGACTTTAATTCTTTTTTACTGCTCTCCTCACCCACACAGACACGACCCATCTCCACACCTGCTCAGTACAGTCGTCATAGAGTTTGTTGGATTCATAATTAGTATCCACCATATTGTGCCCATGGAAAAAGTTACTCAAAGCTGACCCATACTGTTTCCCATGATTCCCTTTTTTCTTTCACAATATAACCAACACATCAGGTTCTCTATCACTCTTGTCATCTAAAGTCACCCCTCCCAGGGCCCCTGACCTACTTCTATCCGGGCTGGCTGCTGCTCCTGTGGCCTGCTGCTGCTCTTGTGGCCTGCTGCTGCTCTTGTGGCCTGCTGCCTGGTTGGCATCTTGGGAGGGCCCTTGGCCATCCTCCTAGGACCTTTCTTGGCTTCTCTCTTGGGTTTGAGTCTCTGTTGTGTGGCTCTCATGTCATTTTCTTTCTTGGTTTACCCCTTCTTGGTGGAGCACATCTTCTAGTAGATTCCCGAGAAAGGATGGTTCAGAGGTTAGTTTTCTTTGAATGCCAAGAGGTAGCTTTATTCTACCCTTATAATTTGGTGAGTGTGGCTGGGCATGGAATTCTAGGTTGGAAAAGTTGTCTGGAGGCATTCCTCCTTATGTGTTATGACTGCTGATGTTACAGCCTGCATTGTTATGATTGTTGATCTTGATCTTTCATAGGTAACGTGTCCCTCTCAGGAAGCTTTCAGGATCTTTCAGATCCTATTTTTCTTTTAAATTTAAGAGCTCTTGAATTGTTTTCTGGGCTGCCATTTATTCCCTTCCTTCCCTCACTCCTTTCCTTCCCTTTTTATTTCTTTTTAAAACACAGTATCTGGTTCCTGATTCATGCATATAGGGTTTTATCTTACTGAGGATATATATTAGAAGTTTTTGTTTGTTTTCTTCTCTTCCTATGTTTCTTCAGCAGTCTCTCACCCCTGCCTCTCTTTGTTTCTTTTTGCTGGCAATTCTCTATTTCATGTTAGGCACTTTTCTGAAATGTCTAATGATCCTTGGTTTTTTATTCCTATTTAAGGAATGGATACTAAAAAGCTGTTAGGAAATTCTGTGTGTGTATGTGTATGTGTGTGTGTGTGTGTGTGTGTGTGTGAGAGATTATTTTCCTCCCATAGCCAATATGCTGTGAAGAGTGGTCTAGACTGTCTCCCATTCCTTACTTCATAGTCACGTTTTCTTTTTAGGTTAGATTTTATTTTTAGCAAAGTTTACATATGCAGTAATTTTAAAAATTTAACTTAAAATGAAAAAAATATGATCTTGCCCCATTTCCACGTATGTCCCTTGCTGCTTTCAACTCAATTTCACTTTCCTTTCAGCACTGGCCACCCTCTTTTCATTTAAACTTATCTGTTGGCTTTTTTGATTGTGAACATTATTTACTGACTTCCCATTATGAACATTATTTACTGACTTCCCATTATAGGAGATGAAGATTTAGCTCAGGATCTTAGCTCTGCCTTCCCTACTCTACCCCCAGACACATACCAACACCCATCTCCACCAGATCCCCACAATATTAGCTATATGATTGCTTTGTTTAATCTCTGTTCTGTGTTTGAATTATGACTGTGTAAATATTTGCAGGTGAGCCATGTAATATATATCTGATTACATTTTTTTTTGTTAAAATGTATGGTTTTCCTGAAATTAATAATTGTTTCACTTTTTTATTGCTCATTTCGTTTTTGTTTTTTGCGCCTACTCCAGTAATAGGATTATTTAAAAATAAGCTACCTATCACTGCCTATCACTGTTTCTTATTTCTTATTTGTTTTAGCTATCACTAATGCCTGAAATGGTCTGATAGTACTGTGAAACTTGCCATATGTCAGATATATTGGGTGTTCTATTCATCTGATTTTATTTTTTTCCCTTGGAGACATTTTTTTTTTTTTTTTTTGAGCCCTTGATCTTCTTGTTCCAGTCTAGATTTTATACTGTCCAGCCCTGGCACAGCTGCTGAACTGGGCTTTCTTTACCATTTCCCTCCTTTGTGTGATCCCCTGTCTTGCACATCTCCAGTCTTCCTTTTGCTTGGCCTATTCTTTCCTTCTGATGGAACACATCCTGAGGATCTACAGAGTGGGAGTCAGAAATTTTGTAACCTTGCATATCTGAAAATGCCTTTATTATATCCAGGATTGATATTTTGGCGAGGTAGATAAATCTAGATTGGAAACCTCAGCATTTGAGGCGTTATGGTAACACTGAATCCTAGCTTCTGGTCATAGTGTTGAGAAGTACCATGCCATTCTGACACCCGCTTTGTGTGTGTGACCCCACTATGTTTGTTTTTGTTGTTTTGTTGGAAACTTTTAGGAGATTCTTTTTATCTTTTTTATTTTATCTTTTTATCTTTTTAGGAGATGTTCTGAAATTTTGTGATGTGCCTGTGTGTGTCTTTTTTTCATTCATTTGGCTGGCCCTTTTCATTCTGGAAGCTTCTCTCAGTTCAGTGATATTTCCTATTTTCCTGTTTAAAAATAATTTTCTGTGCTCCATATGCTTTATTTTCTCTTTCTATAATTATCCTTAGTTGGATGGTGTACCTCCTGGATCAGTCTTCTAACATTTTTACTTAAAAATGTTTCTACATTGGAATTTTGAATTTTTGGTTCTATTTTCTGGGAGAACCCTTCAATTTTATCTCCCAACATTTCTATTGAAATTTTTAATTCTCACCTTAGCTTTAAATTCCCAAGAGATCATCTATTTTTGGTCCCTAATGTTCTTTACATTAAAAAAAAATAATAGCATTCTGTTTTCAGATTTCTTTTAACCTACAAAGAAAAAATAAATAAATAAAAGAAAAGAAAAGGCCAGAAATATCTTTTCAAAGCTGTCTTCCATTCCCTGCCTTGCCTTTTTCTGCATAATTTTGGTCTCTTCCTTACTAATAGAGGATGTGCTCAGATGTTTGCTCTTAGCCTGTCTGCTCATATTTAAGAGTAAGGCCTGAAAGAGCTTTTTAGGAGCTCTGTGCATGGGGGATGCCTGTTTTCTGTAATTGGATGAGGACCCAGCTGTTCCTCTGGGGACTCCAAACATGTATACTTGCCAGCGTCTCTTGAGTGAGCTGCCCAGACAGTGCATCTGCAGTCTCCTGTCTCATGGGGAATAAGCCTGGCACCAGCATCCTGGGAACAGAGGCAGAGGAAGGTGCTGAGGAGGGGGCTCCTTTACCATGAGGCCTTTCACCTAATTCTGTTTTCAGGAAGCTGTTTCCTTTGGCTTCTGCTGTCCCTAGGGTCATCTGAAGTCCAAGCCTCCCCTGCTTCTGCCACTTGAGACTGAAATCCACAGGCCTTCTGGGTAGGAGAGGAGCGACTACCTGGCACATGAGCTAGGGGAAAGAATATAGAAGTGTCAATTGCTATGTAACAAAATTACCTTGAAAATGAGTAGCTTAAAATTAGTAAAAACAGTTGTTCCTTGGTATCTGTGAGAGATTGCATCCAAAATACCCCCACAGATACCAAAATCCGTGCATCTTCAAGTCCCTATGTAAAATGGTGTAGTATTTGCATATAACCTGTGCACATCCCCCGAATACTTTAAATCATCTCTAGATAACTTATAATACCTAATACAATTAAATACTATGTAGTTTTTCTACCGTATTTTTAATTTGTATTACTTTTTATTGTTGTATTATTTTTTGTTTATTTTTCTCAAATATTTTCAATTCATGGTTGAGTGAGTCTGCAGATGCAGAACCCCCGGATATGGAGGCCCCCGGCCTGCTGTCCTCCTTTGCTGCTGCTGTGGTTTCCTGGGCTGGAAGTTGGCCCTGGGCAGTGAGATACCTTGTCTGCAGCCTGTACTGGAAGGCTGCAGGCTAGAGGGACCTGGCTGGGCTGTTGCTGGGACCCTCACATGCATGACCTCTTCCTGTGCCTGGCCTTCCTCAGAACACACTGGCTGGCCTATAAGGACAGCGTCCGGAGACAGACCCAGGTGGATGCTGCGTTGCTTGTTCTCTTTTATCCTCAGGAGCTTTGCAGGCCCTTTCTCACCCCATTCTACCCTCGCTGGGGAAGTCATTACTTGGTGCAGTTATTTTCACAACACCCTAGTATAAAAGTCTGCCCAGGTTCAAGGGGAGGACCCATGGATCCCAACTCTCAACAGAACACATCCATATTATAGTCAGAAGAGCACGAGGGCTGGGGTGCTGATTGATACTGAACTTTTGGAAAAGAGAATCCACATCACTAGCTTTCTGAGGAAGCTGGCGCCTTGTACAACTGTTTCATTTTTTTTTTTTTCTTTTGAGACAGGGTCTCAGTCTGTTGCCTAGGCTGGAGTGCAATGGCATGATCTAAGCTCACTGCAGCATTGACCTCCTGGGTTCAAGTAATCCTCCAGCCTCAGCCTCCTGAGTAGCTGGGACCACAGGTGTGCGTCACTATACCTGGCTAATTTTTAATTTTGATTTTTAGTAGAGATGAGGTCTTGCTGTGTTGCCTAGCTGGTCTTAAACTCCTGAGCTCAAGCAATCCTCTGGCCTTGGCCTCCCAAAGTGCTGGGATGATAGATGTGAGCCACCACACCTGGCTCATGTCATTCTTTCTAGGGCTCAGCTTCTGTCCTGGAGGCCTTTCCCCTCTGGCAGTTAGGATTCATCCTACTCAGTTCTGTGAGGCCATTTTTACCTCTTCACCTGCTTTTCTTTTCCTCCAAATTTTATTGATGCTTTTTGCCCGATGTTATCACCTCCCTTGCTCTCTGTCCTTGTGGCTTTATACCTTTTTTGCTTCACTTTAGTAGGATTTGGAGGGGAAGAGAGTCTAAGCTTTAAGGAACTATAAGGCACAGGTTTTCAGTGCAGATTTAACCTGAACCCTCCAATTTGCTATATTTGTTTAACTGATTTTTATTTTTACTTTTTTCTCTGTTTCTTGATCAGACTTGCCAGAGGTTTGTGAATTTGTTTAGTTTTTCCCCACACTAAGGATTTGTGGATTCTCTTTATTGTATATTTTCATTCATTTATTATTATTTTTTCCTTAGTTTAATTTTTCTAACTTTTTGAGATGGATGCTTATCATTGATTTTTTTTGCCCCCTGCCTTTCTTTTTTGATATGTTCATGTCAGGTTATAAATTTCCCTCTGATAACTGTTTTAGCTACATCACATATGTTTTACCATATAACATTTTTATTCTAACTCATTTTCAAATTTTCATTATGATTTTTAAAAATAGTCACAAAAATTCATAAAATTTAACATTTATATATAGTATTTACATAAAGAAACATTTATTTTTTAAAGAAAACATATATTCCAGCCTGGTCAACATGGCAAAAGCCCATCTCTACTAAAAATACAAAAATTAGGTGGGTGTGGTGGCGCGTGCCTGTAATCCCAGCTATTTGGGTGACTGAGGCACAAGAATCAACTGAAGCTAGGAGGTGGAGGTCGCAGTGAGCTGAGATCACGCCATTGCACTGCAACCTGGGTGACAGAGCGAGACTGTCTCAAAACAAACAAACAGACAAACAAAAAAACCTAATGCAAACGTTATGCTCAATGAGGAAACTAGAAACATCCTCAATAATATCAGAATTAAGAAAGGAATGCCCTCTATTACCACTACTTGAAATTTTGAAAAATGGTGCTGAAATATATATAATACATGTTATGATTTTAACCATTTTATTATTTATTTGTTAATTATTATTATTTGAGATGGAATCTTACTCTGTAACCTAGGCGGGGGTACAGTGGCATGATCTTGGCTCACTGCAACCTCTGCCTCCCAGGTTCAAGTGATCCTCCCACCTCAGCCTCTTGAGTAGCTGGGACCACTGGCATGTGCCACCACACCTGGCTAATTTTTTGTATTTTTAGTAGAGTCAGGGTTTCCCCATGTTGTCCAGGCTGGTTCAGGCGATGTACCTACCTCAGCCTCCCAAAGTGCTGGGATTACAGGCGTGAGCCATGTGCCTGGCCTTATTTATTTTTGAGACAGGGTCTTGCTCTGTCATCCAGGCTCAAGTGCAGTGGCACAGTCATCACTCACTGCAGCCTCAACCTCCTGGGCTCAAGAATCCTCCCACCTCAGCCTCCCAAGTAGCTTCTACTGCAGCTGCATGCCACCATACTTGGCTAATTAAGAAAAAAAATAAAATGGGGGGGAGGAGCTGGCACTGGGCATAGTGGTTTATGCCTATACTCCCAACACTTTGGGAGGCTGAGGTGGGCAGATCACTTGAGCCCAGGAGTTCAAGACCTGGGCTTGAACCCTGGGATATATGATGGAACCCTGTCTCTTCCAAAAAATACAAAATTAGTCAGGTGTGATGGTGTGCACCTGTAGTCCCAGCTACTTGGGAGGCTGAAGTAGGAGGATTGCTTAACTCTGGGAGGAAGAGGTTGCAGTGAGCCAAGATCATGCTACTGCACTCCAGCCTGGGCAACAGAGTGAGACCCTGTATGAAAAAACATTTTTTTTTTTTTTTGGTAGAGACAGGATTTTTCTATGCTGGCCAGGCTGGTGTTAAACTCCTGGGCTCAAGTGATCCTCCTGCCTCAGCCTTCCAAATGCTGGGATTACAGGCGTGAGCCACCGTGCCTGGCCTTCTTTAACTGATTTAAAGTGTACAGTTTGGCCGGGTGCAGTGGCTCACGCCTGTAATCCCAGCACTTTGGGAGGCTTTGGGAGGCCAAGGTGGGTGGATCACTTGAGGTCAGGAGTTCGAGATCAGCCTGGCCAACATGGTGAAACCCCCATCTCTACTAAAAAATACAAAAAATTAGCCAGGCGTGGTGTCGGGCGCGTGTAGTCCCAGCTACTGGGGAGGCTGAGGCAGGAGACTCGCTGGAACCCGGGAAGTGGAGGTTGCAGTGAGCTGAGATCGTGCCTCTGCACTCTAGCCTGGGCGACAGAGTGAGACTCCATTTCTAAATAAATAAATAAATAAATAAATAAATAAAGTGTACAGCTCAGTGGCATTAAGTACCTTCACATTTTTGTGCAACCCTGTTTTCACTTTGACCTATAGGTTATTTAGAAATGTTTTTAAATTTCAAAACTGGGAGGGATTTTTTGAAGTTTTTTTGTTGTATCTAGTTTAATTACATTGTGGTTAGAGAATACATTCTAGAGAATTTCAGTTTCGTAAATATCTTAAGATTTCTTTATGGCCTTGGATATGCAGATTTGTATAAATGTTCCATATATGATTGATAAACATTTATATTCTGCAGTTGTTGGGTTCAATGTTCTATATATACTCATTAGGTCAAGTTTATTAATTCTGTTTAAATACATTTGGAAAATCAGATGTTCAGTATAGCGCTCTCTGTGATGATGGGCGTATTCTCCATTTGTGCTGTCTACCAGGGTAGCCACTAGCCACATGGGTATTGAGCACTTGAACGATAACTAGTGTAACTGAGGAACTGAATCTTTAATTTTATTTACTTTTAATTAATTAATTACAATTTATATTTACTAACCACATCTGGTTCATGGCTATTGTATTGGAGCGCCCAGTTCTAAATTGAGACTGAATTTATTTTTATTTGAATGATCTGCCAATTACTGAGAGGGGCATTGTAATCTTCCACCGTAACTGGTGGATGATGCTGTTGTTGTTTGAAGAAGTCTTTATTTTAAACTATTTTTTCAAACAGGATTTTAGAATCATATACTTACTGTTTGGAAAAAACTCTCAAACTCTTTTCTCCGTTGTCACACAACAACCATCAACACAGACTTCTGTGACCCCAAAATATGTGGGGCTATTTCCCCACCAGCAAGCAAGCAAGCAATCAGTTCCAACACTGTCTGCCTGGAGATAGCGTCAGGTCCCACAGGTTGAAGGCTCAGTCTCACAGACTGCCCCCTCCTTCCCACCAGTCGAAAGTCCAGGCTTTGGGAACTTCTGACCGACTATCTTCAAACTGGGGTTCCCATGATCCCCATTTAGGTTTGATTAATTTGCTGGAGTGGCTCACAGAACTCAGGGAAACACTCAATGTTTGCCAGTTTATTATAAAGGATATTAGAGGCCGGGCACGGTGGCTCACGCCTGTAATCCCAGCACTTTGGGATGCCGAGGCAGGTGGATCACTTGAAGTCAGGAGTTCGAGACCAGCCTGGTTAACATGATGAAACCCCGTCTCTACTAAAAATACAAAAATTTGCTGGGCATTGTGGCACACACCTGTAATCTCAGCTGTTTGGGAGGCTGAGGCAAGAGAATTCTTGAGCCCAGCACACACCTGTAATCCCAGCTATTTGGGAGGCGGAGGTTGCTGTGAACTGAGATCGCAACATTGCATTCCACCTGGGGAACAGAGCAAGATTCTGTCTCTTATAATAATAATAATAATAATACTACTAGGATATTAGAAAGGACACAGATGAAGAGATGAACGGGGTGAGATATGGGGAAGGGGTGAGAAGCTTCCATACTCTCTCGCCAGCCTCCAGGAACCTCCCGAGCTCAGCTACAATCGGAAGGTTGAAAGATTAGTGTCCTGCCTAGGGGCAGGGCAAAGGAGAGCAGGAGAGATTCGGTTTCTGGGGGCCTGCCCCTGAGGTTTAACACACCCAACATTATAACAAAAGGCTGGAACAAGGGCTATGGGAGTTAGGAGCCACGAACTATGGACAAAAACGAATACACACAGAGACACACACACGGGTATAATAATACCACACTTATATACACTTCTCTTGTGCCAGCCACTATTTCAAGAGTTTTACAAAAGAGTTTTATAAATATTAATGTTACGGTGATGAGTTTTCCCTTTTCTCTTCTGTATTTTCCATCTTTTCTCTCCTCCTATTGCAGATAATTCCTGTGTCTTTTTCTATAAGCACAACTATTTTGTAGTCTGAATAAGACTCCTTGGATTTCAGGCCTCTTGCTTCTCCAAGTCCCCCTTGTTGCCTACCCTCCTGTGTGCCTGGTTATCTTTACCACACACTGGTCTTTGTGTTGGAAAAGCTATTTCGAGGAATAATTTGAGGCCTAAGGGTTTCCTGAGAAGATTTTTTAGTTTCTTATGTTGGGTACCCATAGACATTGTTAACCTGGGGCTGCTTTTGAATTTCATTTAGCTTTTCCACGTCATCCTTAGTGGGGAGGGTGTGTCCAGTGGCCTCCCAGAACCAGGATGGGTAGGCTCCACTCTATTCAGTCCTCAGCCAGCTGGGGTCTGGTTCCCCAACCCCACACCTCCCCTCTGGCACCAATGACCACCGAGCTGCCATGGCAGAGTCTCTTCATCTTCATCGTACCAATCTCTCTGTAATTTTTGGACTGTTAATTGTGCTTTCTTTTTCTGAAACTCTTTGCTCAGCCTCTTTCCTGGTTATTACTTTTTTACTCTCTTGCTACCCTTCCTCTGCCCCCGTCTCGGGTTCTCCTTTCTTTGCCTGCGCATTAAATAACGGTGTCCCCAGGCCTGTTTGTGCCTCCTGTCTTCTGGCTCTGCGTTTCTTCTGGGTGACCTGGTCCACACCCAGAGCCGTGGCTTTCATCTCATGCTATTGTCTTTCCTGAGCTCCAGTTGAAGGTCTGGCCGCTGGGACCAGGAGTGTCTTGCATCTGAGGTGACAAGCACCCTTTCCTGATCCTTTGGGGAGTCTATGCCAGAGGACAGCATGACTGTCCACTCAGAACACCTCCAGGAGCCACAGAACCCAGCACCCACATGGTCCTTCCTGGTGTCCTCATGGTGTCTGTCTATCCACCTGTCAGTCTGATGCAGTGCTGCTGGGCTGTCTGCTTTGGAGGGGCCTTATTTTTTTTTTTGAGATGGAGTTTTGCTCTTGTTGCCCAGGCTAAAGTGCAATGGTGCGATCTCGGCTCACTGCAACCTCTGCCTCCTGGGTTCAAGCGATTCTCCTGCCTCAGTCTCCCGAGTAGCTGGGATCATAGGTGTGTGCCACCACGTCTGGCTAATTTTTGTGCTTTTAGTAGAGACGGGGCTTCACCATGTTGGTCAGGCTGGTCTCGAACTCCAGACCTCAGGTGATCCACCAGCGTTGGCCTCCCAAAGTGCTGGGGTTACAGGCTTGAGCCACCGTGCTTGGCTGGAGGGGCCTTGTTAAAAAAAGCATCCTGGCACCACCTCCCAGCTGGTCTGATCAGTGTGTTTTTCTAACTGGCCTCTCTGCCCCTATTTCTGATCTCACCCATCTTCCACGTGTGGAGCCAGGGGCCTCATTCCTAAAATACAAATAGGACCATGTCATTTTGCAGCTTAAAGTCCTCCCGTGATGATTCTTCATCTCCAGAATAAAATAAAAATGCCAGAGTTTGGCATGGAAAGCCTTTATTTTCCCCACGCTATCTGCTCCAGGCCTTCATCCATGGCCTCTACGTACTTGCCACTTTGAACTACTTATAATTCCTTTTTTTCTCTTCTCTCCGTGCCATTGAAGAAGCCACGCCCTCTTTCTGGAATTCTCTTTCCTGTTTTCTGCCCGGCTAGCCCCAGATTGCCCTTTCAGCAAAATCCTTATTGCCTTCTATGGGCAGGCTTCTGTGGGAGATCTGGGCTAGACACGCCTGGAACAGGAGGAAGAGAGGGGAAGTGAATCAGTGAAGATGACGTGGGTGGCTGCTCTTCTCTCAGAGTCTCTCAGCATCACTGTGCCACTCTACAGTTCTTGCTTGCACTTCCCCACTTCTCTTTCCCTTTCGTCTTGGTCCTGATGATCTCTTCTTTCCTTTTCTTCTTAAACACCAGGGAAGAGGAGAGGAGAGTGTATGGACACATCACTCAGATAAACGTTTGAGCAGTGAATGGATATCGTCTCATGATGAAATGGAAGGCTGGTGTCCTGCCTCATCCCCAGCAACTCCAGTGCTGGGTTTAAAGAGATGATGCACACCAATGCAGAACATTACACCCAGATTCAGACATGAAGTGTCTGTTCCTTCAAATGTTTAGTAATAAATGCAATGGTTTACTAGAGTCAGGGTCATCCCTGAAGGCAGACATGGCAGATAACCTCTGAAGGTTTCTTACAAGTATGTGCCAGTTTGCATGCACTGCCCACGCAGGGGTTCCTTCAACTTTAAAGGGAAGTAGAAATAGCCAAGAGAAGACTCACAACTAAAAGTAATGGCAAAATTCTGTCCTACAGAGGTGATGAGACCTTATATAGATTGTAATAGCAGTCTATAAAATAAATCATCACTGATGGCTGGGTGCGGTGGCTCAGGCCTGTAATCCCAGCGCTTTGGGAGGCTGAGGCAGGAGGATTGTTTGAGGCCAGGAGTTTAAGACCAGCCTGATCAACATAGTGAGACCCCATCTCTACAAAAAAAAAAAAAAAAAAATTAGTTTAATTACCCGGGCCTGGTGACGCACACCCAGGAGGCTGAGGTGGGAGGATCACTTGACCCCAGAACATTGAGGCTGCAGTGAGCTATGATTGCACCACTGCACTCCAGCCTGGGCGACAGAGCAAGACCCTGTCTCTGAAAAAGGAAACAAAAAAATAACATCATGACCAACAGCAAAACTCTGGAGCATCTGAAACAAAGGGTCTCCTGTGGCCTAAACAACTGGGGCACCTCAGATGGAGCCCTAGACCCATCAGGAACTCTTACTTCAGCGGAGCTATAGGTGGAAGGAAACAGGCTCACAAAGGGTTTATACCGAATTGCATTGATTTCGTAAAAAAAGAAAGGCTTGGCTGGGCACGGTTGCTCATGTCTGTAATCCCAGCACTTTGGGAGGCCGAGATGGGCGGATCACGAGGTCAGGAGATCGAGTTACACTGTGAAACCCCATCTCTACTAAAAATACAAAAAAAATTAGCCAGGCATGGTGGTGGGCACCTGTCCCAGCCACTTGGGAGGTTGAGGCAGGAGAATGGCGTGAACCCTGGAGGCGGAGCTTGCAGTGAGCTGAGATTGCCCACTGCACTCCAGCCTGAGCGACAGAGTGAGACTGTCTCAAAAAAAAAAAAAAAAAAAGCTTACAAAATAATAAATGGGAAAATCATAAAAGGTAATTCAGGGGAACAGGTATTTTTTGGAGTACATCCTTGCTATCTGAGGTTCCCCTTAGGTGGGGCAGCCACATTTACCACCGGGGGTTCCCCAGAATTTAGGGCTGTGGTACAGACCCGGGCCTGATTCATGGAATCATTTCCGTTGCAAGCGTTGGGGAAGCTCCCTTAAAACTGGGGCCGTCTTTTTTTTTTTTTTTTTTTTTTTTTGGAGACAGAGTCTCGCTCTGTCGCCAAGCTGGAGTGCAGTGGCGCAATCTCGGCTCACTGCAGCCTCCACCTCCCAGGTTCAAGCGATTCCCCTGCGCCAGCCTCCCGAGTAGCTGGGACTACAGGCACGCGCCACTATGCCCGGCTAATTTTTTTTTTTTTTGGTATTTTAGTAGAGACAGGGTTTCACCTTGTTGGCCAGGATGGTCTCGATCTCCTGACCTTGTGATCCCCTCACCTCGGCCTCCCAAAGTGCTGGGATTACAGGTGTGAGCCACCGCGCCCGGCTGGGGCCCTCATTTTTAACTCTCCCCACGGGGAATGCCTGGCTGCGCACCTAGGCCGTAACGATGGAAACCACTGCTTGTTGGGCGGAGGGGCTTTCCAGTGAAGGAGGCGGCTCTCAGGAGGAGCCCAGAAGGACTAAGGAGCATTTTCGGGTGGAGTAACTCAAACGTCTACTTTCTGCAGCTGCTGGAGAATGACCACAAATCCAGATCTTTCCCTGAAGGAAAGCAAAATTGAGATGATTGGATTTATTTTGGGGGATTGCGGAGAAAACCCTTAGGGCGTGGTGCTGTCTAGCTTTTAACATTCCAGGTGCTAAATCTCAGAATCGGCGTGGCAGTGGTTGCTTTTGAATAGGCTTGGTTCAATCTTGGTATATTTGCTGTTGATTTTAAAATGAGATAAATGGTTTGAAAATTATGCTAACTTGTTCCCGTGTTTCTGCTTTAAGTGGATCATATGAGTTGAGCCATACATGAAAATGTTACTGACTTAATTAAGCATTATGATTTTTCAACCTAAATATTTTAAGTAATCACATATAAATCTGATTTCAAAGTATTTTCATCTCATTTACCTCTCTTCAAAAGCACTGCCAGTGAAAGATGTAGAAGACAAACCTGAACAACAAACCAGAACAAGAGAAACTGACAAATCACCCACCAGTCCTGAGCCTCGACAGCAACCAAGTGCCTTATTTGCTAGAGGAAACAGGAAAGCGGTCAAAAGTCCCCAAAGATCATCGAGTAAAATAAAAGAAAACAAGCATCCATTTGCTCTTTATGGCTGGGGAGAAAAACAGACGGATACAGGAAGCCAGAAGACTCACAACGTCTGCGCGTCCGCTCCTGTGCACGAGGTGCGCTCTGGGCCCTTGTGGTTCTGCGTTCCCTTTGAGAGTGGCGAGCTGGGCCATGCGCCTGTCGTCTGGCATCACGTCCTTTGGTCACTGAGTGCTTTGGGCCCATGGGAAATCTTGCGTGGTGGGTTGGGGAACTCCAGAATGGAACCTCTGATTAACCAAAGGAGGATTCTGTACGTTGGTGGCCTGGAGAGCGAGGGGTTTTGGCTGGGAGTTAGCTAGAAGGGTTTAGTGACACCAAGCCAGGCAAAGACGTAGATGGAGTTGGGGTTCACAAGTTCCTGCGGGGCCGGGAGGTCAGGAGGAGCAGCACAGCTAAGGCTGGTAATGGCCCATCTGGATTTGCCACTGGTCTCTTGAGCCATTTTAGTTTCCTTCAGCTTGGATAACCTGGCACTTCTTTGACTCCTTTATCTTTGGTTTGTCTGATTGATTGCTTGGCATCTGCCATAGACTCCCTTTTGCTCTTCTGATTAAATTCAAATGGCTGCATTTCCCCTGTTCATCTGTAACAAATGCGTTTTACTCTCAGGAGCTTTAGTCCTTCCCTGACTTAGCCTTAGCTTGTCTCCCTGTGTCAAGACCCGGAAACATTTCAAATGAGAGGACCTTTATGGGTGTAGTCACAAAACATGTATGTTAGCATTAATACTGTTAGGATAGCCTAAAGCAAAGGATGCGTTTAAGGAAGCAGAAAGGGAAACTGCAAACTGCTTGAGTTCTGGATAAATAGCATAATGAAAATTGCACTGAACAGACATCTGAACCCCAGCAGATGGTGTTATTTGGAGTGATATTTGAGACAACAAAGCTGCTGTTTAACAAAAGATCTCTGACAAGTCCATGGGATTAATTTTAACAGGATTTATCTGTAGTATAAGACATCTTAGGTGGTAAAATCCCTTGAGATGTCTTTGGTCTACTGATGTTAAACATTTAAAAGTTCTTTTATTTTCCCTGCTTTTTGTGAGCTGTTTATAAGTGTTTGATGAAATACTTATGCTTAATGCCAAGCAGTTCGGACAGCTTTCCAGAGCCAACTCTAGAGGTACATGCAAATTGGTTGCTTACCATTTCCAACATTTAGTTTGCTGTTGCTTAGTTTCATTATCCCTGACATGAATCAAGTGAGAATAGCATGAAGTGAGAATGGCTCTTCTGTGGAAGGTTTTATGTAAAGGAAGAACTATATAGAGAGGCAGGTCTTGACTCTGCCCCGCTGCAGGTGACCTGGCAGTAGCCAGCTTCATTGCAACCTTTGTTGAACATTAGTATAATAGCCCGTTAAGTTGCTATCCTTTTATTTTGAACTCTCTTTAGATTCATGAATCAGCATTACGAGCCAAGAACAGAAGACAGGTGGAGAAAAGGAGACTGGTTGCTCAAAGACAGCGTGCTCACTCTGTGGATGTGGAGAAGAACAGAAAGGTGAAGGCTTCCTCCTCAGAGAACCCGTGGATGACAGAATACATGAGGTGCTATTCGGCAAGAGCTTAAAGAAACACTTGCGTGGACAGCCTCTTTTAAAAAGTGTAAATGACTGAAAGGAAAAACAAAACAAAAACCATCAAAAGAAACTGGACACAGGTTTAAGAAACCAACTGATTATGCAAGGTTTTTTTTAGGGAATTTGTAAAAGATTGTTTTATTTTGATGAATATTGGTCACCTACCTCGGCAGTAGGGCAGACAGTTGAAGCCATAGATATTTGGTTATTTATGAAGATAATTCCCTAAATCTTTGATATTCTTATAAGGGTTTTGTTTTAAAGCATCTTAATCTTTTAAGATACTGACACCAAATGCCTTTAAATGGCGACAGATGCTTACACTTCAGTATTCTTTTCATAAGTTTAGGTAGAGCCTATTTTCATCTTGTTCTAAATAACTTTCCAGATTCCATAGCTATAAGATCATTCCATCCTACAGCATAAGACTCGTTTTCCTTATGTGCTGTTTTGTTTGTGAAAGAATATCAAGTCAAAAATGAGTGTCAACACTACTATTGATTCCATGTATAATGAAACTAGAACTTTGCTAGTTCCTGAAAAATTTTAACTTATTTGTATTTCAGTTCAGCAGCATCTTTGTGTAGACTGTGATATTTAAGAATTATCTGGGCTGGGCGAGGGTCTCTTTTTCAGTGATCATCTAGGCAGTTATTATTTAATAGTTTAATAGCTCAAATACATTCCAATAGACAAAGTGCACACAACACAATATGTGTGTAGAGTAGTAGTTTCTTTTGAGTAGTCAAAGACTCCCATTTTTATTGCAAGTTTTTTTTTTTTTTTTTTTTTTTAGAACACATACTGTGGATTCAGTCCTTTGTCACACTTGACCTTTTGGCATACACCCCCTGTGGACTTTTGCCTCTTCTGTAATGGCTGGCAATGACATTTCGAACTTACAATCTGGAATTGCATTTGGTACACTGGCATTGCTTGTTCCACTGGGATGGGGACCAGTGTTAACATGCCTGTTAGACAGACTGCCCACCTCTACTTTCTCTACTTTTTCTTTACAGCACTTAACAATAACAAAGTCTTGATGATGTGTGATGTACAGTATTCAGACTTTAGGTTGAAATACATTACTCTTTGATTCCTAGCCAGTAGATCTTATCTACACTTCAATGGGAGAGAATGGTGGTGTGTGGGTAGGCAGAAATTTATGTAAATAGTGCTCCTTCTCTTTAGTGTGTTTGCTTTGGGGGTAGAAAATGGTTTTAACAAACACTGGTTTCCATCAAATGAATGACATCTTCTCCATCCTGTGGAGACAAGAATCTGCTAGAAGGACATATGCTAAGTCTCTTATGAGAGATAAGAAAGGTGCTTTGCCTGTGCCAGCTTGGCACCGAAGATGTGTGAGTGGACATGAGGCTGAGCATTACCTTGGTATTTTTCTCCGGGTCTTTGGAAGACCATAGTCAATTTTTAGAACAGATTGCTTTCATTCCCCATAAAATCTTCACACATGATCATAACTGTTTAAGCTTTGAAAACACATACTGAAGTATTGTGAGCTTAAAAAACCTTTTAAAATATTTGCGTAGTTTTGAGGTGAATTTGTTTCCTTAGAGATCTTTCCTAATCATTGAGATGCATATTTCAAAAGAGGAAATTTTACATGTTGTCCAAAACAGCCTTGCTAGTAACTGGTGAATTTTGGTATTAACTATTATTAAAGTCTTTAAACGACACAGGTACCTAAAGATCACCTTAATGTGGCAATATGTGATGGTGTAGCTAGCTGATTGTGAAAACTGTTCCTTTAAAGTCGCTTCTTGCATGTTCGGTGTTAGCCATCCAGCTCAGGCTTGTGTTGCAGCTGACAATCAGGAAAGATGGCCTTAGAGAGTGGTTCAGACCCCACACTGACGGACTGCCTTAGAAACCCAACTTCCTCTAGACTTTGAACAGCCAGACTTTTCTCTCGTTTAGAAAACAAAGTTGTACTTAATGTACTTACTACTTAAAACTCCAGACAGAGATAAAACATAGAAGGCAATTATGGGCAAATGTTTTCCTCTTTTTAAGTGGAAGACAAATGAACGGGATTTTTAAAGTACTTTTAAAGTGCAAGAATAGTGAATAAATCAGTATGAATTGTAAGCCTTCATCTTACGTCCAAGTCCTTAGTTGGTTAGGGTTTCTTTTCTTTTTTTTTAAAGAGTGACAATTACCTTTTGAACCTGTGCAGATTTTATAGTTGTTACAATTTGATGATCCTACTTCTTTCTTTTTATTCTAGAAATGAATGTAGTTGTAATCATGTTCCTAATTCTTGGGACAACCTGCAAGACAGTGAGATAGTTTAAAAACTACCTTTCATGTTGAAAAAGCCTGAAACCGAGAATCCAATGATACTTAAAAACAAATGCTACATAAAACTCTTTTCAAAATTTTGATTTTAAGTTCTTAATTAAAACAATTTGTCATAAATATGCTTTTTGTTTTTTATGTTACCAATTTTAATATAAGATAAAAGTAATAGAATATTGAAGCACTATTGTCTAGCACTCTGCTGGACATTAAGTCTGCGGGTGAGAAGTGAATGGAATCGATTCTTTGTCTTTTAACTGCCCTTATTTAGGAGCTGTTAAAATACTTGGCACCTCTGGTTATATATATGTTCTCCCCCCTAAAATTTCTAAGCACATGATTCATTTTAAAAATGAATAGATGTATAATAGGCTATAGATGATCTTGCATATTATGTAGGAGGCACATATTTATACCATTTCATATGTAGTATCTTTGTCATTGTGTTCCATCAAAGAATACAATTGCTAGCAACTTGAAGGGTATTATACTTAGGTCACTTGAACTCAGCTGACTAAATGGTAAGAAAGAGAGCAAGCAACATGGCTGTTATTGGAAGCCATAACTTCCAGAAGAGAATTCTGCACAATTTGTAAGTTAAGAAAAATCTGTAGGGTCTTCCACTATCCTTTTTTAGGTTGATAATGCTGTACTGGGCACAGACTTTGTAATTTATGTTACAAAGTCTGTTGTATGTTATGGTACGGTCGCCTCTCAGTATCCATGGGGCATTGGTTCCAGGCCTCCCTTAGGATGCCAAACTGCATGGATACTCAAGCCCCTTCTATAAAATGGTGTAGAATTTGCATATAACCTAGAAACATCCTCCTGTATACTTTAAATCATCTCTAGATTACTTAAAATACCTAATACAATGTAAATGCTCTGTAAATAGTTGTTATACTGTATTGTTTAGGGAATAATGACAAGGAAAAAAGCCTGTACATGTTCAGCACAAATGAAACCATCCTTTTTTCCCTCAAATATTTTCAATTTGTATGTGGTTGAATCCATGGACGCAGAACTCACGGATACAAAGGGTCAACTGCACTTTGTTTAAAGTGTTCAAAAGTATGACCAGCAAAGAGGAGGGGGAGCAAAGCATATATCAGAATTAAAACAATTTTTCTTGTTGACTGCTTTGGTTAAAAAACCGTGTGATGCACAGTTTTACATTTCACTGGACTAGATAAAAAATGGTGCTAATATTTATGTAGCTTGATGCTGTAGTTGCTTTGGTATCAAACTTAATACCTGATCCATATAAGGTCCTTACTATATAATTTTGTGATCAGTTAAATGATATTTTAAAGAGTGATCTTCAAAATATGACCTGGTCATTTCACAATGTTTGCATTTAAAATGAATTTTTGTACTACAGGGTGGATATGGAGTTATTCAGTGCAAGTGTGCGCTTAATACCAAACCCTATGCAAGGAGTTATGTCTAGATTTTTGGTCCAAATTTGCCTCCTTCAAGCCTACTAGTGTGAGATGGAAACAAATCGATTGCTCTTTTAATATTATTTCCATTTTGAAATTCTGGACACTTGAATGAAGACAGTAGAGGCTTCTTTTTGGATGTATCTTATAATTATAAGAAAACTTTATTTAGGGAAGGTTTCCCTGTGCTATTGTAAGTTTGTTTTGAGCACTGCATTCACTTTAAAAATTCGGAGGAACAAAGTCTGGGCACATATAATCACAAAGCCCAGGCCACACAGTAATTTGGGGTTGTATTTTCTAAGAACAATGTATTGTTTTTAGCTTATAGTTAATATTGTATTTACTTGGAAAAATGTGAATAAAGTTAATTAACATTACAGGCTGAGACTCTTTTGTGAGAAGTAATTCTGCTTAGTACATATATGACTTGAAGAAAATGTATGATCATATTGACTCCTAAATGGATTTTTCAGTAGATAAATGTTTAATAAGATACATTAGTTATGTCCATGAGAAGATAGTGTATTATACACTTTGAGTTGAGCTATAATTTTTCCCAGTCTTTTCCATCACATCTTACTGTTTTCCAAGTTACAAAAGTAATAGTGTATGGTTAAAATAACTCAAAAAGAAGTATAGACTTGACTGGGTGTGGTGACTCATGCCTGTAATCCCGCACTTTGGGAGGCTGAAGCAGGCAGATCACTTGAGGTCAGGAGTTCGTGACCAGCCTGGCCAACATGGTGAAACCCTGTCTTTACTAAAAATACAAAAATTAGCCAGGCGTGATGGCATGTGCCTGTAATCCCAGCTACTCGGGAGGCTGAGGCAGGAGAATCGCTTTAACCCAGGAGGCAGAGGTTGCAGTGAGCCGAGATCATGCCATTGTACCCCAGCCTGGGCGACAGAGCAAAACTCCGCCTCAAAAAAAAAAAAAAAAAGTATAGAGTTAAAAGTGAAAGTTAAAAGTGAAAAGTGAAAGTTCCCTTCTCATCGAAATTCTACTCCTCTTCTTAGAATAAACCATTTTTAAATTTTGTGTGTAAACTTGCAGACCTTTTTCTAAGCATTTATGGAGATACATACACACGTTTTGTTTTGCACAAATATTGGATAACGCTATGGACAGTCTCCAATTTTTTTCCCCTTAATATCTTAGGGAAGAGTCTAGCTCCAGGAAGATGGAGGGAGCACACATTTCCCCCACTTTGTTCTTACTGAACACGTCTATAAAATATAGATGGACTGCGTCACACAGCTATTTGAGGACTCTGAAAAGTAAACAGCAACACACGGATTGGGTACACTAGACTTCTAAGGACCACTGAAGTGGTGGTGGGTCTTCCTTTTTTTTTGATTCTTCATGTATCGTCCAGCCTTAACACAGGCCAAAACACAGAAGTGAGCACTGTGGTGCGGAGATCCAGAAGCAGCCTGGCTCCAGGAACAGGAGGGGAGGGAACAGCGGAAGCTCAGAGAGTGGGGGAAATGCCCCCCTTACCTCTCCTTTTCCCCATTTTTTTTTGTGCTGAAGCTCCCAGGTAACCCCCTGGCTGCCAGTGGGAGCCTGCAGGAGCCGGAAGCCTGAGGGAGAGCCTCGCACATCTCCACTGAGTAGAGCAGCATCACCAAGAGCACGGGAGTGAGCCGATGCGCGTTTTTTCTCTCTGAAGGATATGGCTGAATTGCAGAAGTGGGCAATTTTGGGCCACAGGACCAAAAAAAGGGGAGCCCCAGGGAACTAGAAAGTGCTAGGGAGAGAGCAGAGAGGGAAGAGCTTAAGAAAGTGACTCCACAAAGTTTTTTATGAACACCTGAGCCCTTCCCCACCTACTCACACTGTTCACAGTGCTTATGGGTAGAGCTGATCCTAAGTCCATACCAAAGACAGCAGAGAACTGAGCTTACAGGTGAGCCCTGTGAGGCCTCAGACTGACCGCAAGATGGGGCCTATATGAGATGAATCCAAATAGCACTGCAAAAGCTTTGAAGACTGAAGTGACATTGGGACCAAAACTCAGAGAAGGAAGGTTGGAGTCTTCGGCGTGAGCCTCACCCGATCAATTTCCTGCTATAATAAAACAAAAATATCAACATTTTCTATAGGACTTAAAAGTCGCGTCTCGTCATGTAACATTCAAAATGTCTAGAATACAATTCCAAATTATTCAGCATATAAAGAACCATGAAAATAATTCTAATGGGAAAAGACAACAGAAGTAATTATAGACTTTAAAGTAGTTAATAATAAAAAGCTTAAATAAGCAGTCATTCCTGAAACATATTAAAATAGAAATTATCAGTAAAGAAATAGATGATATAAAGCAGAAGCAAAGGAAAATATTAGAGCTGAAAAATACTATAACATTTTAAAAATTAACTGGATAGATTCAATGGAATGGAGATGACAAAAGAAAGACAGATTGATAAAATCATCCAATATGAACAGAAAAAAGTCCCTGAAAAACGAACAGACTTTCAGGGACCTGTCGGATGGTATTGACAGGTCTCAGTCATGTCACAGATGGATAAGAGAGTGCAGTGCTGGCCGGGTGCGGTGGCTCATGCCTATAGTCTCAGCACTTTGGGAGGCTGAGGTGGGCAGATCACGAGGTCAGGAGTTCAAGACCATCATGGCCAACATGGCAAAACCCCGTCTCCACAAAAAATACAAAACTTAGCTGGGCATGGTGGTGGGTGCCTGTAATCCCAGCTACTCGGGAGGCTGAGGCAGGCAGGAGAATCGTTTGAACCTGGGAGGCGGAGGTTTCAGTGAACCAAGGTTGTGCTATTGCACTCCAGCCTGGGCGACAGGGCGAGACTCTGTCTCAAACAAAAAAGTGCAGTGCTTAACAAACATCTGTATAATTAATGGCTGAAAAATTCCCAAGATGGGTGAAATCTTACAGATTCAAGAGGCTGAGTAAATCCTAAACAGGATAAATTCAAAGAAGTCAGTGCCCAGACACATCATAAACTGCTGAAAACTAAAAGACATCTTGAAAACAGCCAGAGAAAAATGACGCATTATCTATAGGGAAACAACAATTTGAATGACATCAGAATTTTCATCAGAAACCATGGAGGTCAGAAGGAAGTGGCCCATTTTTTAAAGTGCTGCAAGAAAATCACTGTCAATTCAGAATTCTTTTCCAATGAGATATCCCTCAGGAATGAAAGTGAAATAAAGACATTGTCAGAGGCATGAAAACAGAGAGGACTGGCAGCAGCTGACCTGCTCAAAGGAACTGCACAGGCAGCTGGTCCTTCAGAGGAAAACAGCACCAAAAGGAAACTTGCAACATCAGGAATGAAGAAAAGCAACCAAAATGGGTAAAATAGAATAGACTAGTCTCCTCTTGAGTTTTTATAACATGTTTGATTGTTGAAAGCAAAAAATATAACATCATCTGATAAGGTTTTCAACTTATGTAGATGCAATCTATAAGACAACTGTAACAGAAAGAGGGGCGAGTAAAGGCACCCACATGGTGGGAAGGTTTCTGTATTCCAAGTAAATTTAAGTGACAAAAATGGTTCTAAATAGGCTAATGTTTTCCTTTCAAAACTTTATACAAAGATATGGTCAAAATCATAATAGATAACATGGAATACTAAAAATGTTCAAATAGGCCAGGTGTGGCGGCCCACGCCTGTTAATCCCAAGACTTTGGGAGGCCCAGGCAGGTGGATCACCTGAGGTCAGGAGTTTGAGACCAGCCTGGCCAACATAGAGAAACCCTGTCTCTACTGAAAATACAAAAATTAGCCGGGTATGGTGGTGGGTGCCTGTAGTCTCAGCTACTCAGGAGGCTGAGGCAGGAGACTCACTTGAACCCAGAATCTCGGAGGCAGAGGTTTGCAGGGAGCCAAGATCACGCCACTGCACTCCAGCCTGGGCGACAGGGCAAGACTCCATCTCAACAACAACAAAAAAGTTCAAATAACCCCAAAGAAAACAGGAAAAGGGGGAACCAAAGAACAAAAAACAGAGAAAAAGAAGCCACACACATTAGTAATTACATTAAATGTAAATAGTATAAACACACCAACTAAAAGACAGTATCAGAATGATTTTTCAAAAACATGATTCAGCTATATGATGTCTGTAAGAAATTCATTTTAAATGCAATCATATGAGTAGGTTAATAGTAAAGGACAGAAAAAGATAGACCAGGTCGGGCGCGGTGGCTCACACCTATAATCCCAGTACTTTGGGAGGCTGAGGAGGGATCACTTGAGGCCAGGAGTTCAAGACCAGCCTGGTCAATATGGTGAAACCCTGTCTCTAAAACAACAAAAACAAATACAAAAATTAGCCTGGTGTGGTGGCACATGCCTGTAATCCCAGTTACTCAGGAGGCTGAGGCATAAGACTTGGTTGAACCTGGGAGGTGGAGGTTGCAGTGAGCCAAGATCGCGCCACTGCACTCCAGCCTGGACGACTCTGTCTCAAAAAAATAAATAAATAAAAAATAAAAAATAAAAAAATATAATAAAAACGCTAACCAAAAAAGAAAGCAATAGCGAAATTGATTTCAGAGCAAAGGAAATTACCAGGGATAAAGAGGGTTTTTATACAAAAGGTTCAGTTCACCAAGAAGATGCACCACGTTTAAAGGTGTACGCACCTGGCAGCAGAACTTCACAGAGCTTCTGTGCCCACAGTGCACAAGCATAGTGACACTCTCTAAAACCTGCTGGACTTACTCTAAGTGTGGCAAGCGTCATCCCTAAAAAATGAGACAGTACAAGAAAAATAGAACATAAGATTCTCCGTATGCCCAGGAAAAGCAGGGTTATGACAGGAAGCAGATGGCGATGGTGGACAGGTGAATTACTGGAAAAAGGCTAACATGACAAAGAAGATTGTGCTGAGGCAATATATGTGAAGCAAATCTGACAACTGAAAGGAGAACTAGACAAATTCACCATTACAGTTGAAGACTTTAATACTCCTAACAGTAATAGAACTAACAGAAAATCAGCCAAGACAGAAGAATTGAGTATCATTAATCAAGTGGCTGTAATTGACATTTATAGCACTCCACCCAACAACACGTGATACATATATTCTTCCAAGGGCACATGGAACATTCTCTAAGACCATATCCTGGTTTATAAAATAAACCTTAAAGAATGTAAAATAACTGAAATCATACAAAATTTGTTTCTGACCATAAATGGAATTGAACTAAAATTCAGTCATAGAAAGATAACAGGAAAATCTGAAATTGCCTGGAAGTTAAACAACATACTCATAAATAAACCACCAAAGAGGAATTCTCAAGAGAAATCAGAAAGTATTTTAAAGGGAAGAAAAGTGAAATTATAGCGTATTAAAGTATGTGGGCACACATAATGCAGTGCTTAGAAGGACGTTTATTGCATTGAGTGCTTTTATTATGAAAGAAGGTTTCAGATCAATAATCTGAGCTTCCACAGTAACAGAAAACTGTAAGTAAAATGAACCCACATCTAGCAGAACAAAGGAAGAAAAAAAGCAGACACCAATGAAATTGAAAACAAAAATGGAATATGAATGAAGCCGGGAGCTGTTGCTTTGAAAAAATTATTGAGAAACCTCTAGTAAGACTGAACATTTTAAAAAAAAGAAGCCATGCATATCAACATCAGGAATGCAATGATTTACATTTTACTGATTTTTTTTTTTTTTTTTTTTTTTTTAAATCGGGTCTCACTTTGTCATCCAGGCTGGAGGGCAGTGGCGCAAACACGGCTCACTGCAGCCTCGAACTCCTGGGCTCAAGTGATCCTTCCACCTCAGCCCCCCCAAGTAGCTGGGACTACAGGCATGTGCCACCACACCCAGGTGATTTTTGTATTTTTTTTGTAGAGATAGGGTTTCGCCATCTTGCCCAGGCTGGACTTGAACTTCTGGGTTCAAGGGATCCCAAAGTCAGGTGTGAACTTACTGATTATTAGTGATGCTAGCATCTTTTTCTTATTAATCAGTCATCTTTACTTCTTTGATGAATGGCCTGCTTATGTGCTTTGCCAATCCTTTTAAAATTGTTTTGGAAAAAAATATAGAAAAGCTCACTGACTTTTTTTTTTAAGTGAGTTTCTTTCTCTTACTGACCTTGTTAGGATCTCTCTATATATCTGATATCCATCTTCAGACAGATATTTTGTGAATATTTTATACAGCCCATTGCTTTCCTTTATGCTTTCTTTTGTCTTATGGAAAATATCAATTTGCATACTCAAATCTGAAACCTTTCCTTTACAGATGGGGGACTTTGTGTCACTTTCAGAAAGATTTACCCTTCGATTATAAAAAATGCAACATTGTCATCCAATGGTTTAAAAGAAAAACCTTGCTTCCGGTGTTAGTGCTTTAATCCAACGGAAGTTAATTTTTTGTGAATATGAAGTAAAAATCTAACCTTCCTTTTTTTTGAGACCAAGTCTCACTCTGTTGCTCAGGCTGGAGTAGAGTGGTGTGATCACAGCTCACTGCAGCCTTGACCTCCCTGGGCTCAGGTGATCCTCCCACATCAGCCTCCCATCACTGGGACAGCAAGCATGCACCACCACACCCGGTTACTGCTTGCATTTTTAGTAGAGATGGGGTTTTGCCATGTTGCCCAGGCTGGTCTCCAATTCCTGGGCTCAAGCCATCTGCTGGCCTCAGCCTCCCAAATTACTGGGATTACAGGTGTGAGCCACCCTGCCTGGCCCAACCTTTCTTTTTTAATCAAATGGGTAGCAGATGGGTTTAACACCATCTGGTGAACAGTCCTTTCTGATATAGAGTGTTACATCATTTTTTAAAAAATAAATTCCTATAGATACATGGGAAGGTTTTTAGGTGCTGCTCTTCTGTGGATCAGTTTGGACAAACCTGAGCTCACCATATTCTTCTAAACTGCAAAATAAATTTTGCATTTACTTCGTATCTGGGAGGCCAAGTCTCCACATGCCCACCTTGTTCTCTTTTCTTGGTTATTTTCTAAATATAAACTTTAAAATGAGCACGTCAAATTCTATTTTTAATTCCATTTGGCAGTTTCATTAAACTGCACTGAATTTACTAATTTTGGAAGATTAACAGCTTTCTAATATTGAGTATTTTTATCCCCAAATATAGTATGTCTCCATTTAGGTCGGTCTTCCTATATTTATTTCAGCAGGATTTAAAGTTTTCATGAATAAAAAGTCTTGCACACCTCTCGTTGGATTTGCTCCCCACCTCCATCAAATTTTCTAAATGGTTCCTGCCCATGTGTAGGGAAAGGACTAAATTGGAAGGAAAACTATTACCTTTTCTGATAAATGGGAGGAGCATATGAGTGAAAACAAAAATTAAGGATGCTGTCATTAACCAAATGGTTTTGCAATTACCTCAAAAGAGAACTGGAAATGACCCAGTTCATCAGTAAGAAACTGGCTAAAGAAAACATTATTTCCACAAAATGGAACCCTATGTAGCCTTTAATGGAAAGCTCTCAATGTACTGAGAAGTGGAAAGAGCTCCAAGAGAGTTTAGGTGTACAAAAGATGCTATACGTAACATGTTACCTTTTAAGAAAGTGAAGGCTAATATCTGTATCTACATTAAGAACCTCTGGATTCACAAACTAACTAGTGGCTGCTTGCAGGGCTAGAGGAAGAAATGGAGTGATGGGATGGGCAGGGAGCCTTCAGTGTTCACCCTTTCATGCGGCTTTGATTTTTAAACCATAAGAATGCATTAACCATTAAAAAATAATCCTAGAGAAAACAAAAGAGAAACAAATACAAACAACCACTCTTCAAGATATGCCCTCCCACTGAAGAGTCTCAGCTGTGTGATTCTTAAGCTGGACTAATAACTGAGCCGCCTGGAGGGTCCTGCAAGTGGAGCTTCCCACTCAGGAGGCCACTGTCTGGCAGCGGAGAGGAGAACAGCGCGGGACCCTCCACTTCCTGCTGGTCTGGAATGGGGCTCTGGCACATTACAATATTTAAAACTCTGCAAGCTTTGGATGATAAGGTATAAATCCTGGATTTTCACCCAAAAATGAACCTTTTCTAGGAACAGAATTTTGACATGATCCTGTTAACCCACAATAAAATACACAGTACAGCATCTTCAGACTGCTGCTGATGCTCATCCAGCATTTCTGAAAGCCCTGGGTCTGACTTCATCTCTCCCTTGTTCTAGACCCAGGTTCTGCTTCACTTTCTTCCACAGCAGGGACTGTCGCCGGGGCGTCCCACGATGTGTACATCATAATGTGATGCTCCAGAAGCCTGTGTGACTGCTACTTGTAGAATAAAAGGACACAGTCTTCATGGTTACCATAAAATGGATGGCCAATATTACAATTTAATAAAGACAAAATGTAAACCATAAATCTCTTTTAAAAAGTTGTGCATTTTAAATAGTTGGGTTTCCTGTTCTGTAAGTGGGAGGGTAAACTGGTCAAGTTCTTCAGAGGGCAATGTAGCTTTATTGATATTTAAGGAGTATGCCTTTGATTTAGCAATTTTGCTCCTAAAAGTTTTCTGATACATCCATATGTGCAGATACACTGAACAAAGGTGTTCACACGGTGCAGGACACGGATCAGAGTGTGTCACATCCACACTGCCTGCCTCGAGTCATAAGCTGGACCTCGACAGGAGGAAATGCAAAAAAGGAAAGCGTGGAAGAGTCTTAAAGCATGCTAAGAACACAAATGGGCCAGGTGCTGTGGTTTACGCCTATAATCTCAGTACTTTGGGAGGCCGAGGCAGGAGGATCGCTAGAGCCCAGGAATTCAAGACTGGGCTGGGAAGCATAGCAAAATTCCATCTCTACAAAACAAAAAAATTAGCCAGACATGGCAGTGCGCAACTGTGGTCCCAGCTACTTGGGAGGCTTGAGGTAAGAGGATCGCTTGAGCCCGGGAGGCTGAGGCTGCAGTGAGCTGTGATCACACCACTGCACTCCAGGCTGGGTGACAGAGTGAGATCCTGTCTCAAAAATAATAGAAACTCACAAATGGAAGGACACTCTGCCTCCAGTATTTTCATATGAAAAGCAGTGTTCAGAGAAGTGCGTCTGAGGTCCTCACATGAGCAGTTCAAGGGGCTAAGGGGTTGGCTGTGGGAGGTGAGCCTGTATCTGCAGCTAGGAATTTTACTGTGCACATATGCTTTTGATTTTACTAATGAAAGATGGTCCAAACCAGTTAAGGATGACTATTTTGGTCGTGTGTGGTGGCTCACGCCTGTAATCCCAGCACTTTGGGAGGCCAAGGTGGGCAGATCACTTGAGGTCAGGAGTTTGAGACCAGCCTGGCCAACATGGTGAAACCCTATCTCTACTAAAAACACAAAAATTAGCCGGGCATAATGGCAGGCACCTGTACTCACGAGGCTGAGGCAGGAAAATCACTTGAACCCGGGAGGTGGAGGTTGCAGTGAGCCAAGATCACACCACTGCACTCCAGGCTATGCAACAAGAGCAAAACTCCATTAAAAAAAAAAAAAAAGGGATGACTATTTTGTGAAAATTAACATCGCTATTAGTTCATGTTTTACTGTTCTTAACACTTAGGTTATTGACTAATACCTGTGACAACTGCTGCATCCATTTCTGTTTCATTGTTTTAGAGTATCAGGATTTCAGAAGAACTGGGAAGTTCCTCTGTGTCCAGGATGCTGTCTGGTTTTTGAGAACCTGGGAAGTCTGGACTAAGCACATACTTTCTGGCAACAGCCTCCTAGGACAACCTCTCGTGCTGCCCCATGGACAATGCATGGCAACCCAGCCTGCTCCTGCGATGCCCTCAGGCCTCGACCTGTGCTCACTTGTGGATACTTACACTCAGCCCCCGTTTGTCATCTGTGCTTTCTACAATGACCACGTAGCTAAATGTTTTCTTGAAGCCCAGCTCAAGTATTCCTTTGCTGTGTAGTGTCACCCAGCCATGGAACAAACCTGTATAATTTCACCCAGCCATGGAACAAACCTGTATAATATCACCCAGCCATGGTACAAACCAGAGTAAAGTATCATCCCCACAGAAGATCCCTGTGAACAAACACCAGACTCCATGCCTAAACTTCAGGCCACTAGACGTTTCCTAAAATGTAACTACATATGGTAGAAGTCTGGAGCAACAGGCTAGCATTTAAAGCCAAAATTATTCCTGGAAATAAAGAAGAGGAAGAGAGGATAGCCAGTAGTAGAATACTTGCATAGTTACAGATTAAAGAAAAATTCATGAGTGAAAAATGAAATTTTTCTTCTACTCTTGCTCAAGGACTAAGTAGAGATGAGTAGCGCAGGTGAGGGCTAGCGTGGGTCAATAGTTTATTGGCAGACAGCACAGGAATGCTGCCAGAATGAATACAGTAACTGCTGCGGCTAGAAAGGCAGATCCAATCATACAGGATGGAGAATAGCCTCCCTGCGAAGGCCTCACAGGCACCTTCTTACCTTGATGAGAGGAAGATCTAACCAACACGTCAGTACCAGACTGCCTTAACCGCTGAGCAGCAGACTGTGACAGGCATTCTGAAAGTCAATGGACATGCGTTTTCACTCATTTACTTCCAACCTGTAATACTTTTAATTTAATGAATTCAATTTGGTGGAGGCAGAGTCAAAAAAAAGCAAGCTACCAAACTTGCAAGATTTTCTAAAAAATCAAAACATGGTTTCACAATGATAAGTTTACCCCTCACTCCAGATAATTTAGTACTAGCTGGGTGCTGTGGCATATGCCTGTAATCCCAGCACTTTGGGAGGCTGGGGCAGGAGGATCACTTGAGCCCAGGAGTTTGAGACAAGCCTGGGCAAAATAGTGAGAGCCCATCTCTAAAAAAAAAAATAATTAGTGGTTGGGTGCGGTGGCTCACACCTGTAATCCCAGCACTTTGGGAGGCCGAGATGGGCAGATCATGAGGTCAGGAGTTGGAGACCAGCCTGACCAATATAGTGAAACCCCGTCTCTACTGAAAACACAAAAATTAGCCAGGTGTGGTGGTGTGTGCCTGTAATCCCAGCTACTCAGGAGGCTAAGGCAGGAAAATCGCTTGGACCTGGGAGGCAGAGGTTGCAATGAGCTGAGATCACGCCACTGCACTCCAGCCTGGGCGACAGTGAGACTCTGTCTCAAAATAAATAAATAAATAAATAAAAATAATTAGCTGGGCATGGTGGTGTGCTCCTGTAGTCCCAGCTACTTGAGAGGCTGAGGTGGGAGGACAGCTTGAGGTCAGGAGGTCGAGGTTGCAGTGAGCTGTGATTGCACCACTGTGCTCCTGCCTGGGTGACACACTGAGACCCGGTCTCACAAATATATATATATTTTTTAATGGAAAATACTCCTATACCAATTAAAATCAGAAATGTTTATAGTTCTTAAAACAAATTTTCATAATATTTGAAATTTTCATAATAAAATGTTGGGGAAAAAGGATTCCAGTCAACAGAAATCCCAGTTCCTCGTCCACTGTGCCATGCAGAGGGGCCTGCAACCAGGACTGCTGCCTGCTCCCTGGGTTTGGCCTTGGGCCAGCCCTTTGCCTGGAAGGCTCAGGCCCCTCATTTGTGAGATGGGCCTAATGACCCACTGCAATGGGTTGTTCTGCAGGTTAAATTAAATGCTAAATGTGAGAATACTCTTAAGTTGTAAAATATGCTATGCCCCTTCAAGGTTTTACTGTTACAGACATTTCAATTGATAGTATTATAAACAGGTTCTTGTTAAACTAAATATTATCTAGTGTTTCTCCAGCACACTATGGTTTTAAAGAAGAAAGGTGGCCACTGAGTCCTATACTTTGTTAAGGGATGGGAGATGCAGTGAACAGCAAAAGGAGCCCTCGGCAACCGCAGATCCTCACAGTGGGATCTCTCCAAGTGTAGGAGTCAAGTTCTCATAGCTCAGATAGGGCTGAAGTTTGGAAAAATCAGATAGAAACACATAAAAAGAACCTAAATAGAATTCAGAATTTAAGTGTCAGGTGAAAAGAGTGAGTCTTGAAATTAGGGCAGGAAAGCTATTTGTCATTCCTCTATTCCTTTGAAAAGGCAGCAGAGTTACTAAGTTTCCAAGATCTAATTATAGTTCTGGCCTCTGCTTCAACATGGGGACTTGTCAACTGTAACTTAGAGTGTGTAATTAACAGAAGTGAGAGATTCAACACATTTCACCCCTAATCATTTATGAGGCAGCATAAAATACTACAACAACTGATCATGGCTAGGCCTTAGATCAGAGGCTCATGGACAATTATAACCTCAATTGCATCTGACAACCCTCGAGCTAAAGCTCCCCATTCTTATAATATCAAATCCTGCTAAGATGGAGAACACAGCAGGCATAACTGCTTGTTCACAGGCTGTGCTGTGAGATGTGCCAAGAGTCAAGAAGGAGTGCAGACAGAATCCTGTGCACTCCTGTTGTTGTTTACCTGACAACAAAACACGAGGCCTAAATATTGGAAGCTATCAATCCCGGAAGGTCAAACATGTACTGTAGTCAATATTCAAAAACAAAGTGAAGGAAGGAAGGGTTTTAACTGCCTCTTTGGAAATTTTGCGAAGTGGGATCTTGCAGTGGATAGGCTGCACCAGCGATACGCAGATACGCTGGGAAGTCTTAGGGATACACCTGGCTCTGTGATCATTTTTTCCCACAAGCCCTGGGGTCCCTCCTATGTGCCAGGCATCAGGCACACCAAAGCTGTGTCCCAGGGAGCTCTTAGCCCAGGAGAGAAGACAAACAAGGACAAGGTACAATCAATGAGATCAATAGCAAGAAAGGAGGTCCGGACAGAGAATCATGAGCGCTAGGTGTCTGCATATGCTGAGGTCAGAGACAGCGCCACAGCAGAGAAGTTTTCACTGCACCCCAAAGAGCAGCAGGCCTTTCGCTCGACTGACTTGGGGGGCTGGCTGAGGAGCATTCCGGGTGAGGAACTTGAGTCCCCACAGAGACTGTGAGAAGCCAAGGGTGTTCAGAGATGTGCACGAAGTGTCCTATAAAAGCACCATTTTCCCCTGAAAGTGAGAATAGTACAAGGGCATGGTAGGTACCTTTATGGCCATGCAAACCAATATGATGACTTTTCTGTAAAAGGTAATAATGGGGTAGATTAACCCAAAATCAATCATATTATAAAATTTCCTATTCAACTTAAAATTCTTTGAGGGCTCACACTCAAACATACAGAAATTAGCATTTTTACTATCATACATCATTCCTTGGTCCATCAATATTTAGTAAACTTAATTATTTTCATGACATTTTAGAATGCAAAATACTCAGAAATTAAGCAAGTTTGTTTTCTTCACTCTAGTTTTCTTTAAAATGAAGTTTACACATTGCATCAAGAAGTTACAGAGTTTTGAGAGCACAGGCTTATCCAATTTCCATGGAGTTTTCCACAGACACTTCATGACAATGCCCTACAGCATGAAGGAGGACACCGAGATTATTGCAAGAAATGGAGGACCAGGTGTGGCGGCTCATGCCTATAATCCCAAGGCTTTGGGAGGTCAAGATGGGAGGAATGCTTTAGGCCAGAAGTTTGAGACCAGCCTAAGAAACATGGAGGCAAAACATTAAAAAAAAATTAGCCAGGTTAAGTGGTGCATGCCTGTAGTCCCAGCTACTCAGGAGGCTGAGGCACGAGAATTGCTTGAGCCCAGGAGGTTGAGGCTGTGGTGAGCTATGATTGTGCCACTGCACTCCAGCCTGGGTGACAGCAAGACTGTGTCTCTGAAAATTAAAAAAGAAAACAAAGAACAACAACAAACAAAAAAAGGAAGGGCTCAACCCACCTTCTATATAGTTACATATGGTCCAGACAAGTGTGCATCAAAGTTAAATGTTTCCTTTACAGTAAAATACATTCTTCAAAATAGAGTAGTTTGAAGATGAGATCTTTAAATTTGTAGAGATGATTTAAAGTAAATATGCCTCATGTTACTACATTGGCAGGAGTGTTTTAAAACCAGTACAACAAGGGGTACCAGCCCTCCAAAGCCATGCTGGTTATGTATAGCAGGCTGATGGTCCTGGTGTCCCTGCTAAAGGTACACTGCCCCTGAGCCAGGGAACAGCACTTCTGTACAACTGGACACACGCTGGGAAGTCACTGCCTCCAATGCTTCACGAAAGACACATTTTGCTGTTTTAGCACATACCAGAAGAAAACCAACTTTATATGATTGCAAGATATGAAAAACATAAATAGCCTTGGCTTTGTAAGTTCCCAATGGTATGGAAAATTTCATAAAATTTTTAGAAAATGCTATTGTCAAAGATGCATACTGACCTTTTTTTTTTTTTTTTTTTAGATGGAGTCTTTCTCTGTTGCCCAGGCTGGAGAGCAATGGCATGATCTCAGCTCACTACAACCTCTGCCTCCTGGGTTCAAGCAATTCTCCCACCTCAGCCTCCCAAGTAGCTGGGACTACAGGCACCCACCATCACCCCTGGCTAATTTTTGTATTTTTAGTAGAGATGGGGTTATACCATGTTGGCCACGCTGGTCTTGAACTCCTGACCTCAAGTGATCCACCCACCTCAGCCTCCCAAAGTGCTGGGATTACAGGCGTGAGCCACCGCACCCGGCCCTGATGTATTTTTGGGTGAAATGACAGATGCCTCAGATGTTTTCAAGTACTATAGCATGAAAACGCTGGGTAAAGATAAAGAAAACAAGATCGCAAAATGTAGGCAATTGTTGAAGCTGGCTGATATAGTGGTTCATTAGGCTATTTTTCTCTATATTTGTGTATATTTGAAAATCTTCATTATAAAAAATTTATAAGTATATAAAGGGAGAATCTGGGGGGGCCAGGCATGGTGGCTCATGCCTGTAATCTCAGCACTTTGGAAGGCTGAGGTGGGAAGATCCCTTGAGGCCAGGAGTTTGAGACCAGCCTGGGCAACACAGTGAGACGCTGTCTCTACAAAAAATAAAATTAAGAAAAAAGAAAGAAAGAAAGAAAAAGAACAAAAAATGAGGGGGAAATATGAAGGGAAAAAAGTACATAAATGCTCTTTTAAATGAAAAAACAGATTCCCTAACCAAATTATTTTCTATCAGTAGGCAGTGTTTCCTAACCTTTGAGGCTGGTGACCAACAACTTGGGTCACTTGTCCTACTGAAAGTGGTAAATCTTGTGTTCTCAGATAAATTCCTCTAAAATTCTAAAACAACCCTTTAAAGAAATAAATACAATAGGGAAATAACCAAGTCAACGAGTGGAACAAACTCAGATTGTACATACATGAGTAGTTAGATGGATCAGGAAAGAGGTGCTTCACAAATGGCACCATAAAACATTAAAAATTCACGGGTTTTTTTAAAGCACCTCTAATTTGCCTCCAAAAACATAAAAAGATGACAGAAAATAAGGAAACATCATCTGCTGTGTCACAGTACAAATTACAGATCATTTAAGTTTCTAATTTTAGCATCAGATTCTTTAAATACTATTATTGATCTGCTAGGAATCAATGTTCTTGAATTCAGCAATTCTTATACTAGCCACAAGTAATGTTTTCAACAAAACCATTACAGATTCCCAAATTGTGATGTTCTCATTTTTACTTAAATGCTGGACTGTAAAAGAATAAATTACGATCTCCAGTTTAAATGGTTTTTATAATCTTTTTCTAGGAAGACTGAATAATTACTTTCCTAGAAATCTAAATTAAGAGCTTCCTGAAAATTTAATGAGTTACGGGAAATAGAAACATAACATTTATTACTAGCCTGAACAATACCGAATTATCTCCCCTCCTCATTCTCCCTAAAGGCAAAGCCTGATTAAGAACCACCATGGTTTGGTTCTCCAGCAACTTTTATTGGTCAAAGGATGCAGAAGGATATATGGTGTCTGTGGGTTAATTAACAGGATCGTTTATAAAACAACTTTACATTTATCTTATTTTTAAAATTCTTGCTTTTGAATAAGCTGATGTGTTAGAATAGACATGCTCCTATCCCATGCAAAAAGCTGTTCAAAAATGAGCAGCTTGCAAATCTATCATAAATGAGACATTGAATAAAACATTCTTACAGTGAGGTCTAAGAAGTAGTTCAGTCTGAGAATTTGCTTCAGATACTTTTTGAAATAAAATATTCAAGGCATAAAAAAAGCGAAACTCAAAATATCTAAAACAGATACATACTGGTATTTTTATCCTAGTTACTTCCCAGAGTTTTTGTGTGTCTCTGTGCTCTGCTGATTAAAATAAACAACAAAAGCAGTAGGCATCTTCTAACTAAAAGTTAATTTACTAGTCTTCAACTAAAAAGTCACAGTGGAAGAACATATATAAGGTGAAGAAAGCTTTTTAACCTTTCAGACTTAAATAATACTGTATTTCAACTTTAAAGAAAGGTTCCACCATATATTTTTTGCACTGACATTTTAAAATATAAGAACAAGTCTTTGTAATACAATATACACTTCAATATACCCAATATACCTTATATGAATTAAAAACATGTCAACTTGATAACTGTAGTAAGGCATTTAAGTATTCAGCAGAAGCCATAAAGAAATTTCTTAATGAGTGGTGTCCTTTTCATATTAACTGGATTTAGCAGGTTTCCTTAAAATGAACAGGAAACAAAAGATATGAAAAACAGGCAGTGATGCCATTCTACTGAATTCCAGAAAAAGCACAGTACAAACAATGTGTTTTCTAGCAGGGAGACCAGACAGACCAGCAAACTGGAAATGGATGAGCGGCCCCAGCTTGCATGGTCTATTGTATTTTATCCACCGCTGAGAGAAGTATTAGTAGCCCGGTAGGTTTGGGTAAAGGTACCAGAATCCTCAGTGCTAGTCTCATAGCCTAAAACAGAGCAGGTACTCCACATATACTTCCTGAACTGACCTGGATGAAGAGGCTTTAAAATCAACAGAGCTGGACAGTATAAAGTTCACGGAAAAACTCCATTTTTCATTTTATTTTTTTTGGTATGTTAGTGAATGTCTACTGATCTAGTATTTCAAGTGTGGATCACGTAAACACCATGTAGAATGTAGTAAACAGAATTAAATAAGAAACACACTGGCTATCAATGCCAGAGTCTTTGAATATCAGGTCATAAATATAACCAATTGTGCAATATAACCAACATGATGAGAAGAGCACACCTCACAACCGACAATTTTAGTTCATATGATTAAAAAAAATAAAATCTGAAACTGCATTTAGTGCCACATTCTATCATATCATACATCAGATTCCATGCTGCGGAGCTGCACTGGGCTACAGGACATACAGTACATAGCATGTTTATAGCATGTTTTAAACCGAAAGTGAAAGGGAAAATATGAAACAGAAAATTTTTACATACACATCTAACGGTGTTGTCCATTTAATTCGATTTATATGATTTGCGGTGCCACTTTGACCAGCTTGCAGAACACCCCAAATTCTCTTTTCCCCATAAAGATCTACTTCCATACAGAGTAGAAAAGGATGGTGGTAAAAAAAACTTCAGATTCTTCAGGTTCCAACGATTGTGTCCCAAATGCCACTGTATGAACACCTAAAAAATAATAAGAACAATGTCAAAATCTGCACAATTATAAATGCAAAAGTAAATACAGCTTAAAGCCTAAAAGAGAATTCGTGAACATCTCGTCTTTCAATACTTGTCTGTGTCTACTACATGATGTCGACTATAAATAAAACGTCCACTGTGGTAAATGGGAAAAAAGAAGAAGCTTTAAAAAGTTAAAGGGAGACATTTGTCAATTTCATAAATGGGTCTCCTGTTTTAGCAAAAGGCACATTCATTTAGACCTCAATCAATCCAGGAAAGGCTCCTCACTGACATAAGGAATTAGGATATCTCACCCTCTCCCGTCAACCACCACCTGCCCTTCCTTTCTTTCTGAACAAGAACATGAGAATTTCCTATAGGGTGTAAATTCTTTCAGTTAGAACATCCAACTTTAACTTACGGGATATTCTCCTTCTCTTTTTTTTTTTTTTTCTGAGACCGTCTCACTTTATCACCCAGGCTGGAGTGCAGTGGTGCGATCTTGGCTTACTGAAACCTCTGCCTCCCAGGCTCAAGCAATTCTCCTAAGTTTCATGAGTAGCTGGGACTACAGGTGCATGACACTATGCTTGGCTAATTTTTTGTATTTTGTAGAGATAAGTGTTTCACCATGATGCCTAGGCTGGTCTCAAACTCCTGAACTAAAGCGACTGGCCCACCTCAGCCTCCCACAGTGCTGGAATTAGAGCCACTGCACCCGGCTGGGATCCTCTCTTTTTCATACTGCAGCTTCCCAAAGCTTTCACAGGCCTCTGCACTTCAGCTTGTCAGGAACTCAGGGCAGTGAGGTGTCCAAACCCACCTGTGCGCTCTCCCATGGCTCCTAACAACCACACTCCTGAGCATTCGGGGCCTGTGCGCGTCGCGGTGACCTCAGCTGTCTCAAGGCAGCATCTCCGTACTGAATACCCGAGCCCATTCTTTCTGGGTCCAGCTCACCTAAGGACCAAGCAAGTCTTCTTTAAAAAAAAGTTTTATGTTTCTGAGATCCCAAAAATAGATTTAAAAAAAAAAAAAAAAAAAGCAAAGTACGGAACCCTGCGTATATATCCCACCATTCTGAATAAAGAGGAAAAAACAATTTACATGTTTGCTTGCACCAGCACAAAACGTCTCTAGCACGATACATAAGGAACGGCTGATTTGGAGGAGTTCTAGATGGCCGGGGACAGGAGGGGGTGGTAACAGCGGGACTTTCCACTGCATACTCTTTTATACTTCTTGAATTTCAAATTATGTGAATATATTATTTATATAAAATAACTTAAAATTAAATTACAAAGATACAATTTTTCACTTATCGGATGGGCCAAAAGTCCAAGTATGATGATACTACACGCTGTGGACATGGCTTTAGTGAAATAAGCCCATCACTAGGAGAAAATGTGACCGCCTCTACACCAAGATCCCAAATGCTTATGTTCTCTGACCCAGCAATTCCACTTCTGCGCATCTGTCTGACACACAGACTCATGCACATGCAAAAAAAAAAAATATATATATATATATATATATATATAAAAGTATTTACTGTAACATTACTTATAATAGCAAAATACTGGCAACAACCCAGATGTCCAAAGTAGACTGGCTACATAAATTATGGCAACACATACATGAAATATAGGTTGAGCGGTCCTTATCCAAAATACTTGAAACCAGAAGTATTTTGGATTTTTTCAGATTTTGAAATATTTCCATTATACTTACCAGTTCAGCATCCCTAATCTGAAAATCTGAAATTTGAAGTGCTCCAATGAGCATTTCCTTTCAGTGGCAATGTTGGCAATTAAAAAGTTTCAGATTTTGGAACATTTTGGATTAGGGATACTCAACCCATGTTATATATTACACACACACATTACGTATGACATTATGTGTTATATATATGTACATTAGGTATATGTATATATGGGAACTATACGCTGATTTGTCATGATTTATAGGTTATATAATAGTAAGTAAAAAGCAAGGCGTGGTAGTCTATCATATATTTTATATAAAAAAAGGGAAGAAAACAATGGTTTTTGAATGTATTACCCATTAAAAAAAATAAAAAGTACTGCTGAAGAATCCTAATTTATACGCTTATTTTTTTTAACCTAGAGGTACTTATGATTTTGATGATCTCAGAAAAAAATACATCTTGAAGACTGTATATGAGTTGCTCTATCTGATGTATTCAGGGATACAATATTAAAATAGCAAGGTCATGTAAATACAACCTCATGCTGAGCTTAGTAATACTCAACAGCAAGCCAACTGTAATGATTTATGTTACAGAGTCTTGGTTTTTGTACCAAGCTTAGTAATTTTTTTTTCTTTCTGATAAAAAAAAAATACAAAAGGATGACGCATCCACTTCTGTTGAAACCCAGCCCTTCCAACTGGGCCCGACTCTCCTCCTTCCTCCTTTACCTAGCACCCTCCTTCTTCCCTGCCCTCTCCTTGCCCATTCTTCTCTCCGTTCCCCCTTTTTAAACATGCTGCAATTTCTCCCATCACCCACACCCCTGACTTTAAATTAACCCTTTGCACCCTACAGTGCCAGCCTGCGCTTCCTCAGGAGAGGAGTGGACACTCTGCTTGCTCACTTCCTACTTCTTCCTGATGGATGGCCAGCCATCTTCTACCTTCATAATTCTGCTGAAACTGTTCTTGATCAAATTGATCACTGACTTTCTATTCCGCATCCCAATGTGTGTTTTTCAGCTCAGTCTTAGCTTATGAGGCTTCCCTCTGTTACTATTACAGTACATAATGAACACTCCTTTGATTTACTTATAATTAGGGCTTAAGTGACACCCACATTCCCTTGATTTTCTTCACACATTTCTGACCATTTCCTTTTTCATCTTTTTTGTAGATTCCTCTTCCCCTGCTCATCCTTCATCTCCAGGGTTCTGTTGATCACTGCTCTCCTTAAACACTGTTCTCTGGATGATCACATTGCTTCCACAGTTTTAGCTGTTCCTATATATTGATGGTTCCCAAATTTATACTGCCAGCCAGGAACTCTTCCCCAAGCTTACTAGATAACTCCATGTGCATGTCCCAGTGTCACCACAAAGGCTGCACATTTGCAACAGAGCCATCTTTATTCCCTCACACTCCCTGCTTTTCCTCTGGCTCCACCGCATCTCTGTCCAGACACCCCAGTGTGACAGCTGTGAGTCATCCTTGGTTCCTCCTCCCCTGCTGGCCTCTCCTGCTCACCCTGTCCCACCTAAGAACCAGTTGTCCTGTTCCACTATTGGGCATATGAGTCATAAGATGCTACTGCCTAAATATATCTTAGATCCATCTCTCTCTCTCCATCTCTGCTTCCATATCCTTGTTAAAGCATTAATCAGTCATTTCTTACTAGGATTACTCAAAAATGCCTTATAACTGGTATCCTGGCCTCCAACTCTGTCCTCTCTTCAGTCTGTTTTCAACATAACTCCCTACATACATGACTTATCTCAGGTCACAACCCGATCACATCACCCACCTGCTGACAACCCACCACCTACAGCAGTGGTTCTCAACCTTGGATGAACATTAGAACCGCATGAGTGAACATTTAAAAACGCTGATGCCTCGACCATACTTCAGCCCCATTAATTCAGCGTCTCCAGAGGCAGAGCCTGGGATTAGAACTTTTAACGCATCTCAGTGACTCTAGTGTTCATCCAGGGTTGAGAATTGGTAATCTACAAGATAAAGTTCTAGATCCTTGATGAGGACTGGCTGGTTCCTGCCTTTCTTCAACCTTTTCTCCTGCTATTCTATCTTCCTCACTCCCTTTGCTGGCTCACTCCCTTTGCTGGCTCACTCCCTTTGCTGGCTCACTCTTCGTTATATTCTGAAAGCCTGAGCTCATCTAATACCTCCTCCTGGAAGCCCTCCCTGACACCTCCTCTATCCTCTGGCTGTGGCAGGTCCCCTTCTTCATGTTACCCTGAGCCTGTGCATCCCTCAATTACCACATCAGCCTCGTGATATTATAATTATCCTCTGACTGTCTCCCACGGAAGACAGTTTCTTGGGGGACAAGGGGTGTGATTTATTCATTTTTGTATCCCAGCATCTGACAAAGAATAGGCACTCAGATGTTTGAATGAATCAATTAAAAGGTGATGCCTATATATAGTTACTTTAGTAAATGACAATTACATAGTATTTTGTCAGCTGCCTACATTAGGATTATTTTGAATTATTTTAACTGAAGCAACAAACACAAAAATGAGGCATTTTATAATTGAGGCATGCTCAGTGAGCTTCAGAAACAAAATTACTCTGGACGCCATAGCTCCATGATGCCCGATCTGCAAAGATCAACACCACACCATGCACCTGTAACTCCCTTACACATGACCACTGGTCCAACAGAATTAGCATGCTGTTGACAGAGTGGACAAAGGCCTATTCTTCCTCCTTTTAGTGAAGGACCCAAGAAATACTATAATTCTAAATGCAAACACTCCCTGAAACCTTGACTACCCCTCCACAGCTGAGTTGGTGTGCCCATCCACCTTCATCACCATGGAAACCATCCTGATAAGGAAGGGCTTTCACCTCAGCCAGGAGAACATGACCTTTGAACCCATATGTGATGATTTTAGGTTGGCAGGTACAGAGAGAATAGTCTTTATTAAACCACTCCTGAAACTATTAATTAAAAGGTGATCTACTGAGCTAGAGTGTAAAATATGCAGAAGAAAATTTGACTAATGGAAAGGCTTTTACCTGATTCAATTTTGTTAAGTATTTTTCTTGCACACTGTACAAAAGCCTCTTCTACATTCTCCCCTGTTAGTGCACTTGTTTCCAAAAACATCAGCTCTAAAATGGACATCAAACAAAATAAAGTCATATTTAGAAGATGATCATAATTTTCACTTACTAAAAGTCTGTGCAGCATTCTCTTAGAAAAGCAGACAAAATATAATTTATAACCTAAAACCATATATTTCTGTCAATATAAAACCAATATATGTCGTTATGTGTTTTTTAAATGTTAGAAGAATTCCAGCACCGGACTGAAAAGTCACTGGAATCTTGTGCTAGCCCTTCACCTGGTGAAAGGCCTGAGCAAGCCACCAGGCTTCCCCAGCTGAGTGACCAGCCATCAGGAAGGAGCTGGCTCGCCAAAATGGCCCTGCCACTGATTTCAGGCAAAGTTGCAATGTCCTTCAAACAATCTGAGCGTCACCACAAATATGACCTACAAGTGTTTACACTTTTTAGGGGACTATACTGCAGTTTGTCATACAGCCCATGAAGAGATAGTATAGGAATTAATATTCTTTCTACCCACTAGAGTGGCTGTTCATCTCAGCAGAAAGGCCTGTTCTGCTTGCTCTCTCAGCAAACCACAGCCTCGCTAGCCTCTTGTATCCTCACTTGTAAAAATGAGTTTAGATGACATCTAAATTCCTTTTCATCTTTGTTAACATTCCAAACTTCTGATTTCTAAACAGTTTTTTAAAAACTGTCATGATGGCGTATGGATTTCTCTCATGTTTATTTTCTTAGCAAGAAACTAGTAAAGTTACAATATAATTTGGAATCTTAGGGTCCAATCAAATATTGATATTAGCATATTACAGTCTTTGGTTCTAAAAATTATTTAAAATGTCTGAATTTTTAAAAAATCATTCTCTTATCCATTAATAAAGCAACCATTAATTTTATGTGGCATTTTCACGTATTCTACATGGAAATTCAAAAAAATTTCAAAGTCACCTATAACCAAATGACTTAAGTTTAGCAAATGAAGCCAATAAGCCAAGTATTTCTTCTGCTTCCCTTTCTATTTGGGCTAATACTTTACCAAATTTCCTTCAAAATACATTAAAAAATAATGACATCATTTGGTTAGAGTCTTTAAAGATTATTGTTATAAATTTCACTTTAGCCCAAGATCTCTAATATTCAAAGACCTTCGACTGAAAAGTCATTACATAATGTTACTACATTTGCTTTTATCATTATAGTAACTTCTGCAGGCAGAATGCAATACACTAACAATATGCTAAACAGGTCTAATTTATAGTAAAAACAATTGGAAATTCCACATTTCCTAAATCTAGTTTAATCTCGAAATTCCAATATATGTTTTAAATTCAAAGAAATGCTTTTATCCTCAAATATGCCATTTGAAAAATAGTAAGAAGTAAAAGGTCACTTGCCATTTTCTTGAGCAAATCTGGAGGCTTCTAAGAAGGTAACTTCACGATCTGCATCCAGGTCCTTCTTGTTTCCACAAAGGATGATCACAATGTTCTGACTCGCTAGCATTCGGGCATCTGTTAACCAATTAGTAAGCGCATTGTAGGTTTCTCGGCTGCGTAATATAAGATTGTGAAAATAATACATGTATTTTATAAAACTAGCAACTCTTTCCAGTCATTCTCACTACTCACACCGCTTTTCAACATTTCAGGGTAATGGCACCAACACCTTTAAGGTAACTCAGACAACGTGAATGCACCAAACATATACCATATCCACAGAGTTTGTTTCGTTTTGTTTCTGGTAAAATGAGACAGTAAGTCAGATATTTTGTCATTTTTTGTTTGCCCAGTCATGGGGCAAAAGGAAAGATATATTCCTTCATTCATTTGACATCTACTGAGCTCTTAGCATGTGCAAGGTACTAGACTGTGGTAGGCAAGATTTCACAGCTAACTGCTGCCACTTAATGAATCCTTGCAATGTGCCAGCACTTTGTTTTACAGGACTTTATCACATTGATTCTTTATAAGGATTCCATGACACAGACTGCCATTATTCTCCTTTTCCCTGAGAAATCCAAGGCCCAGAGAGATTAATTACATTGCCCTAGGTCATACAGCAGCCAGTGGCAAAGCCAGGACTTGACCAGCTCTGTCTGGCTCCAGAACCAACTCTCAGACTTACTATTTTTGGCCCTCATGTGTCTAAGGACCGAGTTCTTCTCATGGCACTTTGCTAGCCTGACTGATGACTTCACACTTTAGCAGGCAGAGCCTTTCACTGCTGGGGCAAGTGCAGGAAGTGCTGGGCCAGAAACTGCCTGCTTCCTCTCAGAATGCCTGTCTCCAGGGACACAGATTGGAAGAGGGAAGCGGCTGACCGACAGCCTCTCACTGGACAGGCTCCTACCCAGAAAGGGCTCCCAGGTGATGCCATTTAGATGACACGTTTCTGAGATAGTGCTACTCAGATCAGTGCTGTCGAATGGGATTTCCTCATGGATAGGAATGTTCTATAATCTGTTCTGATATGGTAGTCACCAGCCACGTGTAGCTACTGAGGACCTAAAATGTGGCCAGTGCAATCGAGGAACAGAATTTTTTATTTTATTTCAGTTAAATTGCCATATGTCACAAACAGCTACTATCTAAGTGCTTCACATTAACTAATTTAAATCTCCCAATGACCTCCTGAGGATCATGGGATTATTACTACCTCCATCTTACAGACAAGGAAACTAAGGCCCAGGCAGCTGAAGCAGCTGGCCTGAGAGGATCACCCAGCTAGTGACTGCAACTGGGATTTGAACCAAGCAATCTCAGCCCAGCGTCTGTGTCCTCGCCCTCTCTCAACTCACTTCTAATAACTTACCGTACATAAAGCTTTGTGAACCTTAAGGAAAGTGTTGTCCAAGCATCATGTCAAGAAACGTAATGCAATAAGATAGATTGCTTCATCTACCTAAAACCTTACAAACACATTTCTCTGCATGGGAAACCAGTGGTAGGGGCTTGTTCAAAGACCTCTGAGACCCCAGAGGGAAGGGCTAAGGGGCTTCCTGGATGCCAGCCACACCACCGTCCCCAGACACACAAAGCACACACTGCATGGAAGGCACCTCGCCAAGACCAGCCTTTGGGCTGCAGGGCACTGAGCAGCCTCCTTCACCACGGGGAGCTGGCATTACCTGGTGATATCATAGACAAGGAGAGCCCCGGCCGCGCCTCGGTAATAACTTCTCGTCACGGACCTGGAAGAATTACACTGGTTTTACTTTCAACCAATTGAGACCCTTTACCGTATCCCACCTTCCCATGAAAAAACACCCACGCTTGCTCTGTAAACCACGGCACAGGGACAGACGCCGGTTTAAAAGAGAAATGATTCAAAGACACCTGAACATACGTGAGAGGGGTTACTCTGCCTGAAATCACATCACCGTGACAAGTAGGAGATTCCTTCAAAGCGGATGCAGCTCTCTGATGGATGTCTCCTTTGAGAACTCCTAGCAGGGTGAGCTGTCTGCAGGTGGAAGCCAGCACCACCGCCTAGATGGCCACTAAGGGGCTCAGCAATCCACTCGCTTCTCTGTGGGCTCCTCATCTAACCACTCCCTGGCACAGCTCTCTCCATCTCTTCCAGTTCTCACCACCTCTTGGGGCGGTGGAATCCATAGTCACCATGGCCCTGCACCCATCTGCATCCCTGCCCCATCACCATGGGGAAACTGAGTGTGCCAGCATGTCATACCCACTCTCACATTCAAGAAGGCGTCTTTCGTTGAAGGCGTCTTTCGGTCACACGTTTTCCCTTACATTGTCAATCTCTCCCTCTTTGCTAGATTCTTCCCATTAGTGGCCTGACACCTATAATCCCAGCACTTTAGGAGGCCCAGGAGGGAGGACTGCTTGAGGCCAGGAGTTTGAGACCAGCCTGGGTAAGACGACAGACCCTGTCTCTATAAAAAATTAGCCAGGCATGGCAGTGCACACCTATAATCCCAGCTACTCAGGAGGCTGAGGCAGGAGGACTGCTTGAGCCCAGGAGTTCGAGGTGATCATGAGCTATGATCATGCCACTGCGCTCCAGCCTGGGCAACAGAAAAAAAAAAAAAAAAAAAGCCAGGAGAGTTCAGGATTTTTCCTATTAGCAAAACAAAAATAAATTGGCTCTGGTGCCATCCATCTTAAAACACAAAACAGAAATATGCTGCACAATCTTTTCAGCTACTGTCCCACTGTCTGCTCTTCTCCACATCCAACTCTGTTTTCTTGAGACAGAGTTTTGCTCGTTACCCAGGCTATAGCGCAATAGCGCGATCTCAGCTCACTGCAACTTCACCTCCCAGGTTCAAGCAATTCTCCTGCCTCAGTCTCCCGAGTAGCTGGGATTACAGGCACCCGCCACCACGGGATTTCACCATGTTAGCCAGGCTGGTCTCAAACTCCTGACCTCAGATGATCCACCCACCTCTGCCTTCAAAAGTGCTGTGATTACAGGCGTGAGCCACCACGCCTGGCCCCACATCCAACTTTCTGAAAGAGCTGTCTTTACCTGCAGCTTCCTCTTCTTCACCTCCAACCCGGTATCTTTCTCTGCTACTCCCCAAAAGCCTGTCAAGATCCCCACCCTCTGTGCACCCGAAGCTCACTCACTCGCGCAGCCTCTGCGCCCTGCACTCTGCTAGTCTTCCTCCCATGCACCAGCCACTTCTCTAGCTCTGGTCATTCTTCTGAATCTGCCCTGCTGGGACTGCAATTCCCCAGAGCTGGGTCCTGGGCTCTCTTAACATTCGACTCAAATTTTGTCTCCAGCTCAGATCCAAGTGCTGCCTCCGTATCTCCATGAGACTGCCTGATAAACATGTCAAACTTAACATTTGCACAGCAGAACTCTTTTTGGTTCCACCCTCCAGGCCCGTCCTGGCCTAGCAAGAGGCATCACTACCCCCGCTGTTTCTAAAGCAAATCAGCTCCACGTTCATCCTCAACTCCTGTCCACTTCCACATTCACTCCGCCTGCCTAGTCCGGTCTCCTAAACAGATCCTGTGTCTGCCCACGCTGCTGTCCCTGCTGCCACATGTGGCCCACAGTCCATTCTCAGAGTAGCCCAACTCATCAAGGCCCACGACAGGACACACCCCTCACTGTACCTGGCCCTTTGGCCCCATTCTCTTCCCTGCTCCCAGCCCCTGCCACTCCCATCTGGGCTCGTCACACCGCTGGCTCTCCTTGTCCCTTGGGTCTCATTAACACTGTCTCCTCGGCAACGTTCCCCAAGCACCCCCATCCAGTGGACCCCCTCTGTCTATCTCAGTGCGTTGTCTCCTGGGTGGCACCATCCCACTTGGTGGGATGCTCTGTCTCTGTCTCTGTGTTGGCTGCTGCCTCCCCTCCACGGGGCAGGGCTCTGCTGTCTCACTCACCAGAGGACCCCGGTCCCTAGCACAGGGCCTGGACAACTGCTAGCCAGACATTTCCAGAACTTAACTGTGGCCTAGTTTTAAAAAAACATATTTGGTCTTCATCCCAGGTTCCTGGCACAGAGGCCTAAACCCCTGTGATTTCCTTAATGATAAAGGTGTCTTTTGTAAGCCAAGGAGATAACTGTGGGAAGAGGAGCAGGCTAGAGAACCTTGGGATGGGGGCTGTGGCCGTGGGAGCCCTCGCCGTGTGAGGAGAGCGCTGGAACTTCTAGCCTCGCCTCAGCCCTCTGGGGAGGAAAGAGGAGCTGGATGGAGATTGAGTCACTCATCAATGGACAATGTTTTAATCAATCATGCCTATGTAAAAAAAAAAAAAAAAAAAAACCCACAAAAAAACCAAAATGATGGGGTTCAGAGAGTTCCTGGGCTGGTGGTGGCATGGAGGTGCTGGGAGAGTGGCCCATCCCCATACCACGTCCTCCTGAGCATCTCCTCCACTGGGCTGTGCCTGAATTGACACCTATCTAACAAACCAGTAAATGCCAGGAAAAAAATGTTTTTCCTGAGTTGTGTGAATCATTCTAAAGAATTCTCCAACCTGACAGGGATGTGAAGGATGGAGGGCGTGGGAACTGCCAGATCTGTAGTTGGCCAAGAAGTGCAGGAAGCCTGGGCACTATAGTGGTGACTGGCATCTGAAGTGGGGGTGGCAGTCTAGGAGACTAAGCCCTTAGCCTGGAGGGTCTCCATTAACTCTGGGTAGTGTCAGAAGTGAAGTATTGGACACCCAGTTGGTGTCAGAGAATCCAACTGGCTGGTGTGAAGAAAAACCCCATAGACTTGATGTCAGAAAAAAAAAAAAAAGACACCACAGAAATGAACAGTGCCTATCCTTGGAGAACAAGGAAACCCTGGAGCTTGCAACAAACAAACAAACTTACTAATTATTACTTTGCTACTTGGAAAAGAAGAGCTACTTTTAAATGTTCTTTTTAGCTCTTAGTCAGGAAGCTTCAAACTCTTCATGTAGCTTGAAGCTTTTCCTCTCTGCCTTGAGACTGTTACCAGGAGAGGCACACGCTTTAAGGACTGGCGGCAGGTGCAGGTGCAGAGTGGACTGTATGCTTCACCCCCTCAACCTCCTAGGGCAGGGGGAAAGGCCTCGCTTCTTACATCTATTAAGAGGCAGCGCCTTTCTATTCTTGCTCAGCAGGCACCTAGCTTCTAGAGGAAGAGGGAACTAACAGTTCTCTTCAAGATAAGCTATATCACATCTACTTCTTAAAATTTTACTTTCGGATTTATTTTACAACACTGTCTTTTGACAAATGGTTTCTTATATAAATTATTCAAGTAGACAAATTTACACATTTAAGAGTACTACTCTGAGGTGTTAAATTTTCTTACAAAAGTCATTTTAACCAACATAATACATGTGGATAGCTTTAAAGTGAAATGTTACTTAAAGTCTCTAAATTAAACACAGGTATCTCCTGCCTCACTCCTCTCTGGGAGCCTTACTCTCCACAAGCAAGGCGAGTTCTCTTTCTGGTAACTGGGTTTCCTTTAATTAAGTCATTAAAAGAGCACATACTGTACCCCTATGTGCTAGACACTATTCTGGGCACAGGGGAAACAAACAGAAAACTCAAAAACCCTTACACTCATGGATCTTAGAGTTTCTTTCTTCCCACTTCTACAAAAGGTTTAGGAAACTGTGAATTTCAGAGCTGTTTCTTCCCGCTCTGACAAGAGTCGTGAGCTCAGACTCCTCACTTGTTCCCCTGGTCCTCCTGGAAGGGCAGTGCCATCACATCTTAGTTTTCCCTCACCGTCCCTCTAGACCTGTGCCATTCTGAGCTGGATCTTCCTGCTGGCTTCATTTTCCCCTTTCTCGGTTCATGCCCTTGTCCTGGTGAAGTATATCCTCCTAAACTTTCTAAGAAAGTACATTTCTAAGAAGTCTCTAAGAAAGATAATCTTGGCTTCCTGCTCATTCTTGCACATCTGTTGGTATTCAGCCTTTACTCGCACAGTTACAGTTTGGCTAAGTTTAGAATTTTAGGTTGAAGAATTATTTCACCCTGAGTTTTGAAGGCAATACTTCCATTTCTTTTAGCCTCCAATGTTGCTGTGGCAGGGTTCAAAGCAATTCCATTTCTCACACTGTATATGTGGCTGCTTTTTCCCTCTTGGAACCTTTTTGGTCTCCTTTACTTCATCTCTGGTGTTCCGAAATTTCACATGACATGCTCTGGTCTGGACTTTTTCCTTACTATGTTTGATTTTAGGTGGGCCAATTAATCTGGAATCTCATTCCTTCAGTGAAACGTTTTCTTCTATTGTTTCTCTTCTGGAACTCCTAATAGTCAGGCATTGCATCTTCTGGATTAATTCTGAATGATTCTTTACGTCATCTCTCCCATTTTTCACCATGAGTTTACTTATTATTCTAATTGCTCTTTTTAAGTATGACTTTGTTTCTATTACTTACTTCAATGCAATCTCTGCTCTTCTTTCTGAGGATACTGTGGTTTTAGTGTGATTTTCTTATTCCCTGAAAGTTCTAGCTTCTTTACTTTGAGCTCTTTCTTTTGCTATAGAAACTTTCTTCAAATTTCTGCCTGATCATTAAGAGCAAGGAATGAAAAAGTCTAAAAGCAGCTCTTTATGTGTGGGTGAAGCGGGTGGGCTTGGAGGGTTTCACTGTCAGATGACTGGATAGAGATGGGGCTGTTTCACTGGGAAAGCAAAACACAGTACCTTCAAGTCTTTCCTTTCCGACTATTCATTTTTCTAGAGAAGGCTCTTTTCTCTTTTCTCTTATGTGGGACATACACACCTGGCTGCCAGTGACCAGGGAAGAGGTGGGCGGCGGGGGGGAGGGGGGGGGCGGCGGTTGGGGGCCAGAGGCTTTCACTTTCACTTAATTTCCCTCTTTTCAGGCCTGACCCCGTGCCCTCAGGTGGGCCTTATGACCTTGAGTCTAGACCCCATTTCAACGTAAAAGACTGAACCTCTTATTTCGTGTGTAAACATGAACCTCTATAACGTCTACCTCCTGTAGAACCTGATGCTTCCAAATGCTGACCTTTTCTGGGACTCTGGAGGAAGAAATGGCTTCCCCCATTACAGCACTTAAGGCAGAGCTCCTTCTGCTGTCACAGCACCATCTACTTCCTATCTTTAAGAAATTTTTTGGAAATCTCTCAACCATAATTGTGCACTCTCTCAATCTTGGCCTTTTTGTATTAATTCAATTTCAGTTACTTAGTAGATATTTCAGTGGGGTTCTGAGAAGGAAAAGGCATACATGTCTAGTTGAATCCACCGCGTTTAATCAATGCTTCCAGAAAAATGATGGTGATTAAAGGTGGTTATGGTATTTTTGAAGCAATTATTGAACTTCAATTACTTAATTAATTTTTGAGACAGAGTTTTGTTCTTGTTGCCCAGGCTGGACTACAATGGCATGATTTCAGCTCACTGCAACCTCCACTTCCCAGGTTCAGGCGATTTTCCTGCCTCAGCCTCCAGAGTAGCTGGGATTACAGGCACCTGCCGCCACGCCCAGCTAATTATTTTTATTTTTAGTAGAGAAGGGGTTACACCATGTTGGCCAGGCTGGTCTTGAACTCCTGACCTCAGGTGAGGAAGTCTACCTTGGCCTCCCAAAGTGCTGGGATTACAGGCATGAGCCACTGTGCCCGGCCAAACTTCAATTATTTAATGTAAGATATATACTCAACTTTAAGTGAAACGTTTACAAATGGGGTGGATTTCACTGAATTATAAAACTATCTGTTCTGACTGTGCATCTGTGCAAAAAACACAACTAAAATATTCATCTATTTTCTTACTTTAGTAGTTACAGAATACTAAACATGTAACCTCATTTGCAGTGACTGAAGTCATTCTGAGCCTCAATTATGACCCTATTGTAATAAAAGTGTGGAGAGAATATTTTGTGGAGTGTGTAACAAACATCAGAACATGCTCTAGTTAATGTAAAACAAAACAAACCCTCACAAGAGGTTTTCAAAAGTTCTTCTTTAAAAAAGGAACACAGAAAAACAAACTTGTGCTTTGATGTGAATCTAGAAACATACTGTACAATACACAGTGTCACATCCTCCTGAGAACGGGTCAGCCTCCGAATGATAATGCGGTTGCCTGGAAATCCTCCTGTATTCTTTAGTAATTCATGCTGCACAGAGCTAACCTGAATTTTAGCTGTCTTGTCAAGCAAGTTTCCAAAAATGAAGTTTCTGAGATTAGGACAAGGAAGGGGTGTGTTGGGGAGGGGATGAGACCTTACATATTGAGAGAATATCATCAAGTATTTCAAATCAAATTTTCAAATATTTTTATTAAGTTAGAGAAAAGCTACCTGAATCGTTCTTGTCCTGCTGTATCCCATATTTGTAACTTTACATATTTACCACCAACATTTATTATCTTTGAACCAAATTCCACTCCTATTGTATGATTTGAGTCATCTTTGACTAAAAAAGAAAAACAAGAACAGCATATTTAATTTTAGAACATTAACAGGCTTATAAATTTAAACAAGTGACACTAAAACCAAGAGTTACACCAATGGGGAATGGACATTAGCCATTCATTTCTCCAACATTCCACTGAGAAGATGCATTTAGTTTAAAAGATAATACACATAGCCCCTATTCTCCAACAGACATAAAGATTTTTCTCAAAACCCCTAAACAAATCATACATTTAAAAACCTACGCCTGAAGGTAGCCCTGCCATACTCGAACCACATGCAATTGTGCGCTGTGAAGATGCTCACAGATGGCGACTGCTGACGTACCAGGTACCATTCTGAAGGGCGTAACGCCCAGTGACAGGTCTGGAACTCAGTAAGTAATGAGGTGGAGACAGTTTCAACTACTGTATTTGAATGGTTAAATATTCTAAAGAAATAACAGTGAATGGAAGGAAAAGCAGGGGAAAAGGGAAAAGGAGGAAAAAAATTGAACCAAAGAATAAACACCCTCCAACAAAGCCCAAAACACCCTCCAACAAAGCCCAAAACAAAACCCTATGCGATCTACAGGTGTTTGAGCTTTTATTAATTGTAGTGTTCTATGGAAATGATTTGGGATGAATTTGTTGGAGAAATTAGTACTATTTGAATGGGCAGGAGAGAGGCAAAATAAGTATTTTGCTAAACCCAGCGGGATTACACTGCCTATGAAAGAACATTTCGGTGATGATGAACAGATAAGCTAAAATTGAATATCATGGCTATACAGTCCATTGGCTAGTTTGTATTTTGTAATTGCAGAACAAAATTTAATTTTTCCAGGGATCAGGGATGCCACTTGGCAACTGGATTTATTATTCACAGGGCAGAGGGTGCATAAATGGTTACAGTGACTATGCTAGTCTGTTTCATGCCCAGACAGTATAGAACTAGTACGGAAATTCCATTAGGAGTAAACTACCAGGAAAAATGCAGAGTAAAATCCTTCAAAAAACAACAGCTAAAGGCCAGGGGCATCCTGGTTACAAAGAGAGACCTTCCGTTCATCACTGTTGTGAGGAGTTGTGGGGAGGACCATGCAGGGGAGTTCTCTGAGGAGGAGAGAGTGATTACATAAGCTGAGTACTTGGCCCAGTACCCTCTGGGTATTCTTTTCTAAGACTATACCATGCAAAGTCTTGGCAACTTGTAAATAAACTATCCAGTGAATGAACACTTGCTAAATTCAGTAAGGACCAGTTCTGTGACTAAGACACACTGGGTCCATGTCACTAAACAAACAGGCTCCAACAAGCTCTTGGTTGATGAAAATGGAAGTAGCAGAGTAAATTTCTAGCATTTTATTATTCTTCAAAGCTTTCCGCCAAGCCACCCCATACTGGCTCTTTCTCCTTTTTACCCACCACCTACAGTGTCTCACGTAAACTTTCTTAAGATACACTTAATTAAAAAAGACATTCTGTTTTTGAGCCTTCACCCACCTGCCACCAACTAGACAGGTCTTTCTCCACAATTCTTTCCATTATTATAAAAGCATTTTTTTTTATTTTAAGGGCCTTTCAAACCTACAGTCTTCTACAGCTTTCCAAGGTCTCACATGGTTTGAAATAAAAAATTCAACCTCCCTTACCAAAACAGCGAAGGTTGATGGTAAAAGATGGGCTGTGTGGTCAAGAGGTCTGTTCCTGGCCTATAAAACAGGATTGATGACAGCAACTGCCTTACCTGCCTTAACTACAATACAAGCCCACTATGAGGACCAAATGTTGTTATTTTATCCAAAATGTATGCCTAGAGTTTCTCTGGCTGCTCTGTCAGGAAATGGGATTCCTGCCAGAGAACCCCTTTGCTATCTTCAATATCACTATAAGATCTCTCAGCATTTGGAAAATGTACAGTATAAGTAATCATATATTGAACCATTGTTAAACTGAAATGCTAACTTAATAAAAAATCACATCACCCAAAGTTTAATAACATAACCCTTCAACTTACTTTCAAACTATTACTTTTTTCCTCTGAAAAAAGTTTAAGTTTTACTGTAAACAAATCTGAGCAAGAGAGGGCTCTCAGAAGACATGCATGGGAGAATGACCATTTGATGACACTTACATTTTTTTTCAATAAACTGATGAAGTAAGCAAGATTTGCCAGTTCCTGCATTTCCAATAACCAAGAACTTAAACAAAAAATCTGAAAGATAAAAAGAGACTGTGAAAATAACTTCAAAATGGTGCTATGAATTTCTTCTTAGATCATGATCATAAAATTTAGTACCTTAGTTGTTAATATAACAGGAAAAAGAGGTAACTGAGTATCTTGTGAAATGACAATATACGTGTTGACTTACCTTCTGACATTTAAGGATTTTAGATATTTGGCTGACATGTTAAGTCAGTGGTTTTCCAAACTGTGCTCTCTGAATAATTACTTTGCAAGGTGAAAGTTTGAAAACTACTGTTGGAATGAATAAAACTTGTCCCTCTGCTAGCCACTATTCAAAGAAATATGCATATTCAGTTGGCAGCAAACTTAGTTTAGAAATTTCAAGTGTTTTCTGTACAAAACAGTAAGCCTGGTAGACTTTGAAGAGTCTACTTCTTTCTTCTTTTTAAAAAGCAGGGGAAAAGGGAAAAGGAGGAAAAAAATAAGTTTTGTCTGCACTTGCAGATTTATGTGGTCTTGCTTCTTTTCCCTCATCTGTAATTTGTTAGCAGCATAAGCCATGTTTAGATCAGCACTTCAAGTGTGAAATTTGTCTGATTCAATGACAAACTGAATAATTTCTTCTTTACACATAGTAATACATTCAATTTGGGATATTATTTTTTATAAAATGGAAGTAAAGGATTTCCAAATAGAAATTGTTAATTAGCATGATGTAGTATAGGTAAACTTCATATTACCCATATTAATTCACTTTGTTTTTTGTGTTATCAAAGAACCGTACGTAGTTCTGCATAGCTTAGGAGCTGAGGAGCTCGGGAGCACCAGAACACCAACTCCCTCCCCATTTCACTCAGCTGCTAAGTTCACTCCCTACCCTTGCTCCTGACCCACCACTGCTAATCTCCACTGCTGCCTGACTCCTTCTGTGGTCTCAAAGGCTCTGCTCTGTATTCCTGGCTCCCCTGTTTGTACCTTTGAAAGTGTCACCTCCACACTCTTTTCCAGATCAGACCAAGCACTTCCTCCTCAATTAAGCTCCAAGAGTGTGTTCCTTTACTGATGCTTGGCCTAGCTCTGTCACCTGTTTCTTAAGAACTATGTTAATCACCACTGAGAGATGAAGCCTATTCAACCTCTCATAATATTCACATGGTTACAGGCAATCAAACTAAAAATAACGTTATTAGAATTTTGTTGGCATTAAAAAATTCCAGGCTAAGCGCGTTGGCTCACAACTGTAATACCAGCACTTTGGAAGGTTAAGGAGGGAGGACTACTTGAGCCCAGGAGTTCAAGGTCACCCTGGGCAACATATGAAATTCTGTTCCTAAAAAAAATAAAAATAAAAAACTTAGCTGGGTGTGGTAGCACACACCTGTAGTCCCAGCTACTTGCGAGGCTGAGGAGGGTACACACCTGAGTCCAGGGGTTCAAGGCTGCAACGAGTTAGGATCACACCACTACACCCCAGCTTGGGTGACAGAGCACTCTGTCTGTAAACTAATTATTCAATGGATAGGTTAAAGAGTAAAATGGGGCCAGGCGCGGTGGCTCAAGCCTGTAATCCCAGCACTTTGGGAGGCCGAGACGGGCGGATCACGAGGTCAGGAGATCGAGACCATCCTGGCTAACACTGTGAAACCCCGTCTCTACTAAAAAATACAAAAAACTAGCCGGGCGCAGTGGCGGGCGCCTGTAGTCCCAGCTACTCGGGAGGCTGAGGCAGGAGAATGGTGTGAACTCGGGAGGCGGAGCTTGCAGTGAGCTGAGATCCGGCCACTGCACTCCAGCCTGGGCGACAGAGCCAGACTTTGTCTCAAAAAAAAATAAAAAAAAAAAAAAAAAACTAGCTGGGCGAGGTGGCGGGCGCCTGTGGTCCCAGCTACTCGGGAGGCTGAGGCAGGAGAATGGCGTAAACCCAGGAGGCGGAGCTTGCAGTGAGCTGAGATCCAGCCACTGCACTCCAGCCTGCGCGAGAGAGCGAGACTCCGTCTCAAAAAAAAAAAAAAAAGAGTAAAATGGACAAAACTGAGGAGAGAATTAGTGAATCAGAATAAAACCTGGAGATTTCAGTAGGCTGTACCGAGAGCTGAGGACAGAACATATAAAAGAACTCAAGAGACATGGAGGATTGAAGGAAAATATCTAACATGAGTCTAACAGGAATTTTAAAATTAAAAAAATAAGAGAATGAGGGTATACCGAGAGACTACATTTAAAGAAATAATGGCTGAGAATTTTATAGAATTAAAATTAAAGGATTGTTCAAATAAAAATAACTCTGAACCATGAGAAGAATAAATAAGGATAAACCTACACATAAATAAATACGTAATTGTGAAACTGCAGAATAAACACAAAGACTGTAAAAGCAATAAGAAAGAAAGGAAAAAAGGCTTATAAAGAAACTAGGTATCTTGATTCCAAAGGTCCAAAAACAACGGGGTACTATCCTCACACAGCTGAGAAGAGGGGCAACACTGCTGCATTTGATGTGCAAAAAAATTACCCTTAAAGCCTAGGTGGTCTTCCACTTCCAGGACAATGGAGGAGAAGAACTTTTTCCTATTTTTCTCACTAAGAACAACTAAAAACCCTAGAAAAAGATGGGCGTGATGGCTCATGCCTGTAATCCCAGCACTTTGGGAGACCGAGGCAGGTGGATCACCTGAGTCAGGAGTTCGAGACCAGCCTGGCCAACAGCAAAACCCTGTCTCTACTAAAAGTACAAAAATGAGGCAGGCGTGGTGATGGGTGCCTGTAATCCCAGCTACTCAGAAGGCTGAGGCAGGAGAATCGCTGGAACCTGGGAGGTGGATTGCAATGGGCTGAGATTGTGCCACTGCACTCCAGCCTGGGCGACAGAACAAAACTCCGTTCAAAACAAAACAAAACAAAAACCACCCTAGAAAAGAAATAGAAAAGACTCTGAGGCCAGGCGCGGTGGCTCATGCCTGTAATCCCTACACTTTGGGAGGCTGAGACAGGCAGATCACCTGAGGTCAGGAGTTCAAGATCAGCCTGGCCAACACGATGAAACCCTGTCTCTACTAACAATCTTTTAAAAATTTAAAAAAATTAGTCGGGCATGGTGGAGAGCACCTGTAATCCCAGCTACTCAGGAGGCTGAGGCAGGAGAATCGCTTGAACCTGGGAGGCAGAGGTTGCAGTGAAGCAAGATTGCGCCACTGCACCCCAGCCTGGGCAGCAAGAGTGAAACTCCGTCTCAAAAAAAAAAAAAAAGACTCTGAAAGGGTGGAGCAATAGAAGGCCAGTGTACCAGAGATTTCAGTGTACCAGGAATTTCAGGGCCCAAGGAATGATTTGGAAGGAAGTTTCCTGGGTTCTTTTTGCCTCTTATATCCTAGGCTTGGAGCAGAACAAGCTGGCAACCCAGAAATGCCAATGGATGCAGACAAAAAAAAGTCCTAGCGAAAGCCTGCTCTCTGTAGCCATGGGACCAAAAAAGGGGCAGCCAAGCAAGAGAGAGGAAAACTCTGCCACAATAATGACTCTATTCTAGCCAAGTACCACAGCAAAAACTACAGTCCAACCTGTACCCATGCCAACGAAGGCCGAATGGGGAGCCTAAACTTCCACCCTTGCAAGGCTACACCCAAGCGTATCAATATTCCCATAAAGATGGTGTCAGAGAAGATCAAGTAGGGAGCTAGGGCTTTCATCTCTGCTGGCTGGGTAATGAGCTCTTCTGTGCCCCTGCCACAGTGTCAGTGGAGGTCACCAGGGAAAGGGGGATGAGAACATTCTAATCCTTACCCAGCAGTAACAAGATGAATTCCTCTCACGTGTCAATGGAAGCAAGTGGGGAATCTGAACTTCTAGATTCCAGAATCCAGACATGATGGCAGTGATCAGGTAGTGTCCAAGACAGGAAGACAATTAAAAGACTTAAATAAAGATCTAAGGTCCTATAACAAAATAGAAAAATATCCAGGTTTCAGTTGAAAACTCCTCATCATACCAAGAACCAGGAAGACCTCAAACTGAAAGAAAAAAGGTAACAGACATATTCCTATATCAAGATGACAAATGTTAGAATTATCTGACAAAGATTTTAAAGCAGCCATCATAAAAATGTTCCAACAAGTAACACAAACATGCTTGAAATAAATGAAAAAATTAGAAATCATCAGCAAAGAACTAGAAAGTCTCAGCAAAGAACTAGAAGATACACAGAAGAACCAACCAGAAATTTTAAAACAGAAAAATAAAACTACCAAAATAAAAGTTCAGTGGATCGGCTTGACAGCAGAATGGAAGTGACAGGAAAGAATCAGTGAACTAGATGACAAAATGATAAAGTATCCAATCTGAACAACAAAGAATAAAAGGCTGAAATAAATAAACAGAGCCTCAAAGACCTGGTGACAATAAAAAAGATCTAACATTCATGTCACTGGAGTCCTGGAAGGAGAGGACAAAGAGCAAGTGATTGAAAAAAGCACTCCAAGAAATAGCACTGAAAACTTAAATTTGGTGAGAGACATCAATCTACAGATTTGAAATGATGAATGAACCCAAACAGGATAAACCCAAACAAGTCTGTGACAAGATCATAACTAAACTTCTGAAAACTGAAGAGAAATAAAAAGTCTTACAGGTAGCCAGAGAAAAACGATACTGTATCTACAAGAGAAATACAATTCAAATAACAGCAGATTTGTCATCTGAAGCCAGGGAGGCCATAAGAGAGTGATTGTATTTTTCAAGTGCTCAAAGAAAGAAAACCTTTCAACCCAGAACCCTATGTCCTGTGAAACTATTTTTCTGGAATAAAGGGTAAATGAAGACATTCTCTGATTAAAAAAAAAAAATTAACAGAATTTATCACCAAGAAATCTGCCTGCAAAAGAACAGCTAAAGGAATTTCTCTGAACAGGAAGAAAATGATAAAAGAAGGAATCTTGGAACATCAGAGTGGAAGAAAGAACACGGAAAGCAAAAATATGGGCAAATACAATAAGGCTTTCCTTCTTATCTTGAGTCTTCTTCATTATGTTTAACTGTTTAAGAAAAATAGTATTATCTATATGATTCTAAAATATGTAAAGGAAATACTTAAGACAATTAAAACAAGACAGGATAAAAAGATGAAAATAGTGAACTATGATATATATATATATAACTATGATAAGTTATATATATATAAAGTAAGACATAGAGTGACCACTGAAACAGCCATGAGCAGAGATACATTCAAAAACACTCTTGGTAAATCAAACAGAATTCTTTAAAAACGGCCAGTCAAGGCAGGCTGGAAAAGAAAACTGAGAAATAAAATGGCAAAACTGAGTCATACAATATCAATAATTATATTAAATGTAAATGGAATAAATACACCAATTAAATGACAAAGATTGGAAGACTGACTTAAAAAGCATGACCTAATCATACACCATCTACAAGAAACTCACTTCAGTTATAATGATATGGACTGCTGAAAGAATGGAAAAGGATATATCATGCAAACATTAATCAAAGAAAAACAGGGCTGGCTGTATTAATATCATATAGACTTCAGAACAAAGAAAATAACCAGAGACAGAAAGGGCCATTACATAACTATTAATACATAAGGGTAAAGCCACCAATAAGATATAGGTATCTTGAACATGTATATGCCAAACGGCTGTAAAATATGTCAAGCAAAAACTAACAGAATTAAAAGGACAGACAAACCCACCATTATAGCCCGAGATTTTAACGCTAAGTAAAATGTTAACTGGATGGTTGGCAGTTTCTTACAAAACTAAACATTTAAGTACCATATGATTCAGCAACTGCACTCGTAGACATTCATCTCGGAGAAATGAAGACTTTGTGTCATATAAAACCCTGTATATGAATGTTTATGGCAGTTGTATTGGTATAGCCCAAAACTGGAAACAACCCAGATGTTCTTTAACAGGTAAATTGTTAGACAATCTTTGGTACACTCATAACAAGGAATGCTACTCAGCAATAACAAGGATTAAATTGTCAACACATGCAATAACCTGGATGTATCTCCAGAGAATTATACTGAGTGAAAAAGTCAATCCCAAAAAATTGCAAGTGCAAGATTCCATTTATATAACATTCTTAAAATGACAAAACTATAGAAATGGAGAATAGATTCGTGGTTGCCAAAGGCTAAGGGAAATGTGGTGATAGGAAGGAAGTCTGTGCCTATAAAAGGGCAACAGGAGAGATCTTTGTGGTGATGGAAGTGTCCTGGATCTGTGTCAACGTCAATATCCTAGTTGTGATATTCTGCAATGATTTTGTAAGTTTTTCCCATTGGAGAAAACTAGGAAAAGGGTGCATGAGAACTCCGTATTTTTTCTTACAACTATATGAATCTACAATGATCTCAAAATAGAAAGCTTAACTGAAAAAAAAATATTATATTATCAGACAATGACTCTGTAAGTTTACTATGCACAGTCCCCAAACTGGAAGAATTAGCAAAGGATTCAAGAAGGAAACAATACCAGAAGGAAGGAGTAGCAGAAAAGCAGCTGAGCTGTCTATTAATTCTTTTTCTGTGTGGTGATACATGTATTTAGATAACATAGATAATACTATACGGACGATGAATTATTCCTTGGTAGATGATGAGAATCCACCTTCAGGAGGAGTTTCAGTTAGTGCTGAATTACCTGGATCTCACAGAAATCATTCTGGCAGGAATGTATGGCATCATGTTCTCTCAGAGTGTTCAACATTTGCTGGTTTGCAGCAATGATGATCTCACTCATCACGACTCCATATCAGAATATGGCAGAATCTGTACTAGTTTTATGGGTTTATTTTGCATTTTTAATCTGTGGTTTTCTCTTTCTTTTTCCTTGCTTAACAGTGGATGACATATATATAGCATACCAAGTGTATGTTTTATATGTTAAGTGTATAGTGCTTAACAACTACAAAAAGGCTTAACAGGAACAGGTGAATAGCCATATTACAGAGTAATTAATGAAGGGAAAATGCCTATGTAGGTTATATAAGATAACTAAATGTGAACTGGTTAAATAATTGTGTCCACCTAAATTAGATTTGGTGTTTATTATAGTGAACGTTAACTTGAGGGCTCAAACTCACGATAAATTTTTCTCGTTCAGTTTATGATAATTACATTCACCTGATGAGGGTTTCCTATAGAATGAATTAAGCTTGAAGGGAAAGACCACACCCCAAAGCAGAAAATCTAAAACAGATACATCCTACTAATGTACTTTTAACTTTCCACATGAAATGTCAAATGAGATGACAGGAAAGGTATCAAATAATTAGAATTCAATCTTGGGCAAATGTCAGCCATTCAGGAACACAGACAAAATAAAGACTAGGAAAAAATGGCCTCCTACCCACTGAAATAGCAAACATAAAGCCAAAAAAGATTAACTCTACAGGAGACACCTCATTTGGAATTGACTGACTTGTTTTACATTCACTTCAAACAGCACTATTACCTAATGCCCCAAACTGCAGCAGATCAAAGGTATATACTGAAGTAGGACTGTGAACTACAGACACAAAGGCAGATGGGGACAGCAGGGGATGAGCTAGAAAGTGACCATAATAGCACAGCACATTTTGTGCAGCAGTTGATAGTCAAGGATGACCTTGAGTGTTGAAGAAAATTAAGCTATATTCAGCAGACAAGATGACCTCTGCCTTCCTAGTTTTTTCCCCAAGCAATGGTCTTGCTTTCGAGATTTCCAAAGGTCAGAAAGGAAGCACGAATGTATGGCCTCTCACCGTATGATGCACTTCATGTGTCTTACTTCCTGGCAGAAGAGGCTAAGTGCCGTGGTATAGCATTAGAATTTGGGTAGAATGGAGTCATTTAAACAAGGTTTCCTTCTTTAGGAATTAAAGGCTTAGGATCTGTGATTATGAAAACTGAGATAAGAGATGCTGAAGGTTCTGAGGAGGAATAGGCTTTAAGGCAAAACAATAAATTGCAAATTCAGAGATTAAGTTGAAAATACCTGTAAGTCAACACAGTGGAGATTTGGGGAAGCAGTTCTCATAAGGGCTGAATGTGAAAAGAGAAGCTAAGTGAGAAAAAGGCTGCCAAGTGTCCACTGACTGATCATCAGCATCCCTGGTGAAACCAACATCGCTTCAGGTGGGGGCAAAATCCTAATTACAGTCAGTTGAAGAATGAAGGAAGACAGACACTGTTGACAAAAAGTACTGACAGCTCTTATAAGCAATTTAGCTGTGAGGGAAAGGAGAGACAGAGGTTGTTAAAGAAGGAAGGCGCAAAGCCAGGAAGCTACCAGTGGAAAGAGAAAGGAGGGGAACAGACATGATGGGTGAAGTGGGGACCTGAAGCTTTAGAGATGGGGTCCACAGTAGAAGGCTGGGGTTAGTTTTAGATAAGAGAGACCTTCTTCTGAGACGACATAGAAAGGGTTAAGGATGAGGTAAGCAAGTTTGCAGACATGGCATCTTTTCCTTACATCTACTGGTGGTCATCTACTAGGAGTGAGAGAATGGGCTTGAGGAGATGCGTGAAGGTTTAAAATAGCTGATGTGGAGAAAGACAGAGGTGACCAGGATAAGAAAAATGATTGCTAAGTATTACTGAGTACCCAGCTGGAAGCAGAGACCATACATCTGCAATGATCTCAATCTAAAAGGAGCTCTGTCTGCACAGCTGGCAAGGCAGACGGCTGGGTAGCCAGGGCTGGAGCTGTGCAAAGTGTGTGTAGCTGAAAGAAAAAGGACGAGGTGGAAGGAAATGCCATGGGTGTCTTATCTGAAGAGAGAGCAGCTCATTGCCTGAAAAGAAGAAAGGGGCCAGGCATGGTGGATCATGCCTGTAATCCCAGCACTTTGGGAGGCCAAGGTGGGCAGATCACTTGAGGTTAGGAGATCGAGACCAGCCTGGCCAACATGGTGAAACCCGACTCTACTAAAAATACAAAAATTAGCCAGGTGTGGTGGCACACACTTGTAATCCCAGCGACTCAGGAGGCTGAGGCACAAGAATCACTTGAACCTAGGAGGTGGATGTTTCAGTGAGCTGAGATAGTGCCACTGCACTCCAGACTGGGCAACAGAGTGAGACTCTGTCTCAAAACAAACAAACGAACATAAATAAAAAAAAAAAAGAAGAAGAAAGGGAGGAGACGGACCAGCAGCCTGCAGCTCTGAAAGTGAAGAATGGATGGAGTTGGAGTGGTCAGAATGGGATAGGTGACAAAGTCCAGGGAGCAGCCAGGGAAGGGAGTACCTGAAGAGGTGGTAGAAGAGATGTAACTTCATCCTGACTAGAGATCAAGTCAAGGAACTGTGGAGCTGAGTTGTTGACTGACCTCTGCAAGGACACTGCAGTGACCCAGGATCCGTCAGGAGTTGGAGCAAAGAACAAGACCATATGACAGATGACCTTGTTGAGTAAGGACTATCCCCAGGGTCATCAGATAACAGCAACGAGGAGCTGGGAGAGGACAGAATATAAGATGACAGGTACTTTAAAGGACAAAAAGTTTTGGTACAATGGTCAGGGAGGAATTGAACAGTGGAAACCTTGATGAAATGCTGGTTAGGAGAGGTGGAAGGTTTGGGCAGCAGAGGAACACATGACTTGTGGAGGAGAAGAATAAGAAGTAAAGGAGGTAGAACATGCAGCAAAAGTTAATCATGGGACTCTGCAGTGTGCCTGTGGGAGCCGCGGTTCACCTAAGCCTGAATTAAACGTTGTCGGCACAGAGGAATCCTGACCCTTGTAAATTTAACATTTGCAGCATAGGCTCCCCAACAATTGCTCCAGGTTCGTGATTGGGTCTTTGGTTTTCCTGACCCATTCGTTGGGATCACATGCACTGAGGAAGCTGATGTGAGGAAGCCAGTTACTTAGCAGGCCAGCTCTTTGCTATTTTCCACTGATATAACAATTTTTATTTATATATATATATAAAAAATAATTATATATAATTGTAAATGATTTATATATAAACTTTAAAATACATATATACATATAATGTATCTACATTATATATAGATATATAGTTCTTCTAAAGCGGAAAACTACTCCCATCCTGGCCTAGGAGGCTCTCATATCCTCATGAACCCAGGTTCCAGGTGCTGTGGAAGCTGCCACAGGGGTAGCGGTGCGGATGCTGAATGGCAAGCTGCAAGACAGTCAGCACAGCTGCTCAAGTCACTGTGACGAAGAACTTTGGAATGAAACCCAATTTTCTTACCTTTTAATCATGTAAACTGGCCCTAATTTAACTTTCCTTTGCATCTTTCAGGGTAAACAGTAACTTAAACCATGTTAAGAAGTTAGCTCAAAAGACTCTGAAACCAAATAGATCCAGGAGGTAAGGATGGGGAAGAATTAAAAATGGACTCTAACTTTATCTTCTAGGCAAACACAGGAAAAATAGAAGACGGGTATAGGCGTGAGTAGTTTGTTGGGTTTGGGACGTATTGTGTTCAGATGCCAGGAGGCCACCGAGGTGTAGTTAGGTAGCTGAAAATAAGACCTGTAGTTTGAGTGAAGGATGCGACGAGAAATATAGATGTTACAGTCATCAGCGCATCAGCAGTAAATCACAGGCATGGGCTGGAATACTTTACAGTTTAAATGACCATGAGAAAGAATAATATTTTGTTTTTTCAAAAAATCGTGTTTTCAGAGTCTCCCTGGACCAACAGCACCTGCATGGCCCGGAAGCTGGTCAGATGCAGATCTCCCTCACCCTCTAAGTCAGGATCTACATTTTAACACACCAGGGGTCTCGTGTGCACATTAGTTTGATAAGCACTGGTGCAATGTTTCCCAAACTTTGGTACTTGAAATGTTCACCAGCTTTCAGTGAATGAGAAAAAGAAAATGACAAACATGTCTAATCATATATTTATTCAACTTAAAGAAATGTCCTTTGTTTTGGTGTTACAGGATTCCTTTGCTGACATGTTTACCTGTTCTTTCATGAAATTAAGGTAAAGGGCAATTGGGGTGATTTCCCTAACAGCAAGTTATTTCATACTTTATTGGAACCAGGTGACTTTGAAATGCTATTTACAGCCGGGCGTGGTGGCTCACGCCTGTAATCCCAGCACTTTGGGAGGCTGAGGAGGGCGGATCATGAGGTCAGGAGTTTGGAGGCCAGCCTGACCAACATAGTGAAACCCTGTCTCTACTAAAAATACAAAAAAAATTAGCTAGGTGTGGTGGCGGGCACCCGTAGTCCCAGCTACTTGGGAGGCTGAGGCAGGAGAATCGCTTGAACCCAGGAGGTGGAAGTTGCACCACTGCACTCCAGCCTGGGCAACAGTGCGAGACTCTGTCTCAAAGAAAAAAAAAAAAAAGAAAAGAAATGTTACTTCCTTTATCAAGGATATCTTCTTCACTCCATCTTGCTTTGTCATCCTAAATTTCTCCATGAGTCGTATTTTGATGAGCAAAGCCTATATTTTAGTTTCTTAGGGCTGTCATCACAAAGAACCACAAACTGGGAAGCTTAAAACAACAGAAGTTTATTGTCTCACAGTCTGGAGGCCAGGCATTCAAATTTAAAGTGCTGGTAGGGTCAAGCTCTCTCTGAAGGCTCTAGGGAAGGATCCCTCCTTACCTCTCTCTGGCTTCTGGTGGTTGCCAGCCATCCCTTGGCACTCCTTAGCTGCTAGATGCATCCTTCCAATCTTGGCCTCCATCCTCACATCTCTTTCTCCCCGAATACATGTGTGTCTAAGTTTCCCTCGTCTTATAAGGACACCAGGCAACGAATTAGGGCCCACCGTAATTCAGTATGATGACCTCATCTTAACTTGATTACATCTGCAAAGATCTTATTTCCAAATGCGGTCACATTCATGGGTACTAGGGGTTAGGACTTAAACAGATATTTTGGGGAACACAATTTAACCCAAACAGCCTACAATGATACAGTTTTAAAGGAAAATATTCTGATAATTCTCAAAATTATATGGCAAGGCCGGGCGCGGTGGCTCAAGCCTGTAATCCCAGCACTTTGGGAGGCCGAGACGGGCGGATCACGAGGTCAGGAGATCGAGACCATCCTGGCTAACACGGTGAAACCCCGTCTCTACTAAAATACAAAAAAAAAATTAGCCGGGCGAGGTGGCGGGCGCCTGTACTCCCAGCTACTCGGGAGGCTGAGGCAGGAGAATGGCGGGAACCCGGGAGGCGGAGCTTGCAGTGAGCTGAGATTTGGCCACTGCACTCCAGCCTGGGCAACAGAGCCAGACTCCGTCTCAAAAAAAATTAAAAAAAAAAAATTATATGGCAAATACTGTAATACTGTGCTGTTTTCAAAATGAAGCACAAAATAAAAACATTAAGAGTATATTTTAATAAAAATGAGCATAGAACCAGCAATTTGAGTTGTATTCTTTTCATATATTATTCCCATTGTAGATGGCATAAACTCTAATATATGTAGAGATTTTGTATTAGATTTTTCCTCACTCTCAAACTGCCCCAGCACTTAAATTTTAAAAGAAATTTCTGGCATTTTCCCACTACATATACTTTTTAGCTCCTTTCTGAACATTGCTGCTTGGCATCAAAATTACTTTCAGCCAGTTTGTCATCTCCCAGGTCTCAGATGGCTGAAGCAGAGTTCCTTGGGAAGTCCCAAGCCGTACTAACCGGCCAGGGCTTTAAGAATGTAGTGTATCTAATAACATTTGGGAGAATTTTGTTTCATATTCAGATTAAGGGTTACATCCGAAACCTAAGATTTCAATTTGCTTCACGATATTACATAAAGTACGATATTCATGTGGTGACTTCAAAGCAACAAAAAATGTTCAACACTACTCAGTCTATGGAAGGTGAAATACTGTTTTAATATGTTAAAAAGCATATTATATGAACACATTAATGAAAGGTAGCTCATTAACAGTACATTTTAGCAGGGCACAGTGGCTCATGCCTGTGATCTCAACACTTTGGGAGGTGGAGGCATGAGGATCACTTGAGCCCAGGAGTTCGAGATGAGACTGCAACAGTGAGAGACCTCGTCTTGACAAAAAAAATAAAAAAATAAAAAAAATTAGCCAGGTGTGGTGGCATGCACCTGTGGTCCCAGCTGCTCAGGAGGATGAAGTGGGAGGATTACTTGAGCTAGGGAGGTGGAGGCTGCAGTGAACCATGATTGTGTCACTGCACTCTAGTCTGGGTGACAGAGTGAGGTCCTGTCACAAAAAGAAAAAAAAAAGAGAAAAAAACCCCAAAACAAAAACCCAGTACATTTCATGCACTGGCCCTTGATTTTTCCTCATCTCTCTGTCAAGCTACACAGAGCTTCCTTTTACAGAAGAGCAAATGAGCACAGAGTACAAAGGAGTTTAAAGGTTAGGCAAACATTCCTTCACCAGCTCAGAGGCAAATATCCAGAAGGGAGCCTGACTGTTTCACTTTTAAGGAACAATGCCATATAAATATGGCCACTGATACGTCCAAGTGACAGCCTAGGACTTGGTTCTAGGTGACTTTTACTTCAGCTTGGCAAACTTCAGCTGTCCTGCTTGCTCTTTCTAAAGCTCATTTTCTTTTTTGGAGAGTCTCACTCTGTCATCCAGGTTGGAGTGCAGTGGCGCAATCTTGGCTCACTGCAACCTTTGCCTCCTGGGTTCAAGCAATTCTCATGCCTCAGCCTCCCGAGTAGCTGGGACTACAAGCGTACCACCATGCCCAGGTAATTTTTCATATTTTTAATAGGGTTGGGGTTTCGCCATGTTGGCCAGGCTGGTATCGAACTCCTGAGCTCAAGTGATCTGCCCCCTCGGCCTTCCAAAGTGCTGGGATTACAGGCGTGAGCCATCACGTCTGGCCTCATTTTCTATTTATTAGTTTCTACTAGTTTTCGATTAATTTCCTCTATTAGAAGAAAAGATTCAATTCAGAATTGCAAAGTAAAAACATACTTGGAAGTTATCATGAAATAAGAATACTAATGGTTAAAGCCTTATGATCAGAATGCAATCAATCTGTGAAGCTCAAAAGTTCAGTTAACTGTGTCTGAAGTGGAGATGCCAAAGATATGCTCTATTTTATCAGTTGTTATCATTGCGTAAACGAAAAATGAAACATAAAAGGTCCTTTCTTACTGATTCATGACCCCCACTTGCTTTTCTTCTTTGGACATTCCACCCTTCCCTTGTGCTCTGTGCTCCTTACTCAGGTTAAAGAAACTCAGCGTGGGCTAAAGAGCACTTGAAAATAAAGAAGTGCAAAGATGCAACCAAAAATTGCTAAAGAGCATGTTTTCCTTACAACATTTCTGACTGTGGTTCTCTACAGGAAGAACCAGACCACTGCCATTTGCAGAAGCATTTGCAAACACTTGTCCTGATGAAGGCATCGACTTACTGGAGGATTTCCTAAGCCTTCTAGGAACAGATGTCATGCCCCTGTGTCACCAAGAACAGGGCAGTACCAGTCACAGGAGTCACTCACTGAAGGTGGACCAAAGGCACTGTGACCCCAGCATGGAAGCCCTTCCAAAAGTTCCCATTTTTTCTTACAAGACAGACTCACGCCTTCCTCAAGGCCCTCTCCTCTCTGTCTCCTCATCCATCTCTCCAGTGTGGTGCTCAAAACACACCCTTCTTGAGTTGCCCTTCCCACAGGCCTGAGATGTTTTGTGTGTTGCCTGGTTAATGCCTCCCCGACACCCCCTGTCTGGGTCACCTTTCTTTCTAACACACTTTCACGGACCACACTCCTTAAGAACTCTTGGCTGGTTTTTAATTATTCACTCATTAGTATCACAATTGGATGAATACTGCATTCCCTCAATAGACGGTACGCTCCATGAGACTAGAGCCGTGTTTGCTGTCTTTCTGCAGGACTTACAGCCCTCCCAGCACGGTGCCCGCTTCCCTGATGCCATTCCACAGTATTTGTTGCCGAGAAGGAGGCAGCACGCCAGGACAGATGGAGACAGGACTAATTTGGCTTGAGGTATGTAATTTTGAACTTGAGCCTCTCTCTGGGACTGTAAAACTCCAAATCAAAGTCTTAATCTGAGAATACACACATCTGAAAGACTGATTAGGGACTGGTAAACATCTATTAATATTCAACTCTGATAGAAAGTACAAGTTGTTTATTCTTACCACGCAAGGCCAAAAAAGGGGAGAAAAAAAAAAAAAACCACCACACAGTATATGCACTGGGAAAGCTTTCGCTTATTCAAAACAGTATTTGTCGAGCACCTCCAGGTCTGGGTGCTGCAGGGGAAACAAAGATTAAACAGCCAAGGCTTTGCTTCCAAGGTGCTTACTGTCTTAAGGATACAAGGCATGTTTATAAATAGCCAAAATGCAACTCAGAAAAGACTAAAAAACACTGAGAGGGAGGGAGAAATAAACGAAGAGGTCTCCGGAGGAAGAGATGAATTAGTCTATCAGTAACTCCTCACCGTAATCCCAATGTAAAGCAAGGAATTCCAAACCAGGAAAGGTCAAACTGAAGTATTTGAGGAACACAGGCGTCGCCCTAAGCCCTTCACACGGCTCGCTGGGGATAATATAGCAGCTGAAACGGAACATCAAGCTGGCTTTCCAAACCTTCAGTTATTTACATTAGACTGAGAGGGGAAAAGCGCTAACAGTGCAGGCGCAGAGAAAGAGCAAGAGGAAACTTGAAAAGGCGGATCACGCCAATGCGCTGTGCACAGCCCCGCCCGCGCCCGGCGCACCCGCTACCCCATCCGAGCTCCCCGCGGCCCGCGTCCCCCATCTCGGTCCTAGGCCCAGACACCTCCGAGACCCGTCCCCCGGCTCCGGCCGGCGCCACCGCCACCCTCAACACCCCCGCAGCCCAAGCCCGGTCCCGCGCCGGCGACGGCCCCCGCGGCCCGATCCGCGCGCCCAGCCACCCGGGCCTCGTACCGTAGGTTTCGGACATGGCCGTCTGCGACATCTTGGGAGCGGCGCCGCCTCTCGACGGGTCACCGGCTGCACTCGCCCGCGGTCCGCTGGCGCGTCTCGGTGGGGAAGAACCTGGGGCGGGAGACCGGAGGAGGGAGGGGCCCGACCGGTCCCCACGGCAACCGCCGGCCTCCCAGCGGCTGCGGCCCAGCCGGACTCCAGCTCCGCGCAGGCGCAGGGACCTCCACCCTCCGTCCGGCCGCGACCGCGAGGAGGAAGAGGAGATGGGCTACCCGAGGCCCGGCCCACGCCGCGTTCGCGCGTGCGCACGGGGAGGCCGGGGCGGGGCGTATGGGGACTTCGGCGCGCGCCGGAAGCACGTGCGCGGGCTGGGTCCCCTGGCGATGTGCCCCGAGGCTGGGCGAGCGGTGGGTGGGGGCGTTGCGGGCTGAGTCCCGATTTCCCTCAGGGAAGGTCGGGTAGAGGCAGGCGGTGGGCAGGTTTGGGGGTGACAGAGGGCTGGGGACAGTGGGGTCCAGTTACCGAACAGAGGAGGAAGGTGCCTGCACTGGGGAGGAAAGCAGTCCATTTGCCACACTGGCCCGTCTCAGTTAAAAACATTGTCTTCGGTCATCATCTGAGGCTGTCAGCCAGGAAGAAACTTCCCTGACGCAGTTACGATCGAGGCCAGAACTTGGTTAATGTGTAACAAGGGGGCAGTAGGCCCCAGGTGTCCAGCCAGAGGCCGCCCTGTGAATGGGAGGCGGGTTCATTTACCCGTTGGGAAGCTAAGCTTTCACTCCAAACTGCCCGGCCGTCTTGAATGGAGCTGAGCAGGTGTGGGCAGAATGACAGAAGCTCAAGATGCCCAGATGCTGAAGGGTCATCGCAAGACTACAGACAGCAGCCTCTCCATATCCCATTTTAGAGGGTTCTGGATTACGGCTGAGAACCATCTCCTGGCCCTCAGCTGGGGATGTGTTTCCAAATTTAGGAGTTTTTTTGTTTTTATTTTTTAACAGGGCCTGGCTCTGTTAGCGCAGCCCTGTCAATTCTCCTACCTCAGCCTCCTGAGTAGCTGAGGCTAGGGGCACACAGCACCACACCACGCCAATTTTTAAATTTTTTGTACAGATGGGGTCTTGTTATGTTGCCCAGGCTGGTCTTGAACTCCTGAGTTCAAGCATCCTCCCTCCTTGGCCTCCCAAGTTGCTGGGATTACAGGCGTGAATCATCTCACCTGGCCTTGGATAGTTTGGTTTCAGAAGCAAAACTGAGTTAGAATCCCCTTCTGTGGGAAATGTAGAGATAAACATTTATGGGAAAGAGAATTTTGGTTGAGGATTTGGCCCATCTGAGCTTGATCAGGGCCACATAGCGCCTCATAGTTCCCAATCTTGTTCACAATAGGTTGTCGAATGCTCAAAATATCCCTGGCTAAGCTCCCAAGTGACCTGGACTGTGTGGAAAATGCCAGTACAAAGTTTTTTTTTTTCCTGAGTCAATTTGGCTCCATCCTCCACATTGGCATCAGAGCTTCCCTCTTCCCCAGGGGCTATTTGGGTCGGTATTTTTCTCTTCTCTCCCATCCTAATAACAAATAAATGCAGTTTTTTTTTTCTAAACCACAGAGAAGGCCCCATGGTGAAAGGTTGTGAGAGCTGCAATTTCCTAAAATTGTTTTGTATATATTTCTTGTTCAATGGCTCAGATCATTTTTTGCTTTCTTGTTTGGTTCTCTGCATGTTGTGTTTGATTTAGGCTCCTGAGTATAGCAGATTGGTTCTGATTAAAACTATTTCAGAGGAAAGACAGTGATCCCAGGAAGTGGGAAGAAAACAGCATCACCTGAAGTCTTTCCTATTCGTTAGATGTTTTCTTCCTGCGAAAAACCACTATGTACAAGAAAGAAGTCAGTGAGCTGCAGTGATAGTGTTATTGACTGAAACTGGACCAGAGATCCCTGAAACCTGGACAAGGTGGTAGAAATACAAATTATGCTGCCACTTCAAAGCTGTGGGCAGTTTTCTACTTTGTGGAAAATGAAGACTTAGGTAGGCCTTTGGGAAAGACTGTTTGTTTTGGAAAAACCACCTAAAGAGACCATTTAGTTTGCAAATGTAACTGCAGTATCACAATTGGAAGAAGAAATATGCAAGGGCGAGGTTTGAAGGAGCCTTCAGTTCAGTATCCTCGAATGATACTATGGAAGGTTCTTTGCATCTTAGTAACTTTGGGTCTTTGAAAGAAAACAAATTTCTTCAAAATGTTTTTAGAGACTGCTTTGATTCTGAGGCACTGCTGATTATATGGAAGAAAAAATTATTGCAAAATTAATTTGTGTTTTCTCCAGTTATCATCTCCTTTCTCATTGGGGGAGGTTTGTGACAGAGTAAAAACAGATATACAAAAGCCTAGACATGTTGGAGATTTGTCTAAGGGAAATGTAATTATGGAGAAGGATTTTTTTGAGCTGAAACTAGATCCCACTTTTTTCCAGGTCAGTGGTCCTTCAAGTATCTGGTACTTTCCTTCCTGCTTCCTGACAATGCTAAAGGATGTGGCAGGACCTCGCATTTAATGCCCAATGTGAAGAGCCCTAGGGCTTGATGCATGGGATTCTTGGAGTGAGGCCTGGTGGAGGGCACTGGTCACAGCCTCGGTGGAATGGCGACTCTCTTTGGTAACTGGAATTGAAGAAAATGAGTGGACTTGTGTCTGAGCACTTGGGAACTCAGCAATCCCTGGGTGTTACCTTGAGAAGGAGCCACGTTCTGGACATACAAGTGGAGACTTGAAACTGGAAGCTCAATTCCACAGGCAGGCTGGTGGAGACTATGACATGTAACTCACATCTTCAAGAAAGTAGAGACCTCAGAGGTCACTGGGCCACTTTACCTTCCACTGTCAAAAAAACTATGTCTGTGATCAGATACCCCTGTTGCTAGGGAATATTTGTCAGAATGGGCTAGATTAACTGCAGTAATGCAGATCTCTCAACCCATTTATGACTTACACAGCAAAGTTCCTCACTCAGACTACCTGTCCACTCCCACTAGCAGAGACTTGCTCATGGGCCCTCCTAGACCCAGGCTGACCGAATGTATTTTATCTAAACACACCTCCACAGTCACTCAGGTAGGAGTGGCAATGCACTAGGACCAATTGTGCATTAGCTAGAGAGGCACTTACCAGGAATTAATTGCTATAAGAACTTGTATTTACATTTTGTGGGCTAAAGCAAGTCCTGTGGCAACGCTTAATTTCAAAGAGGACAGGAAATGCAATATTATTGTGTCCCTGAAAGAAAGGAGAAGAGAAAGTCTGTGGAAAGACATTATGGCTACCACTGGAATTTTCACCCGTCCAGGCAGCTCACCGTGCTTTTATTTGAAACAATTTTATTGAAGTATAATAGGCATAACTGCACATATGTATGTATGTATGTATTTATTTTATTTTTTGAGATGGAGTCTTGCTTTGTTGCATAGGCTGGAATGCAGTGGCATGATCTCAGCTCACTATGATCTCTGCCTCCTGGGTTCAAGTGATTCTCCTGCCTCAGCCTTCTGAGTAGCTGGGATTGCAGTCATACAGCCACGTACCACCACACCTGGCTAAGTTTTGTATTTTTAGTAGCAACGGGGTTTCGCCATGTTGGCCGTGCTGGTCTTGAACTCCTGACCTCAGGTGATCCACCTGCCTCGGCCTCCCAAAGTGCTGGGATTACAGGCGTGAGCCATGGCGTCCGGCCTGCAAATATTTAAAGTGTACATTTTGATAATTTTTGATATATGTGTACACTTGTGCTTGCTGCTCCAGGAGACTGCTATTTCTAGGCCTTTTCTGTGGACGGAGGCATTTTTGTGATTGTTTTATCTCATTTATTGCTTAGGACAAATAATTTCTTGTGAGGTTTAGTGGTGGTTTTGGGGTTGATAGTATAGGTGTTTATCACAGTCCACCTCCAAGTGGTAATACACTATACAGAGTGTAAGAAACAACCATTTACCTCCATCCTCCCTCAGCATCTGTGCTGAGGATGTTGTACTTCTACATATGTTGTACACCCACATACATTGTTATTGTTTTTACTTAATAAGCTACTAATTCTCTCTCTCTCTTCCTTTTAATTGTGGTAAAATAGACATAAAATGTACCATCTCAACCATCTTGAAATGTACAGTTCAGTGGCATTAAATACATTCCCATTGTTGTGCAACCATCACCACCATCCATCTCCAGAATGCTTCATCTTGCAAACCTGAAACTCTACCTGTTCAACAATAACTCCTCAATTCACTTCTCCCCACAGTGCCTGGCAACCACCATTTTACTTCCTGTCTCTAGGAATTGGCCTCTCTAGATACAGTACCTCATATAAATGGAGTCATACAGTATTTGTCTTTTCCTGACTGTCATATTTCACTTAGCATAATGCCCTCAAGATTCATCTGTAACATTGTAGAATATGTCAGAATTTCCTTCCTGTTTAAGACTGAATAATATTCAATACTTCGTACGTATATACTGCACTTCCAGCCAATTCTTTTCAATAGATTTAAACGATAAGAAAAAAGTATTTTATATTTACTCATGTAGTTACCATATCTAGGACTCCTTATTCTCTTGTGCAGATTAGATTTCCATGGTCTCATTTCCCTTTCGCCTGCAGCGCTTTCCTTAACAGATCTTGAAGTGTAGATCCGCTGGTGACTAATTCTTTCAGCTTTTATATATCCAAAAAAGTCTTTATTTCACTTCTGTGTTTGAAGCTATTTTTGCTCAGTTTTGATTTTTAGAGTTTTCAATTTTTTTTTTTTTCCTAACGTGAAGATACTGTTTTAGTGTTTTCCGGCTTATTTTGTTTCCGATAAGGAGTCAACTGCCATTCTGATCTTTATTTCTTTCATGCAATGTGTCTTTTATCTCTGCTTGGTTTTAAGATTTCATCTGTATCACTGGTCTGAAGCAATTTGATTATGATGTGCCTTGGTGTTGATTTTCTTTAAAGTTCTTGTCCTTGAGTTTCACTGAACTTCTCTGGTCTTTGAGTTTATAGTTGCTATCAGATTTGGAATTTTTTCAGCCATTATTTCTTAAAATATTTTTTCTGCCCCTGCCTCTCCTTTCCTTTGGCGATTCTACTGCACAAAATACTAGGTCACTTGAATTTGTCTCCCAGCTAACTCAGGCTTTGTTCATTTTTTGTCAGTCTTTTTTCTTTCTGTTTTTCATTTTTGTGTAATTCCATTGCTGTGTCTTTAAATTCACTCATCTTTCCTATAGTATCTAATCTGCTGTCAATTCCATCCAGCGTAATTTTCCTCTCAGGCATTGCTGTTTCACCTGCAGAAGTTTCACTCGGTGTCTGGACCTACATTCTGGTTTCCGTGTTTAGTAATCACGCTCTCAGGCCCTCCTCCAGCTTCTTGAGCATATGGAACATGTGTCATTTCTACTAACTTTATCATCTAAGTCATTTCTGAGATTGTTTATATTGATTGGCTTTTCTCTTCATTGTAGGTAATATTTTCCTACTTTACAAGCCAGATAATTTTTTATTGAATGCCAGACATTAACAAGTTTACTTTGAGATACATATAACGTTTATTTTTATAAATATTTTTGAGCTTTGTTCAGGGGTGCAGATAAGTTCTTTGGAAAGAGCTTGATGCTTCAAATCTTGTTTTTAGGCGTTTTTGGGGGGTGGGCCCTGAGCAGCGTTCTACTCAACAAGTCCTTGAGTTATGAAGGTTTTCACCATGATTGGCGGAATTGGGAGTTCCTCTGGGCCGTGCATGAGTGCTTGGGATTGTTTTCTGTAATATTTGCAGGTGATTCTTTATCTGGCATGGGGTAGGAGTGCCTACCACGGTAGGAGAAATGCAGGTATTTCTTCACTTGCCTGCACTGCTCAGTAGAAGACTCGAAGGGAACCCTCTGCAAACCTCTGGCACTCTCTCTGTCTCTCTGTCTGTACAACTCTGGGCAACCCCCAGCTCAGGGAGTGCTGCTTCTTCCTCCCGTCTGACTCCAGAGCTCAGTCTGTGGCACTCTTTCTCTGCAGTCACTTACTTGCTCATTCATTTCATCTGGTCTTAAGGCTTTCAATACGATCTAAAGCTGATGATTCCTTAATTTCTAGCTTGCCTAGGCTTCTGTGTACAATTGCTTACTTGATACGTCTACTTGAATGAATGCCTATCAGGCTTCTTAATACTAACGAAATAAAAACCAAGGGCGGGCACGGTGGCTCACGGCTGTAATCCCAGCACTTTGGGAGGCCAAGGCGGGTGAATCACGAGGTCAGGAGTTTAAGACCAGCCTGGATGATATGGTGAAACCCCGTCTCTACTAAAAAATACAAAAAATTAGCCAGGCATGGTGGCGTGCACCTGTAGTCCCATCTACTCAGGAAGCTGAGGCAGGAGAATCGCAGGAACCTGGAAGGCAGAGGTTGCAGTGAGCCAAGATCATGCCACTGCACTCCAGCCTAAGTGACAGAGCCCAGACTGTTGCTCTGGACGAAGCCATTCCGTCTCAAAACAAACAAACAAACTAAACATCCAGATTTCTTGACCAAACTAGTGCCTTCAGCAATTTTTTGTATCTCAGTAAATGGCAGTTTGCCAGGTGTATTAGTCAGGGTCAGGGTTCTCTAGAGGGACAGAACTAATAGGATACGTGTATATATGAAAGGGAGTTTATTGAGGAGAATTGATGCACACGATCACAAGGTAAAGTCCCATGATTGGCTGTCTGCAAGCTGAGGAGCAAGGAAGCCAGTGGTGGATCAGTCCAAGTCCCAAAACCTCAAAAATAGGGAAGGCGACAGTGCAGCCTTCTATCTGTGGGCAAAGGCCCCAGAGGCCCTGGCAAACCACTGGTGTAAGTCTAAGAGTCCGAAAGGTGAAGGACTTGGAGGCTGATGTTCGAGGGCAGGAAGCATCCAGCACAGCAGAAAGATGAAGGCCAGAAGACTCAGCAAGTCTGCTTTATTCTAGCTGCTCTGGTAGCTGATTAGACGGGCCCACCCAGATTGAGGGTGCGTCAGCCTCTCCCAGTCCACCGACTCAGATGTTAATCTCCTTTGGGAACACCCTCACAGACACACCTAGGAACAATACTGTGAATCCTTCAATCAAGTTGACGCTTAATATTAACCATCACACCAGGGCCAAACCTTGGAGTCCTGCCTGACTTCTCATGCCCACATTTGATCCATCAGCAACGCCTACAGGCTGTACTGTCAGAGCATCCAGGATCTGCTTCTGCTACTTGCACTGCCCCCCCCACCCCCACCCCGGTCACCTCCTGCATCAGCCCACCTCACCTCTCTCCTGCCTTTTGCAGCGACCTCCCCTTCCTGCTTCTATGCTTGTCTCCCTGTGTCGTCTTTTCTCAACACAGCTGCTAGAGCAATCCTATTAAAATGTAAATAAACAAAACCAAAAATAAATAACACTTCCCCTTTAAAACAGCCAGTGTTGCCTGTAATCCCAGGACTTTGGGAGGCCAAGGTGGGTGGATCACTTGAGGTCAGGAATTTGAGACCAGCCTGATCAACATAGTAAAACCCTGTCTCTATTAAAACTACAAAAATTAGCTGGATGTGGTGGTGCACACCTGCAATCCCAGCTACTTGGGAGGCCGAGGCAGGAGAATCTTTTGACCCCGGGAGGTAGAGGCTGTAGTGAGCCAAAACCATGCCACTATACTCCAGCCTGGGTGACAGAGAGAGATTCCATCTCAAAAAAAATAAATAAATAATGGATCTCTTATATGCCACCACGTGATTGTGGGAAGGCTATAATAAAACTAGAGTATCATCTAATACTAGTATAATTTATTGAGTACTTGATAAACACTAGGTATAGTGCTAAGTGCTTTATGTGTATTATTATTATTTGTTGTTGTTGTTATTGTTGTTTTTTGAGATGGAGTCTTGCTCATCGCCCAGGCTGAAGTGCAGTGGCGCGATCTCGGCTCACTGCAAGCTCCGCCTCCTGGGTTCACGCCATTCTCCTGTCTCAGCCTCCCGAGTAGCTGGGACTACAGGCGCCCACCACCATGCCCGGCTAATTTTTTTTTTTTTTTTGGTATTTTTAGCAGAGACGGGGTTTCACCGTGTTAGCCAGGATGGTCTAGATCTCCTGACCTCGTGATCCGCCCGCTTTGGCCTCCCAAAGTGCTGGGATTACAGGCGTGAGCCACCGCGCCCGGCCGCTTTACGTGTATTATAAAACCTAATCCTTACAACAGATTTATAAGGGAGGTATTATCCTATTTTACAGATGAAGAAACAAAGGCCCAAATGGATTACATATTTTGTCCAGTTTCCACAGCTAGTATGTATCAATGTTGGAATTTCTCTCTCAAACCAAACCAAACTGAAACCTCTCCTTTTAAAAATGCGGTATAAAAAGCCCAAAACACAGAGCTATGATTCCAAAAGGCATAGAATTATTTAATGCCTAAGGAAAAGAACTCTCCGTTGATCCAGACCCTGTTCTGGATGCTTTGTGTCACTTCCCTTGATCCTTATACCACCTGACAAGGTTACTCTTATCTTTATATTATAGTCAAGGGTGACATCTAAACCAGGGCTCTTTATCGTACTGTGGTGCCAAATAAGTGTGGAGACACAGATAAGAAAGGGTTTATGGTAGAAAACATTCCCAGAGCACTTCTATAAATTCAGCATAAGCTCAGGTTAGCTTTAAGATAGATTATAGTCCTGAAGTTGACATCCAGTCCTCTAATATTAAACTCAGATATTTGAGTTTGTCATCCTCCAAAGCATATAGATTTTGTTTATCTAACAGGAATATGCTACAAATGCTTGATGTAACAGTCTACAACATTAAGCCAAGACTAGAGTTGTGGATAGAGTTCTTGAGTTCAGTGATATGATAATTTCCTACCTTCACCTTCTCATTTGAAAGTTACCACAAATCTTCCATCCATTCTAGTGTGATGCATCTCTGCTTCTTTTTGCATTTAACAGCATTGATACCCAGGGATTATTCATTCGAGTCATTTACATTCTTGTTTTGTATTCAGAAAAAGAGGATTTTCAGGTTCCTCTTTTCTTTTTAATTATATTTCTGTGTTTCCTCCATATTCTGATAAAAGTACCATAGAATTATCTTTTATTTACTTATTTATTTTCAAATACTGTGTTTCAAATTAAATGGCCTGTTTTCAGCCTGGTTTCTTATGAAAAAGATAGTTTACACAACAACTGCTTTAAAAAAAAAAATTCTCCATAGCCCACGCCTGTAATCCCAGCACTTTGAGAGGCCGAGGCGGATGGATCACGAGGTCAGGAGTTCGAGACCAGCCTGGCTAACACAGTGAAACCCCCGTCTCTACTAAAACTGTAAAAATTAGCTGGGCATGGTGGCAGATGCCTATAATCCCAGCTACGCGGTAGGCTGAGGCAGGGGAATCGCTTGAACCCAGGAGGCGGAGGTTGCAGTGAGCCAAGATCACGCCACTGCACTCCAGCCTGAGGAACAGAGTGAGACTCCGTCTCAAAAAAAAAAAAAAAAAAAAAAATTTCTCCCTGAACACCACCAACAGAAATTTTCTTTTATGGGTTGATTTTAACATTTTAATCAGCTTTACTGGGGTATAATTTACATACGACAAAATTCACCGATTTTAAGTGTACAGTGAGTTTTGACAGATGTACACGGTCATGTGACAACTTCAACCTCGTCCCAATATGGAATTTTTCTGTCACCTCCAAGAGTTCTTTTATGCCTTTTTGCAGCCCTTTCTGGGCTGATTTTGAGAAGTTTTGATAGAGGATTATTGGCTTTCACATGGGAAGATGTAACCTACTCCAGGACACTGGGGAGGGGGTTTCCCCACTGCACAGACCAGCCACCATCCAGTCCACCTCTAGACCTCTCAGCAGCCTGTCCTTCTTGCCCTTTCAAGCATCTTCATCTGTGTTCCACCAGCTTCTTATTTGGGACCAGACAGTAGCCAATACCATTTCCATCCATCAGCTTGGTGAAATGTGTCCTTTAATGGAAGACTAATGAGGCCTAATAGAAAAAGCTTCCTGGATTTATTGATGTTCCCTGTGACTTTACAGGAGAGAGAGAGATTTAGGTCAGAGTCATTAGACTTTCTCTTCCTTTCCCTGAAATTGTGTGGACTAGCAGCTAGGCCAGCAGGCATGCAATCAAACACTGTAGTGTCCCACCATGTCACCTTCCTGGATTAGATGACTGTGGCCACTGAAACAAAGTACCACAGACTGAGTGGCTTGGACAACAGAAATCTATTGTCTGACAGTTCTGGAGGCCAGAAGTCTGAGGTCAGGTGTCAGCAGAGTTGCTTCCCTCCTAGAGCTGAGGGAAAATCTGTTCCAGGCCTCTCTCCTGGCTTCAGGTGCCTTACTGGACATGTTTGGTGTTCCCAGCAAGCATCACTCCTATCTCTGCCTTCATTTATTATTATTATTATTATTATTTCTTTTTTTGAAATGGAGTCTTACTCTGTTACCCAAGCTGGAGTGCAGTGGCGTGATCTCAGCTCACTGCAACCTCTGCCTCCTGGGTTCAAGTGATTCTCCCTCCTCAGCCTCCTGAGTAGCTGAGATTACAGGTGCACACCACCATGCCAGGCTAATTGTTGTATTTTTAGTAGAGGTGGGGTTTCACCGTGTTGGCCAGGCTGGTCTTGAACTCCTGACCTCAGGTGATCCACCTCCGTCGGCCTCCCAGAGTACTGGGATTACAGGCATGAGCTGCCGTGCCTGACCGACCCCAGGTATTTCTAATGCAGGTGGTCCCACATTTGGAGAAATCCTGCTGTGGGTTGAGGAATGGTTTTGTTCCTAAAGGATACAGGCACTGCCGCTTGTGGAAAATGGAACAGGGAATAGCAGAGATTGAATAGAGCATTAAATGCTGTGAGTGAGAAAATCCTTATGTCTGAGCAGTGAGGACATGTTGCTTGGAGATGTTTCTCAGTCAGAAATATCTGTGGGTTAGAAACACACTATGGGTTAAATGAGAGCTGGTAGAAAGGGTAGTTGTCAACTCCCCCTGCTCTTTCCTGAGTCTCACTCTCCCTCCTGTATTCTCCCTCCTTTCTTTTCTTTCTTTCTTTCTTTCTTTTTTTTTTTTTTTGAAATGGAGTCCTGCTCTGTTGCCGAGGCTGGAATGCAGTGGTGCGATCTCAGCTCACTGCAACCTCTGTCTCCCGGGTTCAAGCAATTCTCCTACCTCGGCCTCCCAAGTAGCTGGGATTACGGGCACCCACCACCACGCTCAGCTAATTTTTGCATTTTTAGTAGAGACAGGGTTTCACCACGTTGGCCAGGCTGATCTCGAACCCCTGACCTCAGGCGATCCTCCCATCTCAGCCTCCCGAAGTGCTGGGATTACAGGCATGAGCCACCGCACCCGGCCCTCTCCCTCCTTTCTTAGGGAGGATCTCGACTCAGAACTTTTCCTCAATCCTCTCTGTTAAGATGGTTGATTTCCTCCTTAAAGCATTATCTGTGCAGTTTCTTTTAAAAATTTACTCCCCCTGCCCCCATTCTCTAGGAATTGTTGGGTATTGGCTGGGCAAGGAGTTTGGAGCCCTCTGAGCTGATAATGTAAAATCTTTGAGGGGGAGAGATTTGAGCTTTCTTTTTCTTTTTCTTTTTTTTTCTCCTGTAGCATCTGCCCCAGTGTCAGGCACATTTTAGGTGCTCAACAAACATCTATGGAATGAATGAATGAGTGCTGGCACCACCTGTAAGCACATGGTAAGGATGACCGTGGAGAGAATATGCCGAGTCTTTTAATCAGCCCAGATGAGTGCAGTCTGTGTTAAGGCGAAACGCCAGAATCCCAAGGAACAGATTCACCACGCCAGGGTGGGACTCAGGCACTGCTGATACTGACGCATGAGGGAAAACCCTGTGGGTTTTCCTTCCAGGTCCCTTCTTGGTTTGCCCAAAAGAATGTCACATTTTGTTTCAGTTAAGGAGAGGCCTTTCCTTACAGCTGACTTTAAGGAAGCTGGAAATCGTGGTTGTGGGGGAAGTGGCTTTGGAACTTGGGGCCTCTTTGGGACCTGGTAGGCAATGGGGTTTGGGGGCAAGTTTGTGGGATGTGTGTCTGAACAGGAAGGAAGGGAGGAGTAGTGGGGCCAGCCAGGAAACAGCAGACGAATGCAGATTTCTCTTCTCGTGCAGCTTTGCTTAGAGTTGAACATTACCTCCCAGAGATAGATCGACCCCAGCCCTGCAGAGATTGGCTATCCTGCTCTTCAATTTATTTTTAGATGTATGATCTCACTTGAATCTCAAATCCAATAGGATTTCCTGACCCCTCAATGTAGCTCCGCCTGGCATTCCAGAGCAATTCAAGGATCTGGTAGGGCTGACTAGCAATCCACTGCTACATATAGGGGAACAATGAGTTTTAAAGCTGCTTGGAAATCTGTGATTCGAATATCGGGAAATCCTTGACTCTCTATCAAATGTGAAGTTGCTGATTTAAGAAATAAAGTTAAGAAACAATATTCATTAACAGAATGGAATTTAATGAAACCGCTGGTGTTTTGGGGTTATTTTCTGGTCACGTAGTGCCCCCTGGTGGGTTCACTGACATACGTTTCCAGAATGCTGGTTTCCCAGGCTGTGCTTTGTGACAAGGCCGGCACCGGCAGGGTGAGTCCAAGAATTTACAGTTTAGGCCCAGTCCAACGATGCTCTAAAGATTGTCTGCTAACGGAAAATATGAGTTATGAAAATGCTATGGGTTGTATTGTATCCCCCACCAAAAGACATGTTAAAGTCCTAAGCCCCAGTACTTGTGAATGCAAACTTATTTGGGAAAAGGGTCTTTGCAGATGTAATTATGAAGTTAAGGTGAGGTCGTTAGGCCAAGCCCTTAATCCAATATGACTGGCGTTCTTGTAAGAGGAGGAGAGGCTGGGTGCAGTGGCTCCCACCTGTAATCCCTGCGATTTGGGAGGCTGAGGCAGGAGGATCACTTGAGCCCAGGACTTTAAGACTACCCTGGGCAACATATTGGGACCTCATCTCTACTAAAAATTTAAAAATTAGCTAGGCATGGTGGCATGCAGCTGTCTCAGCTACTTGGAAGGCTAGGTGGGAGGATGGCTTGAGTCCAGGAGTCCGAGGCTGCAGTGAGCTATAATCATATCAATGCACTCCAGCCTGGGCAACAAGGGAGACCCTGACTCAAAAAAAAAAGGAAGAGAGAGACACACAAGGAGAGAACGCCATGTGACAATGGAGACAGACACTGGAGTGATGCACCTGCAGACTGAGGATGCACAAGGATTGACAGCACCCCCTAGAAGCCAGCAGTAGGGCGTGGAATAGAGTCTCTCTCAACCCCTCGGAAGGTTCTAACCCTGCTGATGCCTTGATCTTGGACTTCAGCTTCCAGAACTGTGAGATGAGATATGTTTGTTGTTTAAACCTCCCAGTTTGTGCTGCTTTGTGATGGCAGCCCAAGCAGACGAATACAGAAATAACCTGGGATTCGAGTCAGAAGAACTGCTTTGAATCCCATCTACCACTTAGTACCTGAATGACCTTGGGAAAAGAAGTTCAATTTTTCTGAGCCTCAGTTTTATAAACTGCAAAATGGAGAAATACAAAAGTAACTGTTCTCCTGCCTCAGGATCCCTATGAGGATGAAGTGTGACTATGTATATAAAAACATTTTGTTTATTGTACAGCACTGTATACTGCCATCTTATTACATAAAGAAAGGAAGGTGGGAGGTAGTAGAGCGGAATGATTAAGAGCTAGGCTCTGGCCGGGCACAGTGGCTCACGCCTGTAATCCCAGCACTTTGGGAGGCTGAGGTGGGTGGATCACTTGAGGTCAGGAGTTTGACCTGGCCAACATGGTGAAAGCCCGTCTCTACCAGAAAAAAAGAAAGAAAGAAAGAAAGAAATTAGCCAGGTGTGGTGGTAGGTGCCTGTAATCCTAGCTCCTAGCTTCTCAGGTGGCTGAAGCAGAAGAATCACTTGAACTTGGGAGGCAGAGGTTGCAGTGAGACGATATGGTGCCACTGCACTGCAGCCTGGGCAACAGAGTGAGACTCCATCTCAAAAAAAAAAAAGAAAAAAAAAGCTAGACTGTGAAGTCAGTTTGCCAGGGTCTATGAGTGGAAATGTTACAAAGAAGTTTCTTATGAAAACATGACTGTCGAATGAGCCAAAGGCAGTGATGCCCAGGAATGGAGTTGTGGTAACTTAAAGGAATGTATCAGTCATCTATTGCTCTATAATGAACCCCAAAACTTAGTGGCTTCAAATAATGAGCTTATTCTTTCACACAGTCTCCGTGGATCAGGAATCCAGAGCACCTTAATTGGGTGCTTCTCACTTGGCGTCTCTTGTGAGACTGAAGTCACCCAGGGTTTGGACTGGGACTGGAGGACCCACTTCCCCGATGGCTCACCCACTGTGGCTGGCCCTCTCCACAGGTCTGGTGAGTATTTTTACAATATGGCATCTCCTCATTCTTTCCACCTCCCCTTCCTGCCCACCCCACCATGCCCAACGTGTTTTTTCTCTTGTCAGTGATTCTCAACCTGTATGGGGTCACAGGCTCACTGTGACCTAATGAAAACTAGGGACTCTTCCTGAGTAAAGTACACATATGCACTTACACAGAATATTCTAGATAGAATTTCAAGGGGCTCCAAGATTAAGTACCATTGGGTCCACAGAGAGCTCTGTCAAATGTGAATCGAATTGTGTAATTCCCTGTTTAAATCCTTCCGTGACCCCCACTGCCCAAAGGATAAAAAACCTCTTTAGCACACCACGATCTGACTCCAACTTACTTTTAATAACAATAACCTTATCATCACATGGAATGTCTCCTACATGGCAGACACTTTTCACACTCTCTTTCTAATTCTTACAAGAACTCTGCAAGAAGTGGATTTTATGATTCCATTTTAGAGATAAGGAGAAGCTCAGAGCTGAAATCTGGCTGATTCAGCACCTGCCTCACCCCCACCCCACACCCTCAAGTGAATGGTTGAGTTTAGGGGAGCCCGGATTCTTCTGACTCTGAAGCTGGTGTCCTTCCAGGCCTGGCCACCCCACTCTCTGCCCCTTCTCATCTACTGCCAGGCACACTCCTGCTCTGGCGCTTCAGAATCACTCATCATTTCCAGACATGCGGTGGGTTTTGTGCAGGAAGCTTTTTCTACCTTAAAGTTCCTTTCTTCCCATCTTGTCCTCCTTCTCCAACCTTCCTAATCACTGTGCTCTGTGATCCTATTCCTTTGCCAAGACTCAGGGTGTCATGTCTTCCATGAGCTTTTCGTGAACTACTCAGTCACAGCGGGCAGCCCCACTGTGACTTTCCAGTGCTCCTTTACGTATTCCATGGCGACCACCAGGCTGTGTCATAATTTCTTATGTACTCGCCTATATACTTACTACCCCTAGACCGTTTCTTGAAGGCATGTATCAGTCATGCTTTCTAACCTTTTTTTAAATCTAGCTCTTCACAGGATGGGTGTTCACTGTACATTTTTTGAGTGAATGAACGCATGCATGAATGGCATTTTCTGTAAGAATGCCCCCTAGCATGTAAATTATCCAGCTTTTGAATAAAGGTAGCTAGGATCTAGGGTGTCTTGAGGCTTCCGTCTTTCTAGGACATCTCTAATGAGCCTAGGGGTGGCAGTGTGATGCCACACCTGAAAATACTCTGCCATTTTCAAAGCTTTAACATTTTGGCACCCAAGGGGAGAAGCCACAGAGTTTATCTGTGTCTAGCTTTTGTAGTTACCTGTCTCATTTTAACAGGCAGGGAAATTGACACTCTGAGGATGAAAATATTTCCACCCAAGGTCCTGTCATTTAATGTTGTGCTGAATAGGAACCAGGAGCTGGATGTCCTGAGCTGTGTGTTGAGATCTTCTCCCTACAGACAACGGTGAAGACTTGTAAAGGTTCTACGTCTTTGAAATCTTTTTTTTTTTTTTTTTTTAAGATGGAGTTTCGCTCTGTTGCCCAGGCTGGAGTGCAGTGGCGCTATCTTGGCTCACTGCAACTTCCACCTCCTGGATTCAATCCATTCTCCCAGATTCCTGAGTAGCTGGGATTACACGCTGGCTAATTTTTGTATTTTTAGTAGACCCGGGGTTTCACCATGTTGGCCAGGCTGGTCTCGAACTCCTGACCTCAGGTGATCCACCCGTCTTGGCCTCCCAAAGTGCTGAGATTACAGGTGTGAGCCACTGCGCCCGGCCTATCTTTGAAATCTTAAAGGGCAAAGCTGACTTCAAACAGACTTCAAGCAGTTGTTTTTGTATGGCTCCATTTTAATAAGAAAAAATATAAATGTGTAAATGGATACATTGACAAAATGGTAAAAGAATATGCATCAAGTAATAATTGTTATCTCTGGGATTAGATTAAATTAAACTAATTAATTAATTAATTTTGAGATGGAATCTTGTTCTATCGCCCAAGCTAGAGTGCAGTGGCGCATTCTTGGTTCACTGCAATCTCTGCCTCTGGGGTTCAAGAGATTCTCGTGCCTCAGCCTTCCAAGTAGATGGGATGACAGGCGTGCACCACCATGCCTGGTTAATTTTTGTATTTTTAGTAGAGATGGGGTTTCACTGTGTTGACCAGGCTGGTCTTGAACTCCTGGCCCCAACTGCGTGCCTCGGCCTCCCAAAGTCCTGGGATTATAGGCATAAGCCACTGCACCCAGCCTCTGGAATTTTAAATTATTTTTATTTACTTTTTTTTTTAAAATTTACTTTTTAATGTATGTTTTACAATTTTTCTATAAGGTATATAAATTACATATTTGATTTTTAAAGTCTTCTAGTTGATAAAAGAAAAATGCCCTGTGCATTAGATAAGCTATCACTGTAATTTAATTTTCTGACTTTTCTTTCTGAACACAGATAAAATCATGCATATTTTGCACTTAGCACAGGAAGTGGTTTCTAGAGTAGCAGAAAGTCTCAGTAACTTCGAGGTACACAATTCTACCTCCAAGGCAGCATCATCAAGATTATATTTACAAGCATTCAGTTCAGTCAAGTAGTTGTCTCAGGTGCTTGTTTAGATCTCATATCTTCAAGGAATGTCAGGAAGCCTAGAGGCTGAAGAAAGATGCAGAGTATTTTCTAAATGTCGGGCAGTGAGGAAAATCCCTCAGTATTTTCCTTGTGATTAACTTGTTGATAAATTTTCTTAAGAAGTCAAGTAAAAAGAAACTATCCTAAGGGAGCGGGAACAAAGGCGGGACTATTCTGACTCACTCACCTCTGTGTTGACGGTGCCCTTTGGCGTCAGTTTCAAAGTAATTCATTCACATCTGCTCAGCAAGTACTCATTGCAAGCTCATTAATTCCAGGTGCTGTTATGGTTCCTGGGGATGCAGCAGTAAAGAAAGCAGAGTTCCTGACCTCATGGAGCAATACTTGCGTGTGGGAGGAGACAGATGTGGCAAATAAGTAAATATCTAGCACACTAGCACATCAGGGGTGATAAGTACAGTGAAAAAACGAATAGTGAGGAGGTCGGGCCTGCCAGGAGGGCGAGGGGGGGGGGAAGCCATAGTTCTGCTTTCAGTAGGGTGCCTGCAGGATTCTTCCATAAGGAGACATTTGTACCAAGACCAAAGGGGAGGGGGAGGGAGCAAAGGCTGTGGTATCTGGGGAAAGAGCCCTGCAGAAGACAAAGACCCTGAGATGAGAGCATACGGGTGGGGCCTGCAGGGACAGCAGTCGGGGCAGGGAGATCAATGGCATGGGGAGTGAACCAGGCTGTGTAGGGCAGAGTATGGGGTCTTGTAGGCCACTGAAAGCATTTTTCTACTTTTAAATTCTGAGTGAGACTTGATACGATTAAGGGACAGGGCACAAGACAATTACTCACAAGAGGCACTAGGATGCTAAAGACTCATGGAGACTAGGCCATAAGGGACAAAGCCCAGGCATGGGGAGCCATTAGGGGCTGTTGCCCATCCTGAAAGATGATAGAGGCTTGGGGTGGGGGATGGGGAGGGAAGTGACAGGAAATGGCTAGATTCTGGATATAATTGAAGGCAGAATCCACTGGATTTGCTGGGAGATGAAAAGTGGAGTTTTTCCTGAGCAATGGAGTAGATAATGGCTCTATTATCAGAGCAGGTTTCGGCGGATGCGTTTCAGTTACCTACTGCTGAGTGACAAACCATCCTGTACTTAGTGGCATAAAACATCAGCAATCATTTGATTTACTCACCAATTGCAGCCTGGGCAGGGCTCAGTGGGGACGGGTGCAGGTGGGATTCGTTAGGGCAGCTCAAAGGCTGGCTGGAGCCATCTGAAGCTTGTTACTCACGCATCTGGCTGTGGATGCTGGCTGTCAGCTGGGCCCTCAGCTGCGATGTCAGCCGGAACTCCTGCACCTCTTCATGTTGGGGTTCACTCCCTCACAGCATGGCGGTTGGGCTTCAAAAGTGATCTACCAAGAAAACAAGATACGAAGCATGTGACATTTTCATGCCTTGGTCTCAGAAGTCCCATAGTCTCATTTCTGCTGTCCTTTATTGCTTCAAGGAGTCACGAAGATTGGTCCGAGTTCAAAGGGAGGAGACACCGACCCTGGCCCTGGATGGGAGGGTGTCGATGTCACATTGTAGAAGAACATGCGTGATAGGAGATATTGTGCCCATCTTTAGTCAATATCGTCTGCCACATAAAGGATGCAGAAATCAAGATTTTTAGAGCATGAGCTGCTTGTTAATTATCACACAGGGATGTTGAGTAGGCAGGTGGATGTATGAGTCAAGAGAGGTCAAGGTTGGGGAAATAAATGTTGGAGGCTTTATTATACAGCTGGTATTTAAAGCCACCTGGAATGAGGAGAGATGTGGTGGTGGGAGGAGGAGGAGGAGAGAAAGGAGGATCAGGAGAAGAGATAGTTTATTAAGCATTGCATAATTTTTTTTTTGAGATGGAGTCTCATGCTGTCACCCAGGCTGCAGTGCAATGGCGCCATCTCGGCTCACTGCAACATCCGCCTCCCAGGTTCAAGCAATTCTCCTGCCTCAGCCTTCCCAGTAGCTGGGATTACAAGCACATGCTGCCATGCACATCTAATTTTTTGTTTTTTAGTAGAGATGAGGTTTCACCGTGTTGCCCCGTCTGGTCTCGAACTCCTGAGCTCAGGCAATCCACCTGCCTCGGCCTCCCAAAATGCCAGGATTACAGGCGTGAGCCACTGTGCCCAGCCACATTGCATAATTTTTATTGAGTAGCTCTATACTTAGCATTGTGGGAAGTACTTCACACAGCTTAGAGCGAGATGAAGGCCTCCCTGCCCCAGTCCACAGTGAAGCAGGCCTCTATGTACTGGCATAGAACTCAGCTCAGTTTCTGACTCTGTATTTTTCTCTTGCTCCCCGTGCCCCTGGTGCTGGAGCGCTTAATTAGATCTGACAAGGTCTCTTTTGTCCTTGTGCTTTGGCGTATCTTCAGGCTTTCCCTGGATAATGACGGCCAAAAGTATTCGGAGTTTTAGGAAACCTAAAACCTAAAACCTTCGAAAGGGCAATGTCAAGAAATAAATAAATGAATTATTCTATTGTTAAGCAACTCATGTCTGAGTTAGAGAAAACTTGAATTTATGGTGGTTAAAGTATATGTGAGATATTAAAAGAGAGAGAGAAAGGAAAAAAATAAAAACCAGAAAGCCATTTTTTGATCCTTAAGAGATCAGATGAAGTTTCTATGTGAAGCATTGAGAGATCTTTATTTTATGATAAGGCTAAATGTCAGATTGTCAAAAAAAAAGGGTCAAATATAAACTTCTTTGCATAATACATAAATCCATTCATAATCGGACCCTTTCCTTTCCAATCTCCTCTACTAGCAACCTCCAGTATATTCTGGTTATCCTGCTCCAAAAATGCTCTAAACATGCCATGCCTGTGTAACTTCCCTGTGATTTATTCCCCCTCTTCATTCCTGGCCAACTCCTACTCATCCTTCAAAGCGCAGCTTAAATGTCATCTCCTCTACAAAGCAGGTGGTTGTAGTCACCTCTATCAGTGTTCCCATCTTTTGTATATACTTCCTATGATTCTGATCACATTCTGCTTATTATCTTATCACATTCTGTCATGTATATGCTTATCTCCTCAAGCAGACAGTCAGTTTTTCAAGGGCAGTAAACCTGGGTGCGTTTTTGTCTTTTGCAGCCTCAGTCCCAGCAGTGCTGAGCAACAGAAGAGATAAACACCACAGTTTTTAGGAAGTTCAGTTGCATAAGAGATGACAGTAGAGACCCCTGCATGTCTATTGCAGACAGTTACTTACGGGGCTCACAAAAAATATTCTCTGGTTTTGCACAGTGGGATGCACTGTCCTGCAAAGGCTGAAGATTTTGGGGAGGCAACAGACACACCAAACAGGCTTCCTTTCCTATACCTCTCAGTTGCTGACACTATTAAGAAATGAAGACTGGGCAAGGTGGCTCATGCCTGTAATCCCAACACTTTGGGAGGCCGAGGTGGAGGTTATTGCTTATGACCAGGAGTTTGAGACCAGCTGGGCAGCATAGTGAGACCCCATCTCTACCACACACACACACAAAAATTAGCTGGGCGTGGTGGCACGCCCCTGTAGCCCCAGCTACTCAGGCGGCTGAGGTGGGAGGATCACTTGAGCCTGGGATGTTGAGGCTGCAGTGAATCATGATTGCACCACCGCATTCTAGCCTGGGAGACAGAGCAAGACCTTGTCTTAGGAAGGAAGGGAGGGAGGAAGGAAGGAAGGAAGGAAGGAAGGAAGGAAGGAAGGAAGGAAGGAAGGAAGGAAGGAAGGAAGGAAGAAAGGAAAGAAAGGGAAGGCTAATTTGGCTCTATGTCAATTAGGTCAAGTTGGTTGCTAATGTTATTGAAATCTATATCCTTTCTGATTTTCTGTGTACTTATTCTATCAAAAAGAGAGAGATGTTGGAATCTCCCAATATAAATCTCCCAATATATAATTTTGAATTTGTCTATTTTCTCTTTCTACTAGTTTTTCCTTCCTGTGTTTTAATGTTCTGTCCTACCCTGCATCTCCCAAAAAAATAGAAAAATTAGCCAGGCATGATAGTACATGCCTGACTGATTTTTTTTTTTTTTAAGTAGAGACATGCCTGGCTAACTTTTATACCTTTTTTAGTAGTCTCAGTTATTCAGGAGGCTGAGGCATGAGTATCACTTGAACTCAGGAGGCAGAGGTTGCAGTGAGCTGAAATCGTGCCATTGTACTTCAGCCTGGGTAACAGAGCAAGGCTCTGTCTCAAAGCCAAAGAAAATTAGTAACAGAAAATAAATTGATACTAGCCAGGCTTATCTAGAGTTTGGAGAAACAGCATTGCTGACGGAAAATTAGCATAAGCTTTCTGAAGGCTAATTTGGCTCTATGTACCAGGAACTTAAAATGCATATCCCTCTAATCCAGTTATTCTATGTCTAGACATTTATGTTAAGAAAATAGCCATGGATGTGGACAAAGATTTCAGTACCAGATTGTTCGAGACAAAGCAAGTGGCTGGGTGTGGTGGCTCGTGCCTGTAATCCCAGCACTTTGGGAGGCTGAGGTGGGTGGATTGTTTGAGCCCAGGAGTTTGAGATCAGCCTGGGCAACATGGTGAAACCCCATCTCTACTAAAATAATAATAATACAAAAATTAGTTGAGTGTGGCACTGTGTGCCTGTAGTCCCTGCTACTCAGGAGGCTGAGGGCGGAGGATCACTTGAACCCCAGAAGTGGAGGTTGCAGTGAGCCAAAATCACACCACTGTACTCCAGCCTGGGTGACAGAATGAGACCCTCTCTCAAGAAAAAAAAAAAAAAAAAGACAATTCTATTGCTAGTAGCAAAAATAAAAAAAAATTTTTGAAATATCTTAAATGTCCAATAATAGTAGATTAAAAGTTTTGATATGTTCAAATAGAATAGTATGTCGTCATTAAAAATATCTTTATGGAAAAAATATTAGCATGGAAAAACATTCACCATAAAATGTTCATGTGAAAGAAGTGGATTATGAAACAATACACACACTATATCCCAATAATGTGTGTGTGTTTGTGTGTGTGTGTGTGTGTGCGTGTGTGTGTATGTAGAAGGCTAAAAAGTATATATTTATGTTTTAGTCTGTGCCGCTGTAACAAAATATCACAGACTGGGTAATTTATCAACACTAGAAATGTATTTGTCACAGTTGTGGAGACCAGGAAGCCCAAGATCAAGGCACCAGCATGTTTGATGTCTGCTGAGGGCTGCTCTCTGCTTCTGTGAGGCACCTTGTTGCTGAGGGAGAAGACAAAGGCTGAGTCTTCACTTGGTGGAAGAGAAGAAGGGGCTGAACTGGCTCCCTCAAGTCCTTTTATGAGGCACTAATCCAATCACGCGAGCAGAGTCCTCACTGTCTCCCTGTCTAATCACCTACTAAAGACCTCACCTCTTTCTTAATACTGTTACATTGGGGATTATTTTTCAACCTGAATTTTGATTTTGTTTGTTTGTTCGTTCATGACAGACTCTCGTTCTGTCACCCAGGCTGGAGTGCAGTGGTACAACCTCAGCTCACTGCAACCTCCACCTCCCAGGTTCAAATGATTCTCATGCCTCAGCCTCCCGAGTAGCTGGGATTACAGGCGTGTACCACCATGCCCAGCTAATTTTTGTATTTTTAATAGAGATGGGGTTTCACCATGTTAGCCAGGCTGGTCTTGAGCTCCTGACCTCAGGTGACCCACCCACCTCGGCCTCCCAAATTACAGGTGTGAGCCACCACACCTGGCCCCCACAATACATTTAGACCAGAGGTTGGCAAACTTTCTGAGCTGGATAGTAAATATATTTCACTCTGTACAGTCTCTATTGCAACTACTTAACCTTGCTCTCATAGCACAAAAGCAGCCATAGATAAGATGGAAATAAGTGAACATGGCTGTGTTCCAAAAAATCTTTATTTACAAAAATAGGCACCAGGCAGTATTTATCCTGTGGGCTGTAGCTTATGATCCCTGCTTTAGGTAACAAAAAATTGTATCTGAAAGAACACGATGTTGTCTTTTTTTTTTTTTTTTTCACATCTGCCTATATATTTATCACATTTGGCACTCTTTTTCTTCCTTTTTTCTTCTTTTTGAGATCCCACATATTACTTGGTATCATTTTTCTTCTCCCTGAAGTATTTTATTGAACATTTCTGTAGAGCATGCTAGCAATACATTATCTCAGCTTTTGCTTGTTTGAAAAAAATCTTTATTTTACCTTCATTTCTGAAAGACATTTTTGCTTGGTATAGAATTCTAGGTTGACAGGTTTTTTTTTAAATTACAGTCCTGTAAAGCTGTCTCTCCATTGCCCACTGGCTTCCATAATTTCTGTCAAGAAGTCAACTATAATTATTAATCCCTTTTTACCCTACATAAGTAATTTTTTTCCTGGCTGCCTGGAAGATTTCTCTTTATCTTCAAGTTCTCAGCACTTCAACTCTAATGTTCAGGTGTATTTTTATTTGTGTTGATCCTACTTAGGGTTTTCTGAACCAGGACCTGTAGTTTTGTTGTTTTTGTATAATCTTAGAAAATTCTTGAGTACTGTATATTCAGATATTTCTTCTGCCCTATTTCTTTTGTCTCCCCCTAGAATTACTGAGCTTCAACCTATTCTTCCTTTTTTATTCTTTCTGGGACTCCAACTGCATGTATGTTAGACTTTTTGAAATTGTTTTATGGTGCTTGGATTTTATCACCATGACCACTGCCAATACAATTACAACCATCACCTTCATCACCTTCATTACCACCATCATCACCTCCCCTCTCCCTCAACCACCACCTTTACTACCACCACTATCATCATTATATCCACTTATATGATGGTTACAGTAGGGAAGGTATTATTCTAAGCACCCTATATATGTTAACTCTTTAAGTAATTGCATCAACAATGTAATATAATTTTACACATATTGTTATTCTAATTTTATAGGACTTGGGAGAGGGATCTGGACTGAAGTGGAGGAATCCAGTGCAAGTAGTGGAACCCTCTGAAATCTTGGTTTGTGACTACAAATGCTATTCCAATATTTGAAGCTAATAAGTCCATTTAAGTTTGCTGCATGGAAATACATTCAATCAATCATCCAACATTATGAGGTGTCTCCTGTATTGCAGAAAGATGAATAGCCAACAAAGGCTGATGATAACCCCCCCCGCCTGTCTCCCTTCTTCCTCTCTCTGTCAAAGCATGAGAAGCATCTGAATATTCAGTTTCCACTGTTCTACGTTTTCGTGGAAGAACATAGGCTTTGAGATCTGGGCCTGGGCTCCCCATTTAGGTCAGGATCCCTGTGGCTTTCAGAGCGCCTTTGGCTATAGGTATTGCTTCCCACCTCCCTTCCCTTTCCTCCTCAGAACTCTTCCTGCTTTGGCCCTAAAGACAAGTGGGATAGGCTAAAAGCTTTGTAGCCCCAGGCCTAGAGGTGGGCAGCTCAGCTGCTTGCTAGAATTCTGAGTTTGTTAAGTTTCTTTTTTTCCTTTTTCTTATTAGAGATGGGGTCTTGCTCTGCCACTCACGCTGGAGTACAGTGGCACAATCATAGCTCACTGCTCCTAACTCAAGCAGTCCTCTTGCCTCAGCCTACCAAGTAGCTGGGACAGGAGGCACATGCCACCACACCTGGCTAGACTTGTGAAGTTTCTATACAACAACCTCATTTCTGTTTTTTACATTCTAAACTCCCAAGAAGTAGGTTTGTGGATATTTGACTTGCTGAAAATCATATAAACTGAACTTTCCTCATTCTAGTTTCTCTCTGGGATGCAAGTTATTAAAGTGAGAATTAATGTATGCCTGGGACAGTTTTGGCTTACACTTGTTGTCCAAGTGTAATTATTAATTGCAGCCTCCCCTGTTTGCTCACAAAAGGAGCACTGGTTTATTAGATGAAAACCCATATGGTCATCTGAAGTTAAGAAATCTCAAATCCAATTGTGTTATAGTTTAATCTGTTTTCTCATCTGTTAAATGAGAACAGTTCTCATAAATTTTACAAAAGTAGGTGAGAGATTAGAAGGAAAGGCTTTGAACTTACTAGAAGAAAAGACCTATAGAAATCCAAGGTGGCTTACTATTGTTATTATAATTTTTGTATGCCTGTTGGCCTGGAACAGATGTAATCTGATTTAAGCATTAGCTAAAACTTTACGTTAGAATCATAATTTTTTATATCTAATTATATATGCTTATAAATTTGTGCATTTTTTGAGATGCTTTCTCACTTTTCGTCTTGTCATCTTACCCTTCTCTTTTTCTGAAGACTTTAAATTGCCTTCATCTCTGTCTCACTTGTTTCTCCAATAAGTCCCCCTTTCCCACATTCCTAACCTCTCCATACCTCTCCTTGAAAAGCAGCAGACAGCTTTGGTGATGTGAATGTTAGGGAAACTACTGGGGCTTATGTCAGGGCAACAGATAGGCCCCAGCAGCCCGCCACTGTCTAGAGCAGGGGTTGGTGACCTTTGTCTGTGAAGAGCAAGATAGAAAATATGTTTACCTTTTGTGTTAGTCTGTTCTCACACTGCTATAAAGACGTACCTGAGACTGGGTAATTAATGAAGGAAAGAGGTTTACTTGAGTCACAGTTCTGCAGGCTGAGCAGGAGGCATGACTAGGGAGGCCTCAGGAACCTTACAATCATGGTGGAAGGCGAAGGGGAGGCAGGCACATCTTCACATGGCAGAGCATGAGGTGGGCGGGGGGAGGTGCTGCACACTTTCAAACAACCAGGTCTAATGAGAATGCTGTCGTGAGAACAGCAAGGGGGAAGTCCACTCCCATGATCTAGTCACCTCCCTCGTCTGACACTGAGGATCACAGCTTGAGTGGAGATTTGGGTGGGGACACTGAGCAAAACCATAGCAGCTTTTCAGGTCCTGTAACCTTTGTCACAACTCCTTGCATCTGCCGTCGTGGCACAAAAGCAGCCATAGACAATAGTTAACAAATGGGAATGTCTGTGTTTCAATAAAACTTTATTTATAAAAAGGCCCTTGGGCCATAGTTTGTTGGGTCCCCTAGTCTAGGGGACTGTTCAGGGCCCTGATTTGGCCTGGGATCTTATCTCAATAAACCACTCTAAACCAGGTATAGGAGACAAGTTAATACTTACAGGGGGCCTCAGGAGTTCCTTCTTTGGGGGATAAATAATTACTCCCTTTTCTCTTTTGGTAAAGTGGTATTTTCTAAGGATGATGATGGGTAGGTACAGGCATGTTCATTATCAAGCATTTAAAGAAAAGAGATCCTAGGTATTGACCAGTGGTGGTCACTTGGGAAACAAAATGGAAGTGCCTAGACTCCAGGGCCCTGCCAAACACTTGCAGTGGGTGGAGAGCTCTAAGCACAGGCTTCTTGTCTCATCATTTTTCCTTTTGGACCACTGCCCACTTTTCACATCCATATTTACCTTCTTTGGGGAAAAAAGAAAAATTTCTTTGTTTTTATGTGGGTAAGCAGTCCCTAAAGGAGTCAGTTTGAGTGGGGGGCAGGAGGGTAATTTCAGAGCCAGCAGCAGGGGGTGACTGTCACAACCCTGCAAGAGTGACTGGGGGCTGGAGGGAGCTGACAGCCTCGCTGAAATTTCCTACAGTATTGTTAGCTGTGGCCGGGCCCCCTCTGCTTCTGGTTTTGGCCCCCACCTTAGGATGACTTCACTGGCCAAGATACAAAGCCCCACAGACAACAGCCCCAGGGGGTCCCCATGGTGTCGTTGTTGTAGTTAGTGACTCTGACCAGGTGCTGACTGGAGCAGGGTTGATGGGCCCCTATGTCCAGTCACCCTAAAGAGCAAATAAGGTCAGTGCATACTCACCAAGTCCGTCATAATGTAGCCACGGTCTGTTTTTTTTTTTGGCTCTCTGTTTCCACCACGGGATTGCTACTGCAGGACAATAGCAAAAAGGGCCTGCTCACAGTGGAAACTTTGAGAACAGCTCTTCTTTGAGGAATCCTCATTGTTGGCTGCAATTAAACAATTTCAATTTACTGAAAGCTGTGTAAAGGCAATTCTCAATTACCTGTATGGAAGGTGCCAAAAGTGTCTAATTAAGCCAACTGTTTGGATCCTGGAATGTACTCTTCTAGAAACAGTTATGGTAAGGTCTCACCCAGCTCACATATACCTATTTAACGCACAGTGGACTGAAGTATTAATATTGTAGGTTAGCACCTGACCAGCATATGGAGGGAACATCATGAGTTCAGAGATATTGGTAAGATCTTACTGATAGAAGCAGGAGGCAGATAAATTCTAAGCAGACAGGGATGGGTCCTAGGTGAAACCCCACCTTCAAGCCAAAGTAGCCTGAAACCCACAGCCCAAAGTGATAACTTTTTTTTTTTTTTTGAGACAGAGTCTCATACTGTTTCTCAGGTTGGAGTGCAATGGCACCATCTCCACTCACTGCAACCTCCTCGTCCTGGGTTCAAGTAATTCTCCTGTCTCAGCCTCCCAAATAGCTGGGACTACAGGCATGCCCCATCATGCCTGGCTAATTTTTGTATTTTTAGTAGAGATGAGGTTTCACCATGTTGGTCAGGCTCATCTCAAACTGCTGACCTCAGGTGATCCACCCACTTTGGTTTCCCAAAAACCACTGTTCCCAGCCCAAAGTGAGAACTATTCCTGTTTGCCCACTCTCTCCTGATTGGTTCTTTATGAATAATGTCTTTTTACCAATTGAATGTTGCCTTTTCCAAAACTACCTACAGCCCACCCCACTCCCATACTGTGCCTATAAAGACCCCAGACTCAGTTGGTAGAGACAGCTGAACTTTGGGGGAGATGGCCGGACTTCAAGAGAGATGGCTTGACTTTGGAGAGAGATGGCTTGAATTCTGGGAAGAGACAACCTGACTTTGGGGAAGGTGACCTGCCCTTCCCATCCCATTTCCAGCTCCCATCTCCACCGAGAGCCATTTTCATGACTCAATAACATTCTCTGCCTTCACCATCCTTCAGTGCGTCCGTGTGATCTCATTCTTCTTGGACACTGGACAAGAGCTCAGGACAAACCAAGTGCGGGTACCCAGAAAGTCTGTCATGCTGACCTTTTGCCCTCACTGGTGAAGAGCAGCTGCCCCCCATGGCAAGACAAATGGCCAGCTGAGCTGCTAACACATAGCTGTCTGCAGCTGGGGGAACTAAGAGAGCGCTGTAACACTCCCTCTGGGGTTTAGGGTTGTGGGCACCCCCACCTAGGCGTTGCCACAGGCCCCCCATGGAGCTTCTCCTGCTGGCACCCAGAGCAGCCAGCTGGATCCCACACTCATTTACTCATGCCTTGTCTGGCCATGGGCCCTGCACGGAGCTTGCTCCTGCTAGTGCTTGGAGTGGCCAGCTAGATCCTGCACTTGCTTGCTCATGTGCTCCCTCTTGCAAAGGGTTGAGTACAGCGGGCCAAGTAAACGGGGATCCACTGTTGTGAGTCCCACAAAGAGGCCATGAAAAATCCTGCATCATCATCCCACCTGCCTGGGAGAAGCATCAGAAACTCCCTTCGCTCCCTGTCTCTTCCTTCAGAGACTTTCAAGACTTGTGGCTTTCAAGGCCTGAGAATCCCAGGGCAGGGGGCTCGGGAGGAGGAAGGGCTGGCTTTGGGCCTGAGGGATGTGGGGGAGGAGCTCAACTTGGGACAATGTCCTGCCCAGGCCACTACCAAGCTGCATCCAGTTCTCAGTTGGCTCCTTTGTATTATTAAATATAATAATGTTTATTGTTTTTCTTAATCCAGCAGTAATGAGTATTCATTTTTGAAAACTTAGAAAACATAAACAGGAGGAAGAAAGTTTAAATATCCCATATTCTCACCAATTTGGTAATATAGGATTCCAGTGTTTTTCTGTTGTTAAACAAAAATCGTGAGCGGCCATTGTCTTGGACTGAGCTCCTGCACTAGGCCCCAACAGACCAGACAAAATCAAAATGAAGTCGCTCATGCTAAATGCCACATAATCAAACTAAAACTTTAAAGAACCAGATAGATTTCCAAAACAGACTAGGTTTTCCTGAAAACAGGAGATTCCAGTTTTCCTGAAAACAGGAGATTCCAGCCTTCCTGAGTCAGCAGTATGTAAGGAAATCCCCTCTGCTTTAACCCTTACTACAAAAGCAACCTGAAATAACCTGATGTTAACCAATCAGCTTTTTCCTACTGTTCTGTTCTTGTTTCCACCTTACAAAACCCACAGTTCTGCCATTGCCTGGTGGAAGCCCTCATTCTATTTTGTAGAATGGAGGCTGCCCTGATTCATCGCCAATAATAGTCAATAAGATCTATAACAAAATTTGTTGTAATTCTGTCTTTGACACTACACACACATGTGCATGTGTATAGTACCTATATATTCATATAGTTTGCATGTTGTTTATAATTTGTTCGTCATTAAACAATAGATTGTTAACATTTTTCTTTTTTTTTTGAGACGGAGTCTCACGCTGTCGCCCAGGTTGGAGTGCAGTGGTGCGATCTCGGCTCACTGCAAGCTCCGCCTCCTGGGTTCACGCCATTCTCCTGCCTCAGCCTCCTGAGTAGCTGGGACTACAGGCGCCCGCCACCGCGCCCAGCTAATTTTTTGTATTTTTAGTAGAGACGGGGTTTCACTGTGGTCTCGATCTCCTGACCTTGTGATCCGCCCGCCTCGGCCTCCCAAAGTGCTGGGATTACAGGCGTGAGCCACCGCACCCGGCAGATTGTTAACATTTTTCATGTCATTAAATACTTTTTTTTTTTTACAGCATTTTGAAATGGATGGATATATCATACCTTATTTAACCAACATCCTCTTGTTGGACTGTTAGGTTTTTCTATCAAAAAATAAGCCCCTTGATAAGCCCCTTGAAATTGCTGTCTTTGCATAGATCCACTATATTTCCTCTGCATAATTCTAAAAAGGAACAATGGGTGTGTGTGAGTTAAGGTGTTTAACTTATTTTCAAAGTAACTTCCATCCCCAGTGTGTGAGAAGGCTCACATGCATCTTTCCACCACTGGCAGTTAAAAAATTTTAAAACTCTTTGCCAAACTGATAAATGGAAAATGTTATTGAGCTGCCTTTTTTTTTTTTTTTAATGTTTATTCACTCTTTTGTGAATTGGCTGCTTCCTCTTTTAAGTGACAGCACTGGCATCCCTGGATTGTTTTGGCCATTCGAAACCAAAGTGAACGGATCCAGGTTTTATTACTCTTTGAAATGTAAACACTTCGCTCCAGGCAGATAAACCTGCAGAGACCTTCCCAGGGCAATTAATTCTCTAACCCCAAGGTTTGTACATCCTTTGACCCAGCTGCCCAAATGTGCAGGGTCACTAACATATTTCCTTGTCGCATCCAGTGGGGACCAAGGAATCTCACTTGTTTGGAACTGTGAGCTTTTAGGTAATAGGAACAGGAAATAAAATTGATCAGAAAACAATAGCAAAACATGGAAGACTTTAAAAGCCAAGAGACTGAAAATTTCTACCTACGGTTAACAGATATTTGACTTATTTTGGGTTTTGACTATCGTAAATACACTTGGTGTGAATGCACAGATGTGTGCCTTTCCTTGGACACATGCATCCATTTTGTTTTGAGTATTTACCTAGGGGTGGGATTACTGGGTCAGAGTATAGGTGTATGTTTAGCTTGAGTAGGTAACGTCAAACAGTTTCTCAAGGAAACAAAAAAATTTACACTCCAGTCAGTGGTGTATCACAGTTCCAGTTGCTTTAAACTTCACTGACATTTGGCATTTGTGTCCTCTAATTTTAGTCTTTCTGTTAGGTTTTACATTTCTTTTAATAAGTTAATATGATTTTAGATTTTAGATTTCTTTTAATAAGCTAATTTAATACCACATATAATATTATTGTTGCTTTTCCAGTTTCATTTTATTTAGTTTCAAAAATACATTTCTTTATATCTTCTCTTTCTGATCTACAGATAATACATTTTATAGAACTATTCTACTTTCAAGATTTTGTACAACACTTTCTAATAAAAAACTCTGGATATGTTCCCTTTATAATTATTTTTTAACCTTTATCTATTTATTTATTTTTGAGATGGAGTCTCGCTCTGTCCTCCAAGCTGGAGTGCAGTGGTGCGATCTCAGCTCACTGCAACCTCCCCCACCCAGGTTCAAATGATTCTCCTGCCTCAGCCTCCTGAGTAGCTGGGACTACAGCGGTGCGCCACCACGCCTAGCTAATTTTTGTATTTTTAGTAGAGACAGGGTTTCACTGTGTAGGCCAGGCAGGTCTTGAACTCCTGACTGTGATCCACCCGCCTCAGCCTCCCAAAATGCTGGGATTACAGGCGTGAGCCGCTATGCCTGGCCTATTTTTCACCCTTTTATGTACCACCTACAAATGGTTCCTCTTCATGTGTATGTGGTGCATTTCTCTTTGACAGTGTCTCACCAGTGCTCCTTCAACCTGGAAAATGGTATCCGATATCTTCTAAGTTTTATCCTATCCTATTCTATTAAAATAATTTGGCAATCCAGGTGTGGTGGCTCATGCCTGTAATCCCAGCACTTTGGGAGGCCAAGGTGGGCGGATCACCTGAGGTCAGGAGTTCAAGACCAGCCTGGCCAAACTGGTGAAACCTTGTCTTTACTAAAAATACAAAAATTAGCCAGGCATGGTGGTGGGTGCCCGTAATCCCAGCTACTTGGGAGGCTGAGACAGGAGAATCGCTTGAACCCAGGAAGTGGAGGTTGCAGTGAGCCAAGATCATGCCACTGCACTCCAGCCTGGGCAACAGAGTAAGACTCTGTCTCAAAATAATAATAATAATGATAATAATATAATAATATATTAATGATATAATATAATAGTATACATTATTATATTATATCATTAATATATTATTATATAATATATAATGTATTATATTATTATATTATATAATAATATTATATAATATAATAATAATTATTATAAGGCACACATATCAAGCTGATACAAATTCTGCATGGATTATTTTTAAGCCTCCTTCCTTCAGAAGTAAGTTACAGTGTAAAGAACATAGCTTTGCAGCCAGACGGGGCTTATATCCTGCCCATACAACTTGCTAACTGTGTGACCTTGAGCAAGTTAGTTAACTCTTAGAGCCTTGGGTTCTTCATCTGTAGAGTAGCAATAACAAAACCCAGGTTTTAGGATTGTTGGGATGTTAAATGAAATAGCATATATAAAGTGTCAAGCATGTAATAGCATGCTCAGGAAATATGTTTTCTTGTATGCTAGAAGCAGGTACATCAGATGCCTTTTTATCACATTTGCCTCAGTTCACAAAGCAATTAAAAATAGATACAGGGTGGGAGGGGATAAAGGATCAAAAAAACTACATATTAGATACGACGTACAGTACTGGGGTCACTATTCGGGTGACAGGTGCAGTAAAATCTCAGACTTTGGAGAGGAGTTTGGCCACTGGAAGTCCAAACTCCAGGGGAAGGTCGTCTTCCCACTCTGTCGTTGGATTGGTATGGGAAGGCCGGACAACTCGAAGTGAGGAGGGGGCTTCCAGGTTATGGGCTGATAAGAGACAAAATGGTTGCATTCTTTTGAGCTTCTGGTTAGCCTCTCCAAAGGAGGCAATCAGATATGCATTTATCTCAGTGAGCAGAGGGGTGGCTTCGAGCTCTGTCTGTCCTTTATCTATCAGGAAATTCCTTGTGAGGGAGGTTTGTAGCTTAAAAAAAAATCTTAGTTAGTAGCTATCATTTTTAGGAGTAGAATGGGAGGCAGGTTTGCCCTAAGCAGCTCCCAGCTTGACTTTTCCCTTTGGCTTAGTGATTTTGGGGTCCCGAGATTTCTTTTCCCTTCACACCCAGCAGCCATGGAACAGGGTGGGGGCAGCACTTTATACTCCAGAATCAACTTCACTCCTAAAAGCCAGACATTGATCTCTACCCCCAGGGTTAAGGTGCTGGTGCCCAGTCCACCTAACGCCTGATCCCACTTATTATGCTAACTCTTTAGAAATGGGTGGCTGAACAATGGGGGATGAAAACGTCAGGATGCTGGAAAATGCTCTTAATAACAACTGCCAGAGAAAAGGTAGCCAGCTTGTCCTGCAGCAGGTGACCTGGAATTCTCAGCACTTTTCTTTTTCCTGTCTTTCCCCCTCTACCCCCTACCAGTGTGTACACATTGGCTAAAAGCGTCCGACATCAAGAAGTTGTCAGCTTGCCTAGTTAGGAGGAGTCATTGCCAATCAAGTCTTCAAATACAGACTCAATAGGAAAAAGGAACACGTTTTCCCCCAAGGTTAAACACTAGTGCCATTCAGAACATGGAATACTACTGGAGAGCAGGATTTACGGTGTCTTTGGGGAGACAGTTTCAGATAATAGCCACAGCACTGTGACAGTCCCAGATAAGGCACATCCTCTCACTATTGGAGGGCATCCCTGCTCTCTCGCATCATGACTGCCACCTTGGTTTCCAAATCTGACTTCTCCCCTGAGCTAAAGTGCCAGATCTCCAAGCCAATGTCCCTTCAGAGGTCCATTTAGCATTCTGAAATGAATCATCCAGTTTCAGTTGCTGGCTCCCCTCCCCATTCCTCTTGTTTCTGATAATGATATTGTAATAGCCTGATGGATTCTTCCTGCCCACTGCACAGACAAAACCAATTCACTGACGCCATGGCATCGCGATAAAGAAAGAGTTTAATTGACATGAGGCTGGCCACACCATGTGGGAGATGAAGATATTACTCAAGTCAACCTCCCAGAAAATTCAGAGGCTAGGGTTTTTCAAGCGTTGTTTGGCTGGCAGGGGGTGACAGTAACAGATGCAGCTGATTGGTTGGGGATGCAATCATAAGGGTGTGGAAAATGGTCCTCGTGCACTGAGTCTGCTTCTGGGTGGGTCCACAAGACTGGTTGGGCCAAGAGTCAAGGTCTGGTCATCTGGTCATGCAAAATACAAAATCCTGAAAGGACATCTCCAAAGACCAATCTTAGGTTCTTTAAGAGTGATGTTATCTGCAGGAGTAAGTGGGGAAGTTGCAAATCTTGTGACCTCCAGAATAATGGCTGGTAATTGTTTACACCTACATCTTAGCAGAATTCAGGCTTCTCTCATCCTCTTAACTGGGTGGTCCTTCATTCACTTTACAAAGGCAGTTTAGTTTTGGGGAAGGACTATTATCATTTAAACTGTAAACTAAAGTTTGTAACTCCCCAAGTTAGCTTGGCCCAAGCCCAGGAATGACCAAGGCAGTTTGGAGGTTAAAGGCAAGATGGGGATTGGTTAGATCAGATCTCTTTCACTGTCATAATTTTCTGTTATAATTTTTGCAAAGGTGGTTTTTCAATACCATCATTATCTTGGGCCATTCTTTGTACACTGCTTGAAAATGATGTGATGTGTTGTTTTAAGCGAGGTGCTATGGGTAGCAGTTACTACCTGGTGGAGCCCCAATATCCATAGATTCCTTCTTTTGTAGTGATAGGCTTTGCATTTGGGTGGCCTAGGATCAAGACTCTATTTCCTAGATGCCCCTGTCTCTGGGTGTGGTAGCACCCTCAGTTCTGGCCAAAAGACTGTGAGTGAAATTATTGGAGGTAACTTCTAGATCATATCTTAACAGGAAGGGATGTGATCTTTTTCCATCCCATCCTCCATCCTGTTGCCTAGAACATTCTGGGGGCAGGGAAGCCAGTTTGGAGAATGCCAACAAGGGCAGCACCATAGAGATGGCAGAGCAACTGGCAAAGAGGAACCAGGGTCTTAGATCCTGTGCAGCTGCCATTCCAGCCTCGACTTACTATCTGCCTGGATGACCGGGAGACAGAGCAACAGACATCTATCTTGTTTAAGCCACGATCTTGTGAGTCTCTGTTAGAGCACTTGAAACTTATCCTAAAGAAGAAAAGCCACCAGAGAGGCCCCATTTTTCCCAAGTGGTCCAGTGGCTTAGTCTCAGAGGCCGGTCTACCTGTGATAGAGGCAGGAGAGAGCCAAACGCCTAGGCAAATAGGGAGTGGTCCCTGGAGAGCCTCCCACCTGCCCAGGTCATTGTGCACTGAGGGCTTTACCTAAACATGCCCATGGCAAAAACTTCCATCCCTTAACACAGGTGTAGTAAGGGAAAAATCAGTGTGGAGTGATTCAGACTAAGAGCCCACGTGTGGACTGGAAGAATGGGGTGGAGCCACCAGGAATTCTCACCTTATGCAGGGGAGGAGCCCGGCCTCTTCAACTCACGTGTAGTGGCCTGGCACTCAATTTGTGAGGTGGAAAACCTGCATGCAGGACCCCTCTTTTTGTTGAGAGCTTTCCTTTTGCTTAATAAATTCTGCCCTCCTCACCTTTCAATGTGTCCGTGTGCCTAATTTTTCCTGGTTGTGAGACAAGAATCTGGATTCAGCTGAAGTAAGGAGCAAAACAATCCTGCATCATTTGAAGGCAGACTTTGGATATGACAAGGTGGCAGCCATGAATGCTGCAGTGAGAAATCCTGCCACGCTAGTCGGACACACAGAGGCTCACAACATCCACATCCTCCGCACCCTTCCTTCTGTCTGCCATAGTCACCCAGACACAGAATCTCACCCTTTCGGAGGTCTAGGTGTCCCTCCCATTACCCCCTCTTGTCTGCTTACAGTTTTGCAGGACTTTTATCTGGGCGATGCTGTGGGCAGCGTGGGAGCTTTCTCTGCCCTTCCTCTTTCTTCATTCCTATCCTTCCTATATTTTGATTGCAGAGTAATCTTTGTAAAAGAGTTATTATAAAATTTTGATTTCCCCTTTATTTATCCCCATGATTCCTAGACTCTTGATGATCTCAGCTGACCTTACCTTCCATCACTCCCTCAAACAATCCCCGCCACTGGGTTAATCACTTTGATCACACTGTCCTGGAAAACCTACTGGCTTCATTTCTGCTTCGTGTCTTGGCTCACAACATCCCCTGGCAGTGGTGCCTTTGCTGTTGGTGTATTTTCCTGATCAAAATCACCACCACCACTCCTGTCGCCCCACAGAGGGCCAAGCTTGTGCCTCCTCATGCGGACCTCTGCTTTGTCTGAAGTCCCACACTGCCCACAGCTGGTCATTTAATTATTCTTGGTTTGATGAGTCTCTTACTAATTCCAGTAGCTCACAGAATCATTAGAATTTTGGAGCTGTCAATGATTTAAATGCATATTTTCCCAAGTAGAAGTAGAATATAAATTCAGATAGTTCTAATCAGACAGATTTTCAGAATGCTCCCCACCCCAACTACTGCTTTGATCATGTTAGAATAAAACTCAGAATCAAACTCCCCGGGAGGCAGTGCCTGCAGCCTGCTTTCCAGGCAGTGTGGCTGGAAAGCACAGTGTGGCTCCCCGCTGTGCCCTTTGAAATCAGTCACAACCCTTACTTCCTGTCTGGAGTTTTTGAGAGAACAGTGACATGACAGCCCATTGTACATGAAGCAAGTTAGGGCACGTCCTGGCCAAGATCCCAGGATCCTGAGTTTCTTGTTTGATCCCAAGTTGAATCTATGGATCACAGTACATCTCTGGCATCCTTGTTTCAAAGGCAGAATCCCTTATGTCATAAGAAGCAGGACAGGAAAACCACATAGCAGACTGGATAATTTAAATGTATAAGGGTGGATCCGTTTTTCTAGAAGAGCTTAGATAAACTCAGAGGTAACCTCTAATTCCAAATACAAGGCCAGGTGTGTACTGGGAGCATAATAAATGCTTACTGGCTGTCTGACAATTGCAGGGCTCACCTTAATTTTGGCTGTGGAGCACAGCTCTGATCTCAGAGAAAAAAAAATCTTCCTCAAGTTTCCCTTTTCCTTGTCACATTGCTTTGGAAAGCCTTTCTCCAATTTCTCACCAGCTTGGTCTTTATTTCCTGCCTGCTTTCTGCTTCTACCTGCTTTGTTTTTTGTGCTTTTAACTATAGCTACCATACAGAGAGTGAGCTACTGTGGTGTTCCTCAGAAATAATCAGGCTTTTTGGTGTGTGTGGTTTTTATTTTTATTTTTTTGCAAGAGGCAGTATACTTCGAAGGTTTGGTCTCACATTTAAAGGTGGGGTGGAAATAACGGGCACTCAAGATGCTTTGGGTGATCAGAAAATTCCTCCAGCCCAGTAAGATTGCAGTGGTGTGGCAGAATTTGTTTAACAAAAGATCTTAGTGATTTAGCATTTATTCAGTTTACAGCAGCAGGTGTTTACTTTGAAGCTTAGCAATAGTAGGAGGTAGGGGTGAGTCATAATGTCAATTATTTTTTCTAACTTCTGTAATTTTTTCAGTTGAGAGAGCTTCTAAATCAGTGAAAAGGTCATTTCTCCGTGGATTATCTGATTGAGCAGAGGGCCCAAGAGCAGCAGGAGCTAGGATGTATTTGGGGCAGGTGGGGGTGTCACCTGCAGTGCAGCTGTGGGGTGCTCTGGCCCGCAGGGCCCTGGAAGCCCTCAACTGGTCAGAGTGCCTGGCGGGACTGTCACCATGATTTAAAGCTCTGAGAATACGGATTAGCAGGAGGTAGGTGGATGGTGTCATTCTGGCCCTGAAAGGCTTCAATAAATCAGCGACACAGTGGAGCCCCAGAAAACTTCCTCCCCGCTGGTTCTTGGAGGCTCTCCTTCCCACTCTACCCAGACAAGTGGAAAGGAGTGATTCCTTGAGTGGGTGGGTTATGGCCAAATGGCCTGCCCTCCCCGCAGCTCGCAGACCTGGGCAGTTGGGTTTTTGCTGGAGCTTTAGGCTTCACCCGTTGACTGCAGAGCTGCAGGATCCTTGCACCACAGTGGGGCTTGGGTTCTGGCTTTTGGAGGGATTTGACTTTGACAGTGGTGGTGATGAGGGAGTCTTTAATGAAACAAATTCTGTCATGTTGGATCAACACAATGGAGCTCAGTCTGTACAGTGGACAAGAATGGCTTGTTCCTTCCTTCTACCCTTTGTGCTTTGTTAACAGAATGTCCCTGGCACTTCTGTGCTCCTGCCTGCTGCCAAAAGCTTAACTCTGCCCTTGCATAATACTGGGGGACACTGTCAGAGGTCAGCTGGAAGTCCCTCATTTGAAGGCAGATGTGAGGGCTAAAACCCTGCCAAGATCCCCAGGCCGTTTTTCAGTGTTGAGGTTGAAACTTATTCTCTGCAGCCACCCCCAGTTTATCAACTCCTCCCTCTAACTGGGTTGGAGACTTGGGTCCAGCGAGCCTTTAGCACCCCTCTATCCAGCAAGAACACCCGCCATGGACACCCGAAGCCACGCGGTGATTTCTCTTCACTCTCTTCAGCTTCATGCTCTAGTAGGCTTTATGTTTTAGGGAGGAGCTGGAGTCACACGGAGGTCCGCTGTAGGAAACATCGCCCCCTTCACTCACCTACTTCTGTTAGGGAAGGAGTTACAACAGCATCTTACAGCAGAAAACAAAGCAGGAAATATGACCTTCCAGCGGCCGCTCTCTGGGTCTGAGGCACAGGATTCAGGTGTCTCTGTACCTTGGCCAATTTGCATTCTTGTCTGCCTAGGAATGCCAGATTCCTTTTAAAAACCGCAAGTATAGGAAACAGCCCGAAGCCTAAGGTTCTTTCCCTTCCTTACCCTCTTTGTCTCTATGGCTGCTTAGCTCGGGAGGTGAGGTGATGTTGTCATGGTGCAGGGGACAGAAATTCCAGTTCTGGGAGGGGGAGCTGATTGGGCTTCTTCTTTACTGTGGCCAGACATGAACAACCTTAGCCATCGGGCTTACAAGTGCCTGGCTGGTTTGTCTGTTTGTTTTGGTTACAAGGGGAATGGGAATAAAGAAGGAGCAAGAGGCAGCTCAAATAACTCATCACTCCCGGAAAACACGATCACTTCCCACGAGTGGGAAGCTGGCATATTTGTTCCCTCAGCAGATGGAGTATCCCTAATCCAAAAACCCAAAATTGAAAATGCTTTAAAATCCAAAGCTTTTTGAGCAGCAATATGATGCCACAAGTAGAGAATTCCACACTTAACTTCATGCGACAGATAGCAGTCAAAACGTATTCAAGACTTTGTCATGCACAACATTATTAAAAATATTGCGTAAAATTACCTGGAGGCTGTGTTTATAAGGGTTTATATATAAAACATACATGAATTTTGTCTTTAGATTTGGGGCCCATCTTCAAGATACCTCATTACGTATCTTTTTAAAAATTTTGACTTCGGAATATATCTCATATATTCAAAAAAATCCCAAATCGGAAACATTTCTGGTCCCAGGTATTTTTATTTATTTATTTAGTTTTGAAACAGGGTCTCACTCTGTCACCAGGGCTGAATGCAGTGGCGTGATCACTGCAGTCTTGATCTCCTGGGCTCAAGTGATTCTCCTGCCTCAGTCTCCTGAGTAGCTGGGGCTACAGGCGCACCACCATGCCTAGCTAATTTTTAAAAATTTTTTGTAGAGATGGGGGTGGGGAGAGGTCTTGCTACGTTGCCCAGGCTGGTCTTGAATTCCTGGGCTCAAGTGATCCTCCAGTCTCGGCCTTCCAAAGTGTCGGGATTACAGGTGTGACCCACCATGCCTGGCATTTTTTTAATCTTTTAGAGATGGCGGGGGCGGGGGCGAGTGGGGTGGGGGGAACGTCTAGCTCTATTGCCCAGGCTGGATTCAAACTCCTGAGCTCAAAATGTCCTCCTGTCTCAGCCTCTCAAGTAGCTAGGGTTACAGGTACATTCTACTGCACCTGGCTCCAAACACTTTGGATAAGAACAACCTGTAATCCCTCTTCCACCTGCCTTTTGTTTACTGTATCTATCCCTGTAAACTACTGCTACTTTTTTAGCTGTTTGGCCTTATACAAGTTGCTTTACATCTGTATGCCCTATTTTCCACATCTGATACATTAGCATTATTTCATAGGATTGCTATGAAGATTAGATAAGATAATAAAGGCAAAGCTCTTAAATGGTGCTTGGCTCATAGTAAGCACTCAAATATTGTTTTTGTCAACATTTTCTATATATCTATGTATGGCTTTTGTGATTGTTTTTATTTTTAGTCAAGGATTACATCTCATTTCTTGCCTTTTCTTTGTATTCTGAATTCAGGCTGTGTGAATCTACCTGCCACTGCAAATTTTCAAGCCAAAAGACCATTTTCATTTTAGAACCATTCTCTCAAACATTCCTTTAGGGAACTAGCCGTTTTGAATTACTCCTTTCTTTTCTCTCTTGTCTCCAGAACTGCATTTTCCAAACCCAGAGCAGTCTCAGCATGGCTGCCGTTTTCTCGTTTCTTTGTGAAGCATCCCTGTCCAGGCTGCCAGCCTCACGTTATTTGATTGTTTTCGTAACAGCCGGCAGGGGGAGCGCATCAGCCGTTCCCAGCTCTCAGGCGAGGGTTCTGACTCTAGGTGCTTCTGTTAATGAGTTTGGTGCCTGAAGATCTTTCAGTTAGGATGACAGAAACCTTCCTTGCTATGGAGATTCACCGTGTACTTCTGCACATAGAAGTTTAAAAGTCAGAAAGCTGTGTATGATCGCTGCTGAGAGCTTTGCAGTCACCCCTCCCTGTGATGAGACTGACTGCTGTGTTACGGTGACCAAATTGCTCAGCTTCTCTGAGACGGTTTCTTTTTATGTAAAAATGGGGCAGAACCCATCCTGGCTTCTAGAGTTGCTGGAGGAGTCAGCATGTGGCTGATAGATGCAGAGCTCTTAGCCACTGCGGTATTTAGGAATTGGTAAGCATCTTTACTCAGGGCACTGAGGCAACTTTGGGGCCCCCTCTCTTTTCTCTCCTTACCCATCCACCTCCTTTTCTTCTCCCTTCCTGTTCACTTTTTCTCCATGCTCTTCACTTCCCTGTATCCAGGCCTTAGACCAACGCCTGCGGGTAAAAGAGAGCCTCTGTATGCATAGGGCTGGGATACCCAGTGGGAGGCTGAGCCACCTGTAGGGTGAAAAGAAGGCCAGTGGAAACCCCCTTCCACCTCCCTCAGCTTTTTAGATGCATTCTATAAACCTCATCTAGTCTCTTGGTCAGCAGAAGCAAAATTAGCCACAGTTAGCTCACACTGCACCCACCCTCAACCCCACTCCATCCGACCAGGGCTAAGAGATGTCAGCAAAAATAAACCCCACGAGAGTGTTTTTTATAGCCCGATGCACAGAACTGGCAGTGCCATGTGGACATCACCCTAGATGGCGTGCGTCCTCACCATACCTAGGCACCTACCTGGGCAGCTGTGAGAAGGGTTGCTGTAGGGACCTGGGAGCCCAGAGAGGGTGGGTGGGTGGGGCGGGGACACAACCTCAGCTGGTTCAGAGGAGGGTGGAGCTCAGTGCCCAGGCTCGGCTCAGCCTGGCTTGGGGGACCATTCAGGCCTGGATTGGCGCCAGTGGTTTGGTTGGGGACTGGTCTGGAAGGCTCCATACCTCTAATCTTCAAATGATGCTGGGTCTGTCTTCCAACTAGAGGGCTGGTCTAGATGCCTTCTGTCCTCAGGGTAGCTTAGTTTGTCTCCTTTGAAGGCCTGGGTCTCTTTGTGGAGGGATAAGGGTCATGTGGGTAGGGGACCAGTTTGTTCTGGCTTTAGCCCTGAAAGTCCTGCGTCCCAGGAAGCCACTTAATCCTGGGCACGCTGGAAGGGGTGTCCACCTTGTGGGACGAAGCACATCATGTGTTAATCTTGGTCTAGATCCCTGCAGGACAGCAGTGTGGCTCTAGGATGTGACAGGGCACTTGGGGATGCAGACTTGCTGGGGAAAAAAAGAACTAACCATCTCCCACCACCAGAACTGATATTGGTGCTTAGACTTTTTTTTTTTTTTTGATGCAGAGTTTTGCTCTTGTTGCCGAGACTGGAGTGCAATGGCGCCATCTCAGCTTACCACAACCTCAGCCTCCCGAGTAGCTGGGATTACAGGCATGTGCCACCATGCCCGGCTAATTTTTTGTATTTTTAGTAGAGATGGGGTTTCTCCATGTTGGTCAGGCTGGTCACGAACTCCTGACCTCCAGTGATCCACCCACCTCGGCCTCTCAAAGTGCTGGGATTACAGGCGTCAGCCACCACACCTGGCCTACTTAGACATTTCTAACAACACTGGATGAATGGGGAGCTGGACCAAGTCACTGTCTTCCAGAGTACTGTGGCAGGCAAGCGGGGTCAGAGTGGACTCATCCCAAATGGGGATGCCTTGAAGTGGCTTCCTGCCTTTGTCCAGGAGCTCCTCCCCGCCACCCAGATCCCACAGAAGGAGGGCACTAGAGCCTTGGCCCACACCCCCTCCATCCCGGACAGGCTGCAGCACGCCCTGCCTGGAGAACAGCTTGCCGACCTTTGCCTCTTAATTGCTCTCCTCTGCACACAACCACTTCCTCTGCCTGCAGCAGAACTCATAAAAAGGGAGGCTTTCCTTCATACCTTTGAAAACTTCAAAGGAACCCATTTCCTAGGGGAGACCTGGTCACGCTGTCACTGGGATCAGAGGCTGCTGAGGACGCTGGACGTGAGCTGCTGCTGGCCGGGCCCAGCTGCCCTGAACTGCACCCCAGCCCCGTCACTGCTTTTCAGTGCCAACATCCTGTGCTCTACGGAGGTCCAGCCTCTATCAAGACCAGCTCTGTTCTCTTTTGGGATCAATCTGCACCCCTTAACCCTGCACCACATCTTACAGAGTGAGCCCCCATGGCTGTGAAGGAGGTAATGAAAAGTCAAGCCTATCCTAGAATGGTGGGTGACAAAGCCACAGCCAGCTTTGGCGAGGTGCACACCCTGCCCCATCAGATGCTCGCTCCACTGCTCTGCACCCACCTCCCCTGCTATTCCACGGGGCCCCGACCATGGCTTTGATTGGGAGTTAGAGCGATGTCAGCTTCTGTGAGCCCAAGGCACAGGCGTGTTCAGACTGGGAGTAGGGCTTCTGGTTCTTTGGCATGGCTCTTGGGCATGGACCAAACTCCAGTTCTTCCCCAGCATCCAAGTTGGTAATGTATGTTCATGAACATCTCAGACAGGATCCTAGACGCCAACCAATAGGGAGTTTCTGGGAGAAAATGAAACAGTTTTGTGCTCTCTGTCCCAGTTGAAGGTGCTCAGGCAATGCTTTTGAGCAAATGCATAAACTCCACTTATAGAATAGGAAACAGATCTCTAAGGGGAACCTGGTTTAATAATTTAGGCGTATCTAGAAACAGGACAGGGCTAGATTGGAAAGGAAAACACTCATTTCTAATATACTTTCCTCTCCTAATGACCTCCACTCTCCTCTACCACCCAACAAGCCAAGTGGTGGATGAGTCAGATGTGCGTATTAAATAGCATGGGCAGTGGAAGGCTGGCCAGCACCTTCGCCATTCCATGCGTCCTAAACCTTTGCCCTGCAATCCCCGGCTGCTGCTGCAGCGTGCACACACACACACAATCTCACACACACTCAAACACACACACACATAAACATAAACATACTCATATACTCAAACACACACAAACACATACTACACAGACAAACATACACAAACACAAGCATGCACACAAATATACACAAACATGCATATGCACACTCAAACACACATACAAACATATACACAAAAACATACAAACACATGCTTATACCTACAAACTAAACACATATACATAAACACACACTACACACACAAACATGCCTATATACATAAACATACATATATGCAAACACACTACACACAAACACACACAGACATGCACACATGCGTGTGCACGCACATACACACACACCCCTTTCCACCCGTTGAGGGGTTGGGATATGAGAGAAGACATGAACTTTTCATCTGCACTTCATTACGACAGGCCGTACAATTGTCCTGCAGGATTTTTCGATGCGTGTCATTGAAATTGCTCTAAGATGCACTTGACAACAATAGTTTAATGCTATAAAAATATCCATATGTGCACGTGATGGTTTGCACCTTCTGAAATGTGGTCATCTGTTCCAGGTTTAAAGAATTCAAGATGGCATTATGCCTGAAGGCCTTTTGTTATTAGTTTGCTTCTCAAAGTCATCTTCTGAATCCTGCTGTGCTAAGCATCACCCCAGCTCAGCCCAGTCATACATTTCATTGCTGAGCTCTGAGCCCAGGTTGTCTGGCAGCATTTCTGATTGTAATTAGTCTTGTGCAGTGAGATCACCTTGCTGACCACGAGCAGTGGCTCCCAGCAGTGCAAAGACATGTGTGGGGCCGGCCTGCTTTTGTGACTGCAGCATTCACCCTTCAGGGAACAGACAGTGGCTCTGGCTGTCTCAATGCCACTGGAAGAACTCCAAAGGGCGCCTGGAGGACTGGCATGGGCTTTCAGTTCTGTCCCTTACGTGTGTGTGACCTTGGTCACGTTATGCATCTCTCTGCCCCTCGGTTCTGTGAGCTGGGCATAGTTAACACTTGCTTTTGAGGTCTTGTGAGGAATAAATGAGACATTGTACTGAAACAGCTACGCTGATTTTACAATTCTCAGTTCTGCCTCATGAATGAAGTAGATTTCATTTCATTATGACTGACATAAAAAAATTAGAATAGATATTGGGTATAAAGTTTCTTTATGGGGTGATGAAAATGTCCTAAATTAGATTGTGATAACAATTGTACAACTCTGGAAATGTAGGAAAACCCACTGAGCTGTGTACACTTTAAATGGGTGAATTTTGTGGTATATAAATCATATATATATGTATTTTTGAGACGGAGTCTCGCTCTGTCACCAGGCTGGAGTGTAGTGGCGCGATCTCTGCTCACTGCAACCTCCGCCTCCCGGGTTCAAGCGATTCTCCTGCCTCAGCCTTCCAAGTAGCTGGGATTACAGGTGCCTGCCCCAGTGAATTTTTGTATTTTTAGTAGAGACAGGCTTTGGCCATGTTGGCCAGGATGATCTCAATCTCTTGACCTTGTGATCCACCTGCCTTGGCCTCCCAAAGTGCTGGGATTACAGGCATGAGCCACTGCGCCTGGCCTATAAATCATATCTTAATAAAGTTGGTTATAAAATAAAGTGCCCTTAAAAAAACATCAAGCTCTACATTTGGGATTCATGAACTTTAGTATGTATGTTAGACCTCAATTAAAAAATTTGGCTGCGCATGGTGGCTCACACCTGTATCCCAGCACTTTGGGAGGCCGAGGGGGCAGATCCCTTGAGGTCAGGACTTGGCAGAGTAGCCTGGCCAATATGGTGAGACCCTGTCTCTACTAAAAATACAAAAAATTAGCCAGGTGTGGTGGTGAGCGCCTGTAATCCCAGCTACTTGAGAGGCTGACAGGGAGAATTGCTTGAACCCAGGAGGCAGAGACTGCAGTGAGCTGAGATTGTGCCACTGCACTCCAGCCTGAGTGACAGAATGAGACTTCATCTCAACAACAAAAAAAATAGATATAGGCAGGGCGTAGTGGTGCACACCTGCAGCCCCAGCACTTTGGGAGGCTGAGGTGGGAAGGTCTCTTGAGGCCAGGAGTTTGAGACCAGCCTGGATAACACAGCGAGACTCTGTAGCTACAAAAAAAAAAAGATAAAAATAAAAAAATTAATTGAGTGTAGTGGTGTGCAGTGCACACATGTAGCCCTACCTACTCGGGAGGCTGAGACAGGAGGATCGCTTGAGCCCAGGAGTTCAAATTTGCAATGAACTATGATCACACCATTGCACACCAGTCTGGGAGATGGAGCAAAAACCTGTCTCTAAAAAATGAAAAAGAAAAAAAAAAAAGACATAAGAAATAGAATAGAAAATAGCAGAGTGTCTCACATGTAGTAATAGTTAACATCATTTTCATGAACTATATGTGTAAATGTGTGTGTATGCATGTGTGTGTGTGTGTGTGTGTGTGTATGGGGCTGCAATAAAAATGTGTTTCTTACAGAGGCTGTTGCTTTAAAATGTCCATTAGCTTAGTGCCTACCTAGTCAGAGTAGACATTTAACAATGGTTATTTATACCCCTTCTCCCCTTCCTTTCCAGAAATGCAAATGAAGAGGAAGAGCACACCCATATTCAGTAATTGACTTTGACTTCAGAATGTTGGCCTGTTTTCTGACATAAGAGAGCAGAAACTCTGACTAGCTGGAGGAGCCCCATTACCACCCCCCTTCTGTGTGTATATGTACACACACGTGAATGCACACAATTAAATCAGGCTCTTTTTTCTAGTTAAATAAACCCCACACTTGCCAAAGGAACAAATAGTTGGCTTATTCCCAAAGAAAATGTGCCTCTGGGCTTCTGGTTTTGGAGGGTTTGCAGTGTTTACTTTGCAGCAATCTCCACTTGACTCCTTCCCTCTTTCATTTGGTTGTAAATACCACAATTTAAACTAGCTACCTGCTGCTGTGACCCTGGGTGGGAGGTTGTCTTGACAGATGTGGCAGGCTTCCCTGACCCCTTCCTCCTCTAGGTAAGTGTGGAGTGGAGGAGGGTGGGCAGGCCTGCCCATGAGCAGGAACATGGCTGTCGGGGTGGGGGCGGGGTGAGTGTGGGTCAGGGACGGCAGCCACTGCCATGAGCAGGACGTGGACTTTGTGCTCAGTTAAGGTAAATAGATGAAGTCATCCAGTGCCTGGTGACCTTTTGAAGATGACGCAGTATAAATAGCCTTGGGAAGACTCTTTCATCAGGGATGAAACACTTGTGTTTCTGTTGCTTTCTGATGATTATTTCCCTTTGATTGTTTGCCCCTGTGACACATTTCAGTAACTACCAGATGGGCCTTGGGTGGATGTGTCCAATGGGCAAACCAAGTTGGGAATGACAGGACTGGCAGCTGCCTCCTCACGGAAATCTGGGAAATCAGGGAATCGAATCAATTGAAGAATTCTTAGACTTTACTCTGGTTTTGTAAGTTATGGGTTTAAATTTCCTTTCACATTGTAGATAGAGTTAGACAACTACTAATTTGTGGCCATATTACAACTGATTAGGGTAAAGGGTTAGTCTCTGATAGTAACCAGCTACCTTGGAAAGGCCATGCCAACTCTTTTAGGTCACCTAGCTTTCATCAGTGCCTAAAGGGGAAGTTTCTACCAAGTAGATGGCATATGCTATGTAGCAGATGGTAGAGGGTATGTGGTAGATAGTGGATGGTAGATATTAGATGGCTGATAGTATATGGTAGATGGAGGATGGCAGATAGTAGATGGTATATGCTGGATGGTATATGGTAGATGGTGGATGGTGAATTGAATATGACAGAGGGTAGATGAAGGATGGTGGATAGTAGACGATAGATGGTTGATGATAGACAATAGACGGTAGATGGTAGGTGGTAGATGGTGGGTGGTATATGATGGATGGTGGATGGTAGATGGCAGTGGTATGTGGTAGATGGTAGATGGTGCATGATGGTGGATGGTAGATGGTAGATGCTGAATGATACTTGGTATATGCTAAATGGTGTGTGGAATATCGTAGATGGTGCATGGTAAATGGTGGATGGTAGATGGTAGATGGTGGATGATAGGTAGTATATGGTGAATGGTATATGGAATATGGTAGATGGTGGATGGTAGATAGCACATGGTGAATGGTAGATGGTGGATGATATTGATGGATGGTGGACAGCAGATGGCAGTGGTATGTGGTAGATGGTAGATGGTGCATGGTAAATGGTGGATGATGGTGGATGGTAGATGGTAGATGGTAGATGATGGATGATATATGGTATATGGTAAATGGTATATGGAATTTGGTAGATGGTGCATGGTGAATGGTGGATGATGGTGGATCATAGATGGTGGATAATGGATGATACGTGGCATATGGTAAATAGTATATGGAATATGGTAGATGGTGCATGGTAAATGGTGGATGATGGTGGATCATAGATGGTAGATGGTAGATGGTGGATGATAGGTGGTATATGGTGAATGGTATATGGAATACGGTAGACAGTGGATGGTAGGTCGTACCTGATGAATGGTAGATGGTGGATGGTGGATGGTAGATAGCATATGGTAGATGGTAGATGATATATGATGAATGGTATACGGAATATGGTGGATAATAGATAGTGGATGGTAGACAACAGATGGCATATGGTGGGTGGTGTATGATGGATGGTGGATGGTAGATGGGAGATGATATATGGTATATGATGAATGGTAGATAACGGATGGCAGATGGTATATGGCAGATGGCAGGTGGTATATATGGTAGATGGTGAATGGTATATGGAATATGGTGAATGGTAGATGGTGGATGGTAGATGGCTGATGATTGATAGCAAAAGGTATATGATAATAGATAGGGTCCAGATTTTAAAGTCCAGCTGCCCAGTGAGAACGCTTGTTCTGCCTCTCACTTGCACCACAATCTTTGTGCCTTGGTTGCTACAGCTGCAAAATAATAGCCCCTCACTTGTGGGATTTGTTTTGTTATGGCAAAATTTTTATAACATAAAATTTTTTATTTTCACACTAAGTGGACCGTTCAGTAGGATTAAGTACATTCACATTATTGTACATCATGATCACCATCTATCCATAGAACTCTTCGTCTTCCAAAACTGAAACTCTGTACCCATTAAATGGTAACACCTCATTTCCCAGTCTCCCCAGCCCCTGACAACCACCATTCTACTTTGAATCTCTATGAATTTGACTACTCTAGGTACCTTATGTAAGTGGAATCTTACAATATTTGTTCTTTTGTGACTAGCTTATTTCACTTAACATAACGTGTTCAACAGTCACCCAGGTCGTAGCATGTATCAGAATGTCCTTCTTTTTTAAGGCTGAATAATATTCCATTGTATGGACATAACAATTTTATTTATCCATTTATCTGCTGATGAACATGTGATTGTTTCCCCTTTTGGTTGTTGTGAATAATGCTGCTATAAACATGAGTGTACAAATACGTGTTCAAGTCCCTGCTTTCAATTCCTTTGGATGTCTACTCAGGATATCCAAACTTGATGGGGTAATTCTATGTTTAATTTTTTAAAGAACTAACATACTGTTTTCTACAGCGGCCGTACCATTTTATATTTTCACTAACAACACACAAGGGTTCCAGTTTTCTCCACACCTTTGCCAACACTTGTTATTTTCCGGGGATTTAAACATTTATTTATGATAGCCTCTGTGATTTTGGTTTTGAAGGCTAGATGACAGAATGTACAAAAAACACTTAGCCTGTAGTCTCAGCTACTCATGAGGCTGAGGTGGGAGGATCGCTTGAGCCTGGGAGGCAGAGGTTGCAATGAGCTCAGATGGAGCCACTGCACTCCAGCCTGGGTAACAGAGCAAGATCCTGTCTCAAAACAGTTAACAAAAAGAAAGAAAGTAAGAGAGAGAGGGGGAGGGGGGAGGGAGGACGGACGGACGGAAGGAAGGAAGGAAGGAAGGAAGGAAGGAAGGAAGGAAGGAAGGAAGGAAGGAGAAATANGGAAGGAAGGAAGGAAGGAAGGAAGGAAGGAAGGAAGGAAGGAAGGAGAAATAAACACACTTAACATAAGGCCTGGCTCAGTAAATGATAGTTGACCTTACTGTTTCGGGTGCTGCTTCTCTTTCTGCAGAAGTAACTTAACTGTGAATCTTCATTATAGATTAACTTCTCCCTCTCCTCTCTCAGGCAAAGACTTTATGCTGTTACATTGTCTAAGACAGGATGCTGTATGCGCTTTTAAATTGGAAAGGAAAACAAGCTATACAGAAAAGAAAACAAACTGTAACTAATTAAATTGTTGTAACTCATAAACCCAGCCTTGTATGGAAAATGTTATAGTCCTACTAAACTTTGTTTTGCCTGTATAAGCAAGACAGCTTTTAACTTCATAGAGCTCACCCCATTTCTGTGGGGTCTGTTTCTGTTCAGTTTACCTGAATGGCCATTCTCAGCTTTGCGCTTGAATAAACTCTTTAAAACTGGATTCTGATCATTTTGATTATTTCATGTTGACTATATATATAAAATACACCCCAAGAAACATGGTCCTAGGAAGTTCATATCCTTTGTCATTTTTATTTTGAGATATTTGAAATAAATTTAAACTTTAGAGAAGAGATTCAGGAATAGTACAAAGAACTCCCATATCCCCTTCACTCACCAATTATTGACAGTTTGCCAGATTTGCTTCCTCTCTCTCCAAATATATATATATTATATTTATATATTTTTATTAACATATAATGTTAACATATATTTATATTAATATATAAATAAATATATTTATTTATAAATATATGTATTTTTTTTCTATTTTTCTATTTTTTTCTATTTTTTCTCTTTTCAGTAGAGACGGGATTTCACCATGTTAGTCAGCATGGTCTCGATCTCCTGACTTCGTGATCCATCCATCTTGGCCTCCCAATGTGCTGGGATTACAGGCATGGCCACTGCGCCCAGCCTGATTTAATTTTTTATATTAAAATTTTAAATCCCTGTTTAATGTATCCTGGTGTAAGATGTGAGGTGTGAATTCAGCTTCATTTCCCCCCCCAGATGGTTATCCAATTGTTCTAACACCATCTTTTATGCACTGCTTTGAAGTGCTACCCTTTTCATATACTAAATTATCTCTTCTGCTTATGTTTATTTATGGGCTTTTTATTCTGTCCCATTTATCTGCCTGTGTGTTTCTCATCAACACCATTTCAACGATTAGTTGCAGAATGTCAGTGTTTGTCCGGGATGACCCATTATTACTCTTCTTTTTCAGAAATTTCCTGACTACCTTGCTTGTTTATTTCTACATATGATTTTTAGTATCAGCTTATCTAGTTAAAAAATCTCATTATTTTATAGGGATAGTTTATTTATGGGCTATTTACTTATGGAGTAAGTTAGGGAGAAATGACATTTATGGTGTTTCCTACTCCATGAATATGATATGTCTTATTATTTGCTCAGGATTTTTTTATGTGTTCAGTAGTAACTTTATTTATTTATTTATTTATTTAGAGACAGAGTCTCTCTCTGTCACCCAGGCTGGAGTGCAATGGCACAGTCTTGGCTCACTACAACCTCCACCTCCCAGGTTCAAGCAATTCTTCTGCCTCAGTCTCCCGAGCAGCTGGGATTACAGGCACCCACCATCATGCCAGGCTAATTTTTATATTTTTAGTAGAGATGGGGTTTCACCATGTTGGCCAGACTGGTCCTGAACTCCTGACCTCAGGTGATCCGCCTGATTCAGCCTCCCAAAGTGCTGGGATTACAGGCATAAGCCACCCCGTGCGGCCCCAATAGTAACATTTTAAAGTTTTTATTTCATGTAGATCTTAATCGTTTCTTGTTGAGTTTATTTCTAAGTAGTTTTTCTTTTTTTATTGTGAATTACTCTTTAATCTATCTTCTAACTGGTTGTGATTTGTATTTATTGAAGGATATTGAATTATTTCTCCAAATTAATTTTCAAAGCAGTCACCTTACTGAATTTCTTATTTGTGAAATAAGCACACTGAGTGAATATTTGAATCATTAGAAATTAATTTTTTTCTCTTTTAACATTTATTCATACAGTACATTCTTTATACTGGTCAGTTCGAGTTTTCTTGTGCAGTGACTAATGTTGAGTACTTTTTATTTTGGCAGAACTTATCAGCCAGTTTGTCACTGATGTCTCTCCAGATGTGTGATGTTTTAGGAGTTTTATGTTATTTATGTCAACGCCATTATTTTGTGTCAAATCAGCACAAAATTTAAGTATTTTTCCAGTGAATTCAGTGATGCATTCTTTTTTTACCAGTTGAATTATAAAAAACACAAGAGCCTATTCATTATAGTCCATTACTTCTACTAGAGATCTATTTCTTCTTATTTAATGAACTATTGCATTTCATGTAGTCTGAAATTTCTTTTAGTTACAGTTTCCTTGTTGATAAGAAAATAATTTTCATCAATTTCTTTGCTTCTAATTGTTGCTGTTGTTTCATATTCCATTAATTTTGTATATGGGTTTTTCTGTTAGTTTTTTTTTTTTTTTTAAACAAATAAGCTTAAAGACGAGCAAAGAAAATCCCTTTTATATATGTCCAAATCGGGAATATGTAATTATGTTCCAAAACATCTTTCAATTACAGTCATAATGGTATATTTAAGATATAACAAGATTTTGAATCAACATTTTGCTTTTTGTTTGTGTTCAGGTTTCTCTTTTCTGTCTCTGAAAATACATTTTAGAGACATTAAAAAAACGTTGTTTTGTCATGTTGCAGGTCTCGAATAGTGCATTTTAGGATTCTGATGAGAGCTAGGGACTCATTCATTTGAGTTTAGTGGTTTGCAGTCACTTCTGTGCACAGTCAATTGCTGCTGGCTGTCCTGGTCAATGTCTTACTGCCCATCCCCACTGCTGACCACAGGGGCGCAGAAACTGGTCCGATGGCCACTGCTCCAATGCTACTAGGCAAGATGGGAAGTGTGAGGAAGTTAAAGTCAAAGTAAGAGAGAGTAGTCCTCACTGGTTGCAGTTAAAATCTATAATTTTTACAAATTATCAATAACATACGAACACATGAACACATCACTGGAGCCCTTCACAGGCCTCTGAAGGGAGGATGGCATGGGTGAAGGGCTGAGGCATCGGCCTCTCTAGCTCTAAAGACTGCCTCTGCTGACTGTACCTGCATGGGCCTCATGGCTTCTTTAGTTTCTCTTAGAGAATCAAAGGTCCTTTGTTGACTTTTAATCATGAAACTCCATCTCAATTAGGTCATCAGAATGTTCAGGTCCAGGTAATAAGAAAACTTATAACTTGATACAAAGTTACACCAGCTGGGGCCTTCTGCAATTCAGAACCTGGGATGAGGTTCTAAGCTGGTTGTTCTGAGAAAAAAAATTTTTTTTTGGACATGGAGTCTTGCTCTGTCAACCCAGCCTGAAGTGCAGTGGCACGATCTCAGCTCACTGCAACCTCTGCCTCCAGGGTTCAAGGGATTCTCCTGCCTCACCCTCCTGAGTAGCTGGGATTACAGGTGTGTGCCACCACACCCGGCTAATTTTTAAAATATTTTTTGGAGAGACAGGTTTTCACCACGTTGGCCAGGCTGGTCCGAACCCCTTACCTCAAGTGATCTACCTGCCTCGACCTCCCAAAGTGCTGGGATTACAGGCATGAGCCACTGCACCCGGCCTTTAAGAATAAATTTTATTTTACATTTATTTGATATGTATAGTAAATTTAATTTAATCAATTTTAGTTGATTCTCTTATTTTTTTTTTTTCAGGTAAACAATGAAATTGCCTGAAAATACACTTGGCCCTTGAACAACATGAGTTTGAACTGCATAAGTCCACTATACTTGGATTTTCTTCTGCCTCTGCCACCCCTGAGAGAGCAAGACCAACCCCTCCTCTTCCTCTTCCTCCTCAGCTACTCAACTTGAAGACCATGAGGACGAAGACCTTGATGATGATCCTCTTCCACTTAATGAATAGTAAACACATCTTCTCTTCCTTATGATTTTCTTAATAATATTTTTCTTTTCTTTAGCTTACTTGATTGTAAGAATACAGTATCTAATACATATAACATACAAAGTACATGTTAATTGACTGTTTATGCTATTGCTAAGGCTTCTGGTCAACAGTAGGCTGATAGAAGTTAAGTTTTGGGGGAGTCAAAAGTTATACTCAGGTTTTCACCTGCTCTGGGCTGAGTCCCCCTAATCCCCACGCTGTTCAGATTTCCACTGTAATGGTGATTTTGTGTATCCTTTGTTGCTTTTATAGATCCCATTTCTTTCTCTTGTCTAATTGTTTTGACTAGTGTATAGAAAGAAAAGAGTTAACACAGGTGACCTGAAATTGCTCTCTTTAGAAAGGCCTCCTGGCAAGGTTGGCCCTTGGCTGGTGTCTGGAAACTTAGATTTTGGGAGGGGTTCCACCATTAACTGACTGATAAGAGTGACTCACTGTTCCTGAATGGCAGAAACAGTACAGTTGGTACTGAGTGTCTCTTTCCTTCTGGGATTCTCAAATTCAGGTATTTGTCAGGCAGAAGTGCTGTGTGACCAAATCCCAGTACAAACTCTGGGTTTTGAGTCTTTTTTTTTTTTTTTTTTTTTAAGAGATGGGACCTTATTCTGTTGCCCAGGCTGGAGTGCAGTGGCCAGTCTCGTCTCATTGCAGCCTCGATCTCCTAGGCTCGAAGGATCCTCCCTGCTCAGCCTCCCGAGTAGCTGGACTAGAGTTGTATGCCACCACTCTGGGCTAATTTTTTTATTTTTTGTAGACAGGAGATGGAATTTTGCCATGTTGCCCAGGCTGATCTTGAACTCCTGGGCTCAAATGATCCTCCTCCCTTAGCCTCCCAAAGTGCTGGGATTATGGGTGTGAGCCACCCTGCTCAGCAGGGTACTGAGTCTTTAATGGGCTTCCCTGGTGGGCAGCATCTTGAATGTGTTGTCACAACTCCTTGTTAGGGGAATGACCCCCCGGGTGAGGACCCTTGGAACCTCGTGCCTGATTCCCTCTTGAGCCTCCCCATGACCTCTTCCTTTTGCTGATTGTGCTTGCTACCCTTTTGCTGTAATAAATCTCAGCCGTGAGCACAGCTGTCTACTGGGTCTTGTGAGTTCTCCTGGTGAATTCATCTAACTCGAGGGTGGTCTGCCCCTGACAAAGCGAGACACTCCATTTGTGGTGGAGACACATTGAAATGGAGAGAAATGCCCTCGTCCTGCCCATACTGCAATGATTAGCTCACAGATGGCACTCTCTGAAGGTACTACTACTTGCCTGCTGTTCCGCTGAAGCATGTTTCAGAGCCATCAACCTCATCTGGGGTGCCTGTTAAAATGCAAAGCTTGTCTCCCACTCCTGAAGTTTCTGATTGAGGAGATCTGAAGAGCCAGGGCCTGCGTGCTGCAGGCTAATCAGCACCACAGAGGTCTAGACTCAATGGTTCCCAGACTCTATGGTCCCTAGTCACAGCCCAGGCAGTTGCCTTTATCTTTACTTGGAGGCTTGTCCCAAAGGGTTTCTCTTCCTATCCTTTTTCTCAGCTTACCTCCTCTAGCCCATAGCTGGCAAAGTCCATCAGGATGGAGGTCTGGGGGCAACGACAATTCCCTGTGACATCCACTTAAAAATCACTCCTCTCCACAGATTCCTGCCTTCATATATCCAGCTTACTAAACTCTCCTGTCACTGTAGACATATGCTACATTCAGGACTGAAAGGTCGTCTCAATTCCCTGATGGGACCCAGGAGCCAGTCATCAGCAGCTCCAACTCCGACTACTCACTTTCTCCTTCCTCCGAGGTGGCCAGACTCTAAAATGCCCAAAGGTGCAGTGCTGGTTGACGCTGCCTAAGACCTACCCTGGGACCCCATTTATACCTGGCTAAGGAGGTTCTTTTTAATTCAGGGATTATGAAAAGTGGAAAGTTCACATGGAAAGTTCTCTCCAAGATGAAAGCCATCTTCAATGGTGATTAATCGTGGTATTGCAATGTGGTGGGGAAGATCTTTGACATCAAAGGAAACCATTGAGAAACTGGTAGAAGTATCTGAGTGTCAAGTGATCAGACAGGACTAACTGGGGCCTTGGTTGGGTCCTTGGCAGAGCAGAACATGTTTGATGACTTTCTTAAACCATGGCATCAGTTTCTCATTGTCAGAACCAATAGATTCCTTCTTTCCTCCTTGCCCACAGCTCACTGCAGGCCACTGCCAGAACCAAGCTTCCCCAAAGGGTACTCTCATCACACTATATCACTTCCCTGGCCATAGGCTTCCACTGTCATCAAAACTGGGCTCACCAGCTAGTTTTCAGATCTTTCTATAATTAGGCCATGCTAACCTGTCTATAATTCCTCAATACTATAGTTAAATGTCTTAGTATAGTGCCTAGCATATAGCACATATATACATGCAGATATGTGTGTGAGTGTATATACATCAATCCCCTTTCATGTAGTTATTGCTCCAGAAAGCCCTGGCACAGGTTTGGGCTGTTGTGAAGCTGAGTGTTTCTGGTAGCTTTGGGGCTGTCCTCAAGATGTCCAAGGAGAAACTGTGAGTCAGATGCAGCTAATCTGCAGAGCAGTTGGGTGAGATCCTACGTAGCTGACGTGGAAATGTGCTAATTCATCTCCACCAAAGCCTGTCCTTTACAGCCATTCCAGACTTACCAATGGAGGGAGACTTAGGCACTTCTGCAACTGGCAATCAGCAGAGTGAATTTAAATATATATATTTAAATTATATTTAAATTTTAAAATTTAAATTATAAATTATAATTATATTTTTAAAATAGTGCTTTTATTTATAGACGTAATTTATGCTTATTATAAACATTGATAGTCAAAAGTCATTAAGTGGCTGGGTGCAGTGACTCACACCTGTAATCTCAGCACTTTGGGAGGCCAAAGTGGGAAGACTGCTTGGGTTCACGAGTTCAAGAGCAGCCTGGGCAACATAGTGAGACTTCATATCTACTAAAAAAAAAAAAAAAAAATTAACTGGGCATGGCGACATGCACCTGTGGTCGTAGCTACTTGGGACGCTGAGGCAGGAGAATCACTTGAGCCCCTGAGGTTGAGGCTGCAGTGAGCCATGATCACACCACTGCATTCCAGCCTGGGTGACAAAGCGAGACCCTGTCTCAAAAAAAAAGTTATTAAGTAAGAATTTCTCCTGATCCTACTCTTCAGAATTGTCTATTTTTTAATGCTTTCTTGGGAATGCTTTCAAATACTTCGTATGCATATATATGCATATACTTCCTTTTTTCTTGCACAAATGAAATAATCTCATATATACGATTCCTTTTTTTTCACTTATCCACATGCATCATACATTTTCCCTGTTGGCATGTAGAGATAGCTCACATTATTACTATCGTTATTATTTTTTTGAGATGGAGTCTCGCTCTGTCACCCAGGCTGGAGTGCAGTGGCGCGATCTCGGCTCACTGCAAGCTCTGCCCCACCGGTTCACTCCATTCTCCTGCCTCAGCCTCCCGAGTAGCTGGGACTACAGTCCCCTGCCACCATGCCTGGCTAATTTTTAAATTTTTTTTTGGTAGAAACGGGGTTTCACAGTGTTAGCCAGGGATGGTTTCGATCTCCTGACCTTGTGATCTGCCTGCCTCAGCCTCCCAAAGTGTTGGGATTACAGGCATGAGCCACTGCCCCCGGTCATCTTGCATTATTTTAATGGGGCATTGCTTTTGTTGTATTTTACTAAATGGATGTTTTAGCATTTATTTTAGGATTCTCCTCTTTTCAGACTTTTTTTTTTCAGTTCTTTTCCTGTTACAGACAATACTTCAATCAATATTTTTATGCAAAATGTCATTTTACACTTTTGAAAATTTATCTGTAGGAGAAATTCCTGGAAATATAATTGCTAGTTCAAAAATATGCATGCTTACAATTTTCATAGATATTAACAAGCTTCTCTCTAAATACATTTTGCTAATTTATACTCTCACTTATAGCATTTGAGAGAATATCAACATCCTTGGCTACAAGCTGGGGAGGATACATCTGTCTATCTTTACTCTCACACAGTAGAATGGAGTAGTGAAAAGAACACTAAGATAGGAGTCAAGAAATTCATGTAGAGCCCATTTGGTGTGGTACGAAGAACAGAGAGTTGTGGAGACCTAAATACTTCAAATGTATGTATGTATGTATGTATGCATTTATTGAGATGGAGTCTTGCTCTGTCACCCAGGCTGGAGTGCAGTGGTGTGATCTCGGCTCATTGCAACCTCTGCCTCTCGGGTTCAACTGATTCTCCTACCTCAGCCTCCTGAGTAGCTAGGATTATAGGTGCCTGCCACCGTGCCTGGCTAATTTTTGTATTTTCAGTAGAGATGGGGTTTTGCCATGTTGGCCAGGCTGGACTGGAACTCCTGGTCTCAAGTGTTCCACCTGCCTCGGCCTCCCAAAGTACTGGAATTACAGGTATGAGCCGCCATGCCCAGTACCAAGACTTCAATTTTAATTGTGACTCCACTATCCACTAATGTGGTGAAGCTGGGACAGTTTACTTAATCACCCTGAGCTGCAGTTTTCTCCGCTATACAAGTGGGGATAATGCTCCACTACAGTGCTACAAAGGTTTAATGAGATCATGTATATAAAAGGCAGACTGTTATGTGTTTGCCAATTCTCATTTCAGTTTACTCTTCCTAGCCTACATTTCCCAGCCTCCCTTGCAGTAAGGTGGGACCATGTGACTGGGCTCTGGCCAATTGCATGTGGGCAGAGAATCCACAGGGTTGAACCCATTCCCAGCCTCTGTCCCTTCCTCTGGAGCAACAGGGACCATGTGTTGAGATGGTGGAGGACAGAGGAACCCAGCCTGTGCCCTGTGTGGAGGAGCTATTCTCTGCACTCTGCCAACATGGGACTTGGATTATACTTGATCAAAAAGTATTTATGTATTTATTTATTTTTGAGACAGTCTTGCTCTGTCACCTAGGCTGGAGTGCAATGGCATTATCTTGGCTCACTGCAACCTCTGCCTCCCAGGTTCAAGTAATTCTCCTGCCTCAGCCTCCCAAGTAGCTGGGATTACAGGTGCCCATCACCACACCCAGCTAATCATTGTATTTTTAGTAAAGATAGGGTTTCACCATATTGACCAGGCTGGTCTTGAACTCCTGACCTTAGGTGATCTGCCCGCCTCGGCCTCCCAACGTGCTGGGATTACAGGCGTGAGCCACCGTGCCTGACCCAAGAAATAGACTCTTGTTGTGTTAAGCCATTGAGGTTCCAGAGCTGGTGGTCAGTGCACTGTAGCCAAGCCCACCTTCACCGGTACAAGGGCTTCATCATCATTGCAGGTGTTCTGCAAGCATATGTGCTCTTTCTAGGATCTAAACTGGATCTGTGGCTATGTAGTGACCTCGGGGAAGTTTCTTTCTGAAGGCCTCAGCATTCTCATCAATTAAATGGGAATGCTGAGCTTGATGTCCTTCCCAGCTCTTATACCTGATGGCTTAGAATCATTGGAGAGCAGGGTAGAGTCTAAGTCCTTGGTGCCTTGGGCACGGTGAGACAAGGTAGCAAGCGTAAGAAGCCATGTTTGCTCGTTTCTGCTTGCCGGGAGAATTTCTCAAAGCCCCTGGCTCTGTGACGAGGTTCAGTTTTCTGGAAAGATTCTTTAAAGACAAAACAGGATACAGCATACAGTCCCCCACCCCTCTTGCCTGAATCACTACATTCCTTAAAAGATAAATGACCCTAGTCCTCGTCTTTTCTTCCACATAAGATAAGGAGTGACGGGGCTAGTGGTTATGCTTCTGTAATTTGTAACCAGATGTACTTTTACACCCAGACTTTGATGTGATTTTGCTTCAATGTAACTTCTGAGCAAATAGGATGCAATTTTGCATGTACTGTATAACCCCCAGTACCTGTATATAAGCAGTGGACTGAAATACTGTACCAGAGCAGTCTGATAGGCCAGTCTGACAGGCGTTGCTCTGTTGTTCAGTAACACCTCTAAATAAATAAAACTAACTTTAATTCTTTAAAAGCTTGACTTTTTTGTTTCATCAACAGCATAAATGCCCATAAACCTCACCAGCAAGGCAGTATATTGTGGGGTTATAAGCATGGATGTCAGAGTCAGGCTTTGTAGTTTCATATCCTACCTACCCACCCCTGCCCTGATAGAAGCTGTGTGAATTTAGGCAAGTGATTCAACTGTCGTTGCCTTACTTTTCCTTTTTTTTTTTAGATGGAGTCTCGCTGTGTTGCCCAGGCTGGAGTGCAGTGGTGCGATCTTGGCTCACTGCAAGTTCCACCTCCTGGGTTCACGCCGTTCTCCTGCCTCAGCCTTCTGAGTAGCTGGGACTGCAGGTGCCTGCCCCCATGCCCGGCTAATTTTTTGTATTTTTAGTAGAGATAGGGTTTCACCATGGTAGCCAGGATGGTCTCAATCTCCTGACCTCGTGATCTGCCTGCCTTGGCCTCCCAAAATGCTGGGATTACAGGTGTGAGCCACCGAGCTCGGCCTCACTTTTCCATTTTTGTTTTTGTAGTTTTCCTCTGATAGATCTTGCGCATGTTTTGTTAGATTTGTACCTAAGTGTTACATTTTGGAGGGTGCTAATTGCTGGGAAGTTTTTCACATGGCCTCAGACTGATCCAGTTCTTCCCCCTTTCTTGTTTGGAGTTCTCAATGCTGGGAGTTCTCATGCTGGGAGTACAACATGCCAAGATAAGGAGGAGCTGGTTGGAACAGTCAGGCTTCGTTCCTGTTTCCCCTAAGAGCAGGATGTCCTTCAGTGCTTTAGCCTAGCATGTCGTGTTCCCCTGCAGGGGATAAAACCCAAGGTAGGCTGCTTTCTGGGATTCCTTGGCTGTGGTGCAAGTGGGGTCACGTGCAGTCGAGTCTCCATCCACCCTGGGCAGCTTTTCTGAGCTTTGGGGGACTGGCTTGTCATGAATCCTAGGCTTCCATTGTCCCTTACCGCCTATCTGTGAGTAATAGACCTGTTTTGTATGACTTGCATGCATGAGTGTTCTGTCTCACTGGACTTGGGCAAATAATCATTGCACAGTAAACTTGCTTCACAGTACTATAAACAGTATTATGTTTTTAATATCAGATTCCACTTGTTCATTGCTGAGTCATAGGAAAGCAATCGACTTTTGTATATTAATCTTGTATCTTACGACCTTGCTACAGTTGGTTTTTTTAGTTTCAGATTTTTGTTGTTTCTGTTCTTTCAGATTTTCTACATAGACAATTCCGTCATCTGCAAGCAAAACCAGTTTTATTTCTTCCTTCTTATTCTTATACTTTTTATTTCCTTTTCTTTTCTTATTGCATTAATGAGGACTTCCAGTATGATACTGAAAAAGAGTGGTGACAGGAGATCCATTATTTTTTAAATGAAGACAATGATGGACTCTACCTAATAAGACTCTTTTGAGACTCAAGGAACTAGCACATGTAAAGTGCTTAAATGAGACCTGGAACTTAGTGTTAGGTAAATGTTTGTTAAATAAATAAATTACTTAGAACTCCCTGTGTCTAGATAATTCCTAGACTTGGTGACTTCACTATGTCCAACTTCAGGCAGGGTGCTCCAGTCAGGTAAGAGAGCTGGGGACAAGGGAGTTAGGTCTGATAAGCTATCCTGCCCAACTGGTTCCTTGCCAGACCTATGCATCACAAGGAGGGGAAATGACCCAGACTCGTTACAGAAACTCCCTTTATTGTTTCCAATTAGAGGTGAGAATGGAAGCCAGAGCTCCTTTCTTCACTTAATTTTCTTTTCTTTTTACTTTTTAGAGATGGGGTCTTGCTGTGTTGCCCAGGCTGGAGTGCCGTGGCACAGTTATAGCTCACTGCAGCCTCAAACTCCTGACTTCAAGCAATCTTCCCACCTCAACTTCCTGGAGTTTGTCTTTTGGCCACAATCAAGAGACTTGGAAAGTGGTAGAAGAGTCTTGCTCACTTAAGGAAAACTCTTTAGGAAGGACTTGTAGATGACATCACAGAATCTTGAGATGATTGGGGTTCATCCTTAATTTGCATTGTCACTGGGCAACCATCAGCATTGCACTGGCACAGGGCAAGTGTGTGCCACCTCTGCTGCTGGGGAATTGAGAGTGTAATAAGTTAGAATTATTGAATTCAGCAAAATACCTTTACAAGGGTGCCATTCTCAGTCCAGTACGCTGAAGATGGCAGCGATGGAGCAACTGTCTCTTCATCTCTGGATTTGAGGTAATGCAGCAGAAAAGAAGCCAGACAGGCCCAAGCTGAAATCGCAATTGCATCACTGAGCCTTTGTGTTGTCTTGAGAAAGTTCTTCTACAAATATCAGAATCCTCATCTGTGGAAAAAAAAAAAAAAAAAAAAGAGGCACTATTTCATTGCTTGGGTGGCGGCTATGACAGAGCCTGTGTGCTCAGGATGGTGGGGAGTAAACGGGGCTTTTAGGGTGGAGGAGAGCCCCTGAGCTGGTTGCCAGCATTTCTGCGTCTCTGCTGAGCCAGGAGTTAAGCTTCTCAAGCAGTAAGCCTCTAAGAGACACATTTACAGAGGCAGAAGGTACTCAGATATACACGTGCCGAATGTGAGGGCATGCTTCAGTGTGAGCAGCGCTGTAAATCGAGAACAGCCTTGCAGCAAAGCATGACTAATTATAGGACTTGGGAACCTTATCAAAGCTCCTTCGTAGCATTCAGATGACTGTGTTAAAGAGACCATTCTAGAATTTTCAGCTGAGTTTCAGAGGCTGAGTGCGACATGCCGTCACTTTGTCCTTCTGGTTTGTACCCACCCCGCCTGAGAGATGCTGTATTTGCACATTTCAGCCCCCGAGCACTGATGGGTGGTGAATATGGAGCCGTGGGGCCAGGGCTGCACTCTCTCCTTTGTTTCTCCCTCACCCTGGGCAAAAAGCTAGCAGGCTTTCCTGTTTCTGACCTGACTGTGTGATCGGAGCTGACTCTGTGAGCATTGTTTTGTTCCTTGGTGGGGCATGAGCTGGTGGGGGGCTGGCAGGGGAGTTGTATTGGTGGCTGGCTGGGTAAGGGGCTCGGAGGGAGGAAAAAGGCAGAGAGAGTGGGAGAGCTCCAGTGTTTGATCTTGGAGCCCCTTCCTCACCCTCCAGGCAGTGCCCCCGCTCCACCCACTTCTTCCTCTCCCAAAAGGCCCTGGCTGGGGCTTGTCTCTGCGCTGCTTCTCTGGAATGACGTTGCCTCATTTTGTCCTCAAGTTAAATGAAAGGTACACATCCAGCACACATATCCCTGGTGGGTTTTCTGGTGTCCAGACCTATTGCCACACAAAGCAGAAGTATAATTTTTGGTTATAAAAGTCCAGAAATTTTTTTCTTTACTTCTTTCCCACTTCTCTCAAGTGTAGGGAGCCCCCATATGTGCCAGAGGAGAGAAATGTCCCCAGTTCCCCAGGCCGCTGGCTCAATGAAGTTCCGGCTGGCACGTTGCTTGGATGGAAAACAGCGTGTTCCACATACAACCTTTGTAAGAAGTGTGACCTCCACGCTGGTGGGGTCCCACTGTCCTGGGGACGCTTATGATGTTCACCTGGGCAATTCTGAGCCCGTGTTCCTGGATAAGTGGCCCTCCACTCTGCCCGAGGCCGGCACCAGGAAGCCACCTCACCACAGTCTCCTGTAGGCACTCTCTGCTGTCCTGTTACGGACCGGAGGAACCTTCAGCATCCCTGAAGTGCATTTGTCTGGGACAGACACCACACTGAAGCCAGCTGCTGTTTATTGAGCACCAACTTTGTGCTAGGGACTCAGGCATGTGATCTCCTCTAGTCCTGGCAACCGCTTTGCCAGGGAGACCCTATTAGGCTCATTTTACAGTGTGGAAGCTGGAGTTCACACAGGCATACTAACTTGCTCCAGATCATGCAACTGGCCCTAAAGCACGCTTCTCCTATAATACTGTCCTGCACACAGGCCCCTGGCGGGGGCACAGGACGGGGTGGGGCAGCAGGCCTCAGAGTTAATGCACAATGTGAAGTGGGAGTCGTTGGATCAGCAGCCCGGAAAATACTGGAAGAGCCACTGCTTAGACCTGTGTGGCTCCTGTTTTTGCTTTCTGCTTTTAAAATCTGTATCCTGAGGCTCACAGTTCTCACCCTAGAATCAATGTGACTGGGAAGTTGTTCTGCTCCAGGCTCTCCTTTCTCATGGACAAAATGGGGGTAAAAAAAACAACAGCAGGACTCTCTGAAAGTTATGCAGCATTAACGTCCAGAAAATATTTACTGTTTTGGAAAGAGTACTAACTGAGGGGCTTTTATATGCTGATAAAAGTAAAATGCACAAAAACCCAAGATAACTCACAAGCTGTGTGTATAATTCAGAACTGAGCTGTAGGAGAGAAAAACAGAAGCCAAATTCAACTAGGGATTCAGGGAGCCTCCCATTATGAGAGAAAACCTTGGACTCCACAGAATTCCATCCCCGTAAAGCAATGGTGAGTGAGTGACAAGCCCTTCAGCCAATGACATTCCACATTGGAAGCAATGACATCATGGAGGCAAAGGCTTATTCATTGTTGGCCTCTGAGACCCAACCCAAGCTACTGGCATGTGTAAAAACTGCTTTTCATTCGCGCGGAGACAGTGCACTCCAGAACAATGCTTTATCCAGCCTCTGGCAACTAACTGCTTCCAAAGACCCTTGTGTGCTTTCTGCTCTACCTAGATGGGGGGTTGTTTTGTGTATTCCACCCTGGGGCAGTTGACAACACGCAGCTCCTGCATTTTGCAGTTGGGTTTCCCCAAGAATCCTGCTCCACCTATTGTGGTTTTTCTAGGGTCGCTGCAGGACAGACACAGTCTGTTGGACCAGGAGCTGAGAAGACCAGGATCAGAAGCAGTTTGCTCATTTGCTTAGCGATCGGAAGTTATGTGTATATTCACCTCTCAAAGCGGCCGCGATCCAGACTTTTGCAGTTTGAAGGCTCTTCTCCTCACGGAAATGTGCCTCCCTGTTTGGGCATAACAGAGGTGGAAAGCGCACTGCAGATTCTACAGGTAGCGGAAGTGGGGGGTGCATTTGTCCTCATGGGCAATTCCAATGAGAGAAGGTCTCCATTGCTGCTCTAGGACAGCATTTCCAGCTGGGAATGGAATCTTCTTTGGCTGAGAGGGTCTGGTTAGAACTACGAAAAAGGGTGATATGCTGCATGCTTGGCCTGTCTGTTATTTTCACATTTTGAGGTCATGTGGCAGTAAAACTTATGAGAGAAAGAAATTCAAGGCCACAGACTTTCTTTTCTCTGTGTATTATTATGCGAGAAAAAGGCCATTGGATTTGAAGTCAGAATCTGTGTCTAAAACAAGCTCCAAAATTACCAGACGTGTGGCTGGGCAAGGCCCCCGGCCTCTTTGGGCCTTAGCTTTCTCAGACATAACAAACTGTTGATAAGAACACCCATCCTACATGGTTGACATGAGGATCAAATATAGTAATTTGTATGAAAGTATTTTGTAAGATATAGCGGACTTTAGTAATGTTATTAGATCAAATCATATGCGATTGCCTATTTTGGAGGTAAAACCAGTTGAACACGAGCAATTTCATATGATTCAACCTACTAGTTATTGTATAGTGCCTGATGCCTAGCTGGGATTCTAGTGGAATCTGCGGTATGCCATGCAGCACCCACTTTCAGAACTTAACATTGATTCCCACAGCTAATGGAACTCTGTGTAGCTGACAGCTCTGGCTCAAGGCTTTCAACTGAAGCTCTTTCTAGGAATTGCCCTCAGTGGTCAAGAGCCTCACTTAAGGCCCTCTCCCCTTCCTGGGGGCAGCCCACATTCAATGACTGGTCAACGAGGGATAAATACCCCTTGCCAATAGGTGGGAAGGGACACCTCTAAACGGCCATCTTAGCTCCAGGGCTTCCTGTGGGGACATTTGTGGCTTTTGTTGTGGCTGCATCAAAGATGAACTCCTTCCTCAGCCCACCCTTGCTTCCTTCTCATCCTCCGCTGGTGTTGACCCCCAGTCAGCTTTCTGCAGGCTAACCTCCATCCTGAGTGTCTGTTTCTTGGGAGCCTGACCTAAGAAAGAGATCACTGAATATTTTTTGAATGACAGATGACAGACTTGGGCACCTGGATGCCTCATGGTATTTAATCAGCTACGTGCCCAGCCCTACACTTGATGCTGTGGACATGGAATATAAGACATCGTCCCTGGGCTCAGTGACTTTACAACCTAATTTGGGAGCAAAGAAGCCTGACACTAATGGAATAGAATCGTAAAGGCAGTTGTTTGCTTATAGCAGGTTTTATTCCTGAAAAAAAGAGGCACTTATAATCATTAATAGTATAACCACTCTTTATTTTAGTAGAAAAAAGGTTTAATATAAAGAATGATGTACTTACAAAATTGTTGGAAATGTTGGGGGGAAAAAAGTCAAGAATAGCTGTTGGATTTGAGGAAATTAGAAAGTGCTAGAGTTGTAGGATGCTACCTCTAGGAAGGCTATCTGCTGAATCAAAGCAGGTAACTCACAGGAGCTCTCCTAGACACTACAAACCCTGTTTCTGCCATCAGATCACACACCTACCCACTGCTGTTAGAGAAGAATAATGCTTTGTCTTTTGCTTTCATCTTCCAAGTATCAGCTACCTGCCAGTGCCTCTCAATGGCAGAAGCTAGACTAGAACCTTCCTGTAAAGAAAGTATAAGACATGCAATTGCTGAAGGCCAGGAGTTCAAGACCAGCCTGGGGAACATGGCAAGACCTGGTCTCTACTAAAAATGAGAAAAAAAAAAAAAAAGAAAGTATAAGACATGCAATTTTCAGGGTACCAGCCCTTGAAAATGTCAGAAGGGTAAGAATAGCAACAGATAGTAGAAGGCAAAAGGCAACAGTCTAGAAAAACTAATGCTTCAATCTGGAGGAGAGACAGGACTGGAGTATTTAAGGGAATTGATGATGTCTTTGCAAGTGAGCGGAGCAATAGGACTAGATCATGCACATTCCAACCTGCCTAGAGCTTTCTGGCTCCAAAGTGCTCACTAAATGCATGACAAATGAATGTAGGAGGGAATGGGTGTGGTATATTCATGGAAGGAGACATTTGAACAGAAAGAGGAGAGTGTATTAAAGATTAGGACATGATGCTCTCTCACATGGTGTTTTACAGCTTTCAAAGTAAGTTCACGTGTGTTAGCTTTGACTTTTTTGAAGTATTGGTAGGGTGGTGTACATTGCTGGGGTGCCTGAAAACAGGCATGAGCGTTTAACTTTAAGCTATTGAAAACAATGACTGGACTGGGCTCAGTGGCTCACTCCTGTAATCCCAGCACTTTAGGAGGATGAGGCAGCGGATCATTTGAGGTCAGGAGTTCGAGATCAGCCTGGCCAATATGGTGAAACCCTGTCTCTACTAAAAATACAAAAATTAGCTGGGGGTGGTGGCGGGCACCTGTATTCCCAGCTACTCAGGAGACTGAGGCAGGAGAATTGCTTGAATCTGGGACATAGAGGTTGCAGTGAGCTGAGATCGTGCCACTGCACTCTAGCCTGGGTAATACAGCAAGACTCCGTTTCAAAAAAAGAAAGAAAACAATATCTGACATTCACTTACTATATGCTTGGCTTTCCATACTTGACCTTGCTTTTCTTTACTGCTCCGTACTGGAGTCAATCATGGCTGAAGTCGTTTCTGTTGTTCATTTTCTACAGAAAAGGAAACTGAAGTTTAGAAATGTTAGGTGACTTGTGACCAAGTCAGAATTTGAACTCAGGGTGACTCACTCCAGGTCCCAGCAATTTAATTTCACTTTGAGCTGCTGCCCAGGGCAAGAGGGGGCTGAATTCCATTTCTCAGGAAGCACGAAATTACTTAGCAAAAAGGTGCTGTTGCCTGAGGCTCTGTGTACCAGAAACTGTTACCTAGCACTGAATACTTGGAGGGCTTGACTGCTCTTTCCTCTCCTTGGTCTCAACTTCGGAATCTATAAAAAGAGGGAATTGTACCGGAAGTGTCAGCTGGCTGTGGTTAACGGGTCGCCTCTGGCCCACTGCCTGTGGCTGTGGGTGCGGTTTGTCAGCACATGTGCTTACTTCCTGCTTATGGTGTTTTCGCTTTACAGTGGCAGAGTCTAGTAGTTGTGACAGGGATCATATAGCCTGCAAAGCCTCCACATTTACTCTCTGACCCTTTACAGACACGTTTGCTGACTCCTGGCTGAGAGGGTCTAGCCAGGCTCTCCCAGGTTGGTACTCTGGGATTGTAACATCAGTGCTTAAATTCCCAGGTTAACTGTCAAGCCCCTGCCTGTGGCCCATTTACTTCAAGAAATATTTCTACCAAATCCCTTTGCAGAAGCTCCCTTGCGGTGTGTGAGACCCACAAAATTGCTGACCATCCTTGTTGTCCACAGCCCACTGCACCCAGGCAGCCCAGAGAAGGGAGGGGAGGATATCCTGTTTCCAGGAACTGAAATCCAACACCATGCACCTGTCCTCTATCACGTGTAGAAAGTAGGCCCCCTGATGAATACCCATGAAGCTTCCTACAATTGGCAGATGCAGGGAACCCAGGTCCTAATATCCTCGTGATCCTTGGGAGGCTGAGCCTGCAGGAGAGGGTGCCAGGCCAAGGGGACCTGAGCTGGGATGGTCCTGGCTGGGCCAGTCCTTGCTTGGCACTGCTGCTATGTCCACAGCTGAGGCAGCAACGGTGGCCTGAGGCTAAAAAGTGGACCGTCTGGTTTTGCAGGTACCTGTAGTCTTCCACGTTAGTTTCTGATAAACTCACCTGTGGCAGAAATTGCTCAGGTAATTCCAGTGTCTGCTCCCATCCCCAGGTCGGCACCTGGACAGCACCCCTTTTGTGTAAGCATAAAGAACCTCTCTTTCCACTGATGATGCTTATTGTAGATTTAGTCCCCAGATAATAATAAGGTGGGGGAAATCTCTTAACAAATTGAAGAAACAAAAGATAGAAAGTCAATACCTTAACTTAGAAAAGGTAATACATCAGAAAACTTAGAGCAAATACGCTGCTAAGGGACAAGTTTGACCTTCACTCCCTTTAAGTGTGAAAGCAAGACCACACTCTTCCGTCCAGGACTGCCCCATAACATAGTCCTGAAGGGCTCAGCCAACAGTGCAAGATGTAAAAAGGAAAGAGCAGAAGAGTGGGAAGTGAAAAGATAAAAATATCATGATTTGCAGACTATGGGATCATCTGTAAGAAAAAACCAAATGGAGTTTATAAAATCATTGAAGACTAGAAAAACTTACAAAAATCATTTATAGCATTTCCCTTTACCACCAAAAGTCAATAAGAGAATAATAATAAGATGACGACTCCCAGCAGTGATAAAAATTATATCGTACGTAGGAATTAAATTAAAGAATACTTAAGATCTAGGTGGGGCGCGGTGGCTCACACCTGTAATCCCAGCACTTTGGGAGGCCGAGGTGGGCGGATCATTTGTGGTCAGGATTCCAAAACCATCCTGGCCAACATGGTGAAACTCCATCTCTACTAAAAATACAAAATTAGCCAGGCATGGTGATGTATACCTGTAGTCCCAGCTACTCAAGAGAGTAGCTTGAATCTGGGAAGCAGAGGTTGCAGTGAGCCGAGATTGGTGACTGCATTGTAGCCTGGGTGACAGAGTGAAACTCCATCTCAAAGAAAAAAAAAGAAAAAAGAATACTTAAGACCTGTATGGAGAACAAATTTAAACTCTTTTAAAGGGCATTTTAAAAAAGATCTAAATAGAGGAACATTTCACGCTCTCAGCTGGGTTAGTGTAATATTATAAAGATATCTATTCTTCCTCAAACTGATGTATAAATTTAATGCTACACCAATCAAAATTAATGCCAAACTTCTTGAGGAATTTGAAAAGATCATTTTAAAATGTATATGGAAGAATAATGTCCATATATAGCTATCTACTTTGAAAAAGAAGAGCAGAGAGAGACTTGACCTACTAGATATTAACGCTTTCTCTAAAGCCACACTCATTAACAGCATGACAATGACGCTGCAGCAACGGCCACAGCACTGAGCTCAGACACAGGCCCAGGTGGGTTTGGGGCTATGATAAATGCAGCTCCACAATCACTCCACAAGAACAGACTGTCTAGCATGGGGTTGAGGAAACTCACTTGCTACGTGGCAAAAAATAAAAGCAGATGTCTAAAGCCATGTGTAATAGTGGAATCCAGATGGGATCCCACCCAAATGGGGAAGGCTGGATTACAAGTTTAGTAGAAGAACAACTTAAAAAGAATCCCCAAAACAGAACAAAACAGAAATTAAATACTGATTAATGGCATTGGAGTTTAGCAGTTCTTTTCAACCAAGGACCCCAGGACAGAGTTAATATTTTGTACTTCTTTAACAAACATTCATATATACTACGTGTCAAGCACTGTTCTGGGTGCTTTAAAATATCAACTGATTCAATATTCTTAGCAACCCCGTGAGGTGGGTACCAAAAGGTACTGAGAGGCACAGAGGTTAATCTGCCTAGGGTCCCATAGGTAACAGGCACAGGCAGAATTCAAACTCAGGTCTTTAGAGCCAAGTTCTGAATCACTGACCTACGGGGCCATGCCACAGAGTGGTGGCAGATTGGGACAAGATATGTGCTCTATCCAAAACAAAGAAGGACACAAATCTAGAACGTACAAGGAACTTCTGTAAATCAACAGCATAAAACAGAGAAGCCCAATGGAAGAAAAGGGTGCCAAGTATATGAACAGGCTATTTACAGGAGAGGAGACACAAAGGAGTGCTGACAAGCCTTCAGAAGAGATATTTAAACTCATTATCATCAGAAAAATAAAAATTAAACAACAAAACATCACATTACACCTATGAGATTGGCCACAAGTTGAAAGCTGGGCATGGGGCTCCAGGAGGCTAATTGTACTGCTGGGGCAGGGATGGGGTGGACTGGTGCAGCCACTCTGGAGGGCAACATGGTGGTTGTTATTCCGTCTAGGTATACGCATACTTTATGACTCAGCAATCCAGCTCATTCATATGTATATTTATGCATGCATGTATTCAGGAGCTGGATATATATGTAAATCTTCCAGGGAAGTTCTCACAGATGTCCTAGAGGGGAATGAATGTGTGAATGTTCATCCCAGTTTGGTCCTGGTACTGGGGAGTTGAGGGAGACCTAGGCACCTGTTTCTAGGTGAAGCAACGTATACCATGTGGTGGGTACTCACTGTGGAATCCTATGCAGTGGTGTGAAACCACACACTGGGTGTACACACAGAAACACAGACAGAGAAACATTGTGCTGAGTAAACAAGGAAACAGGATTACATCTACAGCACATTACTATTTATGTAAATTGAAAAGCACACTCACACAAAATTACAGTATGTGTTTTATAAAATATATTTATTATCCTTTTTTTTTGAGGTAGGGTCTTGCTCTGTCTCCCAGGCTAAAGTGCAATCATGGTTCACTGCAGCCTTGACTTCCTGGGCTAAAGTGATCCTCCCACCTCAACCTCCCCAAGTAGTTGGAACTACAGGCACATGCCACCATGCCTGACTAATTTTTAACAGAGTTTTTTAGAGATACTATCTTGCTGTGTTGCCCAGGCTGGTGTCAAACTCCTGGCTTCAAGCGATCTTCCCTCCTCAGCTTCTCAAAGTACTGAGATTACAGGTGTGAGCCACCGATCCTTACCTATAAACTATATCAATATTTGTATTGATATAAAGCTTATGCATAAACTATATTGTTTTTAAATTAAATGTTTGTTTACAAATGAAAAGATGGATACAGACATAGATCCAACATGAGGAATGATTGCCCATGAAGGAAAGAAAATGAGAGTGGGAAACCTCTCTAAAAAGGAATGAATACATTAAAATTAGAAACCAGGGTGGAATCTTGTGCAGAATAATGATGATTAATGTGCTCTGAGCCAAGAAGCATGATTAACTCAGCCCTCCATGTCATGTCTGGGTCAAAAAAAGTGTCCACAATTACGAAACACAATGATTAGGAACTGATCTTTTTTCTTTTTTTACACAATGGTGTCATCTATCATAGCATCTCTTTAAATCACAATCTTCCCTTATCTCTTTAGACTATTTTGTTTTTTGAAAAATAAGTTTCGAATTAAACTATTAAATAATGCATCTGTCATACAGGGCTACACCCATATGCCTTTTATATATATATGTGAGATATATATGATATATTTATAATTATATATTGATATATGATATATATTTTATTATATATAATTAATATAAAAATATATAATTATATCACATATATCACATATATCCATATAATATGTTACATATGATATATAATTATATATGATATATAATTATAAATATATAATATATATGTGTATAAATCAGACATGTTTGCTATCTTTGTCCTAAACAGGTACTTTGGTCTAATTTTTAGAGGAACTGGTCTCCAAACACGTCCCTCAGAACTAGTCATGACAATCTACTGGAGATGGAAAGAGATACTAGAAATTCAATCCTACCTAGCGAAGAAATTAAGTTCTAGCTGTTTCCTGTGTGACAGCTGCTGCTGTTCCTTTCTCTTCACATCAGCTGTGTATGGCCCCGGGGTTGGGCGCCATGCACAGTTATCCTGGGGGCCTGGATGAAGATGGCCTGTGGCTCTCATTTTTTCACTCCTTCACTCCTTCCACGGCTTCTGTGTGACGCAGTTACCTGTGTCCATTTAGACTGTCTAGTTTTACTTGATTCATGCTTACAAAACAGACATCAAAGATTCCTGCAAAGAAACTGCAGAGGGAAAATAAAGCTAACCAAGCAAGCCAGCTGATCCAGCAGAAAACAGCAGTGATGGCCTTTTCCCTACTCCTGACGCAAGCTCTTCATCAGCCATGGCAACAGATAAAACAATGGCAATCGAATCAGACCAGGCGAACATTCAGCCCCCAACACTGAAACCATCAAGAAGATGTAAAGACTGGATTTACAGCCACTATTAATCTCTCCTATGTGTGTATTGTGCCGTGACAGTGGCTAATGATACCATAAACCATGAAGACATTGAGAAGCTAAACAAGAACATGCATAAAAGGACAGACCTTTACAAGTTCTTCAGCAATGGTTAAAGTGAGGAAATATTTAATCCACCACTTTGAAAGGCTCACTGCACTTAATGACAAATTTAAAAACTTCTTTCACGTCTTCTCACTTCATAACAGTAGACTAAAAACATCACTTAACATTTGGGAAACACACATTTTCTTCCCTACTAGGGAATTAGATTTCCTGCTTAAAAAATTTACTAGATTCATGCTTACAAAACAGACATACAAAAAAAATGGCTGAAATAATATATGGAAAACAACTTGGCAACAGACTAAAATGTAATCCTTTGTTAGTAGATACTAATGAAAGACACATGTTTAAATCTTGGTGAGCATTTGAAGAAGGAAGCATTAGAACAAGTTGTGTAGCCAGGGAGGTTTATTATACAAGAGGAAAGTACGGATGTCCTCAACAAGTCTAGGCTTATAGCATTTGTTAGGTTCTGTATTGATGGTGAAGTATATCGTTTTTGCTTTGTAGTTTTAGTCGAGATGGGGTTTCACCATGTTGGCCAGGCTGTCTTGAGTTCATCTTGAACTCCTGACCTCAAATGATCCACCCGCTTCGGCCTCCCAAAGTGCTGGGATTACAGGCATGAGCCACCGTGCCTGGCCGATGGTGAAATATATCTTAAAATCTCTTTTTTTGTGAACCACTGAAAGACGCCCCGGAGAAGATGCACTCAACATTAAATAACAATTTGAATAAAAATAGTGCCCCACGAGAAGACTGCGAGGTTTAGTCACAGAGGGAGCTGCTGCTTTCACTCGAACTTTCTTCTTTAAGTACAAGAAATTATGGGATTAGGTTTACAAATAAACTCCTCCCTTGAAATTCATTTGCAGAAAAGTTACTGTGGCATACAAGTTGACCACAATGCAACAAGTGCTGCCAAATGTCACCAATGTGGTTATATATATATAAAAAAGTTTTTTAATAAAAACTTTTATAAAAAAAGTTTTATAAAAAAGAAAAAGATCTTGGCCAGGCGCGGTGGCTCACACCTGTAATCCCAACACTGGGAGGCCGAGGAAGGCGGATCACGAGGTCAGGAGATGGAGACCATCTGGCTAACACGGTGAAACCCCATCTCTACTTAAAAAAAAATACAAAAAATTAGCTGGGCACAGTGGCGGGCACCTGTAGTCCCAGCTACTCGGGAGGCTGAGGCAGGAGAATGATGTGAACCCGGGAGGCAGAGCTTGCAGTGAGCCGAGATGGCACCACTGTACTCCAGCCTGGGCGACAGAGCGAGACTCCATCTCAATAAATAAATAAATAAATAAATAAATAAATAAATAAATAATAAATAAAAGATCTCTAAACTTTCATTCCGGATGGTCATGAAATTTTTACAGCACAAGTGTTGCCTCATAGTCAAATACTTAAAAACCTCATCAAAACCAATCATTTCTATTGTACAAGATGTTCCAAGTTGGCTGATAACGTTTCATGATGACACGTGGCATTCAACAGTCTGCCTCCCGGCAGAGATTATTAAGACATCTACATAAATTTTTGCAACATTCACAGTCTTCAAGGTAAAGGTAAAGTTTTAACATTTATTTTATAATTTTCCTTTTAGTTTATTTTAATATAAATATATTTGTTAGTATGTTAATTGGTTTCCAGACACAGTTGACCCTTAAACAACATAGGTTTGAATTGCACGGGTCCACTTATCCTGGAGTTTTCTTCTGCTTCTGCCACCCCTGAGGCAGCAAGACCAACCCCTCCTCTTCCTCCTCCTCCCCAGCTGCTCAGGGTGAAGACGATGAGGATGAAGACTTTGATGATGATCTGCTTCCACTTCATCAATAGGGAATGTATTTTCTCTTTCTTAGGATGTTCTAAATAACATTTTCTTTGCTCTAGCTTACTTTCTTGTAAGAATACAGTATATAATACATATACACAATATATGTTAATCAACTATTTGTGTGATCAGTGATGCTCCTATCAACAGTAGGCTATGAGTAAAGTTTTTGGAGGGAGTCAACAGTTATATGTGAATTTTTGACTGAGAAGGGGGGGTCAATGTTCCTAACTCCCATGTTATTTCAGGGTTAGTTGGATATGGTATTTCAAAAAGATACCTATTTGATATTGATTTCTAATTTTATTGTTATGTGGTCAGAGAATGTATGGTATATATGTATATAATTGATTCTTTAGAATTAACCATTGAGGTAGATAGTCAGTTTTTAGAAACATCCTATATATGCCTGAAAAGAATGTGTGTCTTCTCTTTGTTAGACGTTGAGTCTTGTATATAACTCATAGTTCAAGCATACTCTATATCTTTGCTTATAATTTTTATCTGCTCAAGCCATTAGTGTTTGAGAAAAGTGTGTGAAGTCTTCACCCACAGCTGTTGATTTACCTTGCTTCATGTATTTTGAGGATATATGATTTTGAATTTAAGTGATTATATCTTTTGGCTGTATGATTCTTTTTGCCAGTAACCTATGATTCTTTTCAACTTGAATTCTATTTTGTTAAATGTTGATATTGTTATCCCAGTTTTCCAATTTGGGCTCATCTTTTCCCACCTTTTATTTTCATCCCCTTAAAAAAATCTTTTTGGAAGTGGAATGGTGGTTATCAGAGGCTGGGAAGGGAAGGGGGCTGTAGGGATGAAGAGAAGTAGGTTAAGGGGTACAAAAATACAGCTGGATAGAAGAAATAAGTTCTAGTATTCAATAGTACAGTAGAGAAGTTATACTTAACAGTAGTTTATTGTAAGCCAAGCATGGTGGCTCCTGCCTGTAATCCTAGCACTTGGGGAGGCTGAGGTGGGTGAATTACTTGAGGTAAGGAATTCAAGACCAGCCTGGGCAACATGGGGAAACCTGGTCTCTAGAAAAACTAGCTGGGTGTGGTGGCACATGCCTGTAGTCCTAGCTACTTGGGAGACTGGAGTGGGAGGATCGCTTGAGCCCAGGAGGTTGAGGATGCAGTGAACCGTGATTGTACCACTGCACTCCGGCGTGGGTGACAGAGTGATACCTTGTCTCAAAAAACAAAAACAAAAAACAAAACCAAAATAAAACAATATAACTTACTGTATATTTCAAAAAAAAAAAAAAACTACAAGAAAAAAATATAGTGTTCCCAACACAAAGAAATGTTTGAGGTGAGGGGTATTCCAATTACTCCGATTTGATCATTACACATTGTATACAGGTATCCAAATATCATATACACCTCATAAATATGTACAACTGTGATGTATCAATAAAAAATACAAAAACCTTTTTGCTGATTGGTTCCCAATGATTGTGTTTTACAGGTTAGGGTATCTGCGTAGTGACTCTCTTTAAGTGGAGCATTCTTTCACAGTATCCATGAAGTGGCAGAATTCAGTTATGTGGGTCAGCACAGGCTTCCTGTGAGCTGCCCCGCCCTGATCTTGCTCTTTCCCTGCACCTTCATAGCTCCTAGCTGCACAGCAGGCCTGGTGATGTGGCTTTCGAGAGTCAAACAGAAACCCAAAGTGAAAGTCGAGTGTTTCTGCTGCTGGCCTCCCTAGCTGAGGCCTGCTTTACTCCCATACAGGCCCTAGTAGATGTTTGCCTGCAGCACGAACCCAGCTCTAAATGAAGGGATGCGGCAGGAGGCAGGTAGGAAGGTTTAGTGAAGGATGAGCCTGAATGATGCTGTTGAAAGCCTTCATCGTGATTCAAATGTTGTACTGTTCTGTCTTTCTCATTCTGCCCTGCTTCTGAGAGTTGGTCTGAAGGTTGTGCTTCCTCAGCTCTGAGATTTTTGGAATAGTGTCTGTCTGTTACAAAATGGAGATAATAAAGCTGGGAGGCTAGGTGGCTCACACCTGTAACCCCAGCACTTTGGGAGGCCGAGGCAGGTGCATCACTTAAGGTCAGGAGCTGACATTTGCTTGAAGCCCCAAGTTCATGACTAGGACTACCCTTGCCAAGTCACTCCTGACTTCCTGATCCACAGAAACTTTGAGAGACACAAGTCACTGATTATTGTTTTAAGCCACTAAGTTGTGGGATTATTCAATACACAATGATAGATACACTGACTTATTACATGAGCTTCAAAACTGTCATTCCAACTCTCCTCTCCTCTCTAAATCATCCTGAAGGCTGACTGATGAAGTCTTCCTAAGATACAAATTTAATCCAGCTGTTCTTATTTTCAAGAACACTTGTAACCTAGCAATCAGTGGGCTTGCCGTCCAATGCGCATAGAGGCCAATACCATTGTGCCAGCTTTTGAGAAAAGAAAAAGCTTTATTGCGACTCAACTGGGAAAGAGACAGTAGGAAATGCTCAAGTCTGTCTCCCCAGGCTGGGTCTTGCAATGAGGTGATGCTGGGAGGCATGGTTTGACTGCTTCCTGTCATGGGATGATGCCAGAGCTCCATCTGATTGGATCCTGGATCCTGCCATCCAGTGTCTGCTTCTTAACTCAGTCCCTGCTCCTCCATCCCAGCACGTACGTTCCCACTGTGGTTGCACACTTGGATCCCCTGGGCAGGCTCAGGTCATATGACCTTCAACCTGGGAGTCCATGATGACTGAAAAACAACTCGCAACTTAATTACATAAAAGTTGAGCTGGGTGGGGCATAGTGGCTCATGCCTGCAATCACAGCACTTTGGGAGGCGAGGTGGGTGGATCACTTGAGGTCAGGAGTTCGAGACCAGCCTGGCCAACATGGTGAAACCCCGTCTCTACTAAAAATACAAAAATTAGCTGGGCGTGGTGGCACATGCCTATAATCCCAGCTACTCAGGAGGCGAGGCAGGAGACTCGCTTGAACCCAGGAGGCAGAGGTTGCAGTGAGCCGAGATTGTGCCATTGCACTCCAGCCTGGCGACAGAGCAGAAACCTGTCTCAAAAAAAAAAAAAAAAAAAAAAAAAAAAATTGAGCCAGATTGGTCCGGTGCAGTCGTACTGACTATATTTTGCCAATTAAGTCTGATCCAGATTCATTAGCTTGAGGTTCAGTGCCCTCCATGAGCTCTCCCTCCTGCATCCCATGTGTCCAGACACATGTATTATCCCATATTAGCTCTCTTCTGTCAGTTGGGTGGACTCCCAAGGGGTCCCCCAAAGCCTACTCACAATTCCTGGACATGCATTTTCCAGTACAAATTCCACTCCGTGTCTCTCAGCTCGTGCACATGCTTCCCTGGCTGCAATTCCTCTGGGGTTTATGGTCTTTGTCACTCATGTTGGAAGTAATTAGGTCCTGTTCTGTTCTGGATCTTTCTGCTGCCTGTGTCTCTGCCTTGATCCTCCACTGTGGCATATGTGCCTTGAGGTTGGGTAGCAAAGGTCTGGTTTTGCTACATGCCTTTGTTGACTTTTTGCTAGAACATGCTGTGTTTTCTCTTCTCCCCACCTCAGTTTTCACAGCTGTAAGCGGAGAAGATTGGACTACATGGGGTCTCAGGCATATTCTGGAACTAGCAGCTCGTGAGCCTGCTGACAAACTGAACCCATGCAGAAATGTAAGGACTCTCCGTCTCCCTGCCTCTAGCTTTTCTCCCTTCGAATCTAGCCCCTCCCACCCCACTGCCAAACTTGTTTTTCCTATGACACAGATTCGATTGTGTTAATCTTTTACAATTTTTTTTTATATTTCTTCCAGCAGTGTTCTGCAATTTTCTTTTTTTTTTTTAACTTTTATTTGTTAAATAGGTAACATAGGTAAAGACATGTCACATAGGTAAAGACGTGTCACATAGGTAAAGACATGTCACATAGGTAAAGACGTGTCACATAGGTTAAGACTTGTTATGTAGGTAGAGACGTGTTACGTAGGTAGAGACGTGTCGCAGGAGTTTGTTGTACATATTGTTTCATCACCCAGGTATCAAGCCCAGTACCCAATAGTTATCTTGTCTTCTCCTCTCCTTCCTCCCACCCTCCACCCTCTCCCCTCCCTGCTCCCCCCACTCAAGTAGACGTCAGTGACTTTTCTTCCTTCTTTGTGTTCATAAGTTCTCATCACTTAGCTCCCAGGGTTAATCTTCTTAGAAATGTCCACTGAATTTCCATCACTACAGAATAAAGTCACAGCTTCCTAAGAGTCAATGAGAAGGTTCATTGTTGACGAAGGGCCTGTTCCGTGCCAAGGGCTGGGAGACTCAGGGAGCCAGCCAAAGCCGCCTCCAGGCTGCAGACAGGGAGGCACCGGGCTCTAGCAGTGGGTCCCCAATTTCGCTTGTGAGCTGCATTCCACTGGCCACTCTGCCTTTCATAGAGGTGAGGTATTAATAGTAGTTGAGGGAGACTTTATGAGGGAGATTGGATTGGAGCTGAGCTTTGAAAGATGAATGAAATCATTTGGAGGATTCATCCACAAAAAACAGAGACTGGCCAACCCTGGTTTGCAGGGTAAGTTTACGGCATTGTAATTAGACTAGTATTGCTGGACCAGTAGATTCTAGTGCTGAGTAGTGTGAGGCTAGAAAGGCATGTTCTCTTGTTCTCATGTAAGCTCTGGGAGTGAGCCTCTGCTATGTGTGTACAAACGTACTGGGGCATCTGTGTGTGTGTGTGTTCATGTGTGTGGCCTAGAGGACATGTGAATAAATGTGAGTGCATGTGAGGGTGACAGAGTGTGTATGAGTGTAAGTAATGTGTGTGCACGTTTTTAATGTTCATGTATGGTATATTTCAGAAATTTGAAATTAAGCAAAAATCTCAAAGAGTGGAGAAAATAAGTAGGTACCTTTTGGGAGATCCAAATAGGGTACTAGGCCCCTTTGGAGCTGTGAATATGTTCCTTGCCTCGCATCCCGATACAGTGTCCAGCGTGAGGATGTGGTGATTAAGGGAAGTATAGACTGGGAGGGCAGTGTCTGAGCTGAAATGGAGTCAGGCTGATCAGGACTCCTTCTGAGTTTGGGCTGGGGTGGCCTTGGAGAACCTGGTATGCACTGCCTCATTGTTGGGTCTACTTCACAGGCTTCAGTTTCAGTGTCCACCTGGAAAAGGGGAGAGGGGCTCTGGGTTCTACCCTTGCCCCCTGGTAAGTCACTAAGATCTTGGCGTTTCCCCCAAACTCTGAAGTGGTCCTTCATTCACAAAGAGAGATCACCTGAAACTGTCACGTGGGAAAGTCCATCGTTTGTTGTTTTAAAGAACATATGAGAAAAGTGCTAGAAAGGCTACTTGAATTTTAACACCCACGAAGGCCCATGTTTCAGCTTTCTTCCAATGGCCAAACCATGTGGTATCTTGGACCTTATACTAAAGCAAGGCTAAAAGCTATTTGAAGTGCTTGCTGTTTAAAGTCTCTTATTTTGGTAGAAAAGGGAAAACAGACAATGTGGTGGTGAGGGAGAGGTCACCTCTCCCACAGATATTTCCATTTTTCTTGAATCTTAGTGTCTGAGATAATCACAGTACAGTGCTGTTGGTGGCAGAAACTTTCCATGCAGGGAAACGTCAAACTCTCTCTTGGATGGTCCCCACCCAGGTGACTTAGCCTGGACCATATTTATGCTTTTTATTTCATGCTTGGCATATAGATGGAGAATTGGTCTTTTTTTTTTTTTTTAATATACTGGACATGTAAACACTGGAGAAAATGGCATTTGTTGCCTTTTGATGTGCCAAAGAAAAGTGAGAATGTTCAAGAAATTCTCTTTGGCTCAGTCTTGGTTAAATTGACAATATGCATACCTTACCAGCTGAAAGTGTGCAGGTAGTCTTGAAATTGTTTGGTTTTCTGACACGTGTGCCTTCAGCATGCGTATCATTACCACCCGGCAGTTGGAAACTTATCCTTATCTACCCAACTATTAACTAAGGTCTGGAGAAGAATGAATTTATATCTTTTACTAATGACATAGGGCCCATTTCACATCCTTATTAGCCAAGCAGAGTAAGTGGATCAAACTGTGGAGAATCCATACATTTTGTAAAAATACTTAAAAATTCCTTTATAGAGAGTGTGACTGTCTCTAAAAGCTTATTTTTAATGGTGACAAACATTGTTATCAGAATTTGCTTCTGTTTGCTGTAATTCCGGGATCAAAAACTGAAATACCGTCAGAGGTCCAGGAAGGACTGGCTGTGATAGGGAAACACACGGTGTCTGAAGGTGACAAACGGTGAGTTATTTGCTCTGGCTGATTTATAGACAGTGTCACCTGACTTTCCAGGTTATCAAGACTGGAGATTTTATGAAATTTGAATTTTAAATTTTGAGAATTACATATTTTAAATAAAATCAGTGGCTCCAACAATATGTGATGGGCTGAGTACTAAACAACTGGTTTGCATCCTCACATTTGTAGGGTTTTTTATTTTGCAGAGACAGGGTCTCATTATGTTGCCCAGGCTGGTCTCGAACTCCTGGCCTCAAGCGATCCTTCCACCTCAGCCTCCCAAAGCATTGGGTTTACTGGCATGAACCACTACACCCCATTTATAGTTTTTTTGTCACGCTTATATGGTCAATAATTTTTCAAAAACAGTGGAAGAATTCTTGTTGGTGTGAATTGGAAACAAAACTCAAAGAACATGGCCTAATTTAACAGGTTAATTTGAAGTGCATCTGTCAAACAGAAGACCAGCAAGAGAAAAAAATAGTATTCCTAGGAAGAGGCAGCAGGTTGCATAGTTCTAGGGAAGGCACTTTTCCCACTTGGGGGTAACCGTATACCCTGCTACCTGTCTTAAAGGCTTTTCCCACTTGGGGGTAACCGTATGCCCTGCTGCCTGTCTTAGGGCCTTATGATTCTGTGGTCACCTGTTTCTTTGTTACTTCACTTTGGTGTAGGCGAGTACTTTCTGCAGGTTTTCTCATAAATGAAAACAGCAGGAATACAAAAAATGGCAATGTTTGCATTGGTGATTTTGAACAGCAGCATGTTCAACTATAATAAGGATGATTAAACACACACACACACACACACACACACACACACACACACACACTTTCCCCAAACCAGCAGCATGGTCCCAACATTGACGACTGAAGGTCAACTTAAATGAGAATCTGAGACTTTTGAAGTATACCTGGTTGCTTATGTGTCTCATGTTAGGATCACCGGAAGGTTTTGGAAAGCACAATTTTATTTGCTTGTTTTTGCTTTTGAAAGAGTCTCACTCTATTGCCCAGAATGGAGTGCAGTGGCATGATCACGACTCACTGCAGCCTCGACCTCCCAGGCTCAGGTGATCCTCCCACCTCAGCCTCCTGTGTAGCTAGGACTACAAGTCCATGCCACCATCCTTGGTTAATTTTTGTATCTTCTTTTTTTTTTTTTTTGGTAGAGATGGAGTTTCAGCATTTTGCCCAGGCTGGTCTGGAACTCCTGGGCTCAAGCGTCCACCTGCCTCTGCCTCTCAAAGTGCTGGGATTACAGGCCTGAGCCACTGCGCCAGGCCCAGCATTGTTTTTGTTTGTTTTTTGCTTAAGTTCCCCTTTCTGTGATGCGGAGACTGTCAGCTGTTCCCCTCTCTGTAGCCTCTACATGATGCAGGAAAGAAAGCATTTTAGACAAAACTATTGAAATATTTTGCTGTTTTCTACACTGTATTTGTAAATATATATCTTGTTGGGCTTCTGTGTTTGTCTTCTGGACTTAAAATTTGGAGCCGCTCTTGGGGTGGCATTGCACGGGGTGGCATTGCACGGGGTGGCATTGCACGGGGTGGCATTGCACAGGATGGCCTAAGGAATTGCCCTGAGCTGCCGCTCGCTGCCGTGTGGAACCCTGTGAGTGGTCTGTTTAATGTGTACAAGGACTGAAGGCCAATAAAAATGAAAATGGTTGTTGGGATGATGGAGTTACTGTAATTTGTTAAAGTTACATATATTTTCAATAAATAACACTTTTTCAATAAAAAAGAATTTGAAAGATTGTGAGAAAATGTGAGTGTGTGTGTATGAAAGTGTGTGTGTGAATGTGTGTCAGTGTGAGTGTGTATGAGTGAGTGTGAGTTGTGTGAGAGTGTGTGAGAACACGTGAGTGAGTGTGAGCATTTCTGACCAGCAGTGGCCTCTTGGCAGTCCCCTCTGTCTCTGGTCAGTGTCACCGGTTGAGAAGGGAGAATGGACTGTGGCTGCTCTTCAGTCTGGCCTGTGTTGGGTACAATGGGCAAATCTGGAAGTTGGTTTTCTTTCTTTTTTTTTTTTTGAGACGGAGTTTCGCTCTTGTTGCCCAGGCTGGAGCAAAATGGCGCAATCTCGGCTCACTGCAACCTCCGCCTCCTAGGTTCAAGCGATTCTCCTACCTCAGCCTCCCGAGTAGCTGGGTTTACAGGTGCCTGCCACCACGCCCAGGTATAGTTTGGTGTTATTAGTAGAGATGGGGTTTCACCATGTCGGCCAGGCTGGTCTTGAACTCCCGACCTCAGGTAATCCACCCTCCTTGGCTTCCCAAAGTGTTGGGTTTGCAAGCGTGGCGTGAGCCATCGTGCCTGGCCAAAGCTGGTTTTTTGAATTATCCATGTCCTTTCCACCACCCCCACTTGTTGCTCCCAGTGTGGGGTCTGTCCTGTAGCCCACTGAAGCCCCCTTCACTGACCAGCACTCCCTTCTTCCTCTCCGAGGAGCACACTCCGCCAGAACTTTAAAGCTATTTCCTGATTGTTTGAAAGGACAGTGGATTAGCCTGACCAACCCATTAGAGGGCCCCAAGGATGGAGTTCACTTTGAAGTCATAAGGCCTTTCTCATTTAAACTCTGGGTGTGTGTTTGTGCAAATGTCAGCTGAACTGATGTAGTGAACACCCTACCATGGGGTCACATCTTTATAGCTCTGAGGGGATAGCTGCCCAGTTCAGTGGGTAGGCCCTGCCCTGGGCCTTGGACTGAGTCCCGGCAGCCTTGTGGTCCATGTGGGTCATTTACACTCTCTGACCCCTGGATGGAGAGGGTACTGACACCTCCTCTTCTGCCCTGGGCATTGGGGGGTCTGCATGAAGTCAGGCATGAGAAATATGCTGTGTAAACCTGCCCTTGAGTTGTCTGCCCCCTTAAATAAGCGACCTGTTACCAGGCCCAGATATGGCCCTGGCTGAGCTTGCCGTGGTGTCTGAAAGTGCGACTGAGATTTCCTCATTCGTGTCGTACAGTTTGTTTTCTGTCTCCAAGCATAATGTCCTGTTCTTGTCTCTATCAAATTTCATTCTATTTTTTTTTTTTTTGAGGCAGGATCTCACTCTGCCACCCAGGCTGGAGTGCAGTGGTGCAATCACAGCTCGTTGCAGCTTTGACCTCCCAGGCTCAAGGGATCCTCCTGCCTCAGCCTCCTGAGTCGCTGGGACCACAGGTGTGGGCCACAATGCCTGGCTAATTTTTAAAATTTTAAAAATTTTAGTAGAGATGGGGTCTCCCTGTGTTGCTCAGGTTGGTCTTGAACTCCTGTCCTCCAGTGATCTTCCCACCTTGACCTCCCAAAGTGTTGGGAGCCACTGCACCTAGTCAAATTTCTTTCTTAATGGTGTCTGCTTCTCCAGCATATTACAGATGAATTTCAATTTAATCCATCACTTACATGGGCTCTTGTCCTTTTCCTAGTATTTTGTCATCTACATACCTAAGGAAACTATTATCTACTATGTTACCCAGAATCTTCATACAAATTGTTGAATGAACCTGCCCCCAATGTACAATGCTATTGAACATAACTTTCTTAGTCCTGCAAAACCGATACAGATCTCAGAAGAGAAACGCTTGAATGTACTGACCCAAATGGCTACTGATCTATTATACAAAAACCTAAAAGTACTAGCAGTTAAGTCTGGCTCTTATAGTCTTCTCATAGACAAATCTTGCTCATTCTGAAAAGCTTCTTTGAAGAAAGAATTGGTTCTTGATGCTCTGAAATATACGTGTCTCTCTTATTTGAGTTGGATGAATTGTTGCCGTTTTGGAATCTGCACTGTGTGTGGGCTGCGGATGTGGGAGTTACCTGTCCCCCTCCCCAGGGTCTTTTCCTCCCCTCTCCTCCCCTCTCTGCCCTACCTGGGCCATCTCACCCCTCAATCATCTCCCCACCTACCTTCGGAGGACCATTTCCTCTTAGTGACTGATAATGAAATTCCTGAACAGAGTTCAGGATGCCAGGGATTTTAACAGTCAAGACTCAACCATGGAGAAGACATTGAGAAAGCAGCAGGCACACCTGTGTTCAGATAAGCTGACTTTCCTGTGTTTTGCATTTGTTCCATCTGTCACCATGGGAACAATGGCAGTGCACCTGTCCCACTTGGCAGGGACTTCAGTTGGACCCATTCTGCACCCCACAGCTCGGGACTCTAACTGTCACGGAGGAGTCAAAAGACCTGCATGCTGCTCACCTGTCCTGGGTGTGGTCTCGAATCAACTTTAGCTATTCTGAGCCTTACATGTTTTCTATGTTTAAAAGATGAAAAATAAATCTAGACCTGTACCCATTCCTATTGACTCTGGTTTAAACTGATTTACTAAAACGTCTTTTGATCTAGACCAGCAATTCAAGTTTATTTTTCTTTTCTTCTTCTTCTTTTTTTTTTTGAGATGGAATTTCACTCTGTTGCCCAGGCTGGATTGCAATGCCACAATCTTGGCTCACCGCAGCCTCTGCCTCTGGAGTTCAAGTGATTCTCCTGCCTCAACTTCCTGAGTAGCTGGGATTATAGGTGCCCACAACCATTCCTGGCTAATTTTTGTATTTTTAGTAGAGGTTTCTCCATGTTGGCCAGGTTGGTCTCGAACTCCTGACCTCAGGTGATCTGCCCGCCTCGCCCTCCCAAAGTGCTGGGATTACAGGCGTGAGCCACCACACCCAGCCTCAAGTTTTCATGATAAATCATTAGCAATGTGATCGCAAGACCCCACTCTTCCCGCTCTTCCCAGTTATTTGCGCTCAGAGAATCTATAAAGAATCTGATGTGAGGTAAAAGCTGGGGACTGTTGGGACTCATTTGGCCATTTCCCAAATGTTTGCCAGCACGGGGACAGAAGCAGTGGCCCTGAGTCTGGTGTCTCAGCCCTTCTCAAGGTTCCGTGAGAGTGAGAGGAGCAGTTCAGGCCTCAGAGAGATTCTGCCTGAGCTCTGAGCTGCAGGTTTGGGACATGTGGGCCTTGAACAGGTGAGTGAGTGCGTTTAGCAGTGCAAGTGCAAAATACAGGAAAATGGGCCCTTTGATAGTTCTAAAAATAAGTCCAATACGAATTCTAGTGTTTCATTAACATTAACCACCTGGAGAAGAGGGTGGTTGCTTGGCGGTTCCTGGAATTTGTTTCATCTCTCGAATTCCTGTTTGCATCATGGAACCTGTGTGCTGCTCAGACTATGCTGGCACTGGAGATTACTTGGACACGAAGATCTTGGCCCTCTCTGAAAATGTTGATTTATGATCCTTTGTTCCTGCCGTTTGATACGAGGGTACGAAGGGAGAACTCACCCCGGCAGCTGCATGCATGGCTGGCTGTCTTGGCCTCCCAAGATATAAGTCCCTGAAGCAAATGGACTTAAATCACTTAGTTCTTTTAAACCTCCTTAAGTGTCTTATTGAAGCTGAATTGTGACAGTGATCCTAAGTCACAAAGTGACTTTCTGGAGAGATGGCTCTCATGCTGCATGGATTTGGTAAGAAAGGAGAGTCTAGGGAGACAGGAAGGGCCCTTAGAGGCAGGGGGCAGGGCCAGCCTCCCTCAGGCCCTCAGATGGGGCAGTGGCCCACAGACCCTGTGCCTCTCAGGCCACACAGGATGAAGGGTAGACAAGAGCCTTGTCATAGTACTCAGTGACGGTTCCTCTGGCTCTGTCTTCTTCTCTCTGTCGGAACTCAGCTATCCTCCTAAGGAAGTCTGAGAGGCCCCAGGGTAGCTCAGACAGCCTGGAGGATGGGTCCCAGAGGCTCCCAGGCACCTGCCAGCCCCCTCCTCACTCCCATCTGTGTGGGTGTGGTCTGCTTGCACTAAGGGGAGAGCTTGTCCTTGCTGTCTCTTGCAAGGTCCACGGCTGCCAATGTCCCCGTGAAGGCTGGGGGTTTCCAACCTGGACCACTTCTGACACCTGGGCCGAGGCCACCTTCTTTTTGTGGCAGATGCAATGCTCTCAGTGTTCTCAGCAGGTATCAGGGGAGGGTGGTACATAGCAGGCTGGCCCTCTCTTCTAGGGTGCGAAGGCTAACATCTCTCAGACCCCTTTATAACCAAAGATCCAGAGGTGACTTAAGACCACGAATTTGATGACCTATGAGGGACTTGCATTCTAAGCAGAGTCAAACAGGGAGAGAGGCAGAGTGTGGGCCCCAGTTTTGCTACTGTGGCTCAAGCATGGGCCTCGTTGCTCTGCAGCCAGCCACCTTAACAGTGGCTTCTCTGTGCCATCAAGAGCTTACTGGCTGTAGCGGGAACAGCTCCTTGTCATTCCTGGAAAACTAGCCTAGGGTTTGCTTCTTCAACTCTTCTATGAATTCTGTTGACCAATTACTGTCCCTGGAGAAATCTCCCTGGGCTTGAATTCACTGGAGTAGATACTATGCTGTACAATCAAGCTCTGTCTGATAGAAGGGGCGTGGGGGGAATTGTCCCAAAATGTGCATGCAAAATTGTTCATTGGTCATTTTGTTTCATGGCAAGAGAAAGGGGAAACATAAAGTATTAAAGGCTTAGTGTGGACAGACAGGCTGGCAAGCGAGATGCGGAGAGAGTCGGATGGCCAGTTGGAAGGTCACAGGAGAACGCAGAGCTCCATGTGCCATGGACGTCTGTGAGCAAACCTTGATCCCTGCCCCTCCGGCTCATGCTGGCTCTGAGAGTTGACAGGAGAGGCTTCTCGCCTGTGAATATCCTTGCTGCCTGTGCCCATGACTTCTACCAGGTGTGGCTGTGGCTTTCCTGCAGGCATTGGGATATTTTCCCTGTTATTAATTAATACTAATTTTGTTAGACACAAAATTCAAGAGAATGTGACCAGTTCTTGAGAATCTCATCTGTGGCTGAACGAGGTTCTCTCCCAGGTGCTTGACTCCTCTGTTGGCTGATTTATAAAAAGGTGTCCTAATCACGACATCATGAGTTGCTTTGGAGGTTTAAATGCATCGAATGGAACCTCCCTCCCAATATTTGTGAGCTCAAGAAAGAGTGCAGATGGAAGACTCTCTTCTTTCCCTCCCGGCCTGACCTGGTTCAAGCCCAGGAGTCCACACGCCTGCAGCACGTTCTGTCCTTTGGAAGACAGGCCCAGGGAGAGGGCTGTGTGGCCCTGGAAGCACTGCTAGGTTTGCGGCAGGAGATTCTGGAGTCTGGCCCAGAAGGGAAGATGCTCTAGGTCCCTTCATTCCCAGACTCCTCCGCCTCCCGGGAGGGGAGCAGCCAGACAGGAGCCCAGGCAGGACCCTTCAAATGTGGGCCCCGAAGCCTGTGGTGGCCAAGGTCTAAGAGTGACACTGTGGAAAGCCTTCCCTATTAATCAGGACGCTTCCTGTTGCAAGGAAAAACGTAAACCCCTCAGACTAGCTTGAAGAAAAGGGAGACTTTGTGACCTCACTTAACTGAGAAAGAGGCAAAGCAGCCTTGGGCAGGCTGGACGGAAGGGCTCAGTGAACGTGGTCAGGGGCGTCTCTCACCCTCCCACAGTCCTGGGTGCAGGTAGGAGGACTCAAGCTCCTCCTAAAGGGGGGGCCTCTTTTTGTGTAGCAGAAAGGCACACATGTCACCTAAGTGTAACAACCCCAGGACAAAGGAATAAGATTTCACTGTGCATATGGGGTAAACAGTGGGCCTCGAGCCAGTCCCTCATTGTGTCACATGGAGGGTGTGGATCAGCCAGTCTAGGGGCAAGCGTAGGAGTCTGTGATGGACAGCCCCACCAGTAACGCATGGATGCAGGGAGAGCAGCTCTCCCAGAGAGGGAGGGTACTGTGACAACGCTGTGTGGGGTGAGATGAGGGGGCTGGACAGACAGAACAGTGTGCGCCCCCCACTCCCCAGCCCTGCCCAGAGTGGCACCTGCCCCGTCTGGGCTCTCACCATTCCCTCCTCGGAAGGCATTCGTCATGAACAGCTCTACGTGGAGCAGGCACTGAAGGTCCTATGTCTTTATGCCACAAAGCTTCGAAGTTTTCATTCTCCATGAAAATGGGAACCTAAAAATACAGTTGACCCTTGAACTGCGGTTTGAGCTGTGAAAGTCCACTTATACATGGATTTTTTTCAGTAAAAGTAACACCGAGTGTGCTTGCCTCCCTGTCTTCACTTTCACCTCCTACACTTCTTTTGCCTTGGCTACCTCTGAGACTGCAAGACCAACCCCTCCTCTTCCTCCTCCTCCTGCCTCGACTTGAAGATGATGATGAAGATCTTGATGATGATCCACTTCCACTTAATAAACAGGGAATGCATTTTCTCTTCCTTACAATTTTCTTAATAACATTGTCCTTTCTCTAGCTTACTTTATTGTAAGAATCCAGTAAACTCATACATATAGCTTACAAAATAGCTGTTAACCTACTGTTTATGTTGTCAGTGAAGCTTCCAGTCAACAGTAGGCTAATTGTTAGTTAAGTTTTGGGGGAGTCACAAGTTATATGGGGATTTTGGCTGCACGGGGGGGTTGGCACCCCTGGCCCTGCTGTTGTCAGAGGGTGAGCTGTATGTGAAACCCCGATCCTATGAATTGCTTGCTACCATCAGCCTTCTTCCCTCTCCCCTCTCCCTCCCCCTTCTGCCTTCTCTTTCCCTCCCTATTCCTCTCTCTGCCTGTCTTTCTCCATCCCTCCTACCCTGCAGATTTACTTAATTTCTTGGTTTGCCAGCTGGATTCATGTGTGAACAGATGTTTTCATCATTGACTTTGCCTAAGTGCTAAGCCAGCCAACAAGTTAAATGCAGCAAGCTAGTAAAAAGTCCACTAAGTACAAAGTAAAATGAATTGTCTTTGGTATTTCTGCTTGTTTGTTATCATATTATTTTAAGGCATCTTTCTCTTTTCAGCTGCAGGCTGTATCTTTCTTGATTTATAACATTTGAGGGATTTCCTCTGCCCACATCCAATACAACTCTCTAAACCTTCAAATCCAATTACTTCCTAATTGGATTTCTGGGTTTCTTCCTTAATTAGTAAATGAGCTGCCATTTCATCCATAGGGCAAGTCCTTGGCTCTTTGTTGAAAGTGGTTGTTCAATTTTCTTTTCTTGCTCTGGGTAGGCATATCAGGGCTGACTCTGAAATAAAACACCTGCTTCAGTCATCTGTGGGCGAGAAATCCCTTCCTTGTCCTTGGGCATTGTCACGAGTGGTGCCAGGCCTGGCTGAGGCTGGCATTGCCCCGTATGCACTGAGTGTGCAGATTCTCCACAGTGGAAGCAGTGGGTACCTTTGAGGCTTGAAGGACATGGTTTAGGGTAGAGAAGAAGAAAACTGCTTTTACAGTTGTCAGTTGATATATATCCAAAGCTAACACAGTTTGAAAATACTAATCTGTAAGTCCAGAGTGGTGAGTATCTTGTGTTAATTTTATTCAGATGCACCATTTAAATGTTCCCAGAATCATTTAATGCCATACAGGCCTCCAGCTAGCCTAGTGTTTGACTGTGGGCACTACTACCTGCCATAATTCCTTGTACGTGGGGCTGACACACGCATGGCGGGGCGCTTGGCATCCTGGACCCATTAACTCCAGAGGCTACAGGGCTCCTTTCCATGAAAATGTTTCTGCTCATTTCCATAAATGCTATATACATCTCACCTTTTAGACAAGAACCCTGGGGTTGAAAGAATTGAAGTGGCTGGTCCAAGAACGAAAGCTTGGGCTGGGCTCGGTGACTCACGCCTATAATCCCAGCACTTTGGGAGGCCGAGGCAGGCGGATCACTTGAGGTCAGGAATTCAAGACCAGCCTGGCCAACATGGTGAAACACCATCTCTACTGAAAATACAAAGATAAGCCTGGCATGGTGGTACATGTCTGTAGTCCCAGCTACTCGGGAGGCTGAGGCAGAAGAATTGCTTGAATCTAGAAGGTGGAGGTTGCAGTGAGCCGAGATTGCGCCATTGCGCTCCAGCCTGGGCAACAGAGCAAGACTCTATCTCAAAAACAAACAAACAAACAAACAAACAAACAAACAAACACAACGTGGTAGTGGCCTGACTCCCACCTGATGCTCTTTCTACTTACACGAGGTCAGTGTGCTCAGAGAGCGAGGAGCCCTGCACTAGGCAGAGGGGACAAGAGAGAGTTGTGCTCATTTTGTTCTGTGGTTGGTGTTGGAGGATTGAGTGTGTGCACTTTCTCTCTTGCACACTCACACACTTACACACTCACAAACCCACGCACCCCATCCACACATACAGTTACTTTTTTCTGAGGACGTCCTTTCCGCATTTCATCTGATGTCCTAGCCCTCCCCAAAGCAGACTTGAGCTTCTAAGGCTCATTGGATCAAACCACAGATTCGTGCACAGGATTTATACCTCTTCGTTTCACAGTTGAAGAAGGAGCTTGGAGACAAGAGGGGAGTTTTTCCCCTTTTTAACCCAACAGAATGGTAGACATAGATTTATTGGTCTATGAGCAACTTCAGGCAGAATCTGGTCATTTTCAGGTTTGCGTTCCCCGTGGAGACCACAGCACCTAGCATGCAGTAAAGGCTCCACGAGCATGGGCTGAAGGAATGGAGAATGGGCAGGCATCAGGCTGCACTGATGGGCCACACAGTCTCTCCCAACACAAACATTATGAGGTCACAGTGGCACAAAACATTGCCAGAAGATACAGGGCCCAGAGACCTCCAACTTAATGTAGAACAAGTTACATTTCAGGTCTTCGCACTGTGAAAAATGGCCCATCGTTTGAGCTATTAGTAAGCAGACACACTTTCCACATGGGAGTTTCATATCCTGCTTTAGAGAAGGTCACAGTGCCCTTCCTGTGCCTGCTGCTGCTGTTCTTATTTTTTGTGTCTTTGACTTAAAACCATCAACATGCCAACGTGGTGTATTTTGAGGTGGTGGACACCTTCCTTGTCTAATTTAATTCCCCTAACAACTGCAGGAGGTCGCTGTTTGCATTCGCTGATGTGAAAACAGGCTCAGAGAAGTTATAAAATGTACTAATCTCTTACAGCAGCTAAGGGGACTTCCTTCCCTCTGTCCCTTTTTCTTCCTCCTGGGATCTAGAGACACAGAGGGAATGCAGTAAGGGTGTGAGAGGAACGGAATGCTCCTTGGGGATATTGGTAAACAAAACACACCTGCTCTGATGGGAGTTTCCCTCTGGTCGGAGACAGGCACTCCAAGGCAGATCTGGCCCTTGGGTGGCCCTGGCCCTGGGCCCTGGGTGCTCGATGGGTCCACAGAGGTTCGATCTTGACGCTTTCGTTTTCTCTCTGCTCCTCTCTTGCCCTTGCATCTCTGCTTTTTCCTTTCCATCTGTTAACAATCTGGAGTGCAGACCCTGATTGAGGATTTGCACCGAGGTGAGGAGTTCACCCTCATCTCAACTTCTGCAGTGACTTCTTGGTTGGCCCCTGGTGCTATTGTCTCTGGCCCCTGTCCAGCCTCTGCTGTAGGTCCTATCTTTAGTTCCCGAACACATTTTCCAAGTCTAGACTCCCCTGGTAGGGCTGCAAGACCATCCACGATCTTGTCATTCCCAATACATTTGGCCTCATCTCCCTTCCCCTGCAAGTTGACCCCTGCTGGCTAACAAGGATGCTCTTCCTTCTCTCCAACACAGATCCTAGGCTCATTCAAACCCCTGCCTTTCCATTAATTTTTTTTTTTTTGAGACGTAGTCTTGCTCTGTCGCCCAGGCTGGAGTGCAGTGGTGCGATCTCTGCTCACTGCAAGCTCCACCTCCCAGGTTCACGCCATTCTCCTGCCTCAGCCTGCCGAATAGCTGGGACTACAGGTGCCCGCCACTACACCTGGCTAATTTTTTGTATTTTTAGTAGAGACGGGGTTTCACCATGTTAGCCAGGATGGTCTCGATCTGCGGACCTTTTGATCCTCCCAGCTCAGCCTCCCAAAGCGCTGGGACCACAGGCGTGAGCCACCACGCCCAGCCCCATTCATCTTTTTTAAAAGCACTGTTCTTCCTCCTCCTACCCATCTAAATTTTGTTAGGACCATGAGCTTTGAGGTTAAAGAGATCTGTGTTAAAATTATATTAGTATCACTTGACTGGCTGTATATGACCTTCGGAGTCAGAGTTTCCTAATGTAAAAGGAAAATGGTAACAGCAATTGCATAGTGTTGGCAGAGGAGTGACATCTGAAGAGTCCCCTGCAAAGCACGAGCACAGGTGCTGGCCAATGGGAAGACCCAAGTCAGGACCATTGTTATCCTGTGTTCCTTAAGGTCCAGCTCCAGACCTGCCTTATTATAAGGCTTCTTCGACTTTTCTAGCAGCAGTCAAGTTCAACTGCATTGAGGACACCAAATTTGGTCCTGAATTGTTTTCCATGTGGTGAATGGAATCTCAAACTAGATTGTACACTTACAGGCATAGACTGTAGTTTTGCTTTTTTCTTATTTTTTTGAGACAGAGTCTCACTCTGTCACCCAGGCTGGAGTGCAGAGGTGCCATCTCAGTTCACTGAAACCTCCACTTCCTGGGTTCAAGCGATCTTCTCACCTCAGCTTCCTGAGTAGCTGGGACTACAGGCATGTGTCACCACACTGACTAACTTTTTGTATTTATTTTTATTTTTGTAGAGATGGGGTCTTTCTGTGTTCCCCAGGCTGGTCTTGATCCACCTGCCTTGTGCTGGGATTACAGGCGTGAGCCACCACGTCTGGCCGGTTTCTTCTAGTTTCTTTCGTACACCTATAGCATTTATAAACTCTTGTGGTCAGAGGTAAGGGGAACATGGGGAATTTTCTTTATCCACAGTGAATTCAGGTCCTCTGAATTTAGGCTCCTCAAAGCACCGTGGCCCCCATAAGATTTAGGATTGGGGCCACCCACCTGGAGAGCAGATACCCAGAGCTGGATTTGCACAGAGAAGACCTGTGGCCAGTGTAGGGATCGCTGTGTCCTGGGTCCCAGTCACTTACCTGTAGGCATCTGGCATCATATCAGCTTGCTGGGTGACAGGGCTATACAACTGTGGTCCCCAGGGGCCAGACAGCCTCCTGCTTTGCACGTCCTGTGGAATCTTCAGAAGCAACACATTGGAACAAGAAAAGAGGGATTTTTTTTTTCATGAAACAGGCATGTGTTCTGTTTAATGAGGGGAATTCGAGACTCAAGCTGGGGAGAGTACGTGAACTGACTTCTTGACAATGTAATTATAAGTCATTTTTCACTACTAAATTGAAATCACTTAGCCAGGCATTGGCCCAGTTTCGGTGAGCGTAGGGGAGCGGCGGCCTGCCTCTGCCTGCCAGCAGTGGATATGAGGCTGTCTTTGATGCTGGAGCACCAGGGGGGCACACTGGTGTTGGAGAGCCTGCCTGCATTAAGCATATTCCTCAGAAACGGTGTACAATTGGTTTTTATAAATATTTACATTTGGTTGACATTATCTTATCAGAACCGCTGCATTCCTGACTGATCCCAGAGTGCCCCTGAGTGCTGCCTCTTTGAATTTCCTAAGCAGTTGTGCTTGCTTTGGCAGCACATATATTAATTTCCTAAGCAATTAATTGCGTGTAAACTGTAAAAGAAGAAGGCTTCCTAGTTGAGGCAATAAGCTATTTTAAATGAATCCTTTTGCAAAGCAAAAACTCCTTTTGTAGTGAAGAAAATCTCCCTTAATTGATCCCTGTGGTAAATGGGGTTTCCCTTGATGTCCATAATTTTTTTTTTTTTTTTTTTTTTTCAGATGGAGTCTCATTCTCTTGCCAGGCCGGAGTGCACTGGCGTGATCTCAGCTTACTGTAACCTCCATCTCCTGGGTTCAAGCGATTCTCCTGCCTCAGCCTCCGAAGTAACTGGGACTACAGGCACCTGCCACCATGCCCAGCTAATTTTTGTATTTTTGGTAGAGACGGGGTTTCACCATGTTGGCCAGGATGGTCTCGATCTCCTGACCTCCTGATCCTCCCGCCTTGGCCTCCCAAAGTGCTGGGATTACAGGCGTGAGCCACCGCGCCCGGCCTACAATCTTTAATGCCGTGGAATTCATGCCTCATCTACCTGGTTCCTGAGGAGGCAGACACCTGGGGGCAAAGCAGGGCACTGGGAAAGTACCAGTACTTCCTGCTCTCAGATAATCTGCTTGGGAGTCCTGGGGGGTAGGTATTATTATCACCATTTTGCAGATGAAAAAAGTGCGGCTCAGAAGAGGTTAAGTACATATCTGAGATCACACAACAGGTCAAGGTTGTGCCAGGAGTCAGTCTGAGGCCACCGTGACACCCAGACTGGAAGAAGGCCCCACGTGCTCAAAGCCCTCCTCCTGGCGCCCGGGTCTTTCCATGAGAAACAACCTTAAAGGGCGACTTTGTCTCTGGATTTCTAGGCCACACTCACTTTTAGCTCCTTGAAGCCCTTCTCAACGTTCAGTCCTCTTATCCTTCAAAACAGGCAGATAGAGCTGGGTACAGTAGCTCAGGCTTGTCGTCCCAGTGACTTGGGAGGTGGAGGCAGGAAGATCTGAGTTGGAGGAGTTGGAGGCCAGTCTGGGGCATAGCAAGACCTCATCTCTAAGGAAATTAAAACACGTAGCTGGGCATGGTGGCACAGTTCTATAGTCCCAGCTATTTAGCAGGCTTAGGCAGGAGGATTGCTGGAACCCAGGAGTTCGAGGCTGCTGTGAGCCATGACTGCACTGTTGCACTCCAGCCTAGATGACAGAATGAGACTCAACTCAAAAAAAGAAAAAGAAAAAGAAAAAGAAAGGAGATGGGTTTTCTCTGGATGAGTGTGCTGGGGTGGTTCCACTGTGGCATGCAGGACTGTGGCTCAGGGTTTCTCTCCTGCCCTCTTTGATGCCTGGGAACTGTGCTGAGTCACCTTGACCCATTTTAACCAGCAGCTCGGGTTAAAGTTCTTAATGACCAGGAGATACACACACACACACACACACACACACACACACACACACACACACACATATATATATACACACACATATCTATCTATCTATCTATCTATCTATCTATCTATCTATCTATCTATCTATATCCTGCATTTTACAAATGCTTTAAATTCAGTCATAAAAAATAAGCTTCGAATTTACAAAAACCAAGATAGTAAAAACTGATGGGATGGGAATTATATTTCCATGTTCAAAATGCTAACTTAACAAAAAATTTCCTTTAGCATTCATTTAACTACCTAAATGTTTGCAATGTTTATGTTTCTAAAATTGGAATTAGGCCAGGCGTGGTGACTGACATCTGTAATTCCAGCACTTTGGGAGGCCAAGGTGGGCAGATCACGTGAGGTCAGGAGTTTGAGACCAGCCTGGCCAAGGTGGCAAAATTCCATCTTACTAAAAATACAAAAATTGGCTGGGCGTAATTGTGGGTGCCTGTAATCCAAGCTACTTGGGAGGCTGAGGCAGGGAGAATTGCTTGAACCCGGGAGGTGGAGGTTGCAGTGAGCTGAGGTCATGCCATTGCGCTCCAGCCTGGGTAATCTCAAAAATAAAAAAAAGTGGGATTAAGTTTTTATTCAAATGTGTTTTATTAGATGTAATTTATCTGGCATCAAACTCTTGTATAAATACCAGCATAGCCAGCCCAGATCTTTCTAAACTATGTTGTGTGCAACATTAGCACCCTGAGATATTATTGAGGCATTCTTCGAAAAAAATGTAATATAACCAGAGCATTTGTGAATCAATGAGTCACAAAAAGTTAAATACTTAATTTTTTTTTTTTGTTACTGCAGGACTCCCTCTAAGATTAAAATATGCTACTATATATTTGTATTAGGTATCTATTGTTATGTAACAAATTATCACAAAACTCAGTGGCTAAAAATGACAATAAATATTGATACCACTCACAGTTTCTGTGGGTCAGGAGTGTGTGAGCAGCTTGGTCGGGTTGTTCAGGCTCGTGGTCTTTCCTGAGGTTGCAGTTGAGATGCTGGCTGGTACTGCATTATCTGAAGGCTGGACTGGGGCTGGAGGATCCACTTTCAAGATGCCAAGGTTTTTCGTGGGAGCCCTCGGCTCTTCTCTATGGGCCCCTCTTGACAGGGCTGCTTGAGGATACTCGTGGTATGCAGGCCAGCCTCTCCCAGAGAACAAGGCAGAAGCTGCAATGCCCCACAGGAGGGAGACTTGGAAGTCAGACATCATTGCCCCTGACATATGGTCTTAGTACATTTGTGTTGCTATAAAGGAATACCTGAGGCTGGGAAATTTATAAGAAGAAGATGTTGGTTTGGCTTACGGTTCTGCAGGCTCCACAGGATGGTGCCAGCATCTGCTTTGGTGAGGGCCTCAGATGTTTCCACTCATGGAGAAGGTGAAGGGGAATAGGCATTGCATGGTGAGAGAGGAAGCAAGAGAGAGGAGGAACCAGTTTCCATGGGAACAAGCGTGGGCATTCACTCACTCTGTGAAAACGGCACCAAGCCACGAGGGATCCATCCCGGTGACCCAAACACCTCCCACCAGGCCCCACCTCCAACAGTGGGGAGTCAAATTTCAACATGAGATTTGGAGGGGACAGATATTCAAACAGTATCACATAATCTGTCAGTCACACTTGCCAGCCCTGAACTGATGTGAGAAGGGGACTCTACAAGGGTATGAGGACACAGAGGCAAGATCTTTGGGGGCCACCTGGAGGTTGGCAATCACGACATCGTTCAACCTTAAGTAGAGGTTATGATGTAATTTCCCCCAAACTCACTTTACTTCAGATTGTCACAAAAATCCCTTTGTTTTCCAATTCCTGGTGTGTGTCGACCCCCACTGTTCTAGCCCAGGTCGCTCAATTCAACCCGTAGCTTGGGGTGAGCCACTGCCTACTACCCTGCATGGTGTCAGGAGACTTCCTTGTATTATGTTGTGTGTGTGTGTGCATGTGGGGGTGTGTGGAGTGCACGGTGCAGGCTGGTGAGGGATGAGAACTCTAGGGGCACACCCTGAGGGCAAGGAGCTCCTGAGCACTTAAACTGCAGCCTCCAGGGAGTTCTTTCCTCGTTGTAGGGCTGCCTGAACGTCCACCCTGGACCACCCTCTCCCTTGTGGTCACTGAGTACCCTAGAATTGGAGCTTCTCTCCACTTCTTGATTTCTTCCTCGCCTTCCGCCACTTTGCGCCTGGGTCCACCATCTCTCCTTCATACGAAAGCTGTCTTCCTGGCTTTTTTTTTTCATAAGAAGCTATGGTGGCCAACTAAGAAATAACATTTAGAACAGGATTCTAAAGCCTGGTGTGGCGGCACATACCTGTCATCTCAGCACTTTGGGAGACTGAGGCAGAAGGATTGCTTGAGGCCAGGAGTTTGAGACCAGTCTGGGCAACATAGTAGATCCCAATTGCTACATAATACTTCAAAGTTAGCTGGATGTGATTGCACACCTGTAGTCCCAGCTGCTTGGGAGGCTGAGGCGGGAGAATTCCTTGAGCCCAGGAGTCAAGGTTGCAGTGAACAACAGAGCAAGGTCCTGTCTCTAAAAAAACAGCCAGAAAACAGCAGCAACCCCCGCCCAGGATTCTGAGTCGTTCATGGCAAAAGAAGTTAGTTCTTCTTTCTTTGCTGTCAGGAGGACTCTCCCCACAAATACAACTGCCTGGTCAGCACTTCTTGGGGAAGGTCTTTCTTTCTTCCTGCCCATTCCAGAATGGGTTAAATCTAAGGCAGGAAAACGAGACAGAAAGGACTGGCGTTTTCACATCAAGTTAGGCTGAGCACTGCCCTTCTACCCTGGAATGCTGCTTTGATCACAGGCCTGTCTGTGTGCATCCCCTCCTGGGGGAGAACTGCAGCCTTCTAGTAATCAAGCTTTTCTGAAGTGCTCTTACCCTCATCCCAAGAAATCATGTCTTTCCTGCTTCACTTTAGCAGTGACCTTCCCACCACCTCTGCACACCCTTTATAACCGCAATTGCCTTGCATATTTCTACTCTAAACTTGGATCAGCATGTGCCTGCTGCCCCTGTCCTAGAGCAAGTGCGAGGTCATTGAATGAGCATCTGAAACTGTGGCCCTGATGTATGGAGGTTGGCAGGCAGGCGTCCTGAGGCAGCTGGTCCCAGGGGCTGGAAACGTGGCGTGCCAACTCCCTGTTTTTCCAGGAACTTGCAGAGTGCATAGGGGAAGGCCCGTAAACTGCTCAGTATTGCAAGTTACCCCACACCACAATGGAGAAGGAAATACAATTATATTATTGTGGTCATCACTGAGCATGTGAGGTGGTGGTGAGTGAGCATCTTTGCAAAGCAGAGCCAGGCAGGCAGAGTTAGAGTCTCTCTCTCTCTCTCTCTCTCTCTCTCTCAGATGATTTACGTTTCCATCCACCTCACTTAACGCGGCCTCCTGGGCAAAGCTTACTCATTTGCGGATGTCTTTTTTCTTGTGTCATTTCCTTCCTTCTCTGAAGAGCAGATTTCCATCTGGGTGTCTGGTAAGAGGGAAAAGGGAAAATAGTTCCTGGACAGGGTGGTTTTGGAAGTTAAGAGCTCCCTCCTCTATACTGTCAATCTTCAGATCTAAAGGACATCACTCTTCTCCCTCCACACAATTGGTGATAAGCACCAGTGTTGTTATGACAAGGAGAAAAGGGGGGTTTCTAATTTTGGGAGAAAGAATGAAGACTGACCTTGTCAACAAAATGCTTATTAGGGAGTTTTAAGCTCTTTTGTCAGAGATCTGGCTTCCCAACTAGAGGGCTGCCCTCACCCTCCTCCAGTAAATCTGTTGATATTTTCACTTGTTGATACATTTTCCTAAAGTGCTGTGTCATGATTTTCCCCTTAATTGTCTCTTGGAGATAGTTAGTACGCTTTTCCTGAGTGAAGGATGAAACTCCTGAGGCCAGGAAGCAAGAGTTTAAGTAAATTGCTCTGAAAGAGTCTTCCCTGGCTTACTGTGGTGCACCAGTGCCTCGCTGCTGAAAGCAGCTTCCCGTGAAACTCAGGGATGGTTGAATGGGAAACATCCAGAATGCCATCAGCCCACTCTGCTTCTGGAGCTCGGGCCAGAAAAGAAGAAGGGGTCTCACTGCTAGCCTGGGCAAGTGGATTCCAGGACTTGGGAGGAGGCACATAACTTTCTGGTAGCAATACGAATTTTGGAATGCAAGTGTATTAAAAAAAAATGGAATACTCTTTATTCCAATGCCAAACCAGTTGTTGGAACTGGTTTGCTCCCAGATCTGCAGAACAGCAGCTACCCAGGCCCCAGGTAGATGGTTGGAAGGAGTAACTCCTGCATTACTTGAGTTACCCGGGTCAAGTATACAGGTCTGCAGGCCACTAACCCCCAATCTAAGTTAGTGAAATGTCTTAAAACATCGGTGCCCCCTTGCCAGAGCCACTGGGTGTCCAGGATGCAGCTGCAGAGTGGCTTGTCGGGAAGGTTACGCCTGTCTCTTTGTCTGGGCGGCATGCCCCGTCTCTGGGTCCTGCCCCTACCTCTCACCCTGCCTGCCTTTTGCATGCATCACTCTGTGTTATGGTTGTCTCCCTTACCACATTATAACTGGCTTTAGTGCAGGCAATATGTGTGCGTGTTTATCTCTGTGTCCGTGGTGTTTAAAACAGAACCTGGCATCTGGTAGGGACCCAAAATATGTTCTCCGATAGAATGAGGGAACAAACCTTTGTCCTGCAGCGGAAAAGCAGCGGGTGTCACTGTCCCCATGAACCCAGAAGGGTTCAGCGAGAACCCCTCCTGAATTTTAGAAGGACCTGGGACTCGGTAGCAGGTCCATGCTCTGCATGGCGTGAAGTCAGTAGGAGCTGGTGGGAGGACGGAAGGAGGAGAAGGAGATAAATAAATAGGGGTAGCAGAGAAGGCCTCAGTTCATCAGGAAAATCTTTATCCATGAGTTCAGTGAACATTTCTTGTTTTCCCTGGAATTCCAGTGGTAATAAGGTGCCGGGGACTGTTGCAAGTGAGTGATTATTGAGGGTGGGTAAAGGACTATTAGGGCTTCTTGCAGAAGCAGAAATTATTTCCTCCTGGCTGTCTATCCCAGTTTATCAATGAAACCAACAGTAGGAAGGTGGCTGCTGGGGTAGTGGGAGGCCCCGGGGGAAGCAGTCAGACCATTCCTTGGCATAGGCAGGGTCATAGATGCTGGAATCGCTACTGAGCACATGCCCCCACTAGGTTCAAATCTTTTCTGTGCAAGATTGTTTTTGCAGAGCAGGGAAATTGATAAGAAAACCAGCTCATATTAGGCATTTAGCAAAAGAAGAAAGGAAGATGACTCCCAGGTCTCAGCTGATTCAAGATCACCTCTAACACCAGTTCCCGTTCTGCACTCTTTTTAGGAGTGAAACTTCTTGGTTAAACAAGATCTGATAATGCATCCTAACATAGAAAACGATGTATGTGGGGTTGCTCTGGCGGAGTGAGAGTGGGATCCAGGGACCCACCCTTGGTCTCAGTCCTCCTCCCTCACCACCAGTCCCTCTAGCAGGCAGCTGACCCAGGAGCTCGGCTGGAGACCCACTGCCCAACGCTGCCCATTGGCCTCCCTCCCTCTAACTTTTCTTTTATTTTTATAGAGATGGATTCTTGCTATGTTGCCCAGACTGGTCTCAAACTCCTGGCCTCAAGCAATCCTCCCACCTCGGCCTTCCAAAATGTTGGGATTACAGGCATGAGCCACCGTACCCGGCCAGAAAGCTTTTCTTGTTAAACCAGTTAGTGGGTACCTGTGGTTCCTTGGTGTTTTTCTTCATGTAGTCTGGTTAACAGACTTTTCCTCCTGTACTTCTCAGCGTGAAGTGGTAAACCTACAACCTTGGGAAGACAGCACTTTTTCCAGGGTGGTTGCTATTTAGCTCTGGTTTTTAGAGCTGCGGGTGGAGGGTGGAGAGGAAGAGAATGATATTGAGGAAGAGACAGGAAACCATCATGGAGAGACTTCTGACTGGCGCAGGCAGGTCCTCCAGGGAGCCATCGGCAGTAGGATGTACTTCCCCCTTTTGGCGCCAACAAGGTCTGTAAATCTCTTTCTACCACGCTGTGTGTCAGCCACAGCCTTTTCTCCAGCAGTGACTGTGTCATTGGGGATTCACAGAAATGCACACTCAGAGGAACACAGTGCATTTAGTTTCCAGGACTGTCGTCATTTGCACAGGTGCAGGACCACCAGCAGTCAGACTGTGCTCCCGCTTTGACGATGTAGTGTGGTTATGAAGGAAAGTTCTGTACTTCCACGGCTGAATTCTGAGCTAAAACAATGGAGAACTTACCAGTCTCTGCAGCCAGCCTGACCCTGGACATAGGAGATGATCCCGACTAGATAGAGGACAGAGTCAGATAAAAAAAAGTGACATGCCTGGGCAAACCAGGGCTGGGTCAGTGGCTGAAGGCCAAGGGGGATAACAGTAATAGACTCACAATGCAGTTTTGTATGTGCAAGGGCTGAAATTGAAGTGCAACTATAGTTCTCTATATTTATGTTTAGCCTAGTTGTTCAATAACTGGCTGAAATTTTATGCCATAGTGTGAACTCAATTCTGTTCACTTTATCACAGTGTTACTTTGCAGAGTCATGAGTTAAGAGAAATTTCTCACGTGTGTTGAGAAATGAGAGCAACTGACTCCTAAGAGCATGGATCCCCCCTCATGTGTTCAATGGACAACTTCTTGGGCCTCCTGGGAGAGATGAACCCAGGGAGCAGTTCCAAGGACGAGAGGACTTTATTACATGGCAAGACTTTGGTGCTGGCCTCTCGTGCCATTCTCCGGAACTTTGCTAAATCAGGTGGAACAGGAGACACTTCTTCAGCATAGACTCTGCCAGTCCCAATAGCTTCCTTCTCCTTGCATCACTGGCAGATTTCTTTCGGGCTTCCCATGATGGGTGGAGGGGAAGGGGCTTAGATCCCCAACCTACAAAGACTAGAGACAGGAGGAGGGGCCAACACCAAGGGAGGGAATGAGGAGACAGTGTGTGGAAGGCAGCAAGCAAGTACCAGAGGCTGCCCTTTCTCAGCTTCCTTCACCTCTCCTTCCTCGTAGGTAAAAGGATGCCCACAGAGACCGATGTTCCAGCTTCTGTGTCTACTGTGGCGGGCGCTCCAGCCCTGGCATGGTTCTGAGGCCAAGCTTTTTACAGCTGTTCGTTCTAGGAGGTAGGGTTGGTCCCAGGGGAGCACCATATGCTTTTTTTTTGTTGATGTTGTGTTATGGAGGGGAAGTCCCTGGCCCAGGTGGACTCACCTGAGATTTCTCCTCTTCATCTCAGTGGTGTGGTTTGGTTGAACGCGGCCCCTGTGGAACGGCCCAAATTGGGGACTGTTGCTGCTTGAATGTGCCACACTTATTTGTGCCCACAGAGGGCTCTGGGGGAGAAAGATTTCAAGGACTTACTAGCTGTCCTCATAGGTTATCCTAATGCCCAAGGGCTCCCAAGGGCTCCCAAGGGCTTTCTGTAGAAACTGCAGAATCCACAGGATCTGTCCATCCTGGAGCTTGCATACACTTGCTTAGACAGTGTGAGTGCAGAAGGCACCATTTACAGGCCCGTCTTGTTTTATTGTGCTTTGCTTTATTGTGGTTGGTAGATACTGTGTCTTTTACAAACTGAAGGTTTGTGGCGACCCTGAGTTGGGCAAGTCTATTGATGTTGTTTTTCTAACCACATGTGCTCACTTCATGTCTCTGTGTCACATTTTGGTGACTCTCCCAAATTTTGTCATTAGTATTATGTCTGTTATAGTGCTCTGTGATCAGTGGTCTTTGATGTTACTATTGTAATTGTTTCATGGCACCACAAACCATGTCCATATAAGACAGGGAACTTAATCACCACGTATGTATGTTCTGACCGCTCCACCCACCAGCCATTCCCTCATCTCTCTTCCTTTCCTTGGGCCTCCCTATTCCCTGAGATACAACATAATTGAAATTAGGGCAATTAATAATTCTATTAATGGCTTCTAAGTGTTCAAGTGAATGGAAGTTGCACGTTTCTGACTTTAAATTAAGAACTAGAAATAATGAAGTTTAGCATGTCAAAAGCCTAGAGAGGCCAAAAACTAGGCCTCTTGTGCCAGTCAGGCTGTGAATGTAAAGAAAAAGTTCTTCAAGGAAATTAAACCTGCTACTCCAGTGAACATACAAATGATAAGAAAGTAAAACAGCTTTCTTGCTGATACAAAGATGTTTGAGTGGTTTGATAGAAGAGCAAATCAGCCATTACATTTCCTTAAGCCAAAGCCTAACCCAGAACAAGGTCCCAACTCTCTTCAAATCTATGAAGCTGAAAGAGGTGAGGAAGCTGAAGAAGAAAAGATGGGAGCTAGCAGAGGTTGGCTCATGGGGTGCTGATGTGGAAGCTGCAGCAGTTATTCAGAAGAGCTAGCCAAGATATTTGATGAAGGTGGCTACACTAAACAGCATATTTTCAACATATATTAAGCACCCTAATTATATTAGAATAAAATGTCATCTGAAGTGTTCATAGCTGTAGAGAAGTCAATGTCTGGCTTCAGAGCTTCAAAGGACTGGCTGATTCTCTTGTTAGGGGCTAATGCAACTGGTGACTTTAAGTTGAAGGCAGTGCTCATTTATCATTCTGAAAATCCTAGGGCCCTTAAACGTTATGCAAAATTGACTCTGCCTGTGCTCTATCAGTGGAACAACAAAGCCTGGATGATAGCACGTCTGTTTACAGCATGGTGTACTGAATATTTTAAGTCTACTGTTGAGACCTACTGCTCAGAAAAAAAGATTCCTTTCAAAATATTACTATTCGTTGGCAATATGCCTAGTCACCCAGGAGCTCTGATGGAGATGTTGTTTTCATGCCAGCTAACATAATATTCATTCTATAGTCCATGGATCAAGGAATCATTTTGAACTTCAAGTCTTATTATTTAAGAAATATATTTTATAAGGCAAAAGCTGACATAGATAATGACTTATTTGATTGATACAGGCAAAGTAAACTGAAAACCTTCTGGAAGGGATTCTGCATTGTAGATGCCATTATGAACATTTGTTTTCACAGTTAAGACATATGAGAGAAAAAAAATTTGTGATTCATAGAAGGAGGTTAAAATATCAGCATTAACAGGAGTTTGGAAGAAGTTGATGCCAATCCTCATGGATGACTTTGAGCCTTCAAGACTTTCATGGAGGAAATAACTGCAGATGTGGAAATAACAGGAGAGCTAGAGTTAGAAGTAGAGACCAAAGATGCGATTGTATTCCTGCAACCTCATGATAAACGTTCAGTGGGTGAGGAGTTGTTTCTTATGGAGGAGCAAAGAAAGTGGTTTCTTGAGATGAAATCTACTCCCAGTGAAGATGCTGTGAACATTGTTGCAATTACAACAAAGGAATCAGAATATTATGTAAACTTAATTGGTAAGGTAGCTGCAGCGTTTGAAAGGATTGGCTACAATTTTGGAAGAAGTTCTACTGTGAGTAAAATGGTATCCACCAGCATCACATGCCACAGAGAACTCTTTCATGAAAAGAAGAGTCAATCAAAGTGGCAACCTTCATTTTTGTCTTATTTTGAGAAATTGCCACAGTCACCCCAGCCTTCACCAACCACCACCTGATCTGTCAGCAGCCATCAACATCCAGGCAAGACCCTCCCCCAGCAAAAAGATTATGACTTGCTGAAGGCTCAGATGACCATTAGCGTTTTTTTTTGTTTTGTTTTGTTTTGTTTGAGACAGAGTCTTGCTCTGTTGCCCAGGCTGGAGTCCAGTGGCACGATCTCGGCTCACTGCAACCTCTGCCTCCCAGGTTCAAGCAATTCTCTGCCTCGGCCTCCCGAGTAGCTGGAATTACAGGCACCCACCACCACACCTGGCTAATTTTTTTGTATTCTTAGTAGAGATGGAGTTGCACCATCTTGACCAGGCTGGTCTTGAGCTCCTGACCTCGTGATCTACCTGCCTCGGCCTCCCAAAGTGCTGGGATTACAGGAGTGAGCCACCTGTACTGCTATTTTTTGGCAATAAAGTTTTGTTGTTGTTATTTGTTTTTTTAAGAGTCTAAGTCTTGCTCTGTCACCCAGGCTGGAGTGCAGTGGCATGATCATAGCTCAGTGCAGCCTCGAACTTCTGGGCTCAAGTGATCCTCCCGCCTCAACTTCCTGAGTAGCTAGGACTATCGATGTGCACCACCACGCCTGGCTAATATTAATTTTTTTTTTTTTTTTAGAAACAGCATCTCACTGTGTTGCCTAGTCTGTTTCCAACTCCTGGCCTCAAGCAATCCTCTCACGTCAGCTTCCCAAATTGCTAGGATTACAGATGTGAGTCACCACACCCAGCACGTATTTTCTAATTAAGATATTTACATTGCTTTTTTTTTAGATGCAGTGCTACTATACACTTGATAGACTACAGTATAGTATAAACATAACTTTTATATGCACTGGGAAACTAAAACACAGTTGGTGACTCACTTTATTGTGGTATTCTCTTTATTGCAGTGGTCTGGAACTGAACATGCACAGTCTCCCAGGTAGGCCTGGGTGGGGATATCTCGCAAGACAGGACTGATCTCCTGTTTAAAGGCATCCTCAAAGCTCCTATTTTTATATTTGGATCGTGCTTTAGACGTGTCAGAGATCAACTCGACCTGTTAGAATGAAGACAGGTGTGTTGTTGACCCTGAGCTGAAATGCCTCCTTCCCACTTTTAGGGCCAGAGGATGTGGACTGTAAGTAAAGAGATACCCTAACCCTTCCAAGGTGCTGTACCCAGGCCTTTCACCTCTGTGCTCCTCAGTCTTTCTGGGGAGGAATGACGTGGCTGCTGAGGCCCCTTCCCTTCAGGCCATCTCTGGCTCTGAAGGCCGAGAACTTTGGAAAGAAGTTGAGCACCAGAGATCCAGAGCCTGCCTTCCTCGGAGGGGCTCACTGTCCTCCTGCGAAGCCAGATGGTTCACGTGATGGGGAGAGCGGCTGAGACAGTACACGCGACACGGGGGGTGGTCGCAAGCCATCTCAACACAAGGGGAAGGCTGCAGGTGTTGACTTGTCCTTTTTCAAATTAACTTTGTATTTTTTATTATTATGGGTACATAATAGTTGCTTGTATTCATGGGGTACCTGTGGTGCTTTGATACAGGCATGCAATGTACAGTGGTCAAATCAGGGTAATTGGAGTGTCCGTCACCTGAAGAATTCATCATTTCTGTGTGTTAGGACATTCTAATTTCACTCTTTTAGTTATTTTAGAAGATATAATAAATTATTGTTACCTGTGGTCACTCTACTGTGGTACTGAATACTAGATCTTATTAATTCTATCTAACTGTAAGTTTTATACTCATTAACCATACCCACTTATTCCGCCTGGCCCCCACTACTACCCTTCCTAGCCCCTGGTAACCATCATTCTCCTCTATCTCCGTGAGTTCAAGTTTTAAACTTTTTATCTCCACATAAGTGAGAAAATGCAAAATTTGTCTTTCTGTGCCTTGCTTATTTCACTTAACATGACTTGTCTTTTCTCCTTAAAATCTGTTAGAGCCAGAGAACTTCTAGGGATGGCAGGAACCTTGGAGACTATCTAGTCTAGTGGCCCCAAAACTTAGTAATGTGCCAACATCATTACCTGTGGGCTTTATAAAGGTGGCTTTCCTAGGAAGCAGAGTTCCGGGGATAAAGCCTGGTGCTGAGGGCTGAGCCAGGGTGGCCCTGGGCCAGCTGAGCCACTTGGACACCATGGGATTGAGGTGCTCAAAGGCATGAGTTTTACAGCCAGAGTGGATTTACCACTTGCCAGCTAGAACCTAAGACAAGACACTTAGCCTCATGTCCTCATCTGTGAAATAGGGAGAACAGCATTTCACACTTCACAGGGCTGTGAAGATGCTGTGTGCATGATACTTTGTGTGATACTATTTGAGATACTCTGCATGATACTATGTGTGGGATATTAGGTATGAGAGAATCTGTGTAACACTGTGAGATACTCTGTGTGTTACCATATGTGAGATAGATACTAAGTGAGATACTATGTGAACTAGTCTGTGTGATACTATATGTGTGATACAGTGTGTGAGATATTATGTGTGATGCTGTGTATGAGTTACTCTGTGTAATACCATGTGTGCTACTGTGTGTGATGCTGTATGTGAGGTACTCTGTGATATTCTGTGTGATGCTGTGTGTGAGATACTCTGTGTGATGCTGTATATGAGTTACTCTGTGATACTGTGTGTGAAATACTCTGTGATACTGTGTGATGCTGTGTGTGAGATACTCTGGGATACTGTGTGTGATGCTGTGTGTGGGATACTCTGGGATACTGTGTGTGATGCTGTGTTTGAGTTACTCTGTGATACTGTGTGTGGGATACTCTGTGATACTGTTTGTGATATTCTGTGTGAGATACTCTGTGATAGTGTGTGTGATGCTGTGTGTGAGATACTCTGTGATACTGTGCGTGATACTCTGGTGAGATACTCTGTGATACCATGTGTGATACTCTGGTGAGATACTCTGTGTTACTGTGTGTGATGCTGTGTGTGAGATACTCTGGGATACTGTGTGTGATACTCTGGTGAGATACTCTGTGATACTGTGTGTGATACTCTGTGTGAGACACTCTGTGATACTGTGTGTGATGTTGTGTGTGAGATACACTGTGTTACTGTATGTGATGCTGTGTGTGAGATACTCTGTGATAGTGTGTGTGATGCTGTGTGTGAGATACTCTGTGATACTGTATGTGATGCTGTGTGTGAGATACTCTGGGATACTGTGTGTGATACTCTGGTGAGATACTCTGTGATACTGTGTGTGATACCGTGTGTGAGATACTCTGTGTTACTATGTGCAATACTTTGTGTGAGATACTCTGTGATACTGTATGTGATGCTGTGTGTGAGATACTCTGTGATACTGTGTGTGATGTGTGTGAGATACTGTGAGATACTCTGTGATACTGTGTGTGATGTTGTGTGTGAGATACTCTGTGATACTGTGTGTGATGCTGTGTGTGAGATACTCTGTGATAGTGTGTGTGATGCTGTGTGTGAGATACTCTGTGATAGTGTGTGTGATGCTGTGTGTGAGATACTCTGTGATACTGTGTGTGATGCTGTGTGTGAGATACTCTGTGATACTGTATGTGATGCTGTGTGTGAGATACTCTGGTATACTGTGTGTGATAATCTGGTGAGATACTCTGTGATACTGTATGTGATGCTGTGTGTGAGATACTCTGTGATACTGTGTGATGCTGTGTGTGAGATACTCTGGGATACTGTGTGTGATGTGTGTGAGATACTCTGTGATACTGTGTGCGATATTCTGTGTGAGATACTCTGTGATACTGTGTGTGATGTTGTGTGTGAGATACACTGTGTTACTGTGTGTAATGCTGTGTGTGAGATACTCTGTGATACTGTGTGTGATAATCTGGTGAGATACTCTGTGATACCGTGTGTGATGCTGTGTGTGAGATACTCTGTGATACTGTGTGTGATGCTGCGTGTGAGATACTCTGTGATATTGTGTGTGATACTATGTTTGAGTTACTCTGTGATACTCTGTGTGATGCTGTGTGAGGAAGTCTGTGATACTCTGTGTGATACCCCGTGTGAGATATTTTGTGATACTGTATGTGATGCTGTGTGTGAGACTCTCTGTGTGATACTCTGCGTGATACTGTGTGTGAGCTACTCTGTGCGATACCCTGTGTGAGACGCTCCTTGATTACCGCAGTGTGTGAGCCACAGTGAGTGCACCGTGTGTGAAGGGCTCGGCATGGCGTTTGTGTGTGGTGAAGGTTGTCATCTGCTGCTGCTGCATGGAGAGCGTGTGGGGAAGATGCCATCAAGAGGGACAGGTGCCCTGCTTGTCCTGCGTTCTGTCCTCAGAGGAAAATGAGCTGCTGTAAGAAGTCTTATCATGTGAGTCTGGACACGGAGGGAGTGATTTTGTGTTCCCAGAGGAGCCCTTGCTCTGGATGTATCACTTGAGGCAATGGCCCAGGTCTCCCAGTGCTATCAGCGGAGCCACCAGCAGGGCTCAGGGTTATCTGCCCCTCACCTTCAAATGCTGCCAACACAAACGGATGGCTTGTTACCTGGGACAGCAGACTGCATGGTTGATTAGGTGAAACCGGAGCTTTGTGCCCAGGGAGCAGCTGGAGGTGGGAGGCAGGCGGGAGGGAAGGGTTATGTAAATAACGGCTGAATAATGGGCTTGTGTGCTGATTAGATAAGGGCCCAGGACCACAGCCCACTGAGCAGCACTGTGCTTCCAGGGTGGTCATGGCCCTGTGGGAAAGTCTGGGGCAGGACACTCCTGGCTCGGGGTGAAGGGCAGATTTCCCTGAGGTGTCTGTGGCTGCTGAGATAATGCCTGGTGACAATGGGACCGAAGTGCAGGGACCGGAGTCCACAAGCAGAGGGACCTCTGCCCTGGCCCTGCTTGGTGGAATACAAAGAAAGTCAGACATGCGCTCTCCCCCGGAGTTTAAAATCCTCGTGAAGCTTAAATCAAGAACTGTAGGTTATCCAAATCCCATGTAAACATTTGTGGGAGTCCCCAAACATGAGCCGGCTTTCGCTGGCTTGGAAGTCGCCCTGGGGGAAGAAACAGCGGGGCCCTGGCGCACACTTGCCCTGGCCGGGGTCTTTACACCAGTGACCTTCTCTGGGGCTCACTAAGATACAGGGCATCACCCTCATTTCATGGCCAAGGAAATCGAGGCCCAGGAAGATTACGTGGCCTCTCACGCGTCCAATCCAGGAGACAGAGCCATGAGTCAAATCCTGTCTGTCTGAAGTCAGCACCCATGGGAAGGAAGGTGGGCAAGTGGGGTATAGGGTCTCCTGAGTGAGTGATCAGGTCCACTTCTGAGCGCTCCCCTAGTTCCTGACCCCCATGCTCTTGAGCAGTTCTGAGTCACCCAGGGACTCTCCCTGAGGCTCAAGTCAGGGCCTGGTGTGCGGGCTCAGTTTTATCCCCCAGAATTCACAGTCCTAACCCCCAGCATGTCAGAATGTATTTGGAGATAGTGTCTTTAAAGAGGTAATTAAAGTGGGCCCTCATCCAAACTGACCAGAGTCTTTGCAATTAGAGGAAATGAGGACACAGACACACATGGGGAAGACCCTGTGAGGACACCGAAGATGTCTGTCTGCAAGCCACAGACAGGCCTCTGCAGGAACTGAGCCTGCCGGCACCTGTGTCTCAGACTTTCCGCCTCCAGAGCTGCAAGCAAATATACTGTGCTTAAACTTCGCAGTCAGTGGTGCTCGGTTCAGCCTGATCAACTCATTCACCAGCTTGTACCAAAAGGCAGGCAGACGACACCTCCTGGGGCTTCTCTCCCCTCTGCCACAGATGCTGATGTTACACTGTTTGGGGGTGGCCTCGGATATGAGCGTGACAGGAATTCAGAGGCGTGGAAGCCACTTGGAATCAGACACGTGGGAGGAGGTTTTAGAGAGCAGGATGATGAGGGCTGAGTTGAGGAGAGAAGACAGCAAACCTTCCAGCCAGGCGGGGTGTCAGCTTGAGCAAGGGCCCCAAGGGGGCCTACGATTGGGACATGAGAATAAGGGGGTTCGGGCCAGGAGTGTGCAATGAAGCTGGGCTGATGGAGTCCCCCAGGGGCTGGTGCTGGTGCAGCTGGGGAAAGCCATGTTTAGGAGCAGGGCCCAGCACACAGCAGGGGGTGTCTTAGATCAGTATCCCCAGAAGCAGCCTCTGCGAGGAAGACTCAGGGGTGAGTGACTGATGAAGGCTCAGGTCCCAAGAGGAACCAGCAAGGGATGTTGGAAGTGGGAAGGGAAGGAGGAAACCAAGCAAGGGTTTGCATCCGAAGCTCTAGCTGCAGCGAGCCCACAGAGCAACTCTGGAGTGCAAACCATGTCTCAGTTTTGTTCCCCATCAAGCAAGAGAGCTGCGTTTTTATACTTCTGCACCCGTCAGGCATCGGCTAAGGGTTGCCTCGTGGCGGGTGTGGGTGGGATGCAGGTAAACTCTCTAATAGCTCACAAGCTGCAGGTATGGGCCACTGCAGGCAAGAGCATGCAAAAGCTGTGCAGTGGGCTCACAAACAGTCGGAGGGGTCCCAGGGGACCTGAGCAGAGGACCAGTGGGGTCGGCTATAATCCACGTCCTGCAACTGCTCAGCTATGCTTGCATCTCATGCCAAGCTCACTCCTCCCGGTCAGGGCTCCTTCAAGATGGTGGCTTGTCACAAATCCTAGGGAAATACTTAAAGGAGGAAGATTAGTGGGATAAGTTATAGCCTCTGCTGCTGAAATGTCTCCTGACACTGTTAACTGATATTGATCGTGCCCCGCCTCTGCCATCGCTCTAGATTCCCTGCCTCCTTGTCCTGCACTTCTGCTGCTCTCCGTGGCTTGCCTGGTGGCCTGACAGACCTTTACTCCCGAGGGGTCTGCACCCCTACTTGCTATGCTCTCTTCAGGCTCTGGTGTGGCGCATGCCCATTCCCAGTCAAAACTAGGTGTGAGAACGCCGAGACATGTCTCTGTGAAATCAGCCCAGTTTTCCAGCAAGCCCACAGAACTGAAGCTTGAGAAACTTACATTTGTACAACGAAAGGCATCTGCTGCTGCTTGACCGACTCTTCTTCCTTGCCCCTCCTGATGTATAAATCCCTCACTTTAGTTGGGGGGAGGGGGCACGGCAGGATAGATTTGAGGTTTGGCTCCCATCTCTCCAACTGATGTCACCTATAAAATCATAAAACCTTCTTCCCTGGCTTGTCTCAGTGATTAGTTTTCGGTGTGGCAACAACAGTAACACCAGTGGATCCTCTGAGTTCCTTCTCAGTGTGGCACCAGTCCCGTCTCTTCATAGCAATGAGGGCCAATGATTACCAGGAGATGGTAACTCTTTTATTTGCCTGCTGGTCTTCTGTACAAAGATGCTCTTCTGTCAGCTTATCACAGGACATACTGTCAAGTCCATAGGTACAATCTAAGGTGGATGCCGTATCTTTAGGTTTAGTGGGACTCTTACTGTGTCCCTGCTCTGGGACTCATGATCTCTAGAGTCATAGAACCCAAGTTACAGGGACGAGAAGCACAACTCCCCAAATGGACTACTGGGGGTGATGATGAGTGGGACGACTTCTCCCTCCACCCCTTGGTTCTTGGATGCTAAAGGAGCCTCCATTCTTTTCCCACTTTCAAATCTATATTCCATACTACTGCTGAAATTATCTAAAGTGTAAATCTGATAATGCCTGTTCCTTTACTTATTGGAAAATAGTAACAGCATCAGACAATGGCCATTGGCTTAAAATATGTAACACATCCTGAAAACCACACACCAGCCTCACAATGTTAGTGCCTCAGCAGCTCCTACAAGAGGCTGATCCAAGGCCCTCTCAGGCTGGCATCTTCTGGAGAAAGCAGGATGTGTCAGGATCAGTGAATATTGTGGTGGTTTTATGCCCTTTCCTGTACCTTCTTCACCATAAAGTGGATTTCTTGACCTAAGACGATGTTATGTGGGATCTCAAGTTGGTAAATCAGACACTATGGATCTCTGGATAGTGGTGCTACTGAGGCACTGAGGGCAGGAAAGGCGAATTCATACCTGGAATGCATGCCAATTTAAGACAAAATGAATCACTGCCCTTTCCCAGGTAGAAGGTGTCTTATGTAATCCATTTGCCACCAAGTGGTTGGTTAGTCTCTTCAGGGATGGTATCATCTGAAGGGCTCTGCTGGACTCTGATGTTGACAGACTGGACATTCAGTGGCAGTCATTAGATCAGCTTTGTGAGGGGGCGGAGCCCATGGTGTTGGGCCCTGTATAACCTCCATCCTTGCCACCATAGCTACTCCATTTATGGGCCCATTGTATAAGCACTAGGGTGGTTAAAGATCAAACTTGTTTGATACCCAGGGGCTGAATGTGCCAGCCCATTTGGTTGCCTAGTGCCTCTTGTATACTGGATGCTTTTCAGTGGACACTAACATGAAACACCAAGATTCTTACACCTTGTGCCCAGTCCCAGAGGTCCATCTACAGCTCCTTACCCAGATCCCCTTGTGCCAATCTTCCAATACTGCTTCTTCCAGGTCCCTGACCAACCAATCAAACCACTTACCATTTCCCAGGAGTTCAGGCATATCCTCATCCCAGGCCATCTCTTTTTCCACCCAGAGTTGCTGACCCATGGTGCTGGCCATTGGGAGAATCTCCTCTCACTGCAGGCTTTTGATATCATCCCTCAGTGTGACTGTGGTAAAGCAATAATCCGTTTTAGGCCCTCACTGACATGTAAAGTCAATCTGTTTTTGAAGCAGGCCTAATTTTCCCCTCTCTTCTGCCAGCTAGTCATAGGACATGCTATTCAAGTCCATAGATATAAGGTAAGGAGGAAGCATTGGTGCATCAGGGACGATTACCTGGGAGCCAGAGCCACCTGTCTGTGCAGCTTACTCATGCCTCATGCCTCTGCACCTGCTTGGGGCCAGTATTTAGATATAGCACTCTCATTGGATGATGGGCTGCTGTTCCACCCTACCTTATGGCTTGGTGGATCTCACAGCACCCAGCTAATGATGTTCAACTCCATTCACACAGTCACCTGATGTCCCATGATTAGATGCTGTGTCTCTACCCAGGTCCAGTAGCATGCTAGGGGCAGTCTTTTCAATGGTGCATAATTCTCTGAACACATTCAGCCTATTTCTCAAGGCTCTTCCAGTTTCTAACCTTTGATGGCCTTTGAGCTGTTCTGAGTCTGTCCAGGGACTGTTCACTGAAGCTAACTTGAAGGCCTAATTTTCGACAAAAAGCAGGCAGAGGCCCCATTCCAGTACTCTAGGGGTCTGTGCTGTGACTGTCCTATTGGAGATTTCCTTAGACTTGACGTGGCATTACTATCCATCAAAGATACCTTCAGTACGATAGGATCTTCTAGGTTTGGTGGGTTATATGGCCCAAGCAGCCTGGACCTGCTGCAGGGCTCTGTCTTACGCACTGACCCACTCAAGACTGAGTGCCTTCTGTGTCACCTAATAATGGGCCAGAGAAGTATTTTCAAGTGCCGCATAGGCTGCCTATAAACCCTGAAGAATCCTGCCAAGCACTATGCTTCTTTCTTAGCGGTGGGAGGTGCAAGTTGCAGTAACTTGTTCTTTACCTTGGGCAGTATTTCCTGAAGACAGATAAATCTGGGGAAAATTATATTGGTCACCTGATCTTCATAAGTCCCTACTCTACTTGGAGGATGATGATGGTGTTTCAGTTCTCCTGGTATCAGTATCAGCTCCGACCCCTGTCTAATAGTCCTGGAAGGATCTGGCCAGACTCTCCTCCCAGGGCTTGTGATTTTGGCAAATGTTCTCGGATCACATGGGAAAGAATTGGGGGAAAGTTTACTCTAGATTATTTGTGATGGTGTTGCCAAATCTTTCCTCAAAGAAATCCAGACTCTTCTTCAGTCAGTCGACTCTAGGTGTGTTAAGCATTTTAATCTGAAAATTGAATAAAGGACCAACTCTCAATCTTTTGTATGCAAAGCTGAAGCTGAATACCACCTTAGTTGACTATCCATGTTAGGAGAACACCATGATCTGGCAGCTGTTGGGGCCAAAGGGAAACTTCCCCTGTGCCCACTGAGAGTCCACTGAAAATCACTGGCAAGGTGCAGTTAATAGGAGAAAAAGCATACAAATTTATTTCATCATAGTTTACACAACACAAGGCCTTCAGAATGAAGACCCAAAGACACAGGGGAAATTGTCCATCTTTAAGCCTAGGTTTAGCAAACTATGGACAGCTGTGTAGAAACATGATTGGAGGAAAAGGATATGATCCGATGCTAACAGACCCAGTGGGACACCCAGCAAGACCTGTCTGTCTAGATTCTTCCTGCTGTCTCTGTGTGGCATTCCTTTCTTCTGGGTGTAGGGCAGGGCCGTCTCTGGAACGGGGGCATCTCATGACCTACATTCAAACAAGGTAGGTCAGATAATTTCTTTAAGGCTAGTTTTTACACAGAAAGGCAGGTGGGTGCAGAGGGGCAGAGGCAGAGTCGTATTTTTAGGTTTTATGGCTGGCTTTGGCTGTGTGGGAAAAGGGTTCTGGTTTCTATGACCTGCCTTGGGGAAGAGGGATTCTAGTTTCTCTGTCTAACCTTGCGGGCGAATGAGACTGAGAGGCAGGAGGGCAGGAGAATGTCAGAGGAAAACTTTTGCTTCTGAGGCCTTCATTTTGGGGAATTGCTTTCTGAGCTCCAACATAGCCAATAGCAATTACCATAGGTGTCCGCAGGTCATGGCACCCTGATGGCTAGTCCAGTCTTGCTGTCCTTTAGGGTAATTACACTCTATTTTCATTTGAGATTTGAGTGTCTCCTAGCCTGGTAATTCTATGATCCCATTATGCTTACTGATATTAGGGAGTCCCTTTCTATGATATCATCTTTAACTGTCAACTCTGCTCTAAAATGGACAGTCATCCCTGCCTCCAGAACTGTAAGAAATAAATTTGTTTTTTCATATATTTAAAAAGGTACAACCATCTTCAGGCTTGTAAGAGATATCAGTACAGGCATCACCAGTGCATTCCTTATGATGGTGGAGAAGGGTGTGTCTTCTGGTCTGCCCTGGGGAAATAGACAAGCGTGCTTTCTCAGGTCCCACTTGGTAAATCCACTCTAACAAGCTTATCTGTCTGAGCTCATTGCACTTTCCTTGATGCTATGATAAGGATGGTGATAGCTCTGCCTCATTTCATGTACATTTCCTTTAGGTCAGATCTTCAAGGAGGCATCTCAACAGACTCGTAGGACTGGCTTCAGGTATTTTTACCAGAACATTGGATCCCAAGTTACGTGGGAGGTCTCCCATGTCAATCAATCCTCCCCTATCCAGCCTGATGTTCTCCTTGCTCCGATTTGAAAACCCTCAAAATCAATTTTCCCGTATTTCCCCAGGTCTTGGTAGTGTTTAGCAGCCAGGACTGCAATTCCCTTGGCATGTAAACTGTACTCCGGAGCAAGGCCTTTGATTTTCCATTCAGGTGGTGTTGAGACCTTGCCCAGGTTTTGGTACTGGAATCAGTGAGGGGAAGCAGAAGGGAATCTTGAGGAGGGCCAGCACCTGCCTCAGGCAAGGCCCCTCGCTGCTCAATTCCAGGCACAGGGGCACTCTTATCATTTGCGAAGGAGGATGAGGCTGCTTCTGGCGGCACACTGGATTTTGTACACTATAGGGACTTTAAATTCTTAGGCTTGTCCACTCAAATATTCTTATTACAGCCTCAGGGTTTCACTTTTTTTTTTTTTTTTTTTCCTCACCAGGGCCCTGACTTTGACACAGAAAACCTATGAAGATGCAGATTAATCTTCCCTATGGCTCTCACAGCTCTGCCATGCTAAGACTTTGACCCTGGACCTGCTGTTCGGCCCCATCTGCCCCATGGCTGCAGGAGACAAATGTCTCCTTAAATGCTGCCGTTGAGGTCTTTTTACTTTCATAGTGTACCAGTGGGCCTGAGTTTGTTATTTTTTAAAAGGATTCCAATGCAGTTAAAAGCAGTCAGCTTCCTCTACAATTCTTATGGTTTTAATGTAAGTATATTTACATAGGGCTTACAAGGCTTCAGGCTCTTGTTGATGGGATATACAAACATTAAATCATTTATTTCTTGCAGCTCCATCAGGGAGATGCTGTTTTCACCCCTGATGACAAACGAGGAAACTGAGCTACAGAGAGTTTGAGAATTTCCTCCACATTCCACAGCTACTCAATGGCAGAGCTGGGATTTGAACCCAGGAAGTTCAGCATCAGGGTCCATATTCTGTCCTCCCCTTCAAAAGGAGCCACCTATTATGTCACCCATTAAAATCGTTTTATTTTATTTTGTTTCAGTTGTTGCTAGCCCTGAGTCTTCAGTGAATGAGGATCATCATCATCTTCTAATGAAAGAGGTAGGAGAGAGAGAGACAGAGACAGGAGTAGTTTCAAAACATGGGTCTTGCGTAGAAAATAAGGGGGCAATACTACAATGCATCTGGCCCCACTGAGCAAGTCTGTGTCATGAAAGCACACAGGAAACTGGGTTGAATATAAAAGGATCAATACCTCCACTTGTCTTCACTTGAACACTAGGTCCCACAGCTAGCGGTGGATAGATGCATTTCATCACCTGATAGATGCATTTCAAAGATTTTTCTTTGTTTTATGTCTTTTAAAAGTCACAGGCTAAGATCCCTTTCACATGTGAGAAAAATGCAAGCTGCTATGGATTGAATTGTGTCTCCTCAAGAATTATATGTTAATCTATCTCAGATTGTAACCCTGTTTGGAGGCAGGATCATAACAGAGGTCATAACAGAGGTAATCGAGTTAAACTGAGGTCATCAGAGTGAACCCTAATCTAACATGATAGATGTCCACATCAGAAAGGGAAATTTGTACACACAGACACGCACACAGGGAGTACACCATGTGAAGATGAAGGCAGAGATTGAGTGATACATCTTCAAGCTAGGGAACACTGAAGACTGTCAGTAAACCACAAGGAACAAGGGGTGCGGCGTGGAGCAGATTCTCCCTCACAGACCTCAGGAGGAACCAGCTCTGCTGACACCTTGATCTGAGACTTCTAGCCTCCGTATGAAATGTATGACACAATAAACTTCTGTTGTTTAAGTCTCCTGGTCTACAGAACTGTGTTACAGCAGCCCGAGCAAATGAATATGCATACAGAAACATCTTAAATATCCATGAGAAGTGGATATTTACATATCATGGGGAAGTGGATATTTGCATATCTGTGTAAATATCTACGTCTTCCTATTTCCTTAGTTTCTTTTCTCTCTTATTTTCATTTTCCCTGTTTCCTACACATGTGCTCTCTGATTCTTGCAATCTCGCTGCACCACTAACTCTTGCCATGCAGAGTTTTCTATTCTTGGTTGCATGTGGGACTGTCTGTTTCAAGTGCATTTAGGATCCAGGGAGCCATCTCACCTTAGGGACAGATGACTCATCCTTCAGCTCAGTTAACACATTGCCCGGCTTTAAAGAAACACATCAATGGCAGATGCTAATGCGACCACTGGGGCAGGACATGTTTTGAAGTGTGGGTAAAACAAAATGAAACAAAACCTGAATAAACTCGGCCCTTTCGATTTTCAGAACTGCTGTCTGACTTGGAGGTGTGCTATTTGTGAGACGCTTTGAGTCCACTCACAATGCAGCATGGCTCTGTGCATCTTGCCGGGCCCTCCTTCAGCTCTCTCCTGAAGTAGGCAAGGTGAGGAAAGACACGGAGAGCCTCTGCTTGTGATCCTGCCTGCTCCAGAGCCCCCACCCTTGCGAGTTCCTCAAGGAGAGGAAAGAGCATCAGGATGTGAGCCCAGAGTCAGCTTTCAGGGTTCCAGCCTGGTTCCACCACTCACCACTGTGGGATTTCTTTTTTTTTTTGGGAGGGGGTGCGTCTTAGTTTTCTCATCTGTGAAATGGAGACAACAGTGGACCTCATAAGATGGCTTTGGGCATGAACTGAGATGAGATTCATAAGTCACTTAGAACATGACCTGGAAGACAGGAGCAGCTCAAAGAAAATTATGTGACCTGTTATTCTTCTCAGCTCTGAAATGGGGGAGGACTCATTTGCCACCAACTCTCCACAACAGGAAGGGCAAGGAAGCGCAACCTGTGCTGAGAGGAGAGGGAAGCGAAGGGTGGCAGACCTGGGGTCCACCTCCTGCCCATAGGAGCAGGGCACGCTTTGGGTCATCAGCGCCGACAGGCAGAAACGTCTCTTGGATATGAGTAGGGTGCTGCCATCAGTCAAGGTTCTCTGAGAGAGGTTGGTGCTTGTGACCAAGAACTTGCTCTGCAAGCATGAGCTTTCCTCCTGGCTCTCACAGCGGAAGCCGTGCCCTAGGCTGATGGACTCGCTTTGCAGCCCCTGATGGTAGCAGGCAGCAGGCAAGCCTGGATAGCCTTGTCACAACCCTGTGTCCCCGGGTCTACAATAAAAAACCCAATGGCTACTACTGACCTTAGGGCTGTTTATTCCCAACTGGGCTCACTGCTACCCAGAATTACAAGAGGTGGATGGAAAAAGTCTTGTCCTGAGTCACAAAGTGATGCTGAGACCTCTTCTTCCCCCTATTTCTCTCATCGTGCTTGGGCAAGTTTCTGTCCCATCCCATTTTGTGTCTAACTTTAGCTTTATTTTGATTCTGGCAAATACATTTGCAAGGAATAGTGATTTAGGATAAGAATTCCTTTTCTCCCTGGCATAGTAAACATGTAACCGGAGATGGTTATACCAGTGCATCTGGTTGAGCTGGGAGGAAGGGCTGTGTGGATATTCAGAAGGCTTAGAAGGGTGTGCAGGCAATAAACACCATCTCTGAGTCACAAAGCACAGAGTACTAGGGATGCATTTTGAACTCCTCTCTGTTCCTCCGGAGGGTAGGAGAAGGCAGAACCATCGCTATGTTGGCAGCCTTAGATTTTGGATTTTGTTGCTTGAGGGTGGCCGGTGTCAACTCTTCTTCTCAGAGTAAGTCTTCATACTGAATGGACAGTGAACACCTGAAAATAAGTGTTCTCATAAAATTGTCAGCTTGTAACATTTCCTGGCCCCCATCCAACTACAGGCTCTGATATCTGGGACCATACTGACCATTCAGTCACGAACTTAGCCCTCTGAGTTTCTAAGACACCCTGATTAGCAGGTGGGCTCTGTGCTACGTCTCTGCAACAGCTGAGGTCTCAACTGCTTGTTGAGACTCCAGTCTCACACTTGGTCTCAGGACCAGAAGCTCCCCCATATGCAAATGGCCCAGGCTCCCGATGGGATCTTGATTCCCTGATTTGCAATCCACATTCAATAAGAGTAGCAAACATTTCCCGTGCACCCATTGTGTGCCAGGCATTGTTTGCTCCATACAAAGATGAGTCAGACACAGATGCTATTCCCAGGGTGCATGTATTCTAGCTGGGGAGATAGATGGGTACATGGATGATTCCATTGCAGGGTAATAGAAGAAGAGGTGAGAACAGAACACTGCAGGAGGCTTCAATGTGACCCTAACCTAGATATAGGGGAGGGGGAGTAATCCAAGGAGGAGTTCCCAGAGGAAGTGAAATCCTCCCACACTGTTCCTGCCACAGAAGCCCTGATTTAAACCTTGTCCAGAGTAGCTGGGCACAGCGGCTCACGCCTATAATCCCAGCACTTTGAGAGGCTGAGGTAGTGGAAGGATCATGGAGCCTAGGAGTTTGAGATCAGCCTGGGCAACATAGTGAGACTCCGTCTCTACAAAAAATTTAAAAATTTAGCCAGGCATGGTGGCATGCACCTGTGGTCTCAACTACTTGGAAGGTTAAGGTGGGAGGATCACTTGAGCACAGGAGGTCAAGGCTTCAGTGAGCCATGATTACACCACTGCATTCCAGCCTGGGTGACAGAGTGAGACCCCCGTCTCTAAAACAATAAAATAAAAAATAAAAAAAATAACTATTTCCCAGAGGCTACCTCCTGTTCCATTTCTGCTGTAGATGGCTGGGCCTTGCACTTCTTGATCAACAGACCACGTAGACCTAAGATGCACCATTGCATGTGCCCTGCCTAGGACTACCGGGGCTAGGCTGCAACCCCAGATGCAGCCACCAGCAGGGCCCCTTGGGGGCCTGGCCCACAGGTGCTTGTGGCTCTGGGTCCTTCCCTAGTAGCCTTGCTGGGATCCTCCTAACCAAGTGCATTTAAATGAAGGTAGGATCTTTTGTAAACGGTGGGTTCACCTCCATTCTCACTACACCCAAAGAATTCTACATCGTTCCTGGTAATACAGATTTCTGTAATATATCCTAACTATTTTGGCCACTCTGTTTGGCACTGATGATGTCATGTTGGTATTGCCCTACTCTTGACTTGCAGTGGGTTGGTTTTTGAGTGTCTCATATATGCTTCCAAGTACCACAAAAACAGATTCTCAGGAGGCAAAGAGGAACAGCCTTGGCTGGCTGAGGAGATGGCTGGTCCTCTTGCTGCCTTTGAAAAAACCTGTCCTTAAGAGCTCTTAGCCTGCCTGCTGGGGAAGTGTAGTGGCCCAACCATCCTGACTATGGGGTCCAGATGTTTTGTGAGAACAAAGGGATGTGGATTTTGGTGCAATTTCAGTAGGTTAGGAGTACACAATTAAAATACCTAATTGAAAAAACAAACAAACAAACAAATATTTTTCTTTGATAAGAGCCCATTCAAGACCCATGACAATTGTGACTTCTGTGTCACACTCTATCCTTTCGTTACTTTAATTCTTCACCAAACTGAGACTTGATCTGTTTAACCCACTTGGAAATTGAATCACGGCTTGCTTTGCAGTACTTTTTCAATTTATAAACTCTGTCTCTGTAATAGATGATTGAGGCCTTGAGGGCTGTGTCCTGCTTCTTTTTATTAGCCTTTTCCCACCCCAGCCATCCTTTCCTAGAACTTTGCTAGGCTCATTTGAACCTTGCTCACTAGGCACTGGATGATAGATGCCATCTGTTTTTTCATCTACGTTTTTTTTTACATGAGTGTATTAGTCCGTTCTCATGCTGCTATGAAGTGGCATATCTGAGATTGGGTACCTGAGACTGGGTAATTTATAAAGAGGTTTAATTGATTCACAGTTCCACATGACTGGGGAGGCCTCAGGAAACTTACAGTCATGGTGGAAGGGAAAGCAAACACATCCCTCTTCACATGACAGCAGGAGAGAGAAGTGCAGAGTGAAGGGAGGAAAGCCCCTTATAAAACCATCAGTTTTTGTGAGAACTCACCATCATGAGAACAGCATGGTGGGGGACCACCCCCATGATCTAATTACGTCCCATGAGGTTTCTCCCCCAACATGTGGGGATTACAATTCAGATTACAATTCGAGATGAGATTTGGGTGGGGACACAGAGCCAGACCATATCATTCTGCCCCGACCCCTCCCAAATCTCATCTTTCTCACATTTCAAAACACAATTATGCCTTCCCAACAGATCCCCAAAGTCTTAACTCGTTTTGGTATTAACCCAAAAGTTCAGATCCAAAGTCTTTCATCTGAGGCAAGGCAAGTCCCTTCCGTCTAGGAGCCTGTAAAATCAAAAGCAAGTTAGTTACTTCCTAGATACAATGATGGTACAGGCATTGGGTAAATACACCCATTCCAAATGGGAGAAATTGGTCAAAACAAAGGGACTACAGACCCTATGCAAGTTTGAAATTAAATGAGGCAGTAATTAAAACTTAAAGCTCTGAAATAATCTCCTTTGACACCATGTCTCACATCCAGGTCATGCTGATGCAAGAGGTGGGATCCCATGACCTTGTGCAGCTCCACCCCTGTGGTTTTGCAGGCTACAGCTCCTATCCCAGCTGCTCTCATGGGCTGGTGTCAAGTGTCTGTGGCTTTTCCAGGAGCACAGCATAAGCAATAGGTGGATCTACCATTCTGGAGTCTGGAGGATGGTGGTCTTCTTCTCACAGCTCCGCTAGGCAGTGCCAGTGGGAACTCTGTGTGGGGGCTCTGACCTCACATTTCTATTCTGCACTGCCCTTGCAGAGGTTCTCCATAAGGATTCTGCCCCTGGAGCAAACTTCTGCCTGGACATCCAGGCATTTCCATACATCCTCTGAAATCTAGGCAGAGGTTCCCAAACCTCAATTCTTGACTTCTGAAGAACCTGCAGGCTCAACACCACATGGAAGCTGCCAAGGCTTGGGGCTTGCACTCTCTAAAGCCATATCCTGAGCTGTACCTTGGCCCCTTTTAGACACAGCTGGAGCTGACTGGGATGCAAGGCGCTAAGTCCCTAGGCTGTACACAGTAGGGGGTCCCTGAGCCCAGCCCACAAAACCATTTTTTCCTCCTAGGCCTCTGGGCCTGTGATTTGAGGGGCTACCTCAAAGGTCTCTGACATGCCCTGGAGACATTTTCCCCATTGTCTTGGGAATTAACATTTGGCACCTTGTTACTTATGCAAATTTCTGCAGCTGTCTTAACTTTTTCCCCAGAAAATAGATTTTTCTTTTCTGTTGCATCATCAGGCTGCAAATTTTCCAACTTTTATGCTCTTCCTCCTCTTGAATGCTTTGCTGCTTAGAAATTTCTTCCACTAGATACCCTAAATCATCTCTCTTAAGTTCAAAGCTTCACAGATCTCCAGGGCAGGGGCAAAATAAAGCATAGCAAGAGAGCAAGAGTCACCTTTATTCCAGTTCCCAACAAATTCCTCATCTCCATCTGAGACCACCTCAGCCTGGACTTCATTGTCGATATCACTATAAGCATTTTGGCCAAGGCCACTCAACAAGTCTCTAGGAAGTTCCAAACTTTCCCACATTTTCCTGTCTTCTTCTAAGCCCTCCAAACTCTTCCAACCTCTGCCTATTGCCCAGTTCCAAAGTTGTTTCTACATTTTTGGGTATCCTTATAGCAGCACCCCACTACCTCCTGGTTCCAATTTACTGTATTAGTCCATTCTCATGCTGCTATAAGGAACTGCCCAAGACTGGGTAATTTATAAAGGAAAGAGGTTTAATTGACTCACAGTTCCTCATGGCTGGGGAAGCCTCAGGAAACTTACAATCATGGCAGAAGGGGAAGCAAACTTGTCCTTCATCACATGGCTGCAGGAGAGACAAGTGCAGAGTGAAGGGGGAAAAGCCCCTGTAAAACCATCAGATCTCATGAGAACTCACTCACTATAGCAAGAACAGCATGGGGGGACCACTCCATGATCTAATCATCTCCCACGAGGTCCCTCCCCTAACACATGGGGATTACAATTCAAGATAAGATTTTGGTGGGGGACACAGAGCCAGACCATATCAGTGAATTTTATTTTCAGTTTGAGTCATCTTTTAAGTAGTCTGTTTTTGAAACTTATGTAATAGCGGTGAACTATCCTAGGGGGGCACTTTTCCGTTTTGTCCTGATGTTCGAGTGTGCTTTTAGAATTTTCTGGAAGACAGATTAAGAGACTCTAGGGACCTGCCACCTCCGGGAACTATGAATTGTAAAATGTGTGCAAAGAATAAGAATGCCAGCAGAAGAGAGCAACTGGAATGAGAGGAGTAGGCTGTTCTCATCTTCCATATGAGGGTACCATGTTCTCTGGGAGGTAGGTTTCCCTGTTCAGAAAATTGATGCCCTGCTGAAACCAGTCTCTGGGCAGGAAATGGTCTCATTTGGCTGTGAGGAGGTGGGAATGTGAACGATTTGAGATGCTGACTTAGCTTGGACTCCAGTGGAAGTGATCTCATCTATTCATATCATTCTGTCTCCACTTCCTTATTCCAAGGCACCACCTCTGCCTCGATGTCCCAATGCAGTCCATCACTTAACCTATTTTTCTGGTGATTCTGACCCCAATTGGTATATTGCTATTCAATTTTGGCACTAACTTCCTGGAGTTAGAACTGACCCCAAAGATTAAATAACATGATCCACAACAACAATACCCCTACTTCTGACTGACCAGCCAAAAATCTAGGGGTGCCCTTGATCTCCCTCAGGTTCAATAACTCACTAGAACAACTCACAGAACTTGGGCAAGTGCTATACCTTTGATTACAGCTTTATTATTAAGGTTGAAATTCAGAAACAGCTAAATGAAGGGGTACATATGGTGAGGTATGGGAGGGCCCCATCTGCAAAACTTTGATGCCCTTTCCCCATGGAATTAGGATTCTTATCCTCCCAGCACATCAATGTCTTCATCAATGAGAAAGCTCCACTGAGCTTTTGTGTTTAGAGTTTTTATTGGAGTTTCATTACATAGGCATGATTGATTGGCCATGTGATTGAACTCAATCTCTAGCCCCCACTCTCCTCCCTGGAGGATGGGAAGTCAGACTGATATTCTATGTCTCAAAGTCCCAGCCCTCTTACCACATGGTTGGTCTTTCTAGCATGACCAGCCCCATCCTAAGGTTATCTAGGAACCACCATGGACCACTTCATTAGCATAAAGTCAGGTGTGATCCATTCCAGGGCCTCTTGAAAAACAAAGACACTCCTATTATGTGGGAAATTCCAAGGATTTAGAGTTGCCCTCCCAGGAGCCTGGGACAAAGGCCAGTCATTAAACAAAAATTATTATTATACAACATTGCCTCTTAGCCTTCCTATTTTATTTTTCAGATTATCTATTTATGAAATGGAAATGGTGTCTTGCTGTGTTGCATAGGCTGGTCTTGAACTCCTGGGCTCAAGCAATACTCCTGTCTTGATCTCCCAAAGTGCTGGTATTACAGGTGTGAGCCACTGTGCCTGACCTACATTTTAGATTCCAATTCATGCATTAGCTTGGGAAAGTAATGATATTCTCTAAAGAAGGAAGCAACTAGAGCTGTTCTCCACCTCCTGAATCACTCGGGACATAGAGCTCCAAGATATGGGTGGCTTTACTGAAATAAAGCATTGTAGTTCACTTGTGCTATGTGGACCTTGTGAGGTGGTACCACTCTGTTCCTCAGGCTCATGTGGCAGCCTCATCAGGAACATGATCAGTCACAATGGCAGAGGGAAAAAGGATCATGGTGAAGCAGGTACAGGCCCTTGAGGCTCTGCCAGAAGTAACAGACATCACTTTCAATCACATCTCAAAGGAAGGCTTGTGTCAAGGGACAGTGAGAACCCAATCTAAGATGTAGAAAGATGAATAGCATTAGTGGTCACATAGGTTGACAGGAAAGAGACAAGTATGGAAGCTGCTGTTACTGTCTTGGTGTGAAAGGACCAATGAAGAGACAGGAGTAAAGGAGAGCAGGGATGTGAGAGGCAGAGCTCAGGTAAACAAGATGTTATCTGGGGAGAAATTACACAAGGAGGTGAGGGGAAGGAGAAACTAGAGGTTCCTTAGGGTCTAGCTTGGGTAAAGTGGGAGTGCTGCCACCCAGGAAGCAAGGAAGAGTAAATGGAATGTTCTGTGCTTTGCAGGATGGTGCTGGTGGCAATTTTGACTTTCCAGACCCCCAGCCAGTAGTAGAATATAGAGAAAAGATGAGGTTTCTTCATTTCATAAAAAATCAACTAATCAATAAGCAGGCAGCCCTCTTCCTCTGAATGTCCTGTGTTAATTGAAAACCAGAGGACTTTGATCACTGAGGATTGTGTTGCATAACTGGTTTCAATGCACTATTGTTTTCCTCCCTGTTTTTTTCCATGATGGAAATAATTTGTTTGCCACACTGGGCAGGAGATCATATTTAAATGTTTCTTGGATTTGATCTCCAAACAGGGGATTAACTAATGCTTGTGCTAAAGTGCAGAGTAGTGGTAAACAGATTTAATAAACTCTAAGTATTTAAGCTGCTGTTGAGGGCAGGGGTAGTCTAAGGTGTGGGCACCTGCTGGTTTCCAGCTTGGTCAACCCCAGAACGTGTCACATTTTATACTTAAAAACTCAGAGGAGTTTGACAGCAGAAGAAGCCAGGGGTGAAGGTGAACAGGCTGAGCCAGGTGTTTCTAACTTAGTTCTGCTTTTGCCATGAACCTGGGCAAGTGATGACATGTTCTAAAGATCTTCCAAGTGTTCAAGGGCAGAGATGGGGAGGAGGTGGGGAGCCACATTTGCTGAGATTCAGACATTTATGGAGAGCTCCTAAGAAGGATTATGAACGCCAAGCTACCTGCTCAAGAGAAGGAGATTCATGTTTCCTCTTTTTGCTATGGGAGTGAACAGAGACCATGATTGTTTGCAATAGGAGCCTTCATGACCTCTCTGCCCTTCACCAACCAAAGTGGATTATATCTTGGCCAGCTCCATTTCTCGGCTTTTACAATTTATAATCAGGGCAAGGCAGAGAGAGAAAGAGAAATAGGGAATCAAGAAGGCAGGTGGTGGGGAGACAGTTGGGAATTACGGCAGAAGAATCAGAGATTTCCTTGCAGGATAGAATTAAGAGTACAGGTAAAATAAAAGAAACAGAGAAGAACATCAGGCACCCACATGGGCTGCCAGGAGGCAAGGCTTTGCTGGGAGCAGAGAGTAAGAGAGAAATTTTGAGAATCAGTGAGAGAGCTGGAGAAAAAGTCTTGAGAAAAGTTTTGCTACAGGTTAAACTTCACCCTGTGGTGTGCCTTGAAAATCTAAATAGTAATGGAATAGATTCTCATGAACATTTCCAGTAAAACAGCCTTTGAGTGGGTGCATTTTGGAGCCTCTCTGGAACCTGAGATGCTCTGAAGCCTGGATCACTGTGGAAGTAGCCTGCTGGCGGGTGGAGGTCAGCACAGGGGATGCCAGGCAGGTGGTCACCCCCAGGCCTCAGCTTACCCATCTGTAGCACTGTAAGGACCCTGCTTGTTCCGTTCTGTCTTTGCGCTTCTCAGCTCTAGCTTTCTCATTGGGTGCAAGCTCTTCAAGGCAGGCCTGTGTCCTTGTCCCCTCGTCCCTCCCACTCCCCGGTGTGCACAAGAGAAGTCAATTGCTCCAGGTCTGTGGAGCAATAGGGTAAGTGTCATGGCCAGCGTGACCCCTTCTTCTCCAGGACAGGAACCCTTCAGCCATGTTTCTTTTGAAGCTTTTCTTCCCCCTTTCCCCTTCATGCCTCTCCCCAGATGATGGGCTCACCAACCACATCCTGAGTCCTCTATACAGGAAAGCAAGAAGGGTTGTTTTTACCCCAGTGCCCTTCCCTTTCCCTTCCCCTACCACCAGTAGCTCAGAAGCCAAAAGACCCTGTAAATAGGACTCTGCTTCCTTTGCTAACTTGGGCTACTGGGGGTACGTGGCGTCCACTCCAGCTTCCTCCTCTGTGCTTTCAGTTCTGCAACAGCTGGAAAGCAAGACTGCACTTCCCAGCACCTTTGTGCTAGGCTTCTGGATGTGATGTGGGTTCTGCCAATCAGGTTAGTCCCATCTCCCTGTCATGAGACTAAATTTGAGGCTGGGTTAAGCTGAGAGACAGAGGCAGGGAGGGACGCACCCATGTAGGGGCAGAGCTCCTAGAAAAAGCACTACAGTTTTAGCCCTGGCTTCCCGGTGTGACTGGGGCCTCCCTCATTGTAGCAGAAGGCAGGTCCTTCCCCATCCAGCCCTGTGGTGTGGCTTTGGGAAGCGAACCTGCCTCCTAATGATTCCGGGAGTCACGTAATTCCCCATGAGCACTCCCTTTCTGCTTTCAGAAAGACCTGTCTCTCTGCTGCCGAGTCCTGCCTGACACCTGCGAGCACCCCGGTTGGGTGGACAGTTGTAAGAGGCTGGCCCCCATCCAGGGGAGGCTTTGTGATGAGGTCCTGGCCATGGGCAGGTCTACAGAAGTTGCTGGTGGGGCTTCTGGGGATGAAGCAGAAACCCCAGTTGGCTGCTCAGCTCCTTAACTGTCTGCCATTTGCCGTCTGGGATGCGGTCATGATGTCTCAGCTTGAGTGCTAAGAGGCAAGCAGCAGACAAGAACGTGAGCTCAGGTGTCGGGGCAGGAAGAGGAGCACCTGGGGCACCGCAGCTAAGCTGCTGCTGCCCTGCACATGTGTGGGAGCCTCTTCAGAGGCTGCCTCTCTCTGCTTCCACTTCCCTGATCCCCTCTCCTGCCCAGCACTAGGGAATCTTTGTTCGTTGGCCCTTTAATTTTTAGCTATATGGTTCAATGAAAGCCTTTCTGCTTTCTCTGCATTGATTTTGCAGAACAATCCAAGGGTGGGTCTGATGCTTTTATGGCTCAAATGTCCTGGGGTTTATTTTTCACATGAACAAAAATAAATGTTAAAACTCCTGTTTGTACCTTTAGATAACTGACTTACCATGGTGGTTAAGGTGGGCGGGTAGAGATGAGGGAGACAGAGAGACTTTGGAGTCAGACTGAGCAGCTTTCATCTGGGCTCCATCACTTACTAGCTGTGTGGCCTTGGGGGAGTAAATAAGCCTCTCTGAGCTTCAGTTTCCTCATTTATAGATTAATAATGGCAACACTACCCAGCTCATAACCACTCAGGTTGTTTGTGAAATTCAAATAAGGTAATGTTTGTAAAACTGAGAGGCCAGGCGCGGTGGCTCACACCTGTAATCCCAGCACTTTGGGAGACTGAGGTGGGCGGATCACGAGGTCAAGATTAAGACCATCTTGGCTAACACAGTGAAACCCCGTCTCTACTAAAAATACAAAAATTAGCTGAGCGTGGTGGCAGGCATCTATAGTCCCAGCTACTTGGGAGGCTGAGGCAGGAGAATCACTTGAACCCAGGAGGTAGAGGTTGCAGTGAGCTGAGATTGCACCACTGCACTCCAGCCTGGCAACAGAGCAAGACTTCGTCTAAAAAGAAAAAAGAGAGAGAGAGAGAGAGAGAGAGGTGGGGGGAGAGAATAGTTCATGGTACTTATTAAGAGCTTAATTTGCCGGGTGCGGTGGCTCAAGCCTGTAATCCCAGCACTTTGGGAGGCCGAGACGGGCGGATCATGAGGTCAGGAGATCGAGACCATCCTGGCTAACACGGTGAAACCCCGTCTGTACTAAAAAAAATACAAAAAACTAGGCGGGCGCCTGTAGTCCCAGGTACTCCGGAGGCTGAGGCAGTGTAAACCCGGGAGGCGGAGCTTGCGGTGAGCTGAGATCCGGCCACTGCACTCCAGCCTGGGCGACAGAGCGAGACTCCATCTCAAAAAAAAAAAAAAAAAAAAAAAAGAGCTTAATTTTTAAAAGCAAAGCTCTTATTGTAATTACCTTTAGTTTTTTCATTTATAAAGAGGACAAAGAAAATCACCATACACTCACTAATATAGCACTGGCTCTAGCAGAGGGAATTCTATATTAGGCAGACCCAAGTGGGCCTTGTTAGTGGGCCTTGTCCCTACAAGTCAATAGCAAAATAGAGGGTAAGAGGAGATCTGAATGGTTCTGGGAGCAGCCCAGGAAAGCAGAAACCAGGATCATTTAGAGAGATGTGGGAGGATGAGCTTCTGTCTCTGGCTGGCCTCTCTTCCTTTCTGGAAGCTTCTTCTGCAGCAGATGGACTATGCAGGATTCCCTCTCACCACGCACAGACCGCAGCAGGTTGGCCCAGGACTCCCACTTAGTGCAGATTTTATGTCTGTTAAACACCCATGACCCTTCTTTGGGACAAAGAAATTCTGAGTTTAATAGAAGCTCATCATCAGGCTAAAAACAATCTGGTGAGGCCAGAGTTGGGTGTATGAGGCTCTTCTTGGTCCATAGAAAGAAAGGAAAATTCACTCTGCCCACTGATTATATAGGCCCCTGAATACTAGAGGTTTGGGTGATCTTTTTGTTTTACAAAAGTACAGCAGGCCACTCAGAACAAAAACGTGGAGTAGTTGAGGGCTGGGGAGAAGAAATACATTTTTGTTCCTCTAAATCTCTTAGAATTGTTTTCCCAGCTTGTTCTAGATCCATATTGATTTCAAACTTGATCTCTAGGTTGAGAATTTTTGAAATTTAGCTGAATCATTTGAATCCATCCCCCATGTCGACAATCTGTAATTCAAAACTTAACTATAACACAAACAAGTGTTTGCAGAGGGGAGGGTCAAGAATGCTGAAAAGTTTAATTGAAGGCTTCCTTCATTGTTCTCAAGTTTGCTCTGGGATTCACTGAGAATAATTAACATTTGCCGATAGTGTGGGCATCAGAACTGGACCTCTTCTGTACAAGGATTTGATGCTTCCAGCAAAGAGTGGCTGTCTGTAGTCCGCTTGGCTGTGGCTTTGAGTTTGAGGGCTGGCTCCAGGCCTCCTGGGGGCTTCCCCATCCCTCCACCTTCCCACTAGCCACTTCCTTTGTGGTTTCCAACATGTCATCTCATGTTGAGTCCTGCTCAAATCTGTTTTGATTGGGATGGTCAGTTCACAAGTTAAGAATGTGTATATTTGATCAAAACTTGCTCTGCTTCCATTTTGAAAACTTGTAAATTCTGATGTCTGTCATTAAGAATTATGTTCATTGTATTTGACAGTACAGTAGGAAAATTACAGTTAACAGTTGTTTATTGTAAATTTCAAAATGACTAGAAGAGAAGAATTACAATGTTCCCATCACAAAGAAAGGATAAACATCTGAGCTGAGGAATATCCCAATCACCTGGACTTGAGCATCACACACTGTAGACAAGTATCAGAATCTCACACATACCCCCAAAATATGCACAACTATTATATATAAATTTGAAAACTATAACAAAAAAGAATAACATTTATTGAAATTAATTTTGAGGAGACTTTTGTCTTTGTTGTCTGACTAAATCTACTTAGTCAAAATATAGCCTATCTTTAAATTCCTTTGCCCACGTATGTTCTTCAGTTAATTTTTTAAACCTCATTTCCCTCCACATCACCTTCCCCCTCCTCTGCTAACTTGTCTTATGTGCGCTACCGCCTCCATCTTTCTTCTGACCTCTTTTAGTGGAGGCATCCTTACGCATTTTGCTTCTCATCTCATATCCGATTTATAAAGAAAACCGGTACTGTCACACCCGCTATGCTTGCCTGAGTTACCACCTAGCGAAGTGATGTATCCCAGAAAAACATTTGAAAGTAAGTTTGCAGGTTCCTTCAAGGATTATTTTGTCTCTAGTTACAGCACATGGAACCAGATAGCAGATGCAATACATTTATTTTCTTCATACTTAAAAACACTAACCGCGGCTGGGCGAGGTGGCTCATGCCGGTAATCCAGCACTTGGGGAAGCCAAGGCAGGTGGCTTGCTTGAGCTCAGGAGTTCGAGGCCAGCCTAGGTAACATGGTGAAACCTCTTCTCTACAAAAATTACAAAAATTAGCCAGGCGTGGTGGCAAGAGTCTTGTAGTCCCAGATCTTCTGGAGTCTGAGGTAAGAGGATTGCTTGAGCCTGGGAGGCAGAGGTTGCAGTGAGCTATGGTGGCACCACTGCACTCCAGCCCAGATGACAGAGACTCTGTCTCAAAAACAAAAACACCAAACAATTCCCAGTGTGAAAAAAATTAAAATAAAAACACCAACTGCATCTTTCTTTATTTGATCTTACAGTCATACTGACCCTCCGTCTAACTTTTTCTGTCCTCCATATCCCACATCTCCTAATTTTGTTTGTCTAAAAACTTCCCACAGGAACATGAAAACTTGAGCTCTCAAGATGTCCATTGGTTTAGGGAGGAGAAGCTGGCTGAGAGGATAGGACATGGACGAAGGTGTAGAGAACAGCACCACTTCCAGACTAAGACTTTGGATTCAGGAAAAAAATGCAGGTTCTCCTTCCAATTAGGGTGCATGGCAATGAGCGGGAAATGTGGCTTCTTTAGGGAAGGAGCCAAAGCTTCCTAGCTTTATAGTTTGGATAAGAACTAAAATTAAGATTTCAACTGGGGGCTGTAGTACCCAGGTCTTGGACGCTCAGTGTGGCTTCTTTGAGGGCCAGTTTTCCATTGCACACCATGGGAGTGACCACATTTTGATTTGGGGCTTTAGTAGTCATTTCAGAAACATTTACCAAGTGTGTGTTGTGGATAAACCACACAGTGTTTAATACAAAGTATAGATGTTCTAGCCCTAGTGCCCCTCAGGGAATAATAATTTAGTGAGATGGCGAAGCAAGTTCATCCACAATTATATTCCAGAAAGGACATAACCACCAAGACAGAGATTCCAAGAGAGGAGGTGGGTGTTTGGAAATGTGGCAGATCACATCCTTTTGAGGGCAGAAAGGAAGAGAATTCTAGAGACCCAAGAAAGCAAGATAGGAAGGATTAATTTTCCCAGCATAAATTTTGGTAGTTGGGGAATTTATGGGAGCAACAATAAAGTGTTTAAAAATCCTGGCTGTATCATTCAAGATCGTATTACTTGGATGTCTATTCTAGAATATGTATTTTACTTAAAGAAAAAATGAGTATCTCTATAACTGACTTTAAGAATAATTAACTACAGGGCTATCTTCAATTCTGCTGCTCAAGACAACGGTTTTGTTAGGTCAGCTTTCTCTCCGCTTCCATTAAGAAGTCATTAATAATTTCTCACTAAATCACAATTATTAATAATTTCTTAATGACTGTGAAAAGAGAGCTGCCCTAAAGAATGTTGTCTTGGGCAACAGAATCGCAAATAGTACTGCAGGTAATTATTAATGAATCAACCCTTTAATCCTTACAGAGATTTACCATTAGCCAGGCTTTATCAAACCACCTTCCCACACTGCAGTGCACATGAAGATGATTTCAATGGAGTAATTGTTCAGCTCTTCCCTCCTGCTCTTGTGTTCAGGCTGGGGAGCCAGTTACTACATGGCATCAATTCTTTCTAAAGAATAGTCACTCCCACTCAGAAAGCTGCCAGGAGCGTTGGGGCCCTTGGATACTCAGAGGCCATGTGCAGGAAAATAATTTTATTCCAGGAAGATCAGCTTTTCCTGGGGCTTCTCTCAGGGCTTTCCAGGCTGTCCTAACTGGCAGAGTCGGGATTCTGCACTCTGAAACTTGGACTCTGTCCCATTGAGAACATGGTGAGGAAACCAGACTGCAAGCCCCTGTCGTGGAGTGTCCACCTGCTCAGGAGAACCCGTTCCCATGTGGGGAGGGTGCTGCTCCCACGAATGTCACCGTGGGGTTCCAGGGGTTCCAGAGCCATCATCTGCCTCCCCGGCTTGCAAGCCATGCTTCCTAATGGTGGTCCACTCTTTAACAGGTGAAGTCCAAGCTCCTGACAGGCCCTGCATAACATTTGCTTGGAAGCCCTTTACCAATGAGTTAGTTCTTTCAGAGCAATAGTGGGAGACAGCAATATTTCTCAGGGAGGAATAAGGATCCTTCGATAGTTCCTTTTTTGCTTCCAAATTAGAGTAGTTTTTAAGAGTCAGTGTATTTAATACAGGGGTCAACCTCCTCTTTTCTTAGTTTGCAAACCACGTAATCTTCTCTGTGGCTTTTCACTCATCTGCAGGTCTGGATAAGCAAAGAGGAGCCTCCCTTTTCTAGGGAGTGGGCAATCTCTTTGGACTCGAACCACCAGGGAATGAACCAGCAATGCTGGGGTCTAGGGTATAAGCAGTGGAGCAGAAAAACAGAGACGAACAGATGGGCATTAAGGAAGGGGCAAGTGAGAAGGTAGGAAGGCAGTGGCAGCAGCCAGATGACAGGAGGGCTGAGGAATGGAAAGCGAGCCTTTTGCAGAGTGCCACCTGCGGAAGCTGCTTCTGGTCGGCACAGAGGCCTGACTCTAGCAGCAAAGGGGATGCCCAGGAGAGGGCAGTGCCTGAAAGAGCTTCACACAAAGGGGCAAGAACCCAGTCTGGCTGCCTTGGTCCACCTGTGTGTCCTTACACATGGCATTTCCTGAGGGGCTGGAGGCTGGGTGGGTCATGTGTGTGAGAAGCTCTACCTTTACTACAGCTGCTTTTCGTGGACCCAAGTATTTCCCTACTTAAGCCCAGGCAGGGGAAGTTGGGAACAAAGCAAGGTACCTTGGCAGGAGACCTCTCTACCCACCACACGTGGGCCTGATAAGGACCAGGGATTCCAAGTCAGAAAGGCCCAGGCACTTCTTCGGAGGGCTGCAAATAGATCCTGTCCAAGCCCATTCCCTCACCTTTTTACAACCTATAAGCTCCCAAGGTAAGAAGAATGGGTCTCCACAACCAAGCTAAAGAGGTTGCCTCAGGGCTCCTGTACCCTCCCCTGGGCAGGTTTGCCTGCTGCGAAGTGAGTGAGCATAGAGACACTCCCAGGACCTCACAAGTGACCAGCCACCTCTGTCACCAAAAGTGCCAACAAAAGCACAAGGGGAACACCCTCTGGGGCTCAGTGGGTGAGGAGCTGCCTGGCACAGAGCAGGTGTGCAGTAATACCTGTGACCTGAATGGATGCAGTGATAGCCAGGCTTGAGGCTCAGACTCAAATCACTGGCTGAGAGGATGAGAAGGTCCAGGCCAGCTCAGGGGAGCTCAGGGTACGTGGCCACAGCTGGGCCACTGAGACTGGGCTTGTGGTCAGGTCTTCAGATGGAGGGGATTGGGACTGGGCAATACCTCAGTGCTGGAGGAACCAGACTGAGGGGATTATCACAATCAGCTCCTAACCCACCTTCTGCCTTCCTTGTCCCTTCTAGCTTTTCTCTCTCATCAGATGGTGAAGATACTTCCCTAAAGCTCCCATCCGACCACATCGTTCCTCTGCTCAGATCCTTTGATGGATGCTTGTAACAGGAAAGATGGTTTCCGTTTATTCACTAGATGGAAGTCCAGGAATGACACTAGGTGCCTGGTGGAAAGACGAATGTCAAGGAGCCTGCAGGCCACTCAGCACCAAGGCAGGAATGCATTGTGGAGGCAGGACCATGTTGGGGAGCAGAGGCTGGAGAACAGCTCCGACTCCTCCCAGCACCGATGCTGCCTTCCCATGAGCACCTCTGGATTCCTCCCAGTCCGGCCTCTGCTTTGACTGCAGGATTTGCTCCGTCTCCTCTCCAATGATGCCTCCATTTCTGCTCAGGTCTGAATTCTCATTACACTTCCCTCCAGCCCCCAGCTCAGACACGATCTCCTTTCTGGCTTCTCCTGAGCTTTAATAGCTGTCTGTCCCCAGACATTTCCCAGGCAGAATTCCCCAGCTACCCTTCCAGGAGAGAAGCTCTGTCAATCCATCATGGTAACCTCTCAGTGCCTCGCACAGCATGGGCCTCAATTCGTATATGTGGAAATTAGGCAAAAATTGAGAAAGTGCCAGTGGAAAGAGTTATTTGAGGAGGTGACAAAGGAAGGCTTGATACAGTAGAGCTCCCTTTCCCAGGGGATATGTTCCAAGACTCACCGGTGGATGCCTGGAACCTCAGACAGTACCGAACCTTATTGTCTGAGTCTGTTCGTGTTGCACTAAAGGAATACAGAAGGCTGGCAATTTAAGAAAAGTGGCTTCTTGGCTCATGATTCTGATGGCTGGAAATGTCAAGATGCGGCATCAGCATGTGGCAAGGACCATGGGCTGCTTGCACTCTCAGCAGAAGGTGAACGGAGCCGGTGAGTGCAGAAGTCACGCTCGAGAGAGGAGGTAAGGGAGAGAGGAGAGGTGCCAGGCTCTTTTTAACAGCCAGCTCTCAAGGGAACTGACAGAGCAAGAACTCCCCACTCTCTCGGGGGAGGGCGTTAATCTATTCCCGAGGGATCCGCCCCCACGACCCAAGCACCTCCCATTAGGCTCCACCTCCAACACTGGGGATCAAATTTCAGCATGCGGTTTGCGGGACAAACATCCTAACAATAGCGCCTACAGGCCTCTATGTTGCTGTTTCCTTTGTACATACATACCTAATATGAAGTTTAGTTTATAAATTGGGTGCAGTAAGAGATTAACAATAATCATAAAATAGAACAATGTATGACAATATATTGTAACAAACGTTACGTGAATGTGGTTTCTCTTTCTCTCGACATATCTGACTGTACCATACTGACCTGTCTTTGGACCATGGTTCATTCAACCGCAGACTGGGGGGTGCTGCTGTATCTTCCAGGGATAAATGGGTCAGATTTATGTGGAGCAGGGGCCTGAGGGGTGGGAACAGAATTGGTGAAGTGAGAAAGTGTGGCACGGGGGCTTCACCAGTGGGGTCTGCCTATTGAATCTGGATGGTCTAGGGCTGGCTCAGCCGCGAGCAGGATCTTAGGCGACAGCTCAGCGGGGGCCACCTGACAGCGAGGGCCAGGCATACGGTGTCACCAGCTCATCCAGAATGTTCTCTCAGGTGCCAAGGACACCCTGGGGTCTGAGATGCCAAGCCCAGGAGAGTCATTTCAGGTGAGGCGTCATGTCTTGGAACGAAGTCTTGGGAATTTGAGGGGTTTATGAAAGCACACGTATAGAAAACAGGGAGGCTCTTCTGTGGCTCCCCAGAACGAGCACAGCGGGGCTCCCGTGGCTCCAAGGCACAGCCTCAGTCTCGGGGAAGGCTCGGCGTGTGATTTCTATTAACTGGGTAGGTTTTATCAGGGTGCTTGGAGTCCCTGTAACTGACTTTGCCCTACTTTATAAATCCTTTCTCTAAATACTTCTGGTAGGTTTGGCTTGGCTTAGAGTGTGGGAATTAAAAACAATCCATTTCTCGGCCTCTAGAGTGGGTTCCATTTTCCTCAGCAGCCCTCCAACGTACCCAAGAAAAGGGGGTGGGTTTGTAGGGACTTAATTGGCTCACCTGACCGTTCTGGGCTACAGTTAGACTCGCATGGCTGTGAGGCGGCCTGGTCTGCACACACCGGCTGACACCAGCCTCTCAAATGGAAAACCCACTCAGACAGAGAGATCGTCTCTTTCTAAATCTGCAAACAAGCCTCTGCTATTTCTGTTTAGGATTTCCCAGGTTCTCCACCCTCACTTCAAAAAGATTTCACTTTCCTCATCAAGGCAATTTCCCTTCTTCCTCTCAGAGTGGTCTGACTGGCCCACACGAAGCACAGAAGCTGTAGGTAGCTCAGAAGCCTCTGTCTCCCCTGCAGAAACGCAACCCAGGGTCTGGGTCATGGGCAGGCCAGGACGAGCTCCGTGCCCGGGACACCCTTCCTGCTGGGAGACAAGGCCAGGGACAAAGGCAAGGCTTGGAGGAAGTGGAACCTGATGCAGATCCCAGCTGATTCGTGGATCTCTGGGCCCAGAGGCACTGTGCCTGCGAGCTCCAGTCCTCAGCAGCGGGGAATGAGCTTAAAAACAGGACCCACCTTACACACATTCCACACACTCCGTCTCTCGAGAGGAGCCAGGCAGCTGGGACACCTGACTGAGGCAGCCAGCCATTAGCATAAGGCCTCAGACTGAGTCTGGGCCCACACTCAGGGGAGTGTTTTATCTGCTGGGTTTCATTTGTAAGAGCCCTCATTCCTAGAAGGTGCACATTGACAGGACACAGACCAGCTCATTACTACTGCCCTGGAGGCAGCACAAGCTGTTTGTCCCATGGCCTGAATCCCCACCCCATCCTTCTTTTCTCCACTGCCATCGACATCAACATCTATACGCCTCAGAGTGCCCCCATGGCACTGCCGGAGCACAAGGTAATGAGCAATGGAAAGTGTGTCTCTGGCCCATGTGAGGGCAGCAGCTTGTCGGTGGCAGGTCGTAGGCCATGGTGGCCACCCTGACCCTTCTCCTCCTAGACTTCACTCACTGCTTAGGACAACTATCAGTGACTGGGAGCCGAGGGCAGGAGAGAGAAGCAGGCAGGTGTCCATTGCCCAGGTCTGGGTGCGGCTCTGACTTACGTACCTTGTGGCCGTAGAGGCTCCTCTTCATCTCTCAGCCTCGGTTTTTCATCTGCAAAATATTCAAAATTGTTGGCACATGTGGTTGTATATGAATGAGTGTGTTCATGAATGTAAGTGTGTGGGTGTGAGTATGTGTGTGAATGTGAATGTATGGCTGTGTGTCTTAATCCATTCAGGCAGCTGTAATAAAATGCCTGAAATGGAGTCATTCATAAACAATATAAATTGATTTCTCACAGTTCTGGAGGCTGGGAGTTTTGGTGTCTGGGGAGGGTCAGGGGTCTCTGATTCCAAGATGGCGCCATGTTGCTGCAGTCCCTGGAAAGGAGGGCGCTGTGTCCTCTTGTGGGGAAATGAACCCACTTCCTTTAGCCCTTTTATAAGGCCTCCAACCCCATGTAGGAGGGCTCTGTCCTGGTAACTTCATCACCTCCTAAAGACCTCATCTCTTCATTCTATCACGTTGGCTACTAAGTTTCAATGCATGAATCTGGGCAGACACTCAGCCCCATAGCACTGTGTGAGTGTGACAGCGTGAACACGCGTGTGGGTGAGAGTATATACGAGGGCGTATGAGCGCGGGTGTGTGTGTGGCTGCGGGAGCGTCCGTGTGTGGTCAGAATCATTTTTGCATCTCCTTTTTGTTCTACCTTTACCGGGCATCTTGAGGGCAGATGTGGGGCGTCTGCCTCCTTCTCCCAGAACAGAGGTAGCCAGAAGGTGGGAGTGTAGGCGATGTCTCTGCCTACCTGTCCTGGCTGCCCCAGGTCTCTCAGCCGTGAGGAGCAGCTGGCACAGCTTCCCTGACCATGTGGCCTTCTCCTCCTCATCCCACCCATGCCCTTCCTCCAAGCCCTGACCTTTCTGACTCACAGGTCCTGCCAGCCACCTTGGCAGCTCCTCGGACCACTCAGCCTCCCTGACTCTCCTTTGCCCGAAATTTCTGGGGTGAAAGGGGCCTTAGGAACTGAGCCCTTGACACTGAACCTAGGCCAAAGCCCCTTCCAAGGGCTCTTCCTTCTGCACCTGAGCACATCTGGGGTGACAGCTCATCCGTTTTGACTGTTGGGCCTGGCTGCCTTGAGCTGAGCTCTGGGTCCCCAGGAAGTCTCCACCTCCCCTCCTGGTTCTGACCAGAGGCCACTGAGCAGAGCAGGAAGATGATCTTCTCAGGACAGCCCTGTGGCTCTCTCCAGTCCCTCCTGAAACTCTCCCCCAGACCTGGCACCTGATGCCACGGGCTCAGCCACCTGTCCACTGCACTGTGCAATCTAACAGCACTGAACAGAAGAGACACCTGAGCTTGGAGTTGAGAAGGTCCGAATTTAAACCCCTAACTTTGCCAGTTTCACCTGCAAACTGGGGACTGAAACCTCCTCACAAACTTCTCAAGAGGATGCAGTTAAAAGGCATGTGAACGCAGTTTGTGAAGTATTAACTATTTTACAATTAGATCATAAGACTCCTTTCTGAGAGAGTGCTTCAAATTATTTCCTGAGTGTTCCTTTTGTCTCTGTGATTTTGTTAAGTTGTAAAATTAATATTAATGTAATCGAAATTTAATTGAATCTTAATATTTAATATTTAAAAATAAGTTTGGCTGGGTGCGGCGGCTCACGCCTGTAATCCCAGCACTTTGGCAGGCCTCACCTGAGGTCAGGAGTTCGAGACCAGCCTGCTCAACATGGCAAAATCCCATCTCTACTAAAAATATAAAAAATTAGCTGGGCATGGTGGCAGGCACTGGTAATCCCAGCTACTCAGGAGGTTGAGGCAGGAGAATCGCTTGAACCCGGGAGGCAGAGGTTGCAGTAAGCCGAGATCGCACCACTGCACTCCAGACTGGGCAACTAAAGCAAAAGTCCATCTCAAAAAAAAAAAAAAAAGTTTTCTGCTTCTTCTGTCTGCATGGAAGCTGCCATCCTCGCCCCAGGGCGGGGGCTGGTGCACCTGGCTCCTTTCCCAGGCTGGCCTCCTCTCTCAGTCACTGCTCCCTGGGTCTCCTTGATAAGTCAGCTCCCCAGAGCCGTCCCCACCCATTTCCCCGCTTGCTCATTTCTCACAACAGAAGCCGAGACAGCACCTTGCCTTGCCACTGAGGATGGCACATGGAGTGCAAGGCCAGTGTGCCGCGCAGTGAGGGGGACACTGGGGTCCCTCTCAGCCTCCTGTCCATTCCACCTTGGAGCCTGGGGAGGAAGGACAGGAAACTGCAGAGGTGCCTGGGTCACAGTTACCCAGCCAGTCTTGGGATCTTGCCAGGGATTTTTGTTAAGTAAACAATGAATGTTTTCATGGCTTAAACCATGTGGGCCAAACCCAGACTGCTGCCTGGTTTTGCGAAATGCGTTTTATTGGCACACAGCTACCCTTGTGCTTATATTTCATCAGCGGTGTTTTTGCACTTCAGGGACAGGCATGAGTTGTCGTGACAAAGGCTGTGTGGCCCGCGAAGCCTCAAATATTTATGTTCTAGCCCCCTGCAGAAAAAGCTTGCCATCTCCTGATTTAAATCATTGGCTAGTTGGTTTTTTGCTGACTATCAGCCAAATACATCCTAACTGGTCCAGTAACAGAAAAAGCAACCCCCAAGAGCTCAGCCAAGGAGGTGAAAGCATCATCTCCAGGAACATGCGGCGAGAGCTCGTCGGCCAGTTGGCTTCGAGGCTCCACCACATCGTCGAGCCCCATCTTCATCCTGCATCTTTGTCGCAGGCCCACTGCATGGTTATAGGGTAAATGCCACAGTGTCAGGACCCCTTATTCTACAAGAACGTTCAGTGGAAGAAGACGTTGATTTCCTGCCAAGCATTTTTTTTTCTTTTTAAATTTAGACCAAAGAGATGTTCCCCACATGCCTCTTGGGAGACTTCTCCCTCTCCTGTCACAGCCAACAGAGCTGGGCCACATTTCTACCCTTAAACCAGCCGCAGGCACATACCAGTCACTGACCAGAGGGGTGGCTTCACCATAATTGCTTTGGATGAATTCAGATCCACAATTATGCATTTTACTCTTTTCCGCACGGAGAACTCTTTTATATAGAACTTGTAGCCCCAGCCAGGCTAGCAACAAGGAGTGGCCCATCCACATACCGTATTCTATGTATTGACCTGGCACTAGGCTCTGTGCTGGTCACCAAGGAGTTGGAGTCCAGCTGAGTGACAGGCTTGCACCCCAGGAGCCGTGGGCCTGACCACCCAGATAAGGACTGAGGATGGTTGGGGATGGGGATACAGAGTCCTGGGAGGCATTATGGCTACTGCCATTGTTTTTTTTACTCACAAAAGCCACCAAGGTGAGGATGTGGAAGACATATTTGGGGAAGTCAGGCAAGGAGAAGGCTTCCAGTAACACCTGCAACATCAAACCCTGCCCCTCCCGCCAGGCCACTGTGTGTCCTGCCTCAGTAGGAGCAATAGCTGACACCCATACGGCATTTGTCATGTGTCAGTGCTTTCTCAGTTCTTTGCATGTATTAGCTCATTTAATCCTCCCTATGACCCCAGAGGCCAGGCATTATTACCATTCCGTTTCACAGAAGAGAAACTGAGGCACAGAGAGTTTAAGTACCTCGCTGAAGGACCCCACTGTCCACACTTGGGTGCCACACGTCGGCCCGGGGTCTGGTTCCAGAGGCTATGTGCGTTCCAGTGTGATACTCGGCCTCTCCTGAGGGATGATGGACTTGAGTGTGTGCCCGCAGGAATGCAGCCTGAACGCACTGCTCAGTATCCAACAACGTCACTCGTCTCCATAACACATCATTACGGATCCTGGCCCGTGCACACTGAGATAGACCAAGAGCTGGGTGCGAAGCCAGAAATGTCTTCAGCCTACAGACATGCCTTTTGTGTCTTTAATAAATCTGAGAGAAGGTTGGAATAAGAATTCAGTTCAGCAAAAGTTTATACAACATTTTCTATGTGCCAGGGCCTTCTGTTATGAGCTGAGGTTTCAAAATAAATAAGACACCATTCTGGTCCTGAGTGACCCCTCGAGGTAGTGGGGGAGTCAGACACGCAGCAGATAACAGCAGTGAATCTGCGGGTGCTGTGACTCGGCGATGCACCCTAGGGGCTCTAGTGGATGGGGGAGGCTTCTTAGAGAGACAACGTTGATTCTGTGCCTTAAACCATGAGTGGGAATCCCATCCCCTGAGAAATCTGGAAACTCCTCCAGTTTCTTCTTGCCATGCTCTCAGTCATGGGGATACTATCACCGTCATTTCTGTGTATATGGCCATATGGCTTTGCTGAGCTTTCCCATATGCAGTTCTGATTAAAGCGCATGGACCCTGTGTGGAAAGCAGCATCCTGTTATAGTGACAGGCAAGGGCTCCAAGTGACTGCCCAAAAGCATGTGGTTGGTGTTCCAGTCTAAATAGACTCAGAAACCCTTGCCTTTGTTTTCCTCTTTTCTTTTTCTTTTTTTCTTTCTTTTGTTTTTGAGATGGAGTCTAGCTCTGTTGCGCTAGAGTGCAGTGGCGCGATCTTGGCTCACTGCAACCTCTGCCTCCCAGGTTCAAGCGATTCTTCTGCCTCAGCCTCCCGAGTAGCTGGGATTACAGGTGCCCGCCACCACACCCAGCTAATTTCTGTATTTTTAGTAGAGACGGGGGTTTCACTGTGTTGGCCAGGCTGGTCTTGAATTCCTGACTTTGTGATCCCCCTGCCTCAGCCTCCCAAAGTGCTGGGATTACAAGCGTGAGCCACCGCGCCCAGCGAAAACAAATCCTGTTGCACCACCAATCTGATGTATGTCCCCACCCCACCCCTGAGTCCTCAGCAGGGCCCCATTTATTTGCAAAACATTGACTGAGTCCCTGCTGTAAGCATGGCACTGTGTTAGGGACTGGAGACACAGTGGTCTCCCAGACAGGCAAGATTCCCGTGTGCTTCCAGGGAGGGATCAGATTTCAGGAGGGGGAGCTCGGTTTGGAAGGAGGCTGAGACAGCTCCCACTTGAGGAGTTATGGTGATCCACAGTGCCACTGACATCTGTGCACGTCCAATAAAGGTGTATCAGATGAATAAATGAGCCACAATACACAGTTGGCAAGGCACTGATGAGCTAAGCCAAGTAGAATAAATACAAGGTCATTTGTCACATTCCGTAGATAGAGCAGCTGTGCACCATTTCTTGCACTGAATGAGAGGAGGAAGGCAGCTTACCTTCTCTGATCTGCTTTATGCTCCCTGAAGACGAGATGGAAATGGGTCTTTTGGGGGGACACACTCATATTGCCATGGGTCAGGTATAGGACGTACAGAGAGAAATCGTAAGTGATCTTTTCCCTCGGGGATTTCAGGGTCTGGTGATGGGCAGATGAAAAAGGAATGCCCACAAATATCTTCAGTGAATGTGCATTGCCTGCCTGTGGCCTCTTGGGTGCCCTAGCAGCCCAGGTACAGAGTCCTCGTCCTCATGGTGCATGCTTTCCTGGCACTAAGTAGTGGTGCGGACCTTGGCCAAGCTGCCCTCAACCCCTTGCCTGCATTTACTACCTCATCTGTCACCTGGCACCATCTGCAATTGTCCATCATAGTGTCTGTGGTGTTTCCTGTTTCTCTTCTCAGCTGTACCAAGATGTAACATCCTGAGAGCATGCATCCCATCTTTCTTGTTACCATTGCGTCTGAAAGTGACTGAAATGTAGCATGAGTGCAATAAATACTTTTTAATAAGCAATAAGTAAGAGCAAATGTAAAATTACAGCTGCTCGAACACAAAGAGCAAATGTAAAATTACAGCTGGTGACAAACACGGAGAAGGAAATAAGCAGGATTATCGGAAGGCAGAATGGGAGAGGAAGCAGCCGGGGAAGGCTACTTGAAAGAGGTGGCATCTGAGTTAGACCCAGAAGGACAAAGAGGCGACAGTGGCTTGAAATTTGAGGGGGATGAGCACGAAAGTGTTCCAGGCAGAAGGACAACTCCATCACCTTCCGAAAGGAAGTTTGTCACCTTCAGGGGAGTGTGAAGGAGGGAATCATCCACTCTGTAGGATGAAAAGAAGGGAGGTCCCTCTCAAAGGTGGCACTGGAGCTGGTCCCTGAAAGAAACATAAGATCTGGCTAGAGAGGAGGGAAAAGGTATTTCTGGTGGGAGGAACTGCAGAAGCGAAGGCCTGGAGTTCTGAGGAAGAATGTCATTTTCTAACAGCACACAGCCTGCCTGCATGATGTGGAGGGGCTGTGGGGAGTGATGGGTACGTTGGAAGGGTTCTCCAAAAGGTTTGACTTCTAAGTTAGGTTCCTCTGCACAGGTCTGGTGGGAAGAGTTGGTGGTGACAGGCCCTCCTGAGCTTTCATCTCTCTGACTCTCTGTGCCTGTCACTTCCATGGATAGTTGAGCTTTGGCTGTGTCCCTGAGCTTCTGCATCCTCATCTGTAAAGCGAGGGGGATGCCAGATGGTTTCTAAGCGTGCATCCAGACCTAACATCTGTGATTCTCTTATGACCTGAATAATAAGGCTGGAAAACCAGTTACCCTAGAAAAATCCCTTAGTCTCCATGAAGCTTGTGCCGCTGGATAGTTCTTGAGGGGAACTCAACATACGCCCCCCTCCGTCGCAGTGTGCTTGTGATGAAAACTCTTCCTTCTTCCTGGCTGGTCCTGATGGTGGGTGTTCTGAGACACGGCAGACAGCAAGCGCTGGGCATTCTGAGACATGCTGGGGCCTGGGGATCTTGCCAGGCCCAGGTTTAACTAGCACAATTTCTGATGGCTTCAGAGAGGATATTTGTTAGGTCCTGCCTGCCTAATGGAATATGTCACCATTCTGCAAACAGCATACCTGGAGCTGAAATATCTTTGGTAAGCAGTGAAAGAGATTACCTGGGTCAAGTTAAGAAAAGACTGGTGGAAGTCAAGGAAAGATTGCCCCTTTAAACAATATCACCTTTGTGGGTAGACTGGAGAGCTGGAGAAACTGTATGAATGTCACCCCATGCGACCATGCGGTAAGGCCTAAGAAGTTGTTAGGATATGTGATTTTTCCCAGGTAGAGGGCATGCAATGGTCAAATATTTTTCCTTGGCTATTCAAAACGCCCAGCCAATCAATAAATTCCTGTCTTTTTCCAGGAATGTTGCACATGGTTGTGCAGTGCACAACCTGTATAACTATCCATGGAAACCAGGCTATTCCACAATTAATTTATTCCACAGGGTTTATTTAATTGCTGTGTTGTGCTAGACATATGCTAGGCCATGGGGATAAATGGGTGAAATGCAATGGGTCCCAGCCCTCAGGGAAAGACAGAAAGATAGCATCGTAGGTGCTTTGATTGAAGGCTCAGGGAGGATGCTGTGGGAGGGTAGAGGAAAAGCCTTTAGCCCAGAATTGGTGGAAATGGAGGAGAAAAAGAGGACAGCTGAGCCAGGAAAGTGTACTCTAAAGAGAGAGTGGTGCCCATCATTTGCTCCTTTCTCTTGGCCCAGAGAACTTAAGTCTTTTTTTAACTGTGCTGTTGTCCTTCCAAACTCTACCACTAAATACTCATTCTTTTTTGTATTTTTTTAGAGATAGGATCTCACTCTGTTGCCCCGGCTAGAGTGCAGTGGTGCAATCATGGTTCGCTGCAGCCTCAAGCTCCTGGGCTCAAGTGATCCTCCTGCTTCAGCCTCCCAAGTAGCTGGGACTACAGTCATATACCACCACGTCTGGCTAATTTCTGTATTTTTGTAGAGACAGGGTCTCCTGAATACTCACTCATTCTTCTAGTAGCATAGCATGGCATTATTCTTGGAAGAGAATGCCTGTCCCTGCGGATGTGGTTGGGGGAGGCGGGGTGGGGGTCACCAGGCGTGGCTCCCACCTGCTGCAGGTATGCCTACTCAGCCGGCCCCGTCTTGCATCCATGTTTGGGGAATGAGCAGTACAGTTTTTCCATCTAACTCCAGAGTCTGACTCCAGTTGCCAGGATTTTAATCTCACCCTGTTTTCTGTGGTAATCTTTGTTTAAACAATGTGTCAAAATGTTTTTTAAACCATGAAAATACTGCACAGTGGCATATCTCCTATCCACAGGGTACTACTGATCTGGTAACTGACCGAGACGCCAATAAGTAAGCAAAAAGGCTTCCAGGAGCCAGAGCAATTATTTTTATCTCTAGGCAGTGACGTGAAGACATCCCACTCAGAAGGGCCACAAAGCCCACACTCGTAAATGTGTTTACTCCTCACACAAAATCCCACACTGGGGGCTGGGTAAGGTGGCTCACACCTAACTCTCAACACTTTGGGAGGCCAAGGCAGGAGGATTGCCTGAGTCCAGGAGTTTGAGGCCAACCTGGGCAACATAGCATGACCCCATCTCTAAAAAAAAAAAAAAAAAATAGCTGGGTGTTGTGGCATGCGCCAGTAGTCCCAGCTACTCCAGAGGCTGAGGTGGGAGGATCCCTTGAGCCCAGGAGGTCGAGGCTGCTGTGAGCTGAGATTGCACTACTGTACTCCAGCCTGGGTAACAAAGTAAGACTCTGTCTCAAAAAACAAAACAAAAACAAACAAAAAAATCCCACACTGAGTTATTGGAATTAAACCCAAGAAATATATGTGATGGAAATAATCATCTTCCCCAGACCTGCCTCTCTCTGAGACTGATATCCTCTCCACACCTCCAGCCTTCATCCTTCCCCACGCCATGTGGATTACAGCCTCCACATGGAAACCAGCCCCATGTCTACTCCCTACAGCACCCCTCTCTCCACTAAGTCACCATGACAGTGACTTGCCCCTCCACCAAGCACTGTGCAGCCTGATAGGGCTTTCTTTCTTTGTTTTTGTTTTTGAGACAGGGTCTCCCTTTGTCACCCAGGCTGGAGTGCAGTGGTGCTATCATAACTCACTGCGGCCTCCAGCTCCTGGGCTCAAGCCATCCTCTTGCCTTAGTCTCCTGAGTAGCTGGGACTACAGGCACGCACCCTCATGCCTGGCTGATTTTTAAAAATTTATTTGTAGAGATAGTCATGCTATGTTGCCCAGGCTGGTGCTGGCCTCCTGGCCTCAAGTGATTCTCCTACCCCAGCCTCAGGTGAGCCACCTCACCTGGCCCTGACGGGGCTTTCTAAACTGCAAATCTGATCAATTGTTTAAATAAATCATAAATAGTTCTTCACTATCCTGAAGATAAAATCCACATTTCTTCACATGGCTGTACAGGACCTCCAGCGATCAGGCCTTTGTTTGGTCTGATATCCAATCTTTTCTCAAATAGTCGCTTCTTACAGCTCTCCAAGGCATCAGCTCTGTGCATTGCCAAATTTGTGCATGTGCTGCTCCTGGGCTTATATTGTGTGTGCCAGTTGGCAACTCCCTTTTTCCTTTAGGGTTTAGTTGGGAGGTGGCTTCTTTGGGAAGCTTACCCAGCCTTTGCCCAGCTGGGTAAGGTGCTCTAGCATTAGTGGTCTGGTGGCATATTGGGATAATCTCTACGAGGCACTTACGTCTGAGGGCTGTGATTCTTCACTGGGTCTTTTAGCTGTATGAGAGCATGGCTCAGTCTTTCATTGATCAAATTTGTAGAGCAAACACACAGAAGGTATACAACCAATACAAATTAAATGAATGAAGAGATGAGTTTGAATTCCCATGGAAAATGAGAAGAAATACATTCTTAGGGTTTGGGACACTTGATGAAGTCAAACATGCTGTTAATTAGGAATATTTTTAGCTTAGATTGACATGAAGCCTCCAGCAGTGGCGGCCTGGGAAAGAACTTAGTTCTTCATTCTTGTGCAACTCCCGTGGTCTATAATTGCAGAAGCAGTGAGGTCCTGGTGATGTTGGAAGAGGAGCCATCTTCTGAAAGCTGTGCCTATGGCCTGTTTCATGTTCAGCCTTCCTGAAAATTCTATGAGTTGTCTAGATCTCTTAATAAATTACTCTTTCTGCTTTAACTAGCTAGTATTGATTCCAGTTGCGTGCAGCTAAGGACTCTGGTAAATACAAACCTTTGTCTGACTCTCACAAATATCTCAAAGCAATAGTAATGCCTAGTTTTGTAGAAGTAACCACAGAAGCTTAGAAAAGGCAGCCTGGGAAGCAGTTGAGATGCTGCAAGCTGATTTCCAGGAGGAGAACTGGTCTATGCTGAAAACCTACCTGCAACCTCAACTTTGCTTCTCTCCTGTGTTCGACTGCTGAATGTTGAAGCTGGAAGGAATAACAGGTTTCCTAGTGGAAATTTATGCATTTGATGGAGAGCGCCTGAGGTGCCCAGATTGCACGGCTTCTTTTTTTTTTATTTTTTAGAGACAGGGTCTTGCTCTGTCACCCAGGCTGGCATGCAGTGGCATGATCATAGCTCACTATAAACTACAGCTCCTGGGCTCAAGAGATCCTCCTGCCTCATCCTCCCCAAAGTGCCAGGATTAGAGGTGTGAGCCACTGTGCCTGGCCCCACACAGCTTCCTAGCAGCTGAACTGGGAGGTCAGGTTATTTCTGTCGCTCCGCACTGCCAAGGGCTGACAGAACAAAGAAACAAAGAGGAACTGGAAAGGCTGATCATGGGGCCGAACCATGGCTAACTGGCTTAAATCACAAATCTGTGTAACCATAATTTGCCGACTCGTAAATGTTTTATACCCCAAGGGAGCCTGGAACAGCCTCCTTGCACTTAGAAGGCCCAGCCGGGCCAGTGCTGACTCCGACTCCTTGGTGGACAGGACCCCAGGGGGTGGAAGGATAAGGGCCAGGCTGGCCAGAGCCTCGGCGTCAAACCTGAGAAAGGGTCACACTTTTTTGCTTGTCAGTTTCCCAGCCTTTTCCATTACAGCATTTTTACCTGGGAGGTTTAATGAGCTCCCCTGAGTTTTCCCCTTCCAGGAGCTTAACTTAAAGTGTCAGTGTCTTAAGCATTTTCCCAGTAGTGGGCCTAGTGCCTTTGGAAGCTGCATTTCCTTTTTCAGGCGTTGGGGGGACCGCTGGGTTCTGGGAAGGACTGATGGGCAAATGGCCCCAAGCAGCAGCAGCAGCTTCCGGGCAGGGCTGTGCAATTCAGGCCGCCTGGGGAAAGGTGCTGTGAGAGATGAGGGGCAAGAACAGCTTTAAAAGTTAATGAGCTCGGCTGAGCTCCCAGGACCCTTCTTTCCAGGCGGCTTGACTTCTCTCTGCATTTCCTTGCCCTCCGAGCACCCAACTAACTTTTAACCCAGGCTCTTCCAAAGCTCTAGGGAAGAGGCTGCTCCCCTGGCTTCCTACAGAGTGAGTCTCCACTCCACGCTCTGGACATTGCTCTGGGAAACCCCTGCTTCCCAGACCAGCCACATCATGAACACGCTTGGAGGGGAGCTCAGTGCTGTTTCCTGCTACTGGTGAGGCTGGTGCCGGTGTGCACTGTGCGGGCGTCAGGACTGGTCATCGCTGTCGTTACGACCCCCTGCCTGCCATCCTTCACCCCCTAGTTTGATCAGGGTGCATCTCCACTGCCGGTCTGTGCAGGGTGGGGCTGAGCGCTTCCCTCAGCCTCCCCTTGCCCCAGAGCCTGCCTCTAACCACAGTCTGCCCTATGGACTGCTAGGCCATGAACAGCCCTGGAGGCTTGGTCCCACCTTTGGCTTGGGGGAGCACTGAGTGTGGGTCTCCAGCCTGTGTGGCCTCAGGGCCACATCTGCAAACATTCTCTTTCTTTTCTTTCTCTCTCTTCCTTCCTTCCTTTTCTTTCTTTTCTTTGACAGGGTCTTCCTCTGGTGCCCAGAGTGGAGTACAGTGGTGTCATCATAGCTCAGGACAGCCTCAAACATGGGGGCTCACACAATCCTCCTGCCTCAGCTTCACTAGTATCTAGGACTATAGGTGTGCACCACTGGACTCCTCTAATTTTTAACCTTTTTAGTAGAGATGGGGTCTTGCTATGTTGCCCAGGCTGGTCTTGAACTCCTGGCCTCAAGCATCTTCCCCTTGGCCTCCCAAACATCTTGGGGCTACAGATGTGAACCACCATGCCCCACCAACATTCTCTTTCTCGATCCCTGAGTCCAATAGCAGGAAGGCAGGGGGTGAGGGAAGGTTTCAGCATCACTGGGAGCTTTTCCAAAAATCTCATGTCCTTCTCTCTGGAGAGCATTTGAAAGGGGCCACAGTGGCTGAGAAATATTGGACTGTATTACTATTTGCAATCTTCTGATTGTCTATGAGAATTCCTTGGGTAAGATTTGTTAAGAATTCAGATTCCTGGGCTCCTTCTCAGACCTACTCAGCTGAAAGCCCTGGGGCAGGACCTAGGAATCTGCATTCGAATAGTCTCCTGGGTTATCTTCATACTCAGCAGGTTTCAGGCCACTGAGTAAGGGGCCTTGCAGTCCTCTAGTCCCTTGTTGCAGCGCCGGAAGCAGGACGCTCCCGGTTTGGGTCGTGTTTGGGCCCCTTTTTAGAGCAGCCTTTCAGAACTTCACAGTGAAAGTCCTGCATCTCCCCTGGCCTGGGAAAGTCACCTGCCAAGTCAGTTCCTGGAGCACAGAGTGAAAGGGTGCCCTTGTCTGATTAGAAACAGACACAGCTGTGCTGTATTCTGTAGCAGGGGAGAGGAGGAAGGGTGCTCGAATAACGCCATGCCCTGTATACACGTAATGCAAAATCAACATTCCCTCTGCTTGTTCCCAGCGGGGAATAAGAGATCCCATTGCACTCCTCAAAGGAACCACCCTCACCCATTGCCCTGGACACTTCCCTTCAATGCAACAGACTCAGATGTCCAGAGCTGTGGAGAGTCCTTTCTAAAGGTAGAATAGCTGCTTTGTCCAACTCCCCAGGCCCTCTCCTCTGAGCAAATGACTTTCAGATCCCTGAGAGATAAGCTGTAGTTTGGCTTCAGAATGTTGATAAAGGAGAGAAGGGTTCTCTTCAAGAGCAAGCACCCTGAGGTTTGGCCCAAACCTCAGGGTACTGGGCAATGAGAGTGATCAAATGATACAATTTCGTTATCTCTGCCCGTCTGCGTAGATCTATTGGCTTTGGGAGGCCAAGAAGAGTTTCAAAAGAATAGTTTTTAAAAAAAAATCAGCAAACAGCCAATTCACAGCTGTGTCCTGGATGGTAGGCCAGGTGGTAAAAGAAAAAAAAAAAAAAAAAAACCTGCCAAGATCACATTTAAAATGGAATGAGTTTCATTTACAGTGAGAAAGGGATGAACAGCCAACACCCAGGGACTGGTCCCAGGCGCCCGGCCATCATACTGCCTCCAGATCACTGGGTGCTCTCCTGTTGAACAGTGTCTGAAATGTAGACAAAGCAAAGGCATCTTATCACATGGAGGAAACTGAGCGAGGCTGAAACTGCACCCTTTTTACACTTGCCATCATTCATGAACATCTAGGGAAAGTAAGACACAGACTCAGGGGTGGGGGCTGGGAAGAGATGTGAGTGTGTAAGTGCGGGCGGTTCGGGGTGAGGGACTGCACAAAACTAGTCTGAAAAGTGACCGATTAGAAAATCAGTTTTTCTCCCATAACCTCAGGAGATGGTTGTTTAATTCAGCTTTCTAATTATAATCCAAATATTCCCAGGTGTCACCAGCCTGAAGATCCAGAAAAACCATCCACATTAACACTCAGTTGGAAGGTTCTGACCCCTCCTCAGTGTCCTCCCAATGCTGTCTCAGGTGTGCTCACCTGAATTCACATCATCCAGACACTGCTGCTTTCCCCCCAGGAACTGCTGGGTGCCTGTGTCTGGGGCAGACAGTCGGCAGCCACACTCTGGGGTGGGTGTACCAGCTGTTTACAGCTGGGTGCGTTAGTTATGGCTGCTTAGTGCTGGCTTTAACGTCATGCTGGGCATTAAATATTTTGAATATAACCCTGCCCCGTCCACAATCTGCTGGAGGTGGAAGATGACGGAAAGGCCCTCCACCAACTGTGGGTTCACTTGGTCTTGGGGGCCCAGAAACAGCATTGATTGAACTCCAACCTCACAAAGTCCCTCCTGAGAACCCCACAGGCTGGACTGAAGGCTTCATACTCCTTGCTTCGCCTCCTGTCCTTGAGCCACACTGGGACACAGGCACAAAGTCCCCTCCATTTCCCATTGGCTTGAGCCACCTAAACTGTCCCTGCTTCTCCTTCAGGTGAAATCTAGAAATGCCTAAGTGGATCAGCTGTGCAAATAAATCTTTCCAGGTTCCCCAGTCCCCAGACTCCCATGTGGTCATGTAGGCTTAGCTGGGACCACCATGCTCCGTAATCAAGGAGACAGACAAAATGTTCAGCACTGAACACTCCACAATAAGAGTTTGTGGGAAGAGAAAATGAACAAACCAAGCAATTGTGTTAAAAATTGCAGAGGGCAAGCCACAGATTCTAAACTTGGACCATCTGAATGCAATTCCTGGATCTGCGACTTCCAGCTTCAACATATTATGTGCCTTGCGAGCCCCAGTTTCATCTTGTGAAAAATGGGCACAATAACAGTACCTCCTTGTTAAGAGCTGTTGGGAGGGTCAAACACGATAATCTAGGTCTAGGATTTGTCGTAGGACCCGTTGTATGCTAAGCGCTCCATAAATGGTGACTCTGATCATTATTATACGTAATCAATGAATCCACATTTTAGAAAGAAGACATATGCAGAGATGATGGGAGAAATGGAAAAGATGAGTTGCTTTAAATTAAATCTGGCCAGAGATGGCAGGATACTAGGGTGCCATGTGTTCAAAAAGCCAAATTAAACATGGCTCACAGCTCCCTGACCCTCGCCCTCCATTGACCAGGTTTCTTGCTGTGTCAGAGGGTGGGGAGGAGGGCAGAGCAAAGGAGGCTGCAGCTGGGCTGTTGAATTTGGCCCTCCTACTAGCCTTAGCCTTAGCAAGTGAGGTCAAGGCTTTTTTGTCCTACCGAACAGTCAGCCTTGTTTTTCTTGAATGGTGATTGGCCAGGAGTCTCTCAATTTGGCTGCACATTTCTGTTTCTGTGGGCTTGGGTTGAGGATCAACAGCCACATTTCCACTTGCATTAATACATTTAGATAGACCCAGCCATCTGGAAAAAACCTTGAGATCAACTCCAAGCTGATGAGATGCTAATGGTGGCAAGAAAACCAGAAAAAGCAAAAATAAAAACATCAGCTCAGCTGATGAATTTAAGTTTCACTCTTTTCTTTCTACATCTATTCTCCAGCAGAGGTGTCCATTGTCAGGAAACTGACTGCAGATACCATAGACTGGGTGGCTTAAATAACAAACGTTTACTCTCACAGTTCTGGAGGCTGCAAAATCCAAGATCAAGGCACTGGCAAATCCAGTGTCTAGTGAGGGCTGGCCTCCTAGTTCACAGACAGCACCTGCTTGCTGTGTCCTCACATGGTGAAGAGAAAGTCATCTCTCTCATGCCTTTTCTTTTGTTTTCTTTTGAGACAGGGTCTTGCTCTGGCATGGGCACACCAGCTCTGTGACCTGTGCTGGAGTGCAATGGCATGATCACAGCTCACTGCAGGCTCAACCTCCCTGGCTCAAGTAATCGTCCCATCTCAGCCTCCTGAGTGGCTGGGACTATAGTCATGTGCCACCACACTGGCTAATTTTAGCTTTTTGTAGTGGTGAGGTTTCACCATGTTGCCCAGGCTGATCTTGAACTCCTGAGCTCAAGCTGTCTGCCTGCCTCAGTGTCCCGAAGTGTTGGGATTGCAGGAGTGAGTCACTGTGCCCAGCCTCATGTCTTTTCTTAAAAGGGCACAAATCCCATCATGAGGGATCCACCCTCATGACCTAATCATTTCCCCAAGGCTCCATTTCCTAATACCATCACACTGAGGTTTAGATTTCAAGGTTTGAATTTTAGAGGGACACAAACATTCTGTCCATGACATCAACTATTGTAGTATTGATATCTATCCATTTACTTGACTAGATCTCTGATCACTGCACTGGCATCATCCAAAAGTGTCTTCTGGGGCCTGGATGTGGTGGCTCACACCTGTAATCCCAGCACTTTGGGAGGCCAAGGTGGATGGATCACTTGAGGTCAGGAGTTCAAGACCAACCTGGCCAACATGGTGAAACCCTGTCTCTACTAAAAATACAAAAATTAGCCAGGTGTGGTGGTAGGCGCCTGTAATCCCAGCTATTCGGGAGGCTGAGGTAGGAGAATCCCTTGAACCCAGGAGGCGGAGGTTGCAGTGAGCTGAGATCGCACCACTACACTCTAGCCTGGGCAATAGAGCGAGGCTCCATCTTTAAAACAAACAAACAAACAAACAAACAATAAACAAAAGCGTCTTCTGGTGTATGGAGCCTGATAATTAGAAGACCTGGTCTTGATTCTTGAAATCATGCTCATGGCAAAGTGTGTCATTGTCCTGTGTCATCTCTAAGACCATAAGAAATTTGAGGGCAGGAGCCTCACCTTGTCCTTTTTAGTATTCTGCACAAATGCTTAACAGGTATTTGCTGATTGACTGATCTCCCAAATTAACTATTTTTAGACCACAAATCCATCTAAATGTCTTTCTCTGTTTCATTTTCAAGACACAAGCCCATGCTTTACTATAAGTTTTATGTGGTATGCAACAAGTGAAGATAATAGAAAATATGTACCTATTACCATAGTAAGCAATAATTGGTCAACAAATTCACATTTCTTCCAGTGAAACTGAAGGAAAATAGATAATTATCTCTCCAATCAACTTAGACAGTTTTCCAAATAGCAGTTGGCCATTTAAAAGCTCTCTTTGCTTAAGAATATCAGAACATAAAGTTCTGTAGGCTTAGATAGCAATTCCGAGGTTTACAGAGGAGGCCTAATAGCTGGAATTGAGAAATCCTTGGACAACCAATGATCTCAATGTTATTCCAGTTTTAAGTGAAACACTCTCTTGCTAATACAATGCTAATGTGGTTATAGAAAGTAAGCGTTTTGAATGGAAACTCATGTTTGGTACCTTGGCTTACATGGAGTACATTTGTTATTAATTACTCATTCTTTTCCAAAGCCAAGTCTAATGGGTGATGACAACACAAAAAATTGGCAAGGTCAAAAGTAGTTCAGCAGTTATTGGTTTAAGAAACATTAATTGAGCAGTTTTTGGGTAGCAAGCAGTGTGCTGGGTGCTGGGAGGTAGTGTGGTAGGAATATACAATGCCCTGCCTCCCAGCTCCATTTTATCCAGGGGTCATGGGCCGTGGGTGCAAATTATGGCTCCACGTGGACACCCAGCTGGACCAGAGCTGATCCTGTGGGTGGTGCTGTGCTCTGTCCCTCAGCACCTGTCCCTGGAGGGTCTCTGAAAGTCCAGGTCAGCCCCTGGGCTGGGTCCCCACAGTAAGAAGAGAACTGTGATGGGCAACACCCCAGAAAATAAGACTCGCAGCCTCACTTCAGGGCAGTTCGCAAGGACTGACATCACACAGCAGGCATTCAAAGATGCTGCTGACCCAGGTGGATGACACAGGGCACTGGGGTTGGAGGAAGGTGAGTGGGGAGGGGAGAAAGCCCTGTATGATACATCACAGACATACATTCCTGGGTGATAAATGGCAGCCTCTGACCTGTCTCTTTGGGCTGTCAAGGAGATGATGAAGCTTGGGATGGGGTGGAGAGAGGCAGTGCTCTGGGGGAAAGACTGGCATTTTCCTGGGGGAATGGGGGTGGCAGTAGGGGATGAGAAAGTATCTCTTGGGTGAGAAGTCAATGGTCCATTTCCAACACTGGACTGTAATGTCCTTCTAATCAGTACTCCGTCTATCTGATTCCATAATGGCATTCGAGGAATGGGGACATCATCTCATCTTTTAGGGAGAAAATAATGGTCTAGAGAAATCAATGATTTTCCAAGGTCTCTCTTAAGAGACCCATAGTAGTACTGGGATTTTAACCTTTGGCTCTGTTTGGGTGCAAATAACCAGAGTGAGAATAGAAATCTAATATAATCATCCAAACCCGTCATCAAAGGTACTTTTCAGCAGACTGAGTGATTCATCAAAAACAAAACCAACCAACCAACCAAAAACTGAGACAGAGATGCGCTGAGCTGGTGCAGAGGAGGAGATCCATAGAAGCCTGAGGAACAATCCTTGTCCTCAAGGACATGAGCCAGAAACCCAGGTGAAAGGCAGCCTCCAACACAGGTGTTAAACCAGCCAGCTCCAGTCCGAGGTGGAATAGAGCAGGCATTCTGGGGTGATATAAAAATTGAAATATGGGAGTCTCTGGACCATGTCCCCATGCCATAACTCTTGTGTGCTTCCAAGCCCTCTTTCTTACTAACACCAAGGAAACAATGAACATGTCACTACCTTGCTTAGATATTTCCGATGGTCCCATCATCAACAACAAAAGTTGCTCCTTTGCGTGGGAACATGCCCTTTGTAATTTACACCCTGCTTTCCTCGCCAGCTTCCTTTCTTCAGACCATCCAGCTTGCTGCTTCTTGCCCAGCCATGTGGAGCTAATGAAGATGTGCTGTTCCACGCCTCTGTGCCTCTCCACATGCTGTTCCTTTCCCTGGAGTGCCAACCCTTTCTGCCTGCTGTCCACCTATCAAACTTCCACTCATCCTTTACAAACCAGCATAAGCATCAGCACTTTGGGGGTGTGCGAAAATACCAATGTGTAAGTAGAAATGGAATTAAAAAAAAATCTGCCCAGAAAGAGTCAAATACATGCCTTTCGTGGACTTTTTGTGAAACACGAGAGGAATCCAAGGTTTCTTTAATGAATGCATAAGCCAAATGACACGCAAATAATACAGAAACAGAAGTTCTAGGAAAAAATGAGGCCAAAGTATTTGGGGCAATTTAAGGCATCCAGAGAGCTGAGCTTTCTCTGTCTTCCCAGGTGTGTTCCATGAACTATAATTGCCTTTCCTGGCCTTGGGGAATGACAGTAACCTATGATCAGAAGCTGAACAGGCCACCCCAGCCTGAGGGGGAGATTTCACACTGGAAAAGCTTGCTGAGGTGGCTTGTGGAACATGAGTTGAGTTGTAGATAAGCAGATAGATGGGAATGGAGTGGGATGACTTGGGAGAAAGGCACAAGCAATGGTGTAGAGGGAGGAAAGTGAATCTGGCAGGGGGCTATTCCTGCCTCCTGAAGCTGCCCACTTATATATGGTGACAATATATGTGCCATATTTGATATATTATATATCTATAAGCATACACAAACACATCATAGTGCCCGGCTTCTGAATCTGGGAATACACTCACTACAATAGCTATACTTGGCCAGGCGCGGTGGCTCACACCTGTAATCCCAGCACTTTGGGAGGCTGAGGCAAGTGGATCATGAGGTCAGGAGTTCAAGACCAGGCTGGCCAAGATGGTGAAATCCTGTCTCTACTAAAAAAAAAAAATACAAAAATTAGTTGGGCATGGTGGTGGGCACCTATAATCCCAGCTACGGGAAGGCTGAGGCAGAGAATTGCTTGAATCCAGGAGGCAGAGGTTGCAGTGAGCAGAGATTGTGCCACTGCATTCCAGCCTTGGTGACAGAGTGAGAGTCCGTCTCAAAAAAAAAAAAAAAAAAGCTATGTTCTGTGGATGTGTGTGTGTGTGTCTCATATAGTCACTATATATATTCACTGTAGTATATATACAGTGTGTGTACATATATCTATACACACACATTTTAGGATCTGGGAGTATAATCACTATAATATCTACACTGTCTGTGTGTATATATATATATAATATATACAGCATATATATTTAGTCACTCTCTCTCTATATTCACTCTAGTATACATGCTCTACTGAAAGTTCTGTACAGTCCTTGTAAAGAAAATGAATTCTGGCCCAGCGTGGTGGCCCACGCCTATAATCCCAGCAGTTTGGGAGACCAAGGTGGGCAGATCATGAGGTTGGGAGATGGAGACCATCCTGCCTAACACAGTGAAACCCTGTCTCTACTAAAAATACAAAAAAACTAGCCAGGTGTGGTGGCACATGCCTGTTATCCCAGCAACTCGGGAGGCTGAGGCAGGAGAATTGCTTGAACCCAGGAGGCAGAGGTTGCAGTGAGCCGACATTGCGCCACTGCATTCCAGCCTGGGCGACAGAGTGAAACTCTCTCTCTCAAAAATAAAATAAAATAAAATAAAAATAAAAAAAGAAAAGAAAATGAATTCTTTTGGATCCTGGGACGAGTGTTTCAGAGCTTCAGGGTCTTCAGATCACGGGAGGCCACCCTGCATTATCAGTTAAGGGCTTTAGGCAGGCACTCATGTCAACCTGGTCATAAGTAGAAACACTAACACGGCTACTAAAGTCTCCTAGATCACCCAGATGATCAGGATAAGTTTATTTTGAATTTTTAGAGTATTGCAATGAAAACAAAATAAAATTAAGATTAGCTAGCACACCTTTAGGAATATGCAGCTCCCCAGACCCACTTTGGGAGATGAAGCAATTCTGGTCTGGGACAGTTGCAAAGTTCCTTTTAGGGAGGATATATTTCTTGGGTTCGTGAAACATCTTAATGGCATTTTTTTATTTTAAGACAGTGCCTTGCTTTGTCACCCAGGCTGGAGTGCAGTGGTACCATCATTGCTCACTGAAGCCTCAAATTCCCAGTCTCAAGCAATCCTCCCACCCTAGTCTCCTGAGTAGCTGGAACTACTGAGGCATGCCACCATGCCCAGCTAACTTTTTTATTTCTAGTAGAGATGAAGTCTCACTATGTTGCCCTGGTTGGTCTCAAACTCCTGGGCTCAAGCAATCCTCCTGCCTCTTATTCCCAAAGTGCTGGGATTACAGGCAGGAGTCACCATGCCTAGCCCTTAATGGCTTTTTGGTTATTCAAAGGTTAACCTTTGCCTTGTCTGTATAGGAGAGGTTGAGACAGATAGTTGTTTGCATAATGTTCTGTTTTCTATGTGGTAGCAGGAGAGACCAAAGATCTGGCCCTGGGACCTGGTGAGGTGGAAGGCCAGCAGGCTCCCTGTGGAGATCAGGAGTCCCAGCAATATGGTGGCAGCTGGCACCACACAGAGGAGGTCAGTGTGCGAGTCACTGGCAGCGGACGTAACCCATGAACCACAGGAATACTGAATCCAACGTTCAGTCTCAGATCTTCCTAATCCTACACTGTCAGTGAGAGACTTTGGGCCCAGTAGCACACTGCCTGTTGTATTTAGAGAATAGAGGGGAGGAGGCTGTGTCCACCCTGGAGGAAGAAGAAAGAAAAAGTGAGCAGGCGAATGAGACAGAGAGAGAGAGAGAGAGAGAGAGAGAGAGCGAGAGAAGCTCCAGATGATGAGAGTTGTGATAAGAGCAGGAATTTGGAGTGAGAGTAGGGAGGCATCACTTGGTATTACCAGGAAGTCCTGGGAAAGGCACGGAATGTCCCACAGTCCTGTGGGAGACGTGGGCGGGGGTGATTTAAATTTTTTTTTAATAGAAAGGAAAGGATGATCACAGACAGCCTGACAACTAGGATAGACTCAAGTTACTTGTGTGGGGCAGCGATACCTCATCCACCATCATCTGACCCCTATTTGTATGATTCACCTGCATTTGTTTTATTGTTAAACTTCCTCTGTGTGTTAGTGCCTTCTCTTCCTCGGTAGTTCTGGATTCTTTGGAGGCTACCATGGACAGTTTCACTTGAGTTTGGTGGTACATACGTAAGGAGTAATTGGAGATAAACTGGAAGAAGTTGGCTAGGGCCAGATCATTGCATGGCATTGCTTGCCATATATTTCAGAATAGACCACTGTGAACCCCGTGACATGTTTATATGTGAAGTTAGCTTCACAGCTTAGGATCAGTTAGTAAGCATTCAAGAATTAACACTCACAGGAGGCTCTAGCAAGTACTTCCAATGTCCATTTTTCACTGGCGAAATAGTGGGATTCGGGACATGTGGGTTGTATAAGTACTTGCCCCATTACACAGTGAGGTGTAAAGACACAGCATGCTCAGTTGCCCACCCCTGGAGTGCAGCTGTCAGTGGAGAACTCTGCTTGGTCCTCTGCCCCACCCCAGTTCATCCTTCACAGAGGACTCACCGACCCCTACAGACAGCTTGCTGACAGAACTCCTACAGCATCTGCTTTAGAGTGGATCTTTCATGCAGGATGCTTGCGGGGAGCCACAAAGGACAGAGAACAGGACCTCACTGAGGTTACAGGAGCAGATTGTATGACTGTTTCTATGCCTGTTTGATATCGTAGTTTCTACGTTTGGCAGATCTGAGTGTGGTGCTCATTGTAACATTTCCTGTTGCAGGGAGAGGAGCCACCGCTGATATTTTCTGATCAGTGTGCAACACATGGGTCGTTTTGACATGTATGCAGAGGGTGTTTGCAATCGAAGACACTGACCATGAAGGCTTTGAAGCAGGGAATGACATGGAGAAGGTGCTCTGTGCTGAGAGCGGGAGGCTGGGGCAGGGATTCAAGTTAGAACCGGAGAGTGGAGCCACGAACCTGGTGACCCGAGCTAGAACTGCTGCAAGGTCAGAATCCACGGGCTCCCCCCAACTCCTCTGAACCCTGGCACTGGCCAAGGACTTCCTGAGTTAGAGGGGATGTGCAGGCAAGCCAACTCCTTCCACCGTGACAAAACCACACTTTGATGAGTCAGGAGGAGATCCATCCCAGATACAGATCACATTTCCCCTCATTACATTTGCCTCCATGCATGTGGAGTCGGGTGTTGGAATTCAGAGAAGGGCAAATGTGAAAGGCAGCTTGAGCTTCACCAAGAAGACACACTCACAGAAACAACGCTGAAGCAGTGAGCAAGGCTTGGAGCCCCAAACTTTCCCAGAGTGGCCCGGTTCTTCCAGAGGGAGCCCATTCATTTTGTCCCTTGTGAGATCTTTTGTGAGTCTATTTTAGTGGCCTTTGGAGGCAATCAGTATGAAGGATCCTTTTTAAGAAGAAATTCACAAAGCTAAGAGGCCCCCTGCAGATCACTTGGCAAGATGAGGTGGAGCTAGGCTCAGGACCCTTCCTGAGTTTGACTCTTCTTCCTCCCTCCTCTCTGGTATGGTTGGGCATTCTCTTCCCTTTGGGCTCCCTCCCTGAGACTCATTTCCCAAGCATGGCTTCTTCTCAAAAGGAGGCTATACCTTTTCTGATCAAAACTCATGAGCTGTGCAGTGCACTAGCCATTGCTTCCCAGGGTGGGTTTTCAAAATATCCAGAAAATGAATAGGAATAAGTAGGCTCAGGAACAGCCTGGTGCCCCCTGCTCCCTTTCTCTCTTTTCTTTCTTTTAGTCCCCTTCCTTCTCCTTCCCTTCTCTACCCTCCCCTTCCCTCCCCTTCTCTCTTCTTCCCTTCCCTTCCCTCCCACTCTTGCTCTTCAAGTTAGGCTTACAGGATGGAGTGGAAAAACCTTTAGAAATCTTTAGCACATGGCTCTTTCTCAGTTGTCAGGTAGGTGAGGACATTTGGAGACCAAGGCTCAGGCCATCTTTCAATGCCTTTTCATGTTCAGTGCCCAGCGATTCTTTTCTCTCAAGACCTCTACCTCTCTCTATTCACAGTACTGTTGTGAGGAAAGAGAGTTGATACTTGTGAATAATAATAATTATTAAAATAGTTTACCATGATTGAGTGGATAGTCTGTGCCACGCAGGTGCCAGGTACTTCACACAGAACAACCCATTCAATCCTCATAGCTCTTTGAGATAGCAACTACAATCTCCCCATTTTACAGGTGAGGAACCTGAGATTTAGGTCAAAATATTTGCCCAAAGTCATTTTAGTTGGTTAAATGGTGGCCCCAAAAAGATGTGTCCAAACCCCTTAGATCTGCGAATATGACCTTGGTTGGGAAAAGAGTCTTTGTAGATACAATTAAGTTGAGGATCTTGGGATGAAATTGTACTGAAAAACAATAATGGGCCCTAATCCCAATGATAAGTCTCCTTATAAGAGACAAAAGGAGAAGGCCACGTGAAGACAGGGTTAGAGACTGGAGTGATGTGGCCACAAGCTAAGGAATGTGGACAGCCACCAGAAGCTGGGAGAGGCTGGAAAAGTTTCTCCCCTTGAGCCTTCAGAGGGAACACGGCCCTGCTGACACCTGGATTTTTGGACTTACGGTTTCTATAACTGAGAAAGAATGAGTTTCTGCTGTTTTAAGCTACCCAGTTTGTAATAATTTGTTACAGCAGCCCTAAGAATCTAATTCAGTCAAATAGTTGGCTCGTAAGTGGTGAAACAAAGATGCTATCAATATTAAAGCTGTTATAATAACCAAATTTATTTTATTTTTGAGATAAGGTCTCACTCTGTCACCCAGACTGGAGGGAAGTTGCATGATCATGACTCACTGCAGCCTCAATCTCCTGGACTTAGGTGATTCTCCCACCTTGCCTTCAGGGTAGCTGGAACTATAGGCACATGCCACCATGCCCAGCTAAGCTAATTTTTTGTACTTTTGTAGAGATGGGGTTTCATCATATTGCCTAGGCTGGTCTCGAACCCCTGGGCTCAAGTAATCCACCTGCCTTGGCCTCCTAAAGAATTGGGATTACAGGCATGAGTCATTGCACCCAGCCAATAACCAAATTTCAACAAGTCATTATAGAAAAATAATGAATAACATACAAAAAGAATTATTATATATTATCAGTTGAAAAGAGCATGCTAAGAAAGAAAGAAAGAAAGAGAAAGAGAGTGAAAAAGAAAGAAAGAAAGAAAGGGAAATAAAGAAAAAGAGAAAGAGAGAAAGAAAGAAAGAAAGAGAAAGAAAGAAAGAAAGAAAAAGAGAAAAGGAAAAATATAATACTAGTGGGTATTCCTGAATAATAGAAATGCTTAATTTTCTTCTTTGGCTTTTCCTGAATTTTCCAGAATTACCGATGAATATGTACTTTGATAACTAATATTTTAGAATGTGTTAGAAGGAAGTTCAGTGGACTCAGCGGACTCAGACAGGCCTGTTCACCACTGACGATAGTAATAGGGCTGCATCTTGGGTGGTTTCCTGCAGTGCCCCAGGGAGTAGGCTTTCTACAAAGTCCCACTCTTTCATGAGTCATCACCAGAATCCCCTGCAAAATCAAGCCTGGAGATTCCTCTTTAGGGTCACAATGTCTACGGATTCATTGCTTCTGTTTAGGAATTATTTACATATGCTTACATTCACACCTCACATTAAGTAAATGTGTCCCAGAAAGGTTGTGATAAGTGAAATTTTTAATGAATTAAATCATCCTGAAAATGTGGCTGAGTGGTTTCTCCCAAGCCCAGGCGGACAGTTTTGTGAAGTAGATTACTATCTCTCTCACACCCACTCCTACTTCAGCCCTCTCTGTTCTTGTACTGGATTTCCTTAAAGGAGAGGCCTCCAGTGTGCCTCATCAACCACACTCAGCTCTTAAATGCAGCTACTCACAGAGGACCCAGGCTCCCCCCTGCCCTGTGACACCACGTGGGACACACACCTTCACAGGTGACAATCAACCCTCGCACAGGCGAAGCCTCTGGAAGCTGTTCTTGTCTTCGTGGGCACAGTGTGGCAAAGAGGCAAGGCCCGTCCATGCAGTCCTGGGAAGAGCTGCAGAAAGGCCTGGCAGGGTGGGCAGGCCTGTGGGTCTGTGCTCAGGTGACGGCTGGTCTGAGCAGTGCACTGCCTGGTCTCCTGCCTGGGCGGCAGCGAGGGCAAGTAATGCTGGACTGGGAGTCAAGCTATTCCACATCCCTAAAATCCAGTTATTTCCATTGGCTTTGCTTTGTTAACCAAAAAGTATCTGAGACAGATCTCAATCAATTTAGAGATTTATTTGGCTGAGGTTAAATATCGTGGCCCCTGACACAGCCTCAGAAGATTTTGAGAATCTGTGGCCCGAGGTGGTTGGGTTACTGTTTGATTTGATAAATTTTAGGGAGACAGAACAGGCAAAGACAAAAATCAATATATATAAGGTATACATTGGTTTGGCCTGGAAAGGTGGATTTGCCAGTCAGATTTCCTGATTGGCAATGGGTTGAAAGGGCTAAGCTCTGCCTAAATAGTTGAAAGCAGCTTGCAATAAGGTAAAGGTGGGTTGGGGGAGACTGTGGAAGCCAAGATTCTTATCATGTACATGAAGCCTCCAGGCTACAAAAAGAATGGATGTGAATTTGTCTCTTATCAAAGGTGTCAGACCCTGGAGAGACCTGGTCAGGGAAGGAGATTCTCTACAGAATGCAAATTTCCCCTACATGAGACAGCTGAATCTATTTTGGGGTAAAATACTTGGATTTCTCTCAGGGCCTGCTATGTGTCATGTGACGCTATGCTGGGGTCAGGTTGAAGCTTAGTCTCTTATTGCTACTAGGAGTCTGTTTTGTCTGTCTCAAGATCTCTAATTTAATGTTAATGCTGGTCAGCTGTGCCTGAACCCCAACAGGAGGAGGGTGTGATGAGGTGTGTCCGACCCTCCCTGTTTCGTGTCATGGCCTAAACTGATTTTTCTGGTTTCTTTGGGTCTCCGTGGCTAAGAGGAGGGTCCATTCAGTCAGTTGGGAGGCTTGGAATTTTATTTTTATTTTACAGTTTGGAGGTGATTGAAGCCCTTTAAAAGATGAGGGTCCAGTTAAGAAGTGAATTACTCCATAGCTGACTTCACATCCTTCCATCTGGATTCTTTTTTTTTTTTTTTTTTACATGTAATGGGTTCTAAAATTCTATTGTTAGTAAATAAGGCTTTATAGACAAAATTGTCAAAAATTTTCACGTGACATCCAGGCTAAAACCCCACAGCCCAAGCTGGTCGCAGGCACTGTCTGTCTCTCAAGCATTCTTTTTAATTGTTCATTGTTCGGAGAAACAATTTAATATTGGACTAATTGGAACTGGTGGAATCTCCCCTCCCATCCCAACAGCCCTGTCTGTCTAGTTTAACCTAGGGATGAATTCCTTGCATTGTTCTAGGGAATTTGAAGAATCTCCAGGAGGGCCAGAGAGGAGACTTGGATGCCACCCAGCCAGAAATAGAGAAGTTGGGACCACCCAGCCAGGCACAAGGCCACACCTCAGCCATCACCACCCACAAGCAACACAGCATGTATGAGTCAGGACAGGACACCAGAAACCACCTCATGATTGCTCCGGAAGAAGCAGCTGCAGGTGCTCAGCCATCCTTATTTCCTGCCATCCCCAAACTATGAAGACAGCAAAGCAGCCTGTGGAGAGACTGCGCACAGAGGCAACCCTGCCCTTACCTGGTGATGGCACGTGGAACTCTACCTCCCAGGTGGAAAATGGAAAAGTTGTTTCCTTCTCTGATATACTGCCTGAGCTGTCATCAGGATTTTGAGGACTGACTTAATGAATAAAATATAAAAGCTTAGCGTGAGCCCGGGATATGCATAGTGGAAGAGAATAAATAGCCCTTTGTACATCAAAGATACTTTCTGGATAACCCAATCTGAGAAATAGCTACTTCAGCCACATCTGCTGGTAGGGAAGGCTGAGAAAATAGTGACTATAAAATGAAATGAGGCTTGTAGGTGAACCACATGAAATCCTGTGGACCGGGGAGAAATCACCAGCTATTACAATGGAGTCTAGCTAAGAAGGGGCATGTGGGGGTGGGGAAATCGTGACCAATCAACAGTGCAGCTTGAAAATGTGGGTTTTCTCTTGGGAAGCTTCATTCCCTGGGAAGGAAGAAGCTATAACCAAACAGGAGCAATGAAGCTTTGCCTGGAGAGAATGCTGCTCACATTTGCATGTTAAATGAACTGAGGCCTCTCCTGGCTCCCCTCCGAGGGCTCTCAGAGGCAGCTGTAGCCTCAGAGGGTTTCTTACCCACATCTTACTCTGATTCAGAGCCCACATCCCCAAAGAGAGCCTTGAACACAGCAGGTATTCAATCAATATTTGTATTAAATTGCATTTTAAAAGCTGATTTCTTGAGTGACCCCTTCCCCTACCCACCCTCAAAGACTGTCCTCCGATATCTCTTTGTGCATATCCTGAATTCAAGCTGCAGTGAGAGGCTTTAGCAAGAGAGAGAAAACCCACTCTAAAAGCTTCATTTGCGTCAGTTTCCATTTTATTTCTCGCCTCCGCCAGCCTTTAGATGAACAGGTCCTAAAGAGCTATGGAAACAGCATCGTAGAAACAGCACGGTGTGTTTCAGACTTGTGTGGCTTGGCAGGGCAGCCTCGTTTTTAGTTGTGGTGGCTTGCCAAAAAGGCTGGCTCTCCCTCAGCTAGCTCCCCTGGGCATTGTCACCTCCAGTAGAGCCTCTTTACTCTGAGGGGTGGCCCCTACAAGGAGGGTCCCTGCTTGGCAGCTTTGTCTTGTTCATACACCCGGTCTACCTGGAGGCATGCAGGAGGCTCTCGGGTGGCCTTCATTCTTACACACCTGCATACACCTGTGTCCAGGTACCACCACCTACACACTGCCCGGGCCTCTAAGTCCACATGCTCGGATTCTGGTTGCTTTTATTTACTTATTTATTTTTTGACAGTCTCATGCTGTCATCCATGCTGGAGTGCAATGGTGTGATCATAGTTCACTGCAGCCTCAACCTCCTGGGCTCAAGCAATCCTCCCACCTCAGCCTCCTGAGAAGTTGAGCCCAACATCATGCCTGGCTAATTCTAGTAGCTTCTGATAAATAACATTCTCTCTGTTTACTCAAAATATAGTTATCGAATGACTGGTCTGGGCCAAGCATTATTCTAGGCGCTGGGGATGCAGCAGGTACGAAATAGATAAAACCCTCTGTCTTTATGGGAGTGGTGGGGATGGGGCAGACAAACATCTAACATGATAAGTAAGTCAATCTGTTTTTTTTTTTTCTTTCTTTCTTTTTTTTTTTTTGTGAGATGGAATCTTGCTCTGTTGCCCAGGCTGGAGTGCAGTGTCACCATCTTGGCTCACTGCAACCTCCACCTCCTGGGTTCAAGCGATTCTCCTGTCTCTTGAGTAGCGGGGCCTACAGGCGTGTGCAACCATGCCCAGCTAATTTTTGTATTTTTAGTAGAGACAGGGTTTTACTATGTTAGCCAGGCTTGTCTCAAACTCCTGACCTCAGGCAATCCGCCAACCTTGGCCTCCCGAAATGCTGGGATTACCAGCGTGAGTCACCACGCCCGGCCCATAAATCAATATTATGACAGGAGGTGATACTCTTTTTTTTTTTTTTTTTTTTTTTTGAGATGGGGTGCTGCTCTGTCACCCAGGCTGGAGTGCAGTGGTGCGATCACAACTCACTGGAGCTTTAACCTCCAGGGCTCAAGCAATTGTCCCACTTCAGCCTCCCAAGCAGTTGGGACTACAGATGCGCACCAGCAGGCTGGGCTAATTTTTGAATTTTTTGTAGAGATGGGCTTTTGCAGTGTTGCCCATGGGGCCTTGAACTCTTGAGCTCAAGTGATCCTTCCACCTTGGCTTCACAAAGTGCAGGATTACAGGTGTGAGCCCCTGTGCCTGGCCAGGTGATATGTGTTTTGGATAAAAACAGCAGGATAAGGAGTGCAGGGGGAGGAATTGGTATGTAAAATAGGTCATTTTGGTAAGTCTTGGGTAACCTTTTGGTAAGTGCTGGGAAAGCCTTCAGTCTAAGGCAAGCTCAGGTAGTTTCAAAGGAGAGCCGTGGGCCTGAGGAAAAGGAAGGAACCAAGGGCAGCTGTCCAGTAACTGACAGGACCCAGATATCTTTACTGAGATGGAGAACTAAGGGAAAGGCTAGATTGGGGCAGGGGCTGTTGGGGGAGCACAAATAACTTATTTTGGATGTTATTTATGCAAACTTTAAAAACAAACATTATGAGTGGGGAGGAGAGGCCAGGCATGGTGGCTTATGCCTGTAATCCCAGTACTTTGGGAGGCTGAGGTGGGAGGATCACTGGAGGGCAGGAGTTCAAGACCAGCCTGGGCAACATAGTGACATCCATCTCTAATTTAAAAAATAAAATTTTTTTTAAAGTGGGGAGGAGAGTGAATGAAGGAAATACAACTGAGATGGGCAATGGAAGGAAGTTCTGCCCAGACACCAAGGAGGAAGGAGGGTGGAGGGTGCAGGAACAGAATGATGCCTCTGGAGCACTCTGTCCCCCCTCCTTCTGCCCCCAGACGGGACTCAGGCTTGACTGGTCCAGAGCTTCTGTGGCTCAGCTTGTGGAGACTCTGGTGGGGATTGTGCTCTGGTGGGGGTGAGGACCCTCCCCCACAGAGGAAAGCCCAGGGCTTCTGTTCACATCTCCGTCTACCCCCCAGGGGAAATGCAAGGGGATCTAACATTTATCTCTGGTTTGTCTGTTTCACAGGGGGCCTGGATCGTAGTCAAGATTACTAGATACTTGTTACATGAATGAATGAAGTCATCCAGTACTCATTGGCTCCACCGGGCTTCGACTTGCTGGACGTGGCAAGCCCACCAGGGAGCCCTGAATAGCCCTCCTCTTTCCAAACAGCTGGGGAAGCTGGTCGCCCTGGAAACCTACTTTAGGTGGCAGCATCTTCCTCCAGGAGGTGGAGGTGTCTCCTGGACCTTAGAGACTCCAGGACACAGGACAAAGAGCTCTGAACTGTGGAGCTGGGAAACCTGGTTCCAGCTCAGCCCAGATTTACCGGCTGTGGACTTGGCCAAGTCGCTCACAAAACCCAAAGGATGAGGCAGAGCTGGCCCTGCCTGCATGGCAGGGAGCTTCTGAGAACCATGAAGAGAGTCAGGAAGTGCCCGGGGAACGAAACCACCGAGCAGTGCAGGGCATGGCTCTCCCACTTCTCCACTGGCGAAGAAAAAATCCAGACAAAGACAGTAGAGAGAATACTGTAGCCAATACTGCAGCAGTTACCACCCGGAAAAACAGATACTAATACAACAACTTGTGATTTTTGCTTCATATCTCTGTGGCATAAAACCATGACATATAAAGTTTATGTCCCCTTTTAACCATTCCTCAGTGCGATTCCCCTCCTGTCTCCCTCTCCCCAACGGCAACCACTGATAAGTTCGCTTTATTCGATGCTTTTCATATTTTAAATATGTTGTTTATGGGAATGATCATAAATAAGAAATACACTGTTTGTTTTAAACATTTGCATAAATAATATCAAAGTAAATTATTTAAGTTTCCCCAGCAGTCCCTGCCCCCGTCCACCTTTCCCTCAGTTCTCTTTCATCACAGTAAAGAAAACTGCCCAAACCCAGTCACCACCCCTGGACTTTCGAAGTGGCTTCCTACTTGGGGCCCTGCTTCCAACATTGGCCCTATGAGTGACAAGGATCTCATTCTTTCTGTGCTCAAAGCTTTGGCCTCTTTCTCCCTCCCTGGTCTTGCCCAGCCCAGCTCCACCCTCTGTGCTCAGAACCTCACACCTGTCGTTCCCCACCTGGGGTGCCCTTCCCGCTGACTGGCCCCTTGCCTCTCTCAGATTTCTGCTCTAATGACAGTAGCTGGAGAGGCCTTGCCCGATGTCCCTTCCTCTTTCTCCTTACTTTGCGTTTTGGTTATGCAGCCTCCTCCTAATGGCTTTATTGATTTATGTGTTTAATCACCATCTTGTTACTTTTCTAAGGCTCGTCCTGAGTGTTTTCACAGCCTGGTATGTGAGTCAGCAGTGATTCTATAGCTGGCAGCGGCCTGTGCGCCAGAGCTGCATGTAAAGGAGTCCATGCAGAACCCTGGGAGAGCCCAGGGAGAAAGAAAAATGAAGAGCTGGAAAGGGGACCAGAGCCTATCATTCCAACCTGCAGGTGCCTAAGGTCCATCAGAAGGTTCACCAGGAAAGACCAAGAGAATTGCAGTGACCCTCCCACAGTATCAGTGGGAAGGGAAGTACAGCAGTGCAGACCAGCCCCGCAGGTGCTTAGCCAGGCCTTTGGTTCTGCTAGGGAAAGGAGGGTGCCTCCCACAGCATGAAAATCACACCACGTCCCCATGTGTCTGGGACCTGCTGCCAGCCACCTGCACAGAAGTCAGGTGGATGCCACCAGGGTACAGCCCACACTGACTCCTGACCCCGGAGTGGGAGGGGCTGGCTCAAGATGAAATCTCGAAGGTGGGTCAGGCTAGGTCCTGGAGTCAGGGGAAGCGTGGGGTTCAGGCCAGGCCTGGGTTCTCCCTGAAGTGAGGCTGACTCTGAGCCTTTCTCGAAACCCCAAATGTCACAGCAGTGCCCCAAAGGCAGGTGAGGCTCTGTTGCAGGGAATGCTGAGGAAAAAGGGAACATCAGGGATTGGTCTGGCCTGAAGCTGCGCTCCCCTAAATTATACCCTGGTTTGATTTGGGCTTGCCGTGGAGTTACCTCAACTAACTTGAGGTCCTCGGGGGAAACAGAGATGGACAGGGTTGATGTATATTTCAGGTTGATTTGGACTCTAAGGATTATCCCAGCTCAGACCTCGCTCTCAAGGAATAGGAGCCTGGCATTTGTCTATCACTCTCTTGGCCCTGGGTATGGTCTGGATAAGCAGAGGCACACGTGTGGCCCTGAGAATCCTATCCTCTGGCTCTCTCCTCCCAAGACATTCCGGAGCCATGACATGTCTCCCAGGAAGGGAGAATTATTTTTGTCTGTGGCATAAATAAAACCAGGAATGAGTTCCAATAATCACAAGCACATGCCAGTGTGTGGAGGCTACTCTGACAGCAGCAGAAGGTTCCAGCACTGCCTGCCCTGCTGGTCCTGGCTGCAGGGAGGTGACCGGGATGCTCAGGGGTCAGGAGCGGGAGGGAGCCTCCAAGATTTTACTTAAAATGATCAGGTTTTTCAAACAAATGGAAAAATAAAAACATCTTGAAAACAAATCTTTAAAAAATGGACCCACTTCACTCCAGATCTTAAGAAATAAAAATAAAACATGACTATTCCTCTGGAAACCTGACGCATACCATGCCACTCTCTTCTCACAGGTCATTGCCAACATCGATTTGTGTTTATTTTTCTCATGCTGCTTTAGTATTTCTACTATATATGTATGCATCTATAAATAAACTCTATGTGACATTGTTTTGTGTTTTAAAATCCTTTGACTTTTTACTGTGTATATGATTCTGCAACCTTCTTTTCTTTTAGAAAATTGGGGCAAAAAACCACATAGCCTAAAATTCACCCTCCCAACCATTTCTGCCTGTACCGTACAGTATCGTTAACCACACTCAAAGTGTTGTGCAACAGATTCCTAAATCCCCTTTCTCATCCTGCATGACTGAAACTCTGCACCGACTGAAAAGCAACTCCTCTTCCCTACTTCCCCAGCCCCTGGCAACCACCATTGTGTTTCTGTGAGTTTGATTACTCTAGGCATCTCTTACAAGCGGAATCATACACTTTTTGTATTTTGTGATTGGCTTATTTCACAGCCTCAGGGTTCATCCATTGGGTAGCATGCCACTGAATTTCCTTCCTTTTTCAGGATGAATAATATTCCATTGTGTTTACAGAGCACACTTTCTTTATTCATTCACCCATTGATGGATATTTAGATTGCTTCCACCTCTAGGCTCTTGCAAATAATTCTGCTGTAAACGTGGGTGTACAAATATCTCTTAAAGATCCTGTTTTCAATTCTTTTGGATACATACCCAGAAGTAGGATTGCTGGATCATAGGGTAGTTTTATTTTTATTTTTTTGAAGAATCTCCATACTGTTTTTCACAGTGACTACACCATTTTGCATTCCAATCAACACTGCACCAGGGTTCTAAGTTTTTCACATCCTTGCCAAAATTTATTTTCTGTTTGTTTTTTGTTTTTATAGTAGCCATCCCAATGGGTATGAAGTGATATTTCATTATGGTTTTGACTGAATTCCTTAGTGATTAGTGATGCTGGGCATCTTTTCGTGTGTTTGTTGGCCATTTGTGTATTTTCTTTGGAGAAATATCTATTTAAGTCCTTTACCCATTTTTAATTGGATTATTTGGGTTTGTTGTTATTGTTATTGAGTTGTAGGAATTCTTCATATATTCCGACTATTAACTTTTTATCAGATGTATCATTTAAAAATATTTTCTCCCATTCCATAGGTTGTCTTTTCACTCTGTTGATTGTTTTCTTTGCTGCAGAGTTTTTAAGCTTGATGTCATCCCATTAGTCTAGTTTTGCTTTTGTTGCCTCTGCTTTTGGTGCCACATCCAAGAAATTCTTGTCAAATTCAATGTCATGAAGTTTTCTTCATGTTTTCTTGGGCTAGAATTGGGTATTTTCCCCTATGTTTTCTTCTATGACTTTTATACTTTCAGGTCTTAACATTCAGGTTTTCAATTCCTTTTGAGTCAAGTTTGTGTATAGTATATGCGATTTGGTTTTTAAACTTACTTTTGTTTTTGAGATTTACCCACATTGGTACAAGTAGCTCCAGCTCAACACACGTTGCTGCTGCTGGAAACCCCTGGTAATGTTAGTTATCCATAAGTTGTTCATTCATTTGTAAACTCTTTACACACAGTGCTGTGATGAGTGTTCTCTAAGGTTCCTGTGCGCATATGTGACAAGCAGAATCACTGGCCCTGAGGTTGTACTTCTTCCGTATTAACAGATAATCCCCAGTTGCTATGCAAAGGGGTTGTAGGCACTGGATATATACCCACTTCCGTAAAGACTGAAGAAAAACTCCTTGTACTTCTGGCAGGGGGAGAAGAAAAGTAACCATTTTAAAATACACCAGAATATTCTGTTCTTTTTAACAAGGCTTCCCCTCAGGAGAAACTATTTAGCCAGAGTCTAATCTATTTATCAGAGCCTAACCAATGTAGATGAAGGAAAATACCCAATTCTAGCCCATGAATTAATTTCAGACAAAGTAGACTTCAGAACAAGGAAAATTATCAAAATAAAGAGAGATATTATGTAATGATTAGGGTCAATTTTCCAAGAAGACATAACTATTCTTAATGTGCATGTACCTAAAAGAACTGACATGTGAGACAAAATATGTGAGAGAAAACTGATAAAAATCCAAGAAGAAATAGGTAAATTCACTTTTATAGTTGGAAGCTTCAACCCTCCTCTATCAGTAACTGACAGATCCAGTAGGCAGAAGATCAGTTAGATATAGTTGAACTGAGCAACATCATCAGTCAACTGCATCTAATTGACATTTATAGAATACTTCATCCATTAATAGCAGAATACACATCCTTCATAAGCTCCACAGAATTCACCAAGAGAGACTGCATTGTGGTTCATGAAGCACACCTTAACAAGTTTAAAAGAATAGAAACTGTATAAAATTTGCTCTCAGATGACAATAGAATTAAATTAGAAATCAGTAATACAAAGACAGTAGGAGAAACCCCCAATTACTTGGAGATAAAACAATCCACTTCTAAATGGCACACAAGTCAAACAAAAAGTCTCAGGAGAAATTTAAAGATACTTTGAACTAAGTGAAAATGAAAATACAGCCTATCAAAATGTGTAGAATGCAGCAAAAGCAGTGCTTACAGGGATATGTATAGCATTAACTGCATATATTTGGAAAGAAGAAAGATCTAAAATTAATAATCTAAGCTTCCACCTTCAGAAATGAGAAAAAAGAAGAGCAAATTAAAATCAAAGTAAGCAGAAGAAAACAAGTAATCAAAATAAGTATAGAAATGAAACAATTTAAAATAAGACATCCTAGAGAAAATCAATAAAACCAAAAGCTGGTCCATTGAAAAGATGAATAAAACTGATCAAGCCAGGTTAATTAAGAAAAAAGAGAGAAGACACAAATTATTAATATCAGAAATAAAAGAGGGCTGCCACTACTGATCTCATGAACTTCTAAATAATAACAAAGGAATATTATGAAAAAGCCTATGCCCACAAATTTGATAAGCTAGATGAAATGAACCAATCCCTTGAAAGGCACAATCTACTAAAATGCATACAAAACCTACACAGAAATAAATATATAATCTGAATAGGTTCATATCTATTAAAGGAATTGAATCAGTAATAAAAGAAAGCACCAAGCCCAGATGGATTATTGGTGAATTCCACCAAACATTAAACAAAGAAACTCTACCAATTCTCTACAATCTTTTCTGGAAAACAGAAGCAAAAGGAATACTTCCTAGCTTATTCTGTGAGGCTAGGGTTATCCTAATACCAAAACCAGACACAGACATTACCAGAAAGGAAAATTACCAACCAATATCTCTCACAAACCCAGATGCAGAAATCCCCAACAGGTTAAGCATGGTGGCTCACTCTGGTAATCTCAGCACTTTGGGAGGTTGGGACAGGAAGATAACATGAGGTCAAGGAGTTTGATATCAGCCTGGGCAACACAGTGGGACCCTGTCTCTATGGAAAATAGAAAAAAATAACTGGGCGCGGTGGTGCATGCCCATAGCCCCATCTATTCAGGAGGCTGAGGCAGGAGGATCACTTGAGCCCAGGAAATCAAGGCAGTGAGCCATGTTCACAACACTGCACTCCAACCTGAGCGACAGAGTGAGACCCTGTCTCAAAAACAAAACAAAGCAAGCAAACAAACAAAAAACAAAAGAATAAAAGGTAAAAAATAGAAATCTTCAACAAAAGATCAGCAAATTGAATTCAACAATGAATGAAGACAATTATTTACACCACAACCAAGTGGGATATATTTCCAGGTATGCAAAGCTGGTTCAATACTTGAAAGTCAATTAATGTAATCTGTCTGCTCTAGCTGCTAAAATGCCACAACTGGGTGGCCTAAACAACAGAGATTTATTTTCTCACAACTCTGAAGCTTGAGGAGTCCAAGGTCAAGTGCTGGCAGATTGGGTTTTTGGTGAGGGCTCTCTTCTTGGCTTGTAGGTGGCCACTTTCTTCCTATGTCCTCACATTCCTCAGTGTGTGTGCATGGAGAAAGAGAGGGCATGCTTTCTGATGTCTCTTCTTACAGGCACACTAGTCTTATCAGATCAGAGACCCTTCTGATTTTATTTAACAGTAATCACTTTCTTAGGGGCCCTATCTCCAAATACAGTCACACCAGTGGTTAAGGCTTCAATCTATGAATTTTGAGGGGACACACACATTTAGCTCATAACATAATCCAACACATCAATAGGCTAAAGAAGAAAAATCATATGATAATATCAACAGATGCAGAACAATATTTGACAAATATCCATTCATGATAAAACAAAACATAAACAACTCCCAGCAGACTAGGAATAGAGGGGAACTTCTTCAGCTTCATGGAGAACATCTATAAACAATACACTGTGAACATCAAACTTAATGGTGAGAAACTAGATGCTTTCCCACTAAGATCAAAAACAGCAAGGACGTCCCCTCTTGTCACTCCCATTTAAAGTAATACTAGAAGTCCTACTTAATGCAATATGACAAGAAAAGGAAATAAAAGGTATGTGGTTTGGTAAGGAAGAAACAAAATTTTCTTTGTTCACAAATGACATAATTACCCAAAACTCCTATAATAGCAATTATAGTGAGGTTGCAGGATGCAAGGTTAGTATACAAAAGTCAGTTATTTTATATATATATATACCAGCAATGAACACTTGAAATTTAAAACTAAACACAAAATGCAACTTACATAAGAACTAGAAGAAAAAGAAATATGTAGGTACACATCTAACAAACTATGTACAAGATCTGTATAAGGAAAATAAGAAAACTGATGAAATAAAACTAAGGAAATCTAAGTAAGTGGACAGAGAGTTCACACACGTGGAAAGAGAGTGTTTTAGTTTGTTACGGCTGCTGTAACAGAATACCACAAATTGGGTGGCTTAAATAACAGAAATGTATCTTTTCACAGTTCTGGAGGCTGGAAGTCCAAGATCAAGGTGATGGCAAGCCAGGCACTGTGGCTCATGCCTATAATCCTAGTACTTTGGGAGGCTAAGGTGGGAGGATCACGGGAGTTTGAGACCAGCCTGGGCAACAAAGTGAGACCTGTCTCTACAAAAACAAACGGAAAAATTAGCTGGGTGTGGTGACGTGCTCCTGTAGTCCCAGCTCGTTAGGAGGCTGAGGTGGGAGGATAGATTGAGCCTGGGAGGTCAAGGCTACAGTGAGCTGTGATCACACCACTGCACTCCAACTGGGGGAAAAAGGTGAGACCCTGTCTTAAGAAAGGAAAAAAACTTGTTGGCAGGATTGACTTCTCCTGAGGCCCCTTTCCTTGGCTTGTACATGGCTATCTCCTTCCTGTGTCCTCACATGGTTTTCTTCTCTGTGCATGTGCATCTCTGCTGTCTCTTTCCTTGTGTCTTTATCTCCTTTTCTTATAAAAACACTAGCAGATTAGGTTAGGGTACATTTCAACTTAACTACCTCTTTAAATAGCTCTATTTTAACTTTAAGGTCTTATCTTTAACTGTCCTATCTCCAAATATATTTACATTCTGAGCTACTGGGATATCAATACATGAATTTTGAAGGTGGGGGGACATAAGTCAGCCCCTAACAGGCTAACTCAATATTATCAAGATGTCAGTTCTTTCCAACTAGGTCTATGTATTCGAAGTAATCTCAACCCAAATTACAGAAAGTTATTTTGTGGATATTGAAAAACTGATTCTAAAGTGTATATGAAGAGGCAGAAGACCTGAAGTTGGAGGACTGACTCTAAGGCCACAATAATCACAGCAGTGTACATTGGCACAGAAATAAACTGATCAGTGGAATAGAAAAAAGAGCCCAGAAATAGACCCACACAAAGATAATCAACTGACCTTTGACAAAGGAGCAAAGGAAATTCAACAGAGAAAGGATAGTCTTTTCAACACACGGTGCTGGAACAACTGGATAGTCACATGCAAATCAATGAATCTGGACATGGATCTTTCGCCTTTCACAAAAAATTAACTCAAAATGAACCATAGGCCTAAATGTAAATCAAAAAACCATAAAACTCCTATAAGATGACACAGGAGAAAATGTAGGTGACTTTGGGTTTGGCAATCACTTTTTAGATACAACAGTAAAAGTACCATTCATAACACAGAACATTGGTAAGTTGGATTTTACTAAAATTAAATATTTCAGCTCTGTGAGAGACAGTGTTAAAAAAATAAAACACAATTCACAAGATGGGGAAAAATATTCGCAAAACACAAAGCTGATAATGGTCTGGTACCCAAAATAGACACAGAACTCCTAAAACTCAATGATAAAAAAATGAACAACTCAATTTAAGAATGGGCAAAAGACTCAAACAGACACCTCACCAAAGAAGGTACACAGGTGGCAAATAAATATATGAAAAGATGCTCCACATCATCTGTCATTAGGGAGTTGCAAATAAAACAATGAGAGACTACTACGCACCTATTAGAATGGCCCAAATCCAAAACACTGACAACACCAAATGCTGATGAGAATGTGGAGCAACAGGAACGTTCATTCATTACTGGTGGGAACACAACATAAAACAGTCACTTTAGAGTATAATTTTGTGGTTTCTTTTAAAAGTAAGCAGTTACCATATGATCCAGCAATTGCACTCCTAGGAATAAACCCAAATGAATTGAAAATTTATGTCCTTACAGAAAACTACACATGAATGTTTATGGTGTTTTTCTTCACAATTGCCAAACCTGGGAGCCACCAAGATGTCCTGTAGTAGGTAAATGGATAAACAAACTGTGGTACATTCACACAATGAAATACTATTTATGATAAAAATAAATGAACTATTAAGCCACGAAAAGACTTGGAAGAACGTTAAACGCGTAGTACCAGTGAAAGAAGCCAATCTGAAAAGGCTACGTCCTGTATGATTCCAACTGTATGACATTCTGGAAAAGGCACAACCATGGAGACAGTACAAAGATCAGCGGTTGCCAGAGGCTTAGGCAGGGGAGGGAGCGATGAACAGGCAGAGCATGGAGGATTCTTAGGGTATGAAACTACTCTGCATGACACTATAATAGCAGATACATGTCATTACACATTTGTCACAATTTGTACAGTGTACCACACAGAGTGAGACCTAAAATTGTACCGACATTAGCTCACCAATTGTAACACATGCACCACACTAATGCAAGATGTGCATAATAGCGGAAGGTGGGGAGGAAGAAAGTAAACAGGACTTTGTATTTTCTGTTCAGTTTTTCTGTCAATCTGAAATTGCTCTCAAAATTTGAGTCTCTTGGTTTAAAAAAATGTAAGAAAAGCAGGTGGTTTTGGGAATCAAGAGGCAACTGAACAAATGACTAAATCAGAATCGCAAGGCAGATGGGAAGACAGAAATGATGCGGGTATTGAAACATTACACACAGAGTTGAGCCTGAGGAACAAACATGCTGACAGCTAGGAACTTGTAACTCATCCTGACAATACAAACTGCTCATGAAGGATTTCTCCACCTGAACTTTGCCTGATCAGAGAAGTGCATTTCAATGGCAACCACTGGACTCCAAAAGTATTAACTACTCAGAGCAAAAAGCTGGCTGGGCTTGGTGGCTTATGCCTGTAATCCCAGCACTTTGGGAGGCTGAGACAGGAGAATCACTTGAGCTCAGGAATTGAAGGCTGCAGTGAGCCATTATCATGCCACTGCACTCCAGCCTGGGCTACAGAGCAAGACACTGTCTCTAAAAATGTATTTTTTAAAAAAACTAAGTAAGCTGAACAACCTATAAAACACTGTCTCCTAATTAAGTAAACCTTAACCTTGTAGCATTTTTGCCTTACTACTTGTTTAGCAAAACTTTCCTTTCATAGGTAATTCTAAAATAAACTAAAAACAAGCCTCTTGGGGATTCCTGGGGCCCACAGAAGTGAGGTTTTATCAATTACTATTCTACACTAAATTGTCCCTTTCTGTAATGATAGCACGGTTTCCTGTTTTTGAGTATTGTAGAGGATAGGAGAAAAATAAATACAAGCTCCACTAATTCAGCTCTGGGATCAGCCATTGGCCATCAGTAAAGCTTTATAGAGGTTGAAATTGTTTTTCAGGGACCTTGAAACCCTGCTTCTTGCCTCATTGTATAATAATGAGAAGAAATACCACTGACAAATCTCTGCCACAACTGGATGAACACAAGAAGGCAAACTGTTCAGCCCAACATGCTGGGCCTCGGTGATCAGCCTCTGTGTTTGCTGCCAAAATCTTACATCCATAGGGCTTAAGACCCTTTTAACAATATCTGATAATGGGCTCAAAATACAGACTTTCTAATTTTTTTTTTGTTACAAAGAAAATGCACATGCATATGGGTTTGAACTTGAATTGGCCTTGGAGATGTTCTATCTAGTTAAACTCTTCATTTTAAAGAAGTAGATATTCTCAGAGTTTGACTTGTCTGGGACTCACCCAGTTAATACTGAGAAGAATGATTAATAATTGCAAACTTCTTTGTTAGGATATAGATCTTTTGAGGGCAGGACCTAATTCCTATTTGTTCTTGGACACCCAGCACTTAGCACCTTCCACAAGATCGGTGGTTAGTGAATATATATTGAATGAACACTCAAATGAATGGATGTATGAGCCCATTAATAGGGTTGGAATACACGCCTCCAGACATCCAGGCTGTTATTTGCCATTTGCTCTTGTACTTTGAATCCACCAGCAGCTCACCAAAGACTTGTCCAGCTAAGTCTTTGGTGTTGATTGGTATTTTGGGCTCATCAATTTTATCATCTTTTAAAATCACTATGTCAAAAGAGTTTTGAGTATGATATTTGGTACCTTCTTGATGCTCAGTAAAAATCTGTTAATAAATGTTAAGAAAGGATGATTTTCTTACTCTGTAATTTTTGAATACTTACTGCTTGCTTGGAGGAAAAGTCGGGAAGTTAAATTCCCTGACATTGATCATTCAGCTTCTTATAATTGAAGAGCAGAGTCAGAACTATATGGTCCTGACAATTTTAGGTTCTTCCAGCCATGAGGGAAACCTCTATTGTTTTGTTTTACGTTTTGTTCAACATCCCAGGATCTGCCACCACTGGTCCCATAAAAAGTGAAGGTGCCCAGGCACAGTGGCTCACACTCATAATCCTAGCACTTTGGGAGACTGAGGTGGGAGGATAGCTTGAGGCCAGGAGTTTGAGACCACCCTGAACAGCATAGTGAGACCCCCATCTCTAAAAAAACAAATAAATGAGAGAGAGAGAGAGAGAAAAAAAAACAAGTGAAAGTACAGCAGAGTGATTAAGTAGGTACCAAATAGCAGTTACTGACCCCCCACCACACACACACCTTTTTATCAATGTGCAAATGTTCTATGAATGTTCAAGGTAATACAACTCAGTTTCTATGTGGATTATTACATTTGGATAGTAGAGTCTTCAGAGCACATTCACAACTATTTGATCACCATATAACCACAACAATGTAAAAAAAAGTAATAGTATCAGTAGCTAAGTGTTTTCTACTATTTACACATTTATTTCTTCCAACCTATAAGAAATGCTCTAGCATTATCTTCATTTCATATATGAGGAGGCAGAAGCTTAGAGAGGTTTTCACCTAGGTTGTCCAATAAGTGAGTAGCAGCTGGATTCAAAGTCAGATCTCAACTATGCTGTCCTCCAGGCCTCACCCCCAGAATGTGCTTCCACATCGTGGTTCTGCGTGGTCTTTAAATCAGTCCTCCCTACTGTTGTCTCTTTCCAGATTCACAGCCAAACCGCTTGAAAGCGGGGTCTACACCGGGCATCTCTGCTTTCTCACCAATTAACTCGTTGCTCTTTGATATTCACCCCACCGCTCTGTTCCAATTGCTCTCCCCCAGGTCTGCATTTTTCTTTCAGAAATTTGGGCAGCGACTAACTTGGATTAATGGCCTGGAATGTGCCAGACCTGCTGGAGGCCCTGAGTTTCAGTGGTGCTCAAACAAGACCTCTGTCCTTCTTGGCTTACCTGGCTTACTTCATGGTCCTAGTCTAACTTTTCTTCTGGCAACATTTGAATCAGTATTCCTCTCACTTCTTGGAATAGTCCCACCTCCACCCTTTTTTGACAAGCAATTGTCTGGGTTTTCTTCCTCTCCTCTCCCTGCTTTTCCTCAGGCTCCTGTGGAGAGGCCCTCCTTTGTACTCCATTTATCCCCTAAGTGCTGTGTTCCCAGGGCTCAGTGGTAGGAACTCTTCTTGTCTCTCCTCTGCTCTTTCCTACTCTTTGCTGAGCAACTTCATCAAGCCACAAGGCTTTATTTCCACCTGTGAACTGACAACACCTCATTCCCTTCTACTGACCTGTGGAACTATACTGACCTGCCAGCTGGACCGCTCCTTCTGGATGGCCGTGGGTACTTACACCCCATGTGCCCATCACTGGAGTCAGCTCTGCCTCCTGTGATCTGAGATCTGCTCTTGCTCAGAATAAAACCACCATCCTCCCAGCTACTTCAGCCAGAAAATGTCCTCTCCCTTCACTCCTCCCTCCTTCCCCTTCCACACCCAAGTATCTAGGACATTCTTCACTTCCTTCTCCCTTCACAACGACCCCAGTCCATATCACCGTTACTTCTCATTGCAGGTCCCTTTGCTAAATGCTGTCAAAGAATCCTGTTCTTTTCCATTAGAAAACCGACCTCTGTTTGTAACTACACATTCATTGTTGTGGTCACCTGATTTTTGAATCCAGCTGCTACTCACTTATTGGACAACCTAGGTGAAAACCTCTCTAAGCTTCTACCTCCTCATATATGAAATGAAGATAATGCTAGAACAGTTCAAAGAGGTCAACCCTCTTTGAATTGTAAACTCCACGAAAACAGGAGTCTTTCCCTTTTTGTTTTATTTCCCTTCACTGTTTTATTTCTGGTACCTGTACAGGGCCTGGCATAGACTAGACCCGGGTCTAGTTTATTGAAACAGCTCCCTAACTGCTCTCCTGTCTTTGCCCTTCTCCAATATCTTCTCCCAACAGCAGCAAATACACATATCTGATCATGATGTCATTTTCTTGCAGAAAACATTTCAACAGCTTCTCATTGCCCTTGGATAGAATTCTACGCTTGAGACAGCTTAGGATTTGGCCCTGGTCTCTTCTGTCATCACTCTCCAGCAGCATCCCTAGGCGCTGGGAGACGTTCTCTTCTTTGTTCCCATCCTCACCACCTCCCTTGCTTCCAAGCCTTCCCATCAGTTGTTCCTGCTGCCTGGGATCCTTGCTCTTCTGTCTCCTTTTGTTTAACCTGATTATCATCTGTCGTTTCAGCTTGGATGTCACCCTGCCAGAATCAGACGCCATCCCTGACCCCCTCCAAAACATCAGCACTCTACATACCACAGAATTTCCTCTCTCCCTTGACTTAGCTTACCATATTTCATTGACACAGGTAATTGCCTGATTTCTTTATTGTATGTAAATCATCTGAGAGCAGGGACAGCTTCTATCTATCCATTGAGCTTATGGCACAGTTCCTGGCTTGGCACAAACCCAGTAAATCTTTGCTGAATGAATGAATAAATAAGTAGCCCAAGGGTAATGCAAATATTGGCTAATACTGCTAGGCTTTAGAAATGGATTGGGAGGTAGAGTATATCCAAGGTTTATTCAGTGAATATACATTGTATCTTGAAAGTACAGTCAGTGTGTAAGAGACAGTATCTCTTAAGACTACTGTCTTAAATAGTGTGGTGAGCACCTTGTGAACTCAGAAGGGCACCCTGGCTGATGCTCCCAGGGGAGACTTCCTGGGCTCTCAGAAACACCAGGGAAACTTGGGTGTACTCCACCATTCCCATCCCTTTGCCCTAGACCTTGCTGCCCTAGACAGCAAGTTCTCTTGCTGTGCATGGAACATTCAATAATCAGAAAACAATGGAATAGGAAAGCCATTTGGTTAGTCTGCTTGCAAAAAAGACTGCTCTTTGTTTAAAGGCAGTGAGACAGAGGCCCGTCACGGCTTCCATCGAGTCTAGAATTCAGTAAGCCTGGATGCCAGGAAGGTTTTCCTCTTACAGGTGATCTCAATCTTGCCTGCTGTAATTTGAGTATTTTTCTTCTGATTGCACCTTGTTGGTGACACACCCCGTTCCTCATTCGTGCTGTCCTCTCTCCCAGCAAGGACCTCCCTTCTCTCATGACTCTGCCTAGATGCTGTCCTCCCTGAGCACCAGCCCCTAAGAGTGAGGACAAGGGACTTCTTCGATCTAAATGACCTTGGGGGAGATAAAAGGAATGAACTAAATATCAGTGTTTCAACATTGACAGAACTCAAAAACATAATGCTGAAGGAAGAAAGTTAAATAATGAGGCAGACAGTAAATTATTTATGTAAATCAAATATATACAAAGCAATACTACACATATGGTAGCCACACGTGCATGCACACTTACACACAGACAGGCATGGGGGGAGGGTGGGAGGGTGCTGATCCATAATAAGAGACTGTGATGATGGGAAGGTGGGACTGGGGGCAGGGATAAAGGGCACAGACGAGAATGAATGTCTGCACGCAAAAGCCAGCCTCATCTGAGCAGATGATGCTCTTGTGCCACCAACTGAGGAAATGGTAACTTGAGCTTATTCAAGTTCAGCCGCACAAAGGAAAAGGCATGACTAAAGGCGTGACCAGGATTCAAAGGTTGGTCTTCTCTTCACTCTTCACTCCTTCCCTTCCACACCAGAGCGCAGTCAGGTAAGTGAGACCGACTGGAGAAAGCCCGTCTGGTGAGAGGCACCCAGGGAGCTGCGAGCAATGTGGAGGCTCTGGGACTTCTGCTGCTTGGTGCATCCATCCACAGAGGGAGAGAAAAAGGAAAGCCAGGGATTCTAATCAAGGAAAAAGGATCCAAGTTTTCTGGGATTAGAAAAGACATATAGCATGTCCTCCATAAAAGAACAGACAAGCCTAAAAGGGATCTTTAGCTTCAAACATCAGGAATGATGACGTAAGCTGAGGAAGGTTTAACACTATGACTTAGAGAGGGAGCATTTGATTTAGTATGTTTCAGGCAATGTCAGAACAGATTCACAACCCTTGGAAGAAGGTCACCCGTGGATAAAACACAGCCTCCTGAGTGTGGCCTCGCCTGGCTGCCTCCAAGCTCCCTCTGTCCTCCTGTGGGCTGGGGTGCCCACTCCTCTTCCATACTCCTTCACATGTGCTCTCTCCTGCCTGCAGGCCTATGTTTTTTCCTTTGAACTTTATGTATTTATAAACATTTTATGTGATTATTATTAATCATATTAAAACATAATGTGATTATTATTATTATTTTTTTTGAGATGGAGTCTCGCTCTGTCACCCAGCCTGGAGTGCAGAGGCACGATCTCAGCTCACTGCCACCTCTTTCTCCTAGGTTCAAGTGATTCTCCTGCCTCAGCCTCTCAAGTAGCTGTGATTACGGGCATGCACCACCACGCCCAGCTAATTTTTGTAATTTTAGTAGGGATGGGGTTTCACCATGTTGGCCAGGCTAGTCTTGAACTCCTGGCCTCAAGTAATCCACCCACCTCGGCTTCCCAAAGGACTGGGATTACAGGCGTGAGCCACTGTGCTCAGTCCATAATGTGATGATGTTTTGCTGCTTTAACTGGTCTGTCCTTGAATAGGATTGAGTACATGCCATAGAAAAGCATGGTTCGGTTCACCAAGCCTATGGGAGTGAAGGTCTTCAGACCACAGAGCCCTGGGCCCACGGTTCTGGCTTGCCTGGTCCCAGAGTCCCGTGTTTAGGAGGAAAAAGCTACCTCTCTCTTATCAGCCCACAGAGAGTGATTGCCGAGCCCAGCTTCCCTGCCCACCCCACTTCTACCCTGATAATGTGCGTTTATTTATTTACTTATTTTGATTTTTATATGTTTTATTTGCATAAATTTAAGGGATGCAGTGCAGTTTTGTCACATGAATATGTTGTGCAGTGGTGAAGTCTGGGCTTTAGTGTAACTGTCACTCAAATGTACACTGTACCCATTGAGTAACCCCTTACCCCTCACCCTCCTCCCCTCCTTCCCTCCCAAGCCTCCATTGGCTATTCTTCCACACTTTATGTCCATATGTGCGATTCTGCCTCAGTCTCACATGAGGCACAAGTCAGTAAGTACCCAGCACCCCCATGTTCCAAAGATGGGAGCCAGCCCCCTCCAGAGGTCTCTGGACCCAGTGTGGTGCCATCCTAGAAAAGAGGCTAGAGATCCTCGGGCAGTTGGAGAATTTATTTATTTATTTATTTATTTATTTATTTTTTGAGACGGAGTCTCACTCTGTCACCCAGGCTGAAGTGCAATGGTGCAATCTCGGCTCACTGCAGCCTCTGCATCCTGGGTTCAAGCGATTCTCCTGCCTCAGCCTCCCGAGTAGCTGGGATTACAGGTGTGCGTCACCACACCTGGTTAATTTTTGTAGTTTTAGTAGAGACAGGGTTTCACCGCATTGGCCAGGCTGGTCTCAGACTGCTGACCTCAGGTGATCCACCTGCCTTGATCTCCCAAAGTGATGGGATTACAGGTGTGAGCCACCGTGCCCAGACAAGAATTCTCTGGAGTGTGTGCAGCCAGTCCTTCCCCTTGTGGGGAGGGTAGAGAACATCTCTTCTCCTCCAGCTCAGGGAGAAGGGCCTTAGGCAGACACAGCGGGGCACTGATGGGGACGCAGTGGACTGGTCTGCCCTGGCCGGTGGAATCTCGGGGGTGAGGGAGAGGGAGTGAGACCAAGAGTGCCGGTGGGAAGTTGACCACCCTGGGAAGGGATGCACCTGTGTTTACAGCAGAGGGGACGTGACAGAGCAGGCCCAGGCTCTCCTCCATGTCCTTGCCCTCGACACTCCTCAAAGAATGTCCTCCTGCTGCCCTGTGTGGATGTGAGCCTCTGAGAATCCAGGGCTGAAAGGGAGTGGATGGTGGCTGCATGAACGGTGCGTCACCCTCATCAAGACAGCTGGGGGTGAGCGGTTCCCAGAAATCAGGAGAGGCTCCCCAAGGACCCAAGAAGATGTTCCTGAGAGGAAAACAGTTTTCCTATAGGCCAGGGCCAGCATTCCAAAGCTGGATCTCAGGCCGACAAACGCAGTCCCTCCCTGCCTGGTACAGCGCTGCCCATCCCTGCTGTGGTCCTGGAGAGGTCAGAGTGAGAGAGAGATGGGGGTGGAAATGCCAGCAAGGAGAGAAGCTCATGAGGCATTAGGGGCTGAATTGGGTCCCCTCAAATTCACATGGTGAAGTCCTAACCCCCAGCACCTCAGATTGTGACTGTTTGGAGACAAGGGCTTTAAAGAACTAATTAAGAGAAAATGAGGTCTTTAGGGTGGGCCCAATCCAACCCGATTGTGGTCCTTATAAGAAGAGATGATCACACACACACACACACACACACACACACACACACACACACACACACGGAAGACTACGTGAGGAAGACAGCCCACGTCGGGAGATGGCCATCTCCAAGCCAGAGAGAGGCCTCAGAGGAAACCAGCCCTGCCAACGCCTGGCTCTCAGCCTTCCACCTAGCCTGGGCCACTGTGATGGGCAGCCCCAGCAGGCAAACTCACTAGGTCTCTGCCATTCTCTTTGCGTGCTTCCTGCCTACAACAGGCTGAGCTTTCACTTTGAATGAAAGTCACACAAGATATATGAATAACTGAACTATGATCATGACCATAGTTCTCATGACGAGAAAACTTCTCTTTGTCTCATAAGCTGCAGCCTGGCTTTCCAGACGCGGGAAGAGCTAGCTGCACAGCTGGGTTTACAGGAGGGTCCAGATAAACACTGGGATTGCTTCATGGCCACCATTAGGGGCTCTACTCTTTTAGGGTCCTACTGATATCCTTCATGAAGGCAGCAGGCCCATCACTGTCATCCTAAGCAGCTCTCCCACATTTGGCAGAGGAGCTTACACTTCCTGGGTTAGAGTTTGGCTGCACCGACTATTCTTTGGAGAAAATAGAAGTTCTAAGTCCAAAGGAATGAAGGGACTAAAGCATGCCTGCTTTCAGCAGGGACCAGGCTCCAGCTCTGTTCCCCGCATCCCATGTCTGCTGAGTCTATTCTACTCTAAAAGACTGTCTTAGGGCCTGGTGGGGGGAAATGAGTTTCTCCTTTCACCAGGCTGCAGTGGGGTCTTAGTGGCCTCGCCTACAGATCTTTTTCCCAGATTTCAGTCTGTCTGGCAGATTCTCCTCTATGACGTACCTATTAAGGCTTGTCTTAAATTAAATCTGCTGAGCCAGGCTTGTTGCTGAAGTGACCCCACAATCCCCTAGAGGTGTACGGTGTCCTCAATAATATGAAAACTGACCCAAACAGAGAGGGAGGGATTGGTTTGGCCTTGTTCTTCAGAGTAGCCAGGGGGAAGCATCAGGACTCCACCGCCCTAGCAGAATGAGGCTGCAGCAATTTATTCGTGTTGAAATGAGTGCATTCTTTTTGATCTATCGTAGATGCATTAGCCCCATTTCCTAGACACACTGAACAAACCAAGAACAGAAACTGAGATCAAATCCCACCAATTCCCATTAACCAGCGCTGAAGTGGGAGGATTGCTTGAAGCCAGGAGTTTGAGACCAGCCTGGGCAACAAAGCAAGACCTTGTCTCTACAAAAAAAAGTGTTTTAAAAAATTATCTGGGCTTGGTGACACAAGTCTGTAGTTCCAGCTACTTGGGACACTGAAGTGGGAGGATCGCTTGATCGCCCAGGAGTTGGAGGCTGCAGTGAGCTGTGATCACATCACTGCACTTTGCCTGGGTGTCAGAGTGAGACCTCATCTCTAAAAAAAAATTAAAATAGAATAAAATTATAAAATAATAATAAAAAAAAGAAGAGTCACTCACCACAGAGAGCAATTAATGTCCAGAGAGTATGAACAGATCCTGGGACTGCTTTGCAAGACAGTTCAGTTAAAGTTGCTTTAACTTTGTAGGCGGACCAGCCTCTGCTCAGCCCTTGAAAGGGAAGCTGGGCACTCACCACGCTCAGTAAGCTGAATAAGAGCAGGCCACGAGGCCGCCAAGCCCTCCAAGGATAAAGCATGAGCCCTGGGGCAGCTGGGCATGTGCTGGAGATAGGTGGCTCAAGGCCAGGGCCTCTTCAGTGCTGGAAGCTGTTGACTCAAGATTCGTGCGTCACCGGGCCCTTGGGGGTGGGCCAGGGATCATGACTCTGGCAAGCTCACAGAGTGCCTGAGATTGAAGCTGCTATGCATGGTGGCTGCTTTATGTTCCTGCAATAACTGACAGGAACCAAAGCTGAAAGCATCCTGTGTATGGACTGAGGGTGGCTGGAATACACATTTGGAGGTTTGAACCTAACCTTTTCAAAAACAAAACCAATCAAATGAAACAACTCCTTGCCATCACCTGAGGACTCTTCACAAGCTTTCTGGTAGATTCCAGGAGTTTCTGATTCCCCAGGCTGAGGCATTACTAGGTGGTTATTAACATCTTGCAGAACAAAATGAAATGCAGATCCTGAGGTCCTTTGGGACTTAGAACCTCAGCCAAAGTTCCAGAGATCCTGGGGTTGCTTTTCTGAAGTTCCAGTTTCTTCAGCAAAGTCACTCCCAATTTCTCAGATAGTGGGTACACCGCTGGAGAGTGGCTCTCAGTCTTAGAAAGTGTGAGATGTGCCTGGAGAGCTTGTTAAAAGTTCAGATTCTACACACCTAACAATGGCAAAAATTCAGAACACTGACAACACCCAGTGCTGGTGAGGTTGTGGAGAAACAGGAATTCATTCATTGCTGGTGGGAATGCAAAATGGTACAGCCACTTTGGAAGACAGTTTGGTGGTTTCTTACAAAACTAAACATATTCTTCGGATATGATGCAGCAATCATGCTCCTTGGTATTTACCCAAATGAGCTGAAAACTTATGACCACACAAAAGCCTTCACACAGATGTTATAGCATCTATCTATTATCTATCTATCTATCTATCTATCTATCTATCTATCTATCTACCTATTATCTATCAATCAATCTATATATCTATCATCCTATCATTTATGTATCTATGCATCTATCATCTGTCTATATATCATCTGTCATCTCTCTATATATCATCTATCATCTATCTATTTATCTGTCTATATATATATCATCTATCATTCTATCATCTATGTATCTATTTATCTATCATCTATCTATATATCATCTATCATCCTATCATCTAGCTATCTATTATCTGTCTATCTATCATCTATTATCTATCTATCTATCATCTATTATCTATCTATCTATCTATCATCTGTCTGTATATCTAGGTATCTATCAATCATCTATCTATCTCTCTATATCTCCTATTGACTGTTTCTTTGGTGAACCTTGATTAAAAACATTGCTCTAAAAAAATCATGGTTTTTTTTTTTTAAGAAAGATTATATGACTGGGATCTTCTCACCATCCACAAGAAATTTTGATTCATTAGTGCTGGAGCTGGGCCTGGGAATGTACATTTTGATGACTTTCCTCTATTTTCTGATGCCAGTGTCATGTGGGTCACCTTCAGAGAAGCAAAACCTCAGAGCTTCTCCCTGTAACTGGCAGAGACAGAAAGAGCTACAATGTGAGGTCCCCCTCCCATGGGACTCTCTTTTTCCCCCACCCCACCCCAGCAACTGAGGTGGGCTGTGTACCCTGGCCTGGGGTGCAATGCAAGACATTTTGGCTTCTCGTTCTCCTAGCTATGGCCTTCCTATCTTGTGCATCAGATAGATCATGTGGTAAGCTAGGGAGAAGACTTGTGAGTGCTTCACCTACCTGGCAAGAGGCTTCCTCCTGGCAGAGGCCGGATGATTGCAATGACCTCCTCCTCCCCGGCTGCTCTTGGACTGTAGGCTTTCCCCCTCTGCAGCACTTGTTTATACAACTGACCACACAGTCTTCCTCTCCCAACATTTCCTTACATCATCTCCTTCCTCAAGAACCCTCCCTGCCCCCTACTGTCTTTAAGGTCTAATCCGAATGCTGATCTCTGTGCAAGTCCCTTGTCTGTCTGCACGTGTCCCTCCATCCAGTGTGCACGTGCCCCCCACCCCCACCACTGTTTTCCAACACTCCTTGACCCTCGGGGTCCTCAGCACTCAGCTTCAACTTGCCTCTTTCCAGTGCTTCTCTGCCTGGTTCCCAGGACTCTTCCAGCTTTGTCAGTGCCAGAGCATATGGCAGGGTCATTACTGAGGGGTCTTTCTACTTGAATTTGTCCTAGAGTGTGCTCCTACCTGCCCTGCCCTGCCTCAGTGAAGGGGCCGGTGTTTATGCAAAGCAGGGAAGCAGAAAGAGCACTGGACTCAGCAGACCTGGGTGCAAGGACACACACAGCCTTTCAGGAGCTGTGAGACCAGAGACAAGTTCCTCAGCTTCTCTGAGCTTTTGTTTCTTTGCCATATACATGGGAATAATGGGACCTGTTTCCCAGGACTGTTGGGAGGAGGAAAGTACGATGGTCATGGAGGTGAATGTATGGAACCAGACAAGGCACAGAGCAGACACAAGGGTCAGAGAAGGGGACCACTGTTGTCCTGATGCACAGCCTGGAGGAGGACCTAGAAAACAGTGCTCAAATATATGAAGTCAGGAACGAGGGGCAGAGTGCTGGATTGGAGATGTGCAGAAGCAGGTCTGCAGAGTTGAACAGGGACAGAGGCCGGGGACAAGAAAGCAAACAGGGGGAAGAAGGAGGGATGAGGACAGAGAAGGCCACTCCATGTGGCTTAGAGAAGAGCTTCTGGGACACTCTTCATCCAAGGTCAATTCTGTGGCTTACAACATCACCGGTACAGCCCAAGAATGCGTCCCGGAAGTCAGGAGCCCTGGAGACTCTGGAGGCTGGCAGCTCCCCTGTTCTGTCTGGGGGTGGTGTGTTTGTGCAGGATTTGAGGAGACTGGATCGTGTAATCATGTGGAGCTTTGGCTTTGAAATGCTTTCTGTGCCCTGGACAATGACATCTCAAATGTTATTGAAGTTGTTGAAGCCCCCTTTCCTCCTCTGTACGACAAGAATCCTAGTGACCACTTCACAGGGTGGTGATAAGATTTCAGTAGATACAGCACAGAAAGTGCTGAGGACAGGGCTGGGCACAAAGGAGGTGATCTTCATTGTAATAATCATTCTTATGCTTATAAAGGCTGCTTAGGTAATGCATGGAAGCTGGAAAGATGTGAGTCTTCTCCATACAGAATATGGGTAAGAAAAAAGCTTACTCTCAACATCAAGAGATGCTTCCTCCGGGCTGGAGTGGAAAAGGAGCCCCTGGCCTGCTTGCTTTGGTCTGGGAGTGTCTCTGTGGCCTCCAAAAAGCAAATGAGGCTGGAGAGGGTTTCTTTTCTGGGGCAGCTTCTGGAGTTCAGACATTCAGGTTTCCCATCCTTCCCAGGGCGCTTATCTTAAAAACGTGTACCTCGGTCAAGAGGTTCACTTCTAATAAGGAGAAGTTCCCAGAGCTGGCCACAGAGGGCGGTGAATACAAGTGTAGCCCCGTGGTGTTATGATAGATACTGGTTTTCATCCATGCTTCCTGGCTAACAACTCCCATAGCCCTCGTTAGTCTTTTATTATAATGTTGGGTGTGTTAGGCCTCACAGTCATGCTTCTGACCTTCTCCTGCCTTCCTCCCACTCAAATGCTCCCCAGCCTCTCTGACTGTGCATCTTAAGACCTCCTATGAGGGTCCCACCCTATACACTGGGGAAAGGAGTGCTGATGTCACGAAGTTTCCATAAAAACCTAAGAGGACGGGGTGTGGGGAACTTCCACATAGCTGGACACATGGAGGTTCTTGGAGGGTGGTGCTTAAGGAAGGCATGGAAGCTCCGCACCCCTTCCCCCATACCTCACCTTACTTGTCTCTTCATCTGTGTCCTTTGCAATATCCTTTATTATAAACTGGTAAATGTGTGTGTTTCCCTGAGATCTGTGAGCCAATCCAGCAAATTAATCAAACCCAAAGAAGGGGGTCCCATGATCCCCTCTTGAAGCTGATTGGTCAGAAGTTCCAGAGGTCTGGACTTTCGACTGGTGTGTTTGCGGGGGCAGTCTTGGGGACTGAGCCCTCAACCTGTGGGATCTGACACTATCTCCATGTAGGTAGTGTCGGAACTCAAACAGAGGACACCCAGCTGGTGTCCTCTGCTTGGAGTGTGTGGTAAAAAAAAACCCACGTATGGTGACAGAAGTCTTCTGTGTTTGATGATTGCTGTGGTATGAGAGTAGAGGGGAAAAATAGTTAGAAAGAGTTCTCTCCATACAAACCCCCAGTGGGAAGGTTTGGTGATTATCGGAAAGGTATGAATGGGCTGGAGGCTGGGCTGCAGGGAGAGGTACTTGCATGCGTTGTGGTCTTGCTCTCAGCCTGGACACAGGGGCCAGAGGGCTGGCCCTGAAGGGTGGCAGGGCCGCCTGAGGTGGCATCTTACGCTCTGCAAACACAGGCCCCTCAGTTGCATACATGAGAGCAAAGTCCAGGGAGACTTTCTCTGATCCTTGAGATGGCTCCTTTGTAACTGAAGGAGAAAATGCATTTTAGAGGATTAAAATTTGGAAGTTGGCAGTAAAGTTGGCCGTGTCCTAATGGTCAGCACTTGGAAAAAGGAAGTAAGAGAGGGAGGGAATGAAGAAGGGAGGCTGGATCGGCTCTTCAACTACAAAACTTTTGACAAGTTCCATCTTGATTTTCACTCCTCTCTTTCCCGTGCATTAAAGTCGACATCTAGGATAAATCACAGTGAAATTCATATAGATTCTGAAGATGAGTGTGCTGGACATTTCTTGCACTGCTGTTTGGCTGCTATGCACCCTTATAGGGATTTCTCTGGAGAGGTAGATTTCTCTGGAGAGATCGTATTCAAGTTCTGCTAGCAGAAGATGCTACCATGAGGTATTTTTTCCTAGTCTAGAATGACATTTAACCCTAGGAAGCATGCGGCTTCTGGGGCGAGCCCTGGCAGCAGCCTCCTGCCGCTCTGGAGCCTCAGGTGGTAGACGCGCCGAGGTGGCACCTCATCCCACTTAGCACCCGTTTTTGGAACAACATCACGCAGAACGTGTGGGTTTTTCTTTCAAAAGCTGTCACTTGGGGAGCAATCTGTGTGTCCTCCTATTATATAGTTTGATGTCTTGTTAGAATAGAAAGATTTCAAAATTAGCATCAACATTTGGGGAGAAATCAAATCTCTTCCATATGCTACTTTGCTTGGGTAGCACCAAAAAAAAAGGTAGAGCTGAGCCCCAGAACGTGTCTCTCATAGCCCCCGCCCCGCGGCCCAAGCAGGTGTGTTCTCAGACGTGCCACCTCCACAGTGGCCTAATTTCAGCTTCTATGGCTCCTCCCTGCTCTTCATCCCCATGCTCTCTCTTCCCCCAGCATCTGGCTCAGTTCTCCCTCTGCTCTTGCTTCCCTTGCTGATGCGGTGGCATTGTAACTTGAAGGCCAGCAATCCGAGACCCCCCTCCTCACTACTGAGCTCTCTCTCCCTCATGCTGATTCTTATGGGAGGAGGGGCTGGGAATTGGGCAACGTGCCTCTGATCTGGCCACACCCTATTCTCCAGGGAGCCTTGCCTTGCTAGGTCTTGTCTCACCCTAAACATAAAAATAAATGACAGTGACCTCAAAGTCAAGGCTTCTGTAGAACTCTCAGATTAGACAGCAAATATTCCCAGATCAAAGTAGGCACAACTCTTTTATGGACCACTCTCGTCAGTGAAGGATTCTGTTCTCTGACTCATTCATTGGAATCTTTGCAACCTGTTCATCTGCATATCCTACAGACAGGTCTCTGGGCATTTCATGGTGCCCTGTTGGCCAGACAAAAATCCTTAGACCTTGACCTTTTTTGTTTTAACTGGATAATCTCCTTGGTCTCATCTAAGTAAATATTTTTCTTGTTCACAAGAGTTCCTGTGGTGAGCAGTGAATTCTCATACAAAAAATACTATCAAGCAAGAATTTCTTGCCTTCTAGGAAATCATCATTTTATCCAGGTTGATCTATCTTGGAAAATTACCAACTAGTCCTAACCATAAAAAAATCAGTAAAATGCTTCCCTTTTTGGCCTTTTGTGCTGCCAGAGCAGATAAACTTCAGCTCACAGGGTCCAAGCACTGAGTACTGGCCTTGGGCTTTTTTTTTTTTTTGGTACCTTGAGACCAAGGAAAACAAAGCAAATTCAGAATTAATAAAAATGATTTCATATATTATAATTTATCATATTAATAGAATGAAGTAGAAAAATATGTTCTTTTCTTAATATACACAGAAAGAAAGAGACAATATTCAACATCAATGAGTTCTAAATCATTGGTAGCAAACTCGACATAGGACAGAGCTCCCTTTTGGGGGCCCTTTGTCTTTGGTTCAGATTAATTCATTGAATCAAATAGCTGGCACCTTGGAGATTTTGGAAGTCTGAGGTCAAGTGAGCGCCAGTGGAGAGGGAAGGTGGACAAAAATAGGAGTGGGCAGAGGACGTCCAGGGTGGTTGTAAATTCCATGCTTACCTCCGGGCTCTCAGGGGTCTCACTGGCATATTGAAGAAAATCAAAACATTTCATTCCAAAATATATTTCTTTGACACATTTTGAGATGGCTGTTCACAGAGCCCGCAAACAGAAGCAGCCCTGCAAGGCTGTCTTTTGTGGGGAAATTTGCACCTGCAGTGAATCTGATTGACGCAGCCGTCTCGGAGGCCCTCCCTTGTCTGGATCTAGGAAAGATTAACTGAGGTTTCTTTTTTTTTTTTTTTTGAGAAGGAGTCTCCCTCTGTTGACCAGGCTGGAGTGCAGTGGCCGGATCTCATCTCACTGCAAGCTCCGCCTCCCGGGTTTACGCCATTCTCCTGTCTCAGCCTCCCGAGTAGCTGGGACCACAGGCGCCTGCCTCCATGCCCGGCTAGTTTTTTGTATTTTTAGTAGAGACAGGGTTTCACCGTGTTAGCCAGGATGGTCTTGATCTCCTGACCTCGTGATCTGCCCGTCTCGGCCTCCCAAAGTTCTGGGATTACAGGCTTGAGCCACCGTGCCCAGTCTGAGATTTCTTTTTTAAAGAACTGACACCTTTAAAGATCTGAAAGAAACATTCACCTGCTATGCTCTCTGAGGGCTGCCACCTGTGGGGCTTCAGGTATGTAACAAGGTGATCTTTGCTAGCCAGGCCTCCTCTTCTCCCCCTTCCATAACCTGTGTTGCCACCATAACCTGATGAACCACCATTACTTGTTTTTGGTCCTATTCTGAGTCCTCTTCTCTCTGTAACCTCAAGATGTACCCTACTGGGCGGCTGGGTAATTGCTTTGTGATTTTCTGCTCTGTGCATGTTAGTAACTTTGTATACCTTTTCTCTTACTGATTTGCCTTTTGTCAGTTGATTTTTCAGCAAACCTTCAGAGAGCGAAGGGGAAGTTTTCCCTTGAGCCCTACAATGCTAAGGTGGCACCGAGACGCTAGCCAGTAGGGGCAGCTCTCCTGGCCTCCCTCTTCTCCCCAGCATCCTGCATTGTCACACTCCTCGCTTCTGTTCCCAGACTAGTGGGACTGGAAGAAAGTGTGGGAGCAGCCTCCAGTCTCTGTTCTTCTCTCCTGTCGTGCATGTGAGTGAGGGCACCAGGGCAGCCAGGCAGGATAGACTTTCATTTGTCTCTCACAGAACAGTCCAGAGGCAGGGGGGTCCTGGCAGTTTGGCTGGATGCATGAGGCCATCCTGAGACTCTGGTTTCTCCCCTCTTGATGCTCTGTCGTCCCCTGGGTGGGTCACATCTGCACCTGTAGCCCATGGGAAGCCCAGGGGGAGTAGAAGATGCCCCCTTCTTTTGTAAGAGATGTGACCCAGAAGCTGTCCTGGTCTACTTCTGCTCAGATCCCATCAGCTGGAACTCAGATGATGCCACATGCAGTCCCCAGGGAGACAGGGAGTGCTGGTCTCCAGCTGGGAAGCTGTGTGCCCTGCTGACCCCCTATTGAAGGAAAGAATGAGAGAATGGAGACAAGTGCTGCCAGCCACGCTCTCCCTCCCAGCTCGACTCAGATCCCGCTTTCCACAGGAGTTCTGGGCTTGGGCCCCTTCCCAGTGCTCCTGCTTGCCAGTGTCTGCGCCTGAGGGCCCCACAACCCTGCGGGTCTCGATTTGAGGGGCTGGCCGATCCCTTGGCTTCTGTTCCAGATTACTAGATAGAGCTATAACACTCCTCCTGGCTGCCAGTTGCTGGCCCGAGCTTCGGGATCATCAGCTGAGCTGCTGGCGTCTGGCCCTGCCTATGCGTTGGCAGGGGCTTCCTGAGCTTGCAGGCCAGATTAGGGGAGGCTGCCCACCTCTCACTGCCTATCCTGTTGTAGCAACCCCCTGCCCCTGGGAGTCAGGCTCAGTTCTTCTCCCTTGGGCTCTACTCAGGTGGGCACAGATGAGAGGGCACTTCAAAGGGCACAGGAAAGGGTAATGGAAGGAAAAGTGGGCCCGGGGTGAGCCCAAAGTCTCAAAGCCCTCTGTCCCCTTCGATTCTTTGTCTGCACAGGAAACCAGAGAGTGAGAAGGACAACTGGGGATACGAAGGCTAACTGCGATTGTGAAGTCCACGCTTGCCCACCCCCAGGCTGCTGCTGAAGGGCCAGACCTCTTGGATGAAGACTCAGAATGTAGGGGATGAAAGAGACCTCAGCTCCTCCCCTGTGCAGCAGTGCTCAAGTACTCCACCTAGCCTTGTGTTCACGAGCCACCTGCAGGAGCAAGGGAAGGAAAGGGGCACCTTGGACAAGGCTGGTCAAGGTTGTCCACCCCACCTCCCCTTTGCTGCCAGAGCGTTTCTGTCGCATCCATTATGTGTTTGGGGGTTGTGTGCAATATTTCACTTACTAAAAACTATCCCACTGGTAGGAGGGAAAGAGAACTTGAGAGCCACTAATCCAGGACAAAGCCTTCCTTTTACACTTTTCCTTCCTTCCTTCCTTCCTTCCTTCCTTCCTTCCTTCCTTCCTTCCTTCCTTCCTTCCTTCCTTCCTT